>NC_056006.1:79333940-79967213 GCF_018446385.1 Zingiber officinale
TTTGACTTGGATCTCCTGCGGAACACGTTTGATCCAAATCACATAGGTTATTAATTTCATTAAATATTAGTTTCCAAATTGGCTTCCAGGACTGAATGGCGAGGCACATGACCTTCTTGGATATGAGAACAACCACCATCGCCTACTAGACAAAGCCTTTTTAAGGAAAGTTAATATTTAATTCCTTAAATAACTTTAGGTCAACCAAAAGAACAATCAAATCACAAGGAAAAAGAAAAAAAAAAGAACACAACATCAACAAAAAAAAACTAGAATCGCATGCCTCTTTTATTTGGTATTATTTCCAAAAATAACTAGTATGACGCTGCGGAAAGGAAAAAATACTAGTTATACCTTTAGAAAGACCTCTTGATCTTCTACCATATTCCTCTTCTAACCTCTGACTGACGGGACTCGATCTTCTACGAGATGAAACCACCAGCACCATTCTTCTCTTTTCTTCAAGATTCTTAGCCATGCTTCCAAAGATGAAGATCTTTTTCCACCAGCCAAGCTCCTTCTCTCCTTCTTCTCTAAGCTAGAATCCACCACTTGATCTCCAAGGAAGAAGAGGCTCAGTAAAGATGAGAAGAAGAAGAGTGGCCGCGACACACCACCAGGAAGAAAGAGAAGAGAATAATATAAAGTGTGTCATTGTCACCCCTCTTTTATAATCCTTAGCTTTGGTAAATTAGGAAATTTAATTACAATAAAATTTCCTTAACTTTCCTTGACATGAATTAATTAAGAAAAATAAAATAAAATTTCCCAATTAGACATATCATGGTCGGCCACATCATTAAGAGCAAACAAGGCAATTTCAATCAACAATTTAAAACTCCTTATTTGTCTTCGGAAATTTTAAAAAATAAAATTTTCCTTTAAAATCCCTTCATGGTTGATAAAAATAAATTTCTATAATTTTAATTTTTTAAAATGTGAATAATTTACAAAGAAGAAAAATAAAATATCTTTCCAATCTACAAATAAGGAAAGAGATGTAATCTCTTTCTTTAATCTTTTGTAGATCCTTTTAAAAGAGATATTTTAATTTTTAATCTCTCCAATAAATTATATCTTCATAAGAAAATTTAAAATTAAAATCTTTTTTAATTTAATGGGGGCCGACCACCTAAGCAGGTTGAAACTAAATGACCATGAACCAAGACTTAGCCCGACCCTGGCTTGATCCACAAGCTGGCTTGGCCATTTATATCATGAAAGAGTATGGGGTGTAGGTGGATATAGTACTTACTATAAATAGGGACTACGATAGGGAGGAGAGGAGGAATTGGTTTTGGTCTCGATAAAATTAAACATCCCGTGTTCGAACACATTACTTAATTTTATCAATAATTCATTCCACTGAGAACTATTATTGAACTACACCAATCCCAAATTACATTTTTGGAAACCTTATTATGAGTGTGTTAGTCTCCCTGTGTTTAAGATATCGAATGTCTACTAATTAAGTGAGTTACTAACAACTCATTTAATTAATATCTTAATCCAAGAATAGTACCACTTAACCTTATCATCATATCGGACTAAGTCCACCTGCAGGGTTTAACATGACAATCCTTATGAGCTAAATCCAGGGACATTATCAACCTAGATTACTAGGACAGTTTCCTTCTATAATCAATCAACACACACTATAAGTGATATCATTTCCCAACTTATCGGGCTTATTGATTCATCGAACTAAATCTCATGATGAATTAAAAATAAATATCAAATATGTGCTTGTTATTATAATGAGATTAAGTACACACACTTCATGTCTGAGGTCTTTGTTCATTTATAAAGTCGATTATAAAGCGACTCAATGAATCTACGATACACTCAAGTGTACTAGTCTAAGTATATAGTTAAGATAAACTAATCCCTAATTACACTACGACCTTCCAATGGTTTGTTCCTTTCCATTTTGGTCGTGAGCTACTGTTATAATTTATAAAGTCTTGATAACATCATCTTCCGTATGTGACACCACGTACTATGTTATCTCTGATATAAATTAATTGAACAACTACAACTAAATGTAGATGATACGTGGTAAGGACAGGACCCCTCATGAGGGAGGTCAAAAAAACAAGTGGAGTTCAACCCCAAGCATTCGGGCGATGTAACGGGAAGGCGGAGGATGCAGGCGAGCAGGCATGCGGGCGAACGGAAAGGATGAGGCCCGCGGCCGAGGACGAGCGGAAGCATGCGGGCGAAATAATGAAGCATGCGGGCGAGGCAGTCATGCGGGCGAGCAGCATCTTGGGGCGAGCGGAATGGTGCCGAAGGCAATGAGGCCGGAACGGCGGCGGCAAGCAAAACCTTCTTCCGGATGACCTACGCTCGCGGACAAAGGCGGAATATTACGGCGAAAGCTTGATGGTCGATCCGGGAAGGAAGTCAAAAAAGTATGGGACAGCAGATTACGTCATCTTAGTAACCCATGACTGGCGACAGGGCATGTTCGAGGACCGGGGCCATAGGCCGATTGGGGAAGGCGACCGATCGGGTATTAGAAGTGACGACCGAGCATAGCGGAGAAGCATAGAGGGTGTGGTTCAGATGCTCCTGATAAACAAGGACATGAAAAGCGATTGAATAGGAGCCGGCCACCGCGACCAAAATTCTCCCAGGCACTAGCATTTAAGTGCGGGTGGAATGGGATTGCCGATCGGCGGGGCGCTCAGAAGCGGAAGCAATGACATCCTACGGCAGGGAAGTATAGTCAGAGGACATGTGATAGGCGGCCTGGGATGAGAATGTCCTCATGTCCCATCGGAAGGTGGTCAGACTGAGCGATGTAGGCGTCAAGCAAGGTCATCCGACAAGTCGTACCGGTGTAGCCCACAGACGTGTACATCTCGATTGGTGTCTTGAAACTTCCTCACTCTATATAAGAGTTCCTGGACTTAGAGTGACTTCTCATATTGAAACCACTTTTTTGCAGCACGACTGAGGGTCGTCATGGGGAACCCTTCCGGCCCGACTTCTTCTTGAGTCGGGCTCCAGCGGTCAGCAGAGGCCCGCGTCATCAACTAGGAGAGCACCACGTGCCCAGCGTCCGCTAGTTCAGCGATTCGGACAGGATCAGTAGACAATTTGACCAAATGTGATTCTTTATTCAAAATAAATGTTTACAAAAGCTTAGGCTTTCAGTATACACTCTAACAATCGCGACGTCTCGGAGGGGGTGGGGGTGTGCTGAGATGACTCCCGTGTTAACCAAGTTTTCAAAAGTCCTCTGGTCAACGCTACCTGCAGCCAGCGATCGGGTCGCCCTGGTCTCTGGTACCTCGAGGCTTGAGGCAGATCCGACGAATATATAAGTAACAAGCTAATAATATAATAGTGAAATAAATGAGGGAAGAGTACGGAAAACGTACTCTGGTCCAAGGGGGCGCCCTCAGGTGGGACGCTGCTCGAGTTGTCGCGACCCGGAAGAGTAGATGACTCTGAGCTAGATGAAGAGCCGAATCTGACGACGCGGAGCCGGACGCGGCACGGAACCGGAAGATGAGCTGCAGGTCGGGATATGACTTCGACACGCAGGCTGGGATATGACTTTGGCACGCAGGTCGGGATAAAAGATTGGCACACTGGTCGAGAAATAACAACAACAAGAAGACTAGACCCAAGACACACAGTCCGACATACGACCGCGAATCATGGGCTGGAACACAATGACGACCTAAATTCTGGAACACGACACACAAATTGGATCGACACAGGGGTCGGCTTACAATGACACAAAATCGGAACCGGCCCGGAGTCGGTGCATGGACTACCGACACCGTGAAGACTACCGACGACGGTTGTGGACAAAGGCACAGAGAGATGTATGTTGTGCCATCGCGTGTAAGGAGAGGGAGGCGACGTTGGCATCTCTGGCAAAGGCGACAACGGGAGAAGTTGGAGACGAGAGGAGAAGGGCAGAGGAGATGAGGAATAGGAGGGGAAGCCAGCGTCAGCGAGGAGAAGGAAGGAGATGGCGACCGACGACGAGAGGTGTTTGGAGATGCGGGGACGGTCCAGTGGTGACGGTGCGAGGAGAATAGAGGACCGGTGGTTGTGCTGGCCGCGGGGAGAGAGAAGGAGGAGAGGCGGTCATCGCCGGTGTCGCGAGGAGGAGGAAGAGGAGAGCTCGTGTGAGGAGTCGATAGCCGACGCCGGCGAGGAGCTGTGCGCGGGGGAGAGAAGTTGGCTCTCTTCTTCCCTGGCGACGGAAGCCCAAAACCCAGGAAAAACCTCCCCTCGCTTGGGTGTGAACAGTGCCCTAATAGGGCTGCTACAGTGGAATGACCAACATGCCCCTCTCTTTTCTATTATTTGCTCCCCTACCCTTATAGCATATCCACATCATTATTTATAACTATTACTATAATATAGTATTTTAAAAATTTTATATATAAATTATAATTAATAAAATATCCATTAATGAAAACCGAATGTCCAAATGAATTGTTTTTCTAAGATGCTCTTGGGTGATCAATTTCTGAATCATCTATAATCAGTTTTGAACCTCTATTCATTCATTGTACATAAATTTACAGGGTCTTTCGTATCTGGCATCGTTTGATTTAAACGGCGTGACACGGCGTTTCTGGACCCACTTGATTTCTTAGCTCTGCAGGCCATCCGGAAGGGCCTGAGGGACAAGCCCGACTCTGACTTCTTATCCGCTTGGGACTTCACCGCCGATCCCTGCACCTTCCCCGGCGTGTTCTTCGCCGGGATCATGTGGTAGCGCTGGTGCTTGGAGATCCACGTGCCAGTGCGCCGGGTCTCGAGGGACGCCTTGATCCTGCGCCTCGGCCGCCTCTCTGAGCTTGTAGAGCTCTCCCTCGTCCCTGGCCGCGTGACTGGTCCCATTCCTGACGCCTTTTCCGGCTGCTCTGAGCTCCGCTTCCTCGCTCTCAGTAAAAACCTCCTCTCTGGCTCCGTCCACACTAGCCTCGGTGGTCTCCCCTGCCTTCGTACCCTTGATCTCAGCTACAACCAGCTCTCCGGCTCGTTCCCGGCGTCTATCGTCTCTCATTGCTGAAACTCTCCAATCTTATCCTCTGCCACAACCAACTCTCCGGCTCCATCCCTCCATTCCCGGCCTCCTCCCCGCTCCTCCGTCTCGACCTCAAGCACAACCAGCTATCTGGTCCAGTGCCGCCGCTTCCTCCTTCGCTCCGGTACCTCTCGCTCGGTTCCAACGCACTCACCGTCAGAGTCGAAGCCGTGCTTCCTCGGCGAATCCGGTTGAATTTCCTCGATCTAAGCTCGAATTTCCTAGAGGGACCGATCCACCTACAGCGCTCCGGTTGCGGCGCTCCACCTACAGCGCAACGCCTTCTCCGGTCCGCTGGTTCCCCCGCAGGACGACGTGGCCATCCCGGTGGTGGACCTGAGCTACAACCAGCTCTGGGGAACCGTACCTCTGCAGCTGGCCGCGGTTGGCCAGGGAGTAGTGCCAAGTCGCCTGGTCCAGGGGCTCGTCACAGAGGATGCGCCCCCTCGACCAGTGCCCCGAGTGGCGAGGCTAATTGCTGGATCGGCTACGCCACTGCAGGATCGAACTAGAGCGAGCGCGACGAACTCATAACGCATCCAAATAAGATAAAAGACAAAGAAGAAAAAACAAACAACTCATGTACATCAGATTCATTGATTGATTTATTCACAAACAACATACTTAGAAAATATTTACGACCATGGAAAATCTATTCCTTTGCTTTTCTAGAACTAGTTATTTTATTGATGCGGGTATGAATGCGATTTTTCTCCCAGATGCTTTGTCTCCCCCACGGAGTACCGTGCCAAGGAAGGGCAGGGCTCAATTTACATTATTTTCTTCATGGGTCACACGCAACACTACAACTTGGCTAATTACCACAACGTGCAGCATGCTCCCCTGCCTCCTCCTTTTCCTTAGTCACTTCAATTTTGTTTGCTAAATTACAAATCGATCTCATCCTCCAGCCGACTGCTCCCCTGTTTTTAAATCGATTAATTGCATGCTTGCTAGGTTACAAATCGAAGTGCCTTTTCCCTATGAGAATTGAATAACTGATCTTATTATTAAAATAGAAACGAGGCATACATTTTCGTGCACATAGCAAAACGAACAAGCTTCTCCAATCCGAATTATATAATTTTCATGAGATGTGGCCAATTGCACCTCCCCGTTTTGTGCTAGAGCATGAAATAATTGAAGCCACATGAACTGAAGTCACTGTCTGCTCCCATGGAATGAAACACAGTACATGTAACCATGTAAGTAAGGAGGTTGCTAAACAGATAACGACGATTCGATCTCGCGGGTAGCCTCTCGCACTTGCGCGGGATGATTGATGTCTACTTTTTTTTTTCCCTTCTTCACAGTGGTCTCTGCTTGTGATCGCTGCCTGACCTGACCGCTGCCCTCCACATCCGTCCCATCTCGCACGCCACGTTCTCTGTCGGTAGCTCGTGCCGGCAGCACGGGCAGGTGTGCCGCCGCCGGAGCCACCCCAGCGCGCACCCCCAGTGCAACCGGTGACTGCATGGAAGCTCGCACACCATCCTCCCTCCCGCTTCCCCCATCTCCTCCCTGCACACGACGCACTCCCCGGATGCTCCTCCGTGATCCACCCACGGGAGCGCCACCACTGAGGCCACCGACGCCGCCACTTCCGATCTCTCCTTCCCTCCGCCTGCCATGGTTTCCATCAGCCGCCGGCACTTCGCGGCGGCGTCGACGTGGTGGCACAAGACGGGCCACGGGCCGTCTCCGAGACCGGAGGGGCTGAGCGCCTGATGGAGAACGTGGCGGGACACGGTGGCGCGCCAGGAGTCGATGGGGGCGGAGGGGTCATGGGAGTCGCACATAGCCACGAGGAGGAGCGCGGCGTCGAGGTCGCGGAGGCTGAGGCGGTGGGGGTGCGGTGAGGCGGCGGTGGGGAGGAGTAGGTGGAGGGAGGAGAGGAGGAGGCGGGCGAGGAGGAGGGTCTTCTCGTGGAGCGAGAGAGATCGGAGGTGGGAGAGGGTGAGGGCGAAGTGGAGGGGGGAGAGGAGGAGGAACGTGAGGCGGCGGCGGTGAAGATCGAGATTGTCAGCAAGGGAGCGCGTGAGGTCGGAGAAGGAGTGGACGGGAAGGCGGAGGAGGGCGGCCATTATGACTTCGCCGGCGGAAACGACGGTGGTGGTGGTTGCGGAAGCGAAGTCCATTATTGGGATCGTAACAGGGCTACTGATTGGCGGTCTACCAAATATGCTATCGACAAATATATATGGACGTGGGGAATGGAGAGTAGCATTCAGCGACCAAACAATTAACATTTTATTTATTTATTTATTTATTTTCTAGCATCTTCTCCTCCATGCTTATGGCATCTAAATATGATTTCTGATATAAACCCATAGAAAAAAATAAATCTAATGATATATTAATTCATGTAATGTATGTCAGCAATCGTCCGAATGTCTAATTTTCTATCAAGTTAGTATTAAATTAAGAAATGGCGTGATCTGTCAATCAATTATCATCTAGGTAAGAACCGTTAAATGGTCTCTCCATAATCAAGTAAAAGAAAATCTAAATCAAGATTCATTTTTGAATGTCAAGTCAATAGTAAGATATTCTTAATATTCTTTGATAGGAGATTTCAATCTGATGACTATTAAAAAAAGTATCAATTCAAACAAGTAAGTTCATGAGTCGCAGAATAAATTCGCAAGCAACCGTAATAAATTCGAGCGGTTAAAATGCAGAATAAATTCATCGATCAAGATATTGTATTATGCAACCCATAGTATGCCCAAGCCCCAATGATGCCCGAGCCTGCCGACTTGGCTCCCAGGCCCCGGAAGCTTAGCACGGACGCTACCTGTTCCCACAGGGAGTGCTGGACGGCAATCAAGCAATCATGTGAAGCTTGTCAAGGATTGGTTTACCCTGTTATTGGTCGATATGTGTACGTGGACAGTCAGGTTTACCCTTGCAGATCAGTACCTTGAGACCCTTGGGATATAACCCTGGAAGTTGTAACGGCGATGCATGACACGACGAGAGTTGCAAGCGAGGCAAGTTGCATCAATTATAGGGCCTGTGGACGATGAGCATGATTCCGAATCGAGAGTCAGCCAGCTCAAGATGCAGAAGAATGATCGGGTCTTGAGCTCAGAGGTCGGCGTCAGGTGCGGTGCCATGGCACAGTGTCAATGAGGCGATGCGGCAGGTACAGTGCATGACTCGGAGTGGTAAACGTCGGTAAAATTAAAATCCCAACCGTAGGAGCTGTCGTGCAATCGTAACGACAAGATTCTTGAATGCCGATTCGGTTGCGTCACAACTCCGCGTTGGAGCTGGAGGCGGTAGTGCGTCAAATTGCGATCGGCCGAGCCTCTGATATGTAACCAAGAGCTCTAGCTATATGACGAGGCGAACGACTCTCTTGAGCCTGACCAGCCAGTAGTCTAATGAAGTGTTGCTTGTGTCCAAGTGTTTCGAGTGGTGTGAGTTTCTCCACTGAGGAGCCTGCCTGACCCTCCAGAGGACCTAATCCACCAATAGATCACACACTAGACCTGCGTTGACATCATCCTCTAACCATACGGACAGTGTATTGGTATTTTTTTTCCTTAGCCTTGCATAGTATTTGTTTTGTATCACCTTAATCACCTAGAATCTGTGGAGCGAACTAGCGTTACAGAGCATTGCATTTCTTCTGGAAATTTATTGCAGAGGATCCTCATTCGCAAGGTCCAACCGTGGTCCGTCAACGGAGAGACGACGGAGCAGTGGACTACTGAGAGAGAGCATGTTGGCATGCAAGGATGATGTGTAAGGTGCACCGTTGTGGCTGGTCATTTGGATGAGTCACCTAGCTGGCGGGTGGCTAAGCGAAGGAGAGGGGAGCTCTAAGAGTCAATTGGGACCCATGGCAAATGGATCTCAGGTGGATACTACTTGGGAGTCTAGAGGAGCCATGGAGTGTCAAGGTTTGGAGATGGATTGAGTCTCAGCATATTCTTTAGGTTTGTGTTTTCATGCAAATATGACATTTTGATTCATATAGCATGATAAATGGTTTGGATGTATAGATGTCATATAAACCAATGCTAGGGATGCATTGTGGGTTGGTATGGGGAAGCCAAAACTAGGACTTTAGGTCAAGGTTCAATTGAACTTTTAGCTAGTTTTGGATTTTGTGTCAATCTTGGGATTGGTGATAGATATATTTTGTAATATATTTTTCCCAAGTAGACAATAGACCTCTCCACAAAATTTGGGAATTTTGGAGGTCTAGGGAATTTCAGTGCATGAAGTTGAAAAGGCTGATTTTGCCATTAAGGGATCAGTACCGGTCCGGTCGGTGCGAATACACGGAATGATTCTGAGCGTAATTATTTTTTGAGCACAGACAGATTATGCAAAACCGCAAGACGAGGTATCTGGTTTCACGGTCAGACAGAATGTACGTGAGGTCTGGCGAAGAGGCGCATCCCGATACCGAGAAGTGTTTTAGCACTATTTGTGACCATGTCAACTCGCTTAGATGTATGGGATCCGGGGATTAATACATGAGTTTAGGATCAATTTAGATGACAAGTTTTCAATAATTGGGATATTGTTGGAGAACTTTTTGGATGTTAGGCAAAGGGGAGAATTAAGGTTTAGTTGGGAAAACCTTTAGTACCTTTGTGTGGAGGGAGGATAGGTTCTTAAAAGCCGTTGTAAAAATCCTAGCTCATTGGAGGAGCGGTGTAGGGGAGCCTTAGGATAGGTTTCGATACATGATTCATGTGGCCGCGGCGAGAATCCATTCGGTGAATGAAGTCTCTAGTGCCTTGGCATTCGAGTCCATTGTATTAGCATGTTTATTTGCTATTTGTTTTCCCTAACTTAAGCGTATTGCCAAACACCAAGGGTGTTGGAGCAATCCATAGTTCTGGGACCATGTGTTTGGTGTTTAGGCGAAGGGTTAGTTAGGTTGTTATTTGATATGTGTGTATCTTAAGTTGCCGGGACACTGTGACATGACGGAGAATCCGTGAAGGATGGACATCCGCAGAAGGGACTTCAGGGGACTCGAGAGCCGCGATGAGGCATTGAGATGGAGGCAGGGATGCATCCGAGGGCGAGAAGGGAAGTAGGCTTGAAGGCAAGGTCGCAGAAGAGTCAAATGAGTCGTGATGGGGGTGCAGAGATTGTACTCGGGTAAAATCCTAGTTTTGGGTTTCTTGTTTTGACCTTATGGCAATCGGTAGCTTGGACGGTGGTATGGCCACGGATCGTGTATCTAGCCGCAACCCGTTAGTGTGGCATCGTCGACGTGCGATACCCGATCGCCTACAGGAGCTCATCCTCACTCTGCCTATAATGGAGCTTGGTATGGCCGACAAAGGACGAAATTAGACTTTAAAGCCTAATTAGTAGTCACTAAGTGCTCAAAGGTTCCCTTGTGTCCAAGTGTTTTTGGAGAGTTGTGGTGAGGTTTCTTCACCCTGAGGAAGTTGAGCTAAGAGTTTGGGACTAATCCCACCGGATAGGGATCGTCCACCTTACGGACAGGGAGTGGAGCATCATCATCCCGAACCACGTTACATCGACGTATTGGTTTGCTTGTTCTTTTCTTTGTCTTTAGCTTTAGTGTTAGTAATTAATTTGTATTTGTATACTTTCGTACTAATATTGACGCCTCCATTCAACCCCTTCTGGCCCGATCCTCCAACAGTGATCATATACCTAAGTGGGATGACATTCTTGAGTGCTTAGCATCTCTAAGCATTGTAATATCCCGGTATAGTAACATCCCTGTATGGTCGAGCCCAAGTGTGTAACATCCCCAAGCACCATAGCTTCTTGGGTACCATAGCACCTGAGTACTATAGCACGTGATAGTGTGGCATGCCTCAGCTCGAGTGGGTGATGCTCTTGATGTTGGGATGTATACTATAAGTCTAGCTTTTGTATGAACATCTGTTTTGAAATATTTTGAAATGAGAATCACTTTGGTTAAATGTCTGCATTTTATATTTATATATATGACAATGTAGTTGTCTATTTAATTTATATTATAGATAATATGGTGTGTGGTGCCACACAGAAGATCATGTTATCGGTTCCTTATAAATTATAAATAGTAGTTCACAACCAAAATGGATTAAGACAAACCATTGGAACGGTTGTAGTATAATTTGGTATTTGTCTGTCTTGATTATAAAATTACACTAGTACACTATGTGTGTATTGAGCAGGACCATTTGAGGTTGTTCGATTTATACTGACTATATAAAAGAACAGAACCTCTGTTATTATGGATGTACACCCTTTTAATCCCTATATAATAACAAGCACGTATACTTAGTATTTATTTCTTTAACTTATCAATGAGTGAGATTTATTCGTTAAATCAATAGGTCCGATGAGTTGGGAAATAGTACTATTTATATGATGTATTGTTGATTATAGAAGGAATCTGTGTCATAATTAGTTAGGTTGATGATGTCCCCTTGAGGAACTCATAAGGATTATCATGTAAACCTTGCAGGTGGACTTAGTCCGGCATGATAATAAAGTTGAGTGGTACTACTCTTGAAATCAGATGTTAATTAATTGAGTTGTCAGTAACTCATTTAATTAACGGACATACGATATCTTAAACACGGGGAGATTAACGCACTCATGATAAGTAGGAGCTCATATTGTAATATGGGATTGGTGCGATAGTTCAATAATGACCCTTTAGTGGTATGGATTATTATTGATGAACTTGAGTTGGGAGTTCGGATCGAACACAGGAAGCTCAAGTCCATCAGGAGGTCAAAACTAATTCCTCCTCATTCCATTATAGCCTCTCTATCAGGTCTCGCATTCACTCATTTTGTTTTGCTTCCTACCAAGAAGGCCAGCCACATTTCTTACTCAAGCAAGGGACACCAAGCCTTGTTTGTTGCCCAAAAATAAGCCAAGCCTTGCTTGGTGCCTAAAACAATGCCAGATAAAAAAAGGAAAAAGAAAAAAAGGGGAGTTATAAAAGGGAGATTTTTTTTTCAACAGAATTCTAAAAAAATCTATTAATTTTTCTCCATTTTTATCTGGCACCAAGGGTTATAAAAGGAGAGGAGGTTGTGCCACAAAAACATAAGTGATAAGTTTTGTTTTTCTCCACAACTCAACAACCCTCTCTTTTTCTCTAGGGCCGGCGCCCCACATCCTTCTTTATCCTTTTCTTTCCTCTAGGGCTGGCACCCCACATCCCTTTCTTTCCTCTAGGGCCAGCGCTCCATTTCCCCTTGGTGGCCGGGGCTTGGAGGAGAAGAAAAAGAAGAGAAGAAGCACCTAGGTGGCTGACGGTTTGGAGGAAAAGAAGAAGGAAGCGCTTCATTTTGCTTTGCATTCTTTGGTGGTAGGCGGCTTGGAAAGGAAGAAGAGGTTCGGGTGTTTTGTCTTAGTAGATCGTCGCCCACACGACGCCCAAGAAGAGGAGAGGAATATGACAGAAGATCAAGAGGTCTTTAGCTACGAAAAAGGTGCGCTTTGATCAAGGTGCGCTTTGATCAATCAAGAACTTGATTGATTGATCAAACACATGTCTGATCGAGCATGTGGGTTGTTAGGAAAAGTTCTATGCCTGTACAAATTTTTGTACAGGGGATTTTGGTATTTGGTATTGTGTGATTGGTTTTTGATTAAATTATGCACTACTCATACATAAGTTTAGGCCGGATAATAGTAGGATGTGCTCGATAGATTAACTCTGTAGTTGCAGGCATCTTAGATCTAACTATTATGGCTTTTTGTGTGCTTGTGTGTGATTTCAATCCTCAGGCATATCGAGATTGTTGTGTGTGCATGATTATAATAATTAAATATAGCGGTTGCCGTATTATTATTATTGTTGTTTTACATTCTGTTCGATCTATATTACATATAAATTCCATTATGGAATATATGATCGATAAATATAAAATTTTATTTTTGTTGCGACTTGTATCCTTGCTATGCGTGGTGCTATTTTGAGGACCAGAGGCGCGGCGGAGAAGGAAGTGAGATAAACGCGATGGCTTGATCCATCAGTGACACATTAGAGGACAACGATCCATTGATGACATATTGGAGGACAACATTGGCTGAGACCATAATAGTTGAAAATTTTATTTTCATGTTTATTGCCTTATATGCTGTTTTTATGTGCTGTGATGTGTGTTCATGATTAAAATTCTTCAATTTAAATAACTAAATAGGAGAGAGATTATTTAAATAAATTCCACAGTCTCCATTACTGGTTGTAAGTGGTACATTCAAACTTGCGCGTTGGCTTTAAGCGTCTTCCTCCATATCGGATGAGTTTGTTTGCGGATCACTAAATCAAACTTCCTTTATGGATGATTATAGGAAATTATTTAGGTATGTGTGATCTTCTCCATCTGAAGGGGTACAATCCTAATTAATAGACTAAGTATCAAGTAATGGTATATACTTAAGCGCATTGAATAGTATCCTCCCCATTAGAGTCACTGTTATTATTTGTGTGACCAAAGATGAATCAACTATTAATTTTATTTGTCATAAAGTTAGGTTGACAAGATAATAAAATTAATGGGTAAAATCTCCTCTTATAAATATTTGAATTAGTATACGTCCATACTATCATGGCATACGAAATTCACGATGTTTTGAGGTGTTGGTGAATTTAAATTATATTGTTCGAGAATCAATATTATTTTAAATTATAAAGTTTTGTTCAAATATTTTATTTTGTGATTCTCAGGATTTCAAAATGGCTTTCAATCCTCTTGCTGTTATTTTAAAAGAAAACAAGCTTACTGGTCCAAATTATATTGATTGGAAACGAAACTTGGACATTGTCTTAACTGCTGAAGAATACAAGTTTATACTTCTTGAGGTCTGTCCTAGCATGCCTGATAAGGATTCTAGTGAAGAGGAGATAGAGAGACATAGGAAATGGGTCAAGGCAGATGAGATGGCGCAGTGTTACATTTTGACTTCTATGTCTTGCTGTAACATCGAGAGAACAAACTTACTGGTCCCTATTACATTGATTGAAAACAAATCTTGGACTATCCTCGCAATAGTGGAGAACAATAAAGGTGTATCTTATTCATTAGTTGTTGAAACATGTTTAGCGATGTTATCTACCGGTAACTGGTGTGTAGATATGGGAGCCACTGATCATATTTGTAATTCATTGCAGGGGTTCCAGGAAACCCGATGACTACTGTTGACCTTCGCAAGTGTACGGATATGTCGCAAGTAATAATAAAAGATATCGAATCCACAGGGACTGGAATAAGCACTAAAGATGTCTCAAAGCGAGTTAGCTAAACCACCAATCAATTGATTTACAAAATCTAAGTGTAACTATGAAAGGTAAACAAAGAAATAAAAGAATAGGAAACAAGAATAAGGGCAATGATAAAGGTATGTTCTAGGAGTTTTGGTTTCTTTGTAATGTTATTCAATGTAATTATCTACCAAATCTTATTTCTCAATTGTCCACCGCTTGTAGAAGGTTGCTAGTTTCCTCTTGCAATAGACAATCGGTCTAGGACTAAAATATATCTAAATGCGATTAATTAGGAATGAACCCTATGTTGTCCTTACATGGGCTTGCCTGTCACGTGTGCCCCTCGGAAAATCAACATAGAAATCCACTACTTCTCAACTTCATTAAGATATAAAGATTAATGCATACAATCTATCCTACCCTCTTAAAATACCTAATTTCACCTTCAAGATTACCCCTCAAACGTCCTTACACGGGCATGTTTTTTTCACGAACGTCCCTCGAAAAATCGAATGAGGAATTACCTTTACAAGATCTATGAGATATTCAAATATTCAATCAAGCATGGTAATTATGCCCTAATCACAACCATCCACACAAGAAAGAATAGATACAAACATGGCAAAATCATAGAAATAGAAATGTTGGCAAATCCACAAGAGTTTACATCAAATTTCCATTATAAATACTTCCTTCATCCTAGAACATTAGATCTAATCCATGGAACAAGAAAAGAATCCCAAAGAATAAAAAAAAACAAACATTTTGATCCCAAATCCAAGAAAGATAGGGAAGAAAAGCTTATCTATGATGAAGACCGTCTTCGGATCCAATCCTCGCTCCCCGGAGTCGAACCGTTGAAGATCCACCCTTAGAATTGTCGGAATCCCTCCAAGAAGGTGGAGGAACACCCAAATCTTGAATCCTCCCCCAAAAGGGAGAATATCCCCTTTGAAATGAAGAAGAAACCTTTATATAGAGGGGGAAAATCGGGCGCCACACGACCCCAGGACCTGGCCGTGTGTGGGACACGGCCAGGCTCACTTCCCTCTTTGCTTGTCTCACACGGCCGTGTGTGAGACACGACCATGTCTGGCTCTGCCACTGCACTCCTTGCACGGCCGTGTAGATCCACACAGCCTGCGTTGCCTCCGACTCTGGAACCCCTGCACGGGTCGTGTGAAGCACACGACCAGGGCATCCTTGGCCTCTGGAATTGTTGCACGGCCGTGTGAGGTTCACACGGCCATGGCAACTTCCATCTCTACTGCATCCACACGACCTGGGCAACCCCCCATAGCAGGGTCGTGTGGCTCACAGGGCTTGTGCCTTCCTTCCTTGTTCAAGTGTCAAAATATTCTCCAAATTCTACTCCTGTGTACACAAAATGCACAAAAGTATATCTCCGAACAAAAAGAGTAAATATGCTCAAAAGGAAAGCTAGAAGTACGAAAGTGCATAGATAAAGCATGTACAAAGTATGTGAATGTGCGTCAAAACATGCTAAACAGGTGCATACAATCTATGCACATCACACCCCCAGACTTAAACCTTTGCTTGTCCTCAAATGCTGCAATCTAAATTCATATGTTCTACAATGCTCTCATATCCCTAATGTATTCTCCTAACTCTATCAAAAGGTTTCATTAGTAAGCATGATCATGAAAACAAATTTATTTGGCTCAAGCATAAGTACCCTATGCACAGTGCAAAAATAACTCAAAACTCTTCAAGTTTCAATCTATGTCCTAGTCAAGTCGTCATCAAGTTTGAATTCCTAATGTTTCCAGTGATAGACAAGTAACTAGTGATAGACACTTACTTGCCACATACTTGGTTCATATTTCTCAATCAACCCAAGATCTCAAAGGCGTGCTCAATCTCAAGAGAAGCTAAGCAGTCATTTCCCCAGTAACCAAACTCGGTCTCAAAGGGGTGACTTACTAGATTCCACTCACGACAACTGTTTTTTTTATATCCCTTATTTACTTTTTTTTTCTTTCACACTCTTCTTTTTTTTCCATAAGGATTTGCATTGTGCAAATCTTATTCACAAATGTATTTTTAGCACAAATGTTGGGATATTTTGATTTTTCCAATGAGCTTGCATGAGTTGAGCCTCATCCAGTAACCAAAATGAAGTTTGAGAAATCACCATGGAAACCAAGTACTAAACAAACAAGATGAATCATGACTATTTCAATGATATCAACCATTCAAGTATCAAGTATAGGTGTAGTGAAGATAAGATCCTTAAGGTCAAGCTAAGACTAAAATTCATCTCCATAAGATACTTAGCTTATTTCATGCTACCCAAGATAGAGAAAAAAAAGTACATTAAGCATACTACTAGCATCACTTAAAACATCATGAATCTAGATAATGAACGTGCTAACATTTAATCTTGAAGACAAGAAAGCATATAAGTGAAGTTTTGATGTTCTCAAAATGTATGCCACAAGATTTTCAAAGGATAGTCAAGTGACTATCAAAACAAGCAATCAAGCAAGACAATCAAAATAAAATGCAGAACAAAAATTAAACATGCAGAAAACAAGCAAAAACTGAAAACTAGAATGTAAAAAGAAAAATAAAGTTCGACACCTCCCAGACTTAAACTTTTCATCATCGCGATGAAATCAATATGGTGGAGGAGGTGGGGGTGGAGGAGGACGAGGAAAAGGATGCCTACGACGTGGTTGGCCAATGGAAAAACTAGGGAATCCTGGAGTTTCACTCAGGATTATATGATACTCAAACAAAGCATCTACTTGTTGGTTAGTGACACTCATGCTTGTATAAAATCTCTCATTCTAGCTTGATCCGTATCATAATCCTGCACAAATTCAACCACTTGACCTTGAAAATTCCTCGTGAATCGAAAGTGCTCTTGTACTTCTCTATACTGATTATCTGATAAAGAGAAGTGACCTTCCAACATTCTTCGTTGGGCATCATGCTTCTCATGAAGCGATTCTAGAGAAGTACGAAAATCAGAAAAGTCAAATCTAGAGGAACCCGTACCATAGGCAAAAGAATGCCTAGCAGGATCTGGGTGTCCGGAAGGTTACGGGTATCCAGATGTCGAGGGCTCAATGTGTGGCTCTGTGTCTCCGGATATGGAGGGGACATTTTCAGGGTCTACATCAGTGATTACCCAATTAACTGGGTTGCGAACTGAAATTCGATCAGGACAAGGAAGAGGTAAAGGAAAACCATTCCTCTTAGGAAATGCAAAACCGTTCTCATCCCGAATAATTATTTTCATAGCAAGACATGCATCCATATCGATTATACCATTGCCATGAATAACTTCCAACCCATCTAAATCAAGTTCCAAGTTAATTGCTATTTGAGTAATCAACCCACCAAGAACTATTGATCTCGAAGACGCCCTCGCAGCTCTCACTAAGGTTTGCAGAAAATGAAAATCGGAATCAAAATCGACCTTATGCAACATAACCCATAGAGCATAGAGTTCTACTTTCTTAACGACTCCATCACTTTCCCCTCTACCAAAAATAGTTTTGCTTATGACTGGATGCAAATATCTAAAAACAGGGTTTTGCATGTGAGAAGCCTTGGCTCTAGAGGGCTCATAGGGATGATCTAATACGGTGATAGAATTCCAAAAATTGTTCCAATTAAACCTAGAGTCAAACCTCCGAGAGCTACCGAAAGACAATCCAAAACAAGTGTTGAAATCACTAAATGTCTATTGAAATTCTTGATTCATTAATCTAAAGGTTATCTTGCCAACATAATCATCCTCATTGACAAAATAGACATCTAGTGAACTTAGAAACTCCAAAACAAGGCTAGGATAAGTAAGTAGATGTGTGTACAACATATCACTCCAATCCAAAAATCCAATCATCCAATCTATGTCATCCCTAATTCCCATCATATCTAAAATGGTTGGGTCCATATACCTAGTACATACGATCTTTCTATTGACAAGAATTGCAAATCTAGTTATTTGATCATCATTTCTAAACACAATATTGAATTCGTTGTCATTACCTTCGTTGCGTGAGGTCCTCTTTCCTTTGCCTTGCACCAGTTGTTTCCCTTTGTCTTTGGATGGCTCTTACCCTTTGTCTCCACGACTAGATCCACCACCACCCTTGTGAAGTCTCTTCAATAGGTTGGACATATTGTCATGCTTGAGTGGGGAAGGGTACTGTTTAGGGTTGGAGTTACTAGATCTTGAGGAAATAGATCTTAGGGTTATGAAAGTGAAGATCTTGGATCTAGGAGAAGAGAAGAATCTATATCTAGATGAAGTTTATGGAGAAGAAAGAATTTTAGACCTAGATCTGAGAAGACTTGGAAGAAAGGTTGAAGAAGAAAGGTTGAAGAAGAAAGGAGTTTTGGAGAGAAGAGGGTGTTGAGATGAAGAGGGTGTGTGGGGGACATGGCCTGAATCTGGCCGTGTATAGGCGACATGGCCTGGTAAGATTTCTCCACACGGGCCGTGTAGATCTACACGACCCTGCCTTCTCCTTCTCGGGTTGAGTCACATGGTCATGCCAATTGGCACGACCATATCCTTCTTCCTCTTGGCTATCTTTGCACAGTCGTGCTTGGGACACGACCTCACCAGCTTCCTTCTCTGGAATCAGCACACGGTCGTTTCAGATGACACGACCAGTGCATGCTTCTGCACTGGTTCCTTCGCACAACCGTGTGTGAGACACGGCCAAGAAGTTCTCCTCCTCTGGATTCTTCACACGGTCGTGTCTGGGACACGACCATGCACCTTTTCTTCTCTGGAGACTCCACACGGCCACAAGCATCTCCCTTCTCTGCACCATAAGTCTGGCCGTGTACAGCACACGACCATGCTCTGTTTTGCTCCACTTGATGAAATTTCTCCTTTCTAGCTCTTCCAACACTTCCATGCCCATGAAGAAGTCATGGCCAACTCATGGAAGTGAATTTCAACCTGAAAACAAAGCAAAATTCAAGTAAAAACACTATTAATGAACAATAGAAACATGAAATGAAACTAATTAAAAAGAACCCTTGCCTTCAAGAAGCGCTTAGGTCTTTAGCTCCACACACCTTGATTATTAATATTGAAATAAATCCTTCCGCTGCTTAGAAATAGATTAATATGTTTGTATGTTTCCGTAACACCGTCATACCTGAAGGAAATGCGCTACAATAAGCATTTAAAAGAGAAGAGACATGGTTAGAGGCATTAGATAAATCATATTCCAACCGTTCCTTATCGATTACCAAAGAAAGTTTATGATTCTTAACATCTATGATAGCTCCAGCTGTAGCAAAGAATGGTCTTCCCAATATGATAGGAATTTTTGGGTCCTCCTCCATGTCTAAAACCATAAAATCGGTGGGAATTATACTCCCACCCACTTCTACCGGCACATCTTCTATGATATCCATAGGGTACCTGCAGGAATGATCAGCAAGTTGCAATGCCATGGTAGTAAGTTTAAAGTTTTTGAGACCTAATTTATTACAAATAGAATAAGGAATGAGGCTAACACTTGCCCCCAAATCACAAAAAACTTTCTCAATAAATTCAGTTCCTATATTGCAAGGAATATAAAATCTTCCAGGGTCTTTTAACTCTGGGGAAGTATTCTTTTCAAAAAGAGCGCTGCATTCCTCTGTAAGTGCAATGGTCTCTATATCTCCTTTCCTTCTCTTATTCGACATGATGTCCTTCAGGAATTTGGCAAACTTGGGCATTTGAATAATTGCATCAATGAGTGGTACTTCAACACATATTTCTTTTACCTTCTCCAAGAATTTGCCAAACTCTTCATCCTTCTTTAAATTATAAGTCTTTGGGGAAAAGGGGTTGCTATACTTTGATGGTTAAGTGGAAGAGTCTCTTCAACCTTAATGGTACTCTCCTCATTATCTTGAATCTGATTTGGTATTGGAGGAGAGAGCTCTTCTTCAGTGTGCATCCCTTTTGGAGCAGTCACTTGGAGATCTCCCAAGGTCCGTCCGCTCCTAAGCTCAATTCTGTTACAGTGCTCTATGGAATTGACATCAGGCTTGCCAGGTAATTGTCCTGGTGCTTTAGAAGATGAGGAAGCTAGTTGGGCAATCTGACTTTCCAAAATCTTGTGATGTCTATCAGAATTATCCATTCTCTGAGTGAGCTTTAAAATGTCTTGTTTCATTTCATTCTGAGTGGACATAATTTCTTCAAACATCTTTTCAATTTTAGACATAGGAAAGCCTTGAGAAGATTGTTGCTGAAAATTCTGCTACCCGGACAGAAAATTAGTGTAACGACCCAATTTTCCCTATTTTGAGTTCTAAATATCCTTAAAAATATTTGGAAATGCTTTTAAAATATTCTAGATATTTTTAGGAATTTTTAGAATATTTTTATGCAATTTTTGGAGTTCGTTTGGTATTTTTACCCAGAGGAAGAAGTTTTAAAAAAATAAAATAAAATAAAAGAAAAATAAGTTGGTAGAAGCTGGGGTTCGAACCCAGCTCTTCGGCCCAAGCAGAACTCGGCCCGACCGATTAATCGAATATAGAATCAATTGATTTAAAGCATAGTTATAATTATAACTCGAGTATAAGAAAAGAAATTAGGTTTTTATTTTCCGGAAAACCTAAAATTTCTCTCAAAATTCCCTTCTCCTCCCGCGACGGCGCCGTGTTCCTTCTCCAAGCGATTCCTCTCGGGCGAAGGCGCAGCCAAGGCTAGGGCTCCTCCTCTCAGGCGACGGCAGCGAAGAAGCAAGGTCACCTTGTTGAGGAGGACACCCTAACACTCGGTTGTAAGTCCAAGAATCGTCGGTGAGTTGCTTCTCACCTGCAGTAGGAGTTGCTCCGAGCTTCGATTTTCTTTCCTTGCTTTCGGATTTTACTGTGCCGAATAAGAGTTTATGCTGGAGCCTTTCTTTCTTGCTTTCTCTGCTTTCGGGTCATTGTGTGCAGCCGGTTGGTTGTGCTTGCTGCCGTGAATCAAAGAAGGAAGAGGGGGGTTTTGATCGGATAGGGTTTCATTGGGTTTGGCAAATAGTTAGGTTTCAATTCGGCAAGCTTGGATTACTAGGTTTCAACTCAGCAGCTTAGTTTATTATGCTTCAGTTTAGCAAACTTGATTTCTTATGATTTCTCCTTGCTAATTACCATACATGAACATCCCCTTATTCTGAGTAGATAGTTTAAGAAGTTTGCTAGTTTAACAAGCGTGAATATATTCTTATTATGTTAGTATGATTAGCATTGTAGTTAGATGTTCCTTCGCAATTAACTAGCAGTAACAGCCCTCTAATTCTAGCATATAGTTCACGTGTTAGACATGCTTCAATAGTTCAATTATAACAGCCGAACAACCCTCTAATTAGCATGAGTAACTGTGTATTTAACATATAGTTCAATTATAACACATGCAGTGTTAGTTCCTTGCCATTCAATTAGCATGAGTAGCTGTGTATTTAACATTGCTGCTCAATTCCTCTCTTTGCTGTTCAATTAGCATGAATAGCTTTTCAGATTGGACAGGTTTATTTCTTCGGACAGGAATAACCTATATAAGTAGAAGAAGTATGGCAGGTTTGGTTTAGCTTATGTGGCTTGCATTAGCTAGGATTAATGTAGCTGGAAGTTGCATTTTTCTTTCCCTATTTTACAGCATGTATAGGAAACTCAAAGTTAGCTTTCTTTTGCTCTATTTTACAGCATGTTTAGAAAGTCCAAGTTAGCTTTCTTTTGCTCTATTTTACAGCATGTTTAGAAAGTCCAAGTTAGCTTTCTTTTGCTCTATTTTATAGCAGGATTAGTAAGTTCAAAGTTACTTTCTTTTGCTCTATTTTATAGCATGATTAGTAAGCTCAAAGTTGTTTTCATTTGCTATTTTAATATGCATGAACAGCCATGTATTCTAGTAGAAAAATGAGAATCCTATTAAATACTTTTAAAAGTATTAACAAGTAAAAGAAAGAAAAAGAAAAGAAAGAGTAAGGTCAAGGCCTTAAGTAAATCCCAAAGTCAATATTTTAGGGATTTTTGGCACACAAGGTGTCTATTAAAATGCCAAGGCATTTAAAGAAGAAGTAATTAAGATAAAAAGTATTTTACTTTTAAAGGGCATGTACCGGACACAAGGTCCAAGGGATGGGCTCCTAGGCTAGGCACAAGGCCTAGAAGTATCTTAGTAGTTTCGGGATTAGCTACCTCGATTCTTATTAAGAATGCGCGCAAAGTGGTACAATGCTGGGCCCAAAAGAAGTTTATTATTATTTTGAAGTATTAAAGTATAAGTTTTGAAACAAAGGAAACAAGCTTCAAATATGTTTAGAATTAGAAAGTTTAGTTTCTTGTTATTTGAAGCATGCAGTAATAGTTTTATTTGTTTCTTGCTACTAGATTATCCAGCATGTTTAGTTTTACATGTTTAGTAGCTTTACATGTTTAGTATGCTTCTTTTATTGGTTTATAAGCATGATAAACAATACATGTTTAGTATTTCAGTTAGTATGCTTCTTTTATTGGTTTATGAGCATGATGAACTACAAATGTTTAGTATTTCAGTTAGCATGATTCCTTTACTATATATGAGCATGAGTAGTTTTATATGTTAGCATTTAGTTTTAGCATGTTTTTATTTATATACATGCATATCGAGTTTATGCTTATAGACTGCACTTCCTCCTACTGCAGATAAAGGAAAAGAAAAGATTTAGCAAGGAAGGCGACAAGGTGGTGGTGATGAAGGTGTGTGATGGCTGGACTATGGGGAGATCAAGTGTTTGCTAAGGAATTATTAAGACATTTCTGTTTAGAGTTCTTTAGTTTTCTTTTAATGCTATTATGAGTCAATATTGTATTTAAGTTTATTCCGCGTTTGTAGTTGGGTTCTATTGATGGAGTGATATTGATGGTTGCTATTGATAGGGTAGTTTCTTTCTTTTATTTGTGATATTATTACTGCGTGGTTGTGAAGTATTTATACCAGCCGCATGTGGCTGATGGTTTATTATTTGTTTGTATTATGGGAAATGGTCACCGGTACAGGGGAGACTCTGTCGAAATTTTTCAGTAGGGTTTTCCTAGAGATTTTTAATAAACCGGTTAAGTAGAGTTAGTAGATAAGTAACGGTCACTCTTAGAGAGTAGTAGTAGTAGTAAGAAGGGTGGTTGTTACAATTAGGCCTTGCCTCCATGGATGATCCTTGATCTTGATTATTTCTATAGGAAAAATTGGGATGACTTTTCCATCCAGGGTCGTAGGTATTTCAGTATGAGTTGTTCTACCTTTGATTGAAAACCATGATTGCATCACATTACTCTAATTGATTGATTTGTGCAGTGATAGCCCCCAATGGACATGAGTCGTTTGAATGTTCAGAACTTCCACATACTTTACAAGAAGACACAATGGCATTGACCGTACTTGAGCTAGCTCCTATATTCTCAAACCTTTTTGTAAGAGCATCCAGTTTTGTAGCCGAGTACCGTGATCAACATCAAATTTTCTGACTTTTGTTGTTGGGTTAAAGAATAGCCAAACACTTCTTTCATTAGCCCATTGATGGTGGTTTGTGCTACTTTTCTCACTTGACTTCATCAGCTCTTATTCATAAGTGTCCCTCCGGTGAATCAAGGACACTTTTATGATTCTCTCGTATACGGCATAAATCACATATTGCAGACCTTTTCTGGGTCTGAGTAGATAGTCATTAGGAGCACGGGCCGATGGGTCACCTCACGTGAGGGTGCCTCTCAATCACAAGTCGTTAGAGTCGTTGGTCATGCCAAGCAAGGTTAGATCTGCTGATTACGGCCTGGTGACATTGGAGAGAGGAAAAGGAAAGGAAAGAGAATAGGTGAAGACGCATCATCTATGATAGCCTCTCCCTTATATAGATTGTGCACATACCTCTGCAAACTGCAAAAACTTCCTAAAGCTAACATTGAAAGGATGCTAAATAGAGGTCGGTGGAATAAGCGTCGAGCCTGGCGTCACGGCCGTCGCCACCATACTCCGACCCCAAAGGATGTTATGATCCCCATCTCATGTTGTCCATTAGTCAGCACTGAACTGATGACACACACGATTCAATTCCGATTCCATAGTATTCACAGTGGCGTCCTTTCCTTTGCGTAGTCCAACCACCTTTTAATTTCTGGCGGCGTTGTTGAGAGTTCGCAGCCCACACTAGCCACAGCTTGACCTGGATCTACGGAATGTCCTCAGGTCTGGCCAAATGGTGCCTGACTTTCGTGGACGACTCATCTGTGCCTAAATTGAACTTCCTTGGGTCCTCCTCCCTGGATTATCAGGACCACATGCCCCTTTAAATCTAGTCGGAGGTAACACATGGCAATTGTTGTTGCCAAGATGTGATTTCATCGTGCCATGGGCCGGCCTCCACTATGCCCACCTTCTCCTTTTCTTTAGGCGAGCTACGTGGTCCAGACATGAGCCGCCGGTGAGCATGCACGTCTAAGCTGGATTAATTTGACTTTCTATCCTTGTTGGTTTGGTTGTGTTATGGAACCCGCGCCTTCCCTTTGAACGTATATTGTCTTTGCCTTCAGTATCAGCAGCTACACGCGACGTGTCGACTACGTATAAGTGGTATTGACCTTGGGTTATTTGAATTTTGACCATTATATGGCTGACGGGCCGACACCCGATCGATTAAGGTCTTCTGATGTTTATAAGCCTGCTGTTGGCCGTTGCCTGTCCGCTTTCCGCTTGCGTTCGCGTCCTCTTATCCGGCATGTATCATCCATCAGCGTGTTTCTAATTTCCCCGTGTTCTCCTGCGTTCTCCTCGTGATCCCTCTCGCCAATAAACTTTGCTTTGCTTGTCCCTTGCTCCTAATCTGCCTATTGCCTACGAAATACTCTATCTTCTTCTTCTTCTCTCCTCCCATTTTCCGCGTGAGCTTTTCTGCCCTTTTCCGACGCTTCTTTGCTTTTCACTCTGGGCGGCTTCACATCCATCGCAGCCTGCCAGCCGCGACAGAGTCCTTGGCCCTGGCCACTGGTAGGTAGTCCAGTTCGACGAGGATGAGAACCCAGCAGCCAATCCTCCCTCGTACAGATGTCCTTCTGCTTCTTTGATCGCCTTCCAGCCGCCTTCCTCCAGTACCGACGTGTATTATACGTATACATAGACATTTTAACAGAATATCCGAGCAATCTGTTGCTCCTCATCGCCATTGATGTTGTTGGTCTTACTCCTATCTTTCCAACCCTACTTTTTATGCCAAGTCTACGCATAAACACCTTATCCGGCCGGGCACTTTATTACCAGCTCAGCTGGAGTCTCGATCCGCCGCCAGGTGCTTGAGTCCCCTTTTTCGGAGCCCAATCCTTTTTAAGCTTCCTCTCGATTCTAGAGAGCCCTCCTGAATCACGGCACTACTCGGGGGCCTCATGGGCACCACTCACACACTTCACGCCTCCACCTGCTGCCTTTACTGCCGTAGGCGCAGGTTCAACACAAGTGCCGTTGGAAGGTGGCACGTCTTGTAGTCCGATCAACCCGAGATCAACCTGGGTACACACGTTAATTTACCTTTCTTCTTTATCTTTCGATCCTTGTTTAGGACATCATGATGCTTAGCGCGTGTGCTTGCTCGGAAATAATCAGCAACTTCTCGTAGGAGTGTTGACAAGGTGGTGGTTGAAGTCGTAATAAGTCAGTGGAGCAGTGATCCTGCCACTCGACCGAGAGGGGTCGGTGGGACTCGTCAGATCGGTGAGCAGCACCTTCGTGTTCATCGGCAAAGAGACCCGGAGCCTTCCCAGCTTCGATCACAACGGTGCGAGGGGCCCGCGAGCCTTGCATGGGCTTCCGTGCCCAGTCGGCGTCGATCAGAGCGACGTTGTAGGCCGCCGATCGCCAAACTGAGGCCTCGCTCCGCCTCCGCTTGCGGCCTTTTAAGCTAGATCGGCTTCGGTGCCTGAGTGTGCTAGCATCACCCCCATGCTCTCTTCCGCGCCGCTATGCCTAATGAGCCTCTTCCCATTTGGTCGCGACCTGCGCAACGTTAGCCTATACATACACACCCTTTCTTACGAAAGATCTCTGTGCTGGCTCGTGAGTCGACTAAACAGGATCATCATTGAGGTGGCCATTTGGCGAGGATATTAGATCTGGCCTCTCCACTACCCCATGTAAATGTGAGCATAAGATAGTACAGCGTTTTTTAGCTTATGCCATGCGTTAATTTGGCCTTGTTTTTGATCCTTGTCCTATGACGATTTTGGTGGTGCGACACTGCAGCACAGGCTCGCCTTATGAGAACGGCTTTCAGCGGTGTGCAAGAAACTAAGCGACATCAGTCCTCTTGCCTCAGTTCATGGTGACAAGTGACAGGGTGCGGAGGCAAGAAAGGCCAGGTAGGGTGAACTATGCCAACAGCAGCATTCTCTGGCCGAAATTCAGATTGGACTCTGAGGGCAAATATTACTCTAGGACCCAGGCACTCTAGCCATGCAATTGAGGATTACAAAAAAGGGCTCGGACCTTCCTTAGGGGAGGGATCGCTGAATCAGAAGGAAAATCAAAAGTGCTCCAACAGTAGTCGTCACTAAAGTGTGCCAAAGTTGAAGCGATGGTGTTGCAGGCATCCTTCCACGTCCAATCTGGGCGGCAGCACAAGAAAATCCTAAGCGGCCGACGACATCTCTGCTAATACTATAAAGTCAGACTGCGCTCTATTCCGACGAATTTCGAAGGCCTGCCTGCTGGACTAGCTAAAGCGAAGAGCTTAGGTGGCTTACCGTCCTTCAACTTACTACTGGATAAGTTTGTTGCTTGCGGTTCTCAATTTTTTGCCCATTTTGATCACTGGCTCATAAGGGGCAGCACACAGAGTCTGTGGTTACGATTGATGTGTGTGATCATGACTTATCCCCAACGATGCCCCACTTATTGATTGAACCCTTTGAAGTTTCTGCTGTTGGCTTGCTTTTGTGCTTTTAGTGTGTCGACTTCGGTTAAACTGTTATTGATGCTGTTTTAATCTATAGATCTTCTTCGTATTCGATGGTCTTTTAATTTTCTTGATATTGGTGGTCGATCGTCTTGTCCTGGCGTCGATCCATCATGTGAGCCTGACTCGGTTGCATTGATGCTGATGAACTAGACTATGTAGGTACATCAATTAGCCGTTTAGTGCCGTAAGTGTGCGATGCCAACTTCAGACGACGGCGTTATAAACGATGTGAGTCATGTTAAATTAGCGATGTTATGAGTTGAGTCAGCATGGCCTATACCACCACTGGCCTTCAGTGGCTTTCTTAAGGCCCTATCCCGTACCGATGGATCATTTACATGACGGGCTCCTTCGACGTAAAGAGAAGCCGGGAATCAAATTATCTTTCTCCACAAGAATACATGCGGTTCCACACATGCACATTCCATTTAGTATTCATTTACTACATTCCTCAGTTCCAGGTGAGGTTACGCCCATGTGATCTATCTTCTCTTTAGCATTGCCTTGATTGTCTCCTCGACTTTTATACTTTTTGGACATCTCATCGGAACGGGTTTAACCTTTCCAGACTAGATGGCCCAACTAAGATGCATCCGGGATTTTACTCGCTCATGGACAATTATTATTCTGCCGTCTTCGTTCGATGCTTTCCGATTCTATGTGTGCCAGTTTCGATCGATCATCGGTTTCTTCTATGCATCCTTCCTCCGCATTGCATATGCACCACGACCGCGGCCGCATCACGGGACAATTTCCTCCATATACACTCCGTGATGGAAAGGAGTAAGCTCCTGCTCTTGGGGGCCGGCCATGTCTGGCATCTTCCTTACACTACCTACTAGATGGTCGAGCCGCTCGAGTAGCTTGCGTAGTGAGGACTTGGTTGGTGACCTCGGCACCGCCCATTACTGGATACCCACGAGATAAAAAGTTTGCTTGCTTGTCGTAACGGGCTCACATGCCCGACGTCCCCGATCCGTGCCTTGGCTTCCGGACATGCCCCGAGAGATTCGCATGATATGATATGCGATGAATCCATAGGCCACTTTAACTTCTTCCTCATCGCCTTCCATCTCGCCTATCATATCCACCCATCCATGACCTTTGAGTGTCCACCACTGAAATAATCCCGCTATCGCAGTTGGGTTGCTGCATGAAAAGGGCTTATCCACGCTTGATTTTTCTTTTGCATGGACTACGCGTCAAATTTAAGCGCGACGAGACGCGCCATTGTGTGATTGATACCGGCAGCCACGTTGGTGCACTGGAATAATCGTCGCTTCCTGCGGCTCAGTCCTGCTTGGGCGCCTGAACCTCCGCATGGCGGATGCCGTGGAGCTTGAGAGGGCTTCGATGCATTTATGAAGGATTGTAATTGTCTTACGGGGGCCGAGAATGTCAGAGTACTCGACGCTGAGTCGATCGGCGGAACTTCCAATGATGATGCCCAATCTTTCATCTTTGATAGTATCCTCCTCATCGTCATGGTAACGCACGGGAGACTCAGACCGATTTGGACGTCTAGTTAAATGGCACTACAGCCAATTTTTGATCGTCTAACCTCTCATCTCCCTTGAGAGGCCTCGAGCCCCCCGCAGTGCCGATAGCACGACATAACATTCTTGAAGGTATGGTCTGAGCAGCATGGTATGAATGTGAGGACCTGGCCACGAATGACCTTGTGGCACCTGGAAGTATGGCACCGAACAAACTGCACCATGAAAGCGTACGGCACCAGATGGCCATGTTGGGAAAAGTGGATGGAAGATAGTAGATGCCAATTGCTTCCAATTCTGACATTTGGCAGATCCATATCTCCGCATGCCAAAGACACATGTTTGACTGGCTGACACGATTCCCGGGCAAGTGCAGGCCAGCCGGCCCAGACATGGCCGACCGTCAGTAATCACCACATGGCCCTTCCCATTAGTCCCTTGATTGAGACGATTCGATGCCCTGTGTTAAGCAATACACCCACACCTCAGGCGAGTCTGAGTGGCTGAATTGGAAGTGAACAAGGCAGAGCCGTAAGTCGCGGCGGAACTGCATGTTTAGCGTTACCGATTACGCGATATGTGACTTCATCTTTTAATATGTGGCTCAAAGCAAAAGTAGTGCACACCGTTGTATTCTTCCTCTTCCTGCTGCGAACTAGTAAATGCCGACTCCAATCTCGTGGATGATAAATAAATCCGCGGAGGAGCTCTCGACTTGGCTAAAATAGAACCAAGGTGAGTTCTTCAGTCGCCTTCACAGCCCCAGTCACCCCATCATGGAACTTGGTGTGCTGCCTCGCAGACGGACTCATCGTCGGATGATTGGAGATAAATCTTGATGATCCTAGATCAACCTCCCACCTTTAAATAAAATCAATTAAACGTTGGAGTTGGCTTAGTCCTCGCTTGTGAAAACGCCGCGTTCGTCCTCGCTTCTTGGAGAGACGCGAAACGCTGGGCTTAATGTTACGGATCTGTCGAGTTTGATCCTGATCCTCCGATGTTCTCAGGTTTACACCAGTTGACTTAATGAGATGGACTTCAACTACTTGGGCCCGATCGTTTACGACGATCATCTTCATATTCCACAGCCACGTTGGTAATCCGAACGATGGCGACTCGTTCTTAGTATAAGGGAAGTATGAACGCGAATATTCGCGCGGTCAAGCAATAGAAAACTGGCGTCTTGATAGGCATGCCGTCCACGTCAGGCCATACGACATCAGTCACTGACGAGGTCCTGTGATGTAGGTAGATGAACGTAGGTCAACGCCCTCAGCAATAATTTATTAACCGGCCGAAGCTCCCGTGTGCCGAAGCCGACCACTATCTGCCGGATGATGCTGATGATCGTGTCTGTTTCGCCGATCGGCCGCCCTCCTCGGCTGCCGTTGCAGACACATGCGATCAACATTGGGTCGAGACATCGTCAACCCCTCTTACGCCTGGCAAGGAGAACACCGCTTTGATCTTCCTGCCGTCTGCTATATCGTAAGCCACTCCACTCGCTGCTCGCCGCGGATTGGAGAGCTCTTTACGGACCCTGGGTTATTTCTGGCTACGCATTTGACCTTTGCTTCCGACCACGTGAATCTTATCTGTCCTCGCGCTGCCGCCCTGTCCCCAAAGTGTCCTCGAGACGAATCCCCGGGTGATCTTGTGGTGAGATACTACAGATACTAAGATACTACTTGACCCAGTGGCAGGTGCCCGAATTGGCCGACCAGTGGTGTGAGGATGAGCATATGTGACGATATTATTGATTCAGTGCGCGTGCGCAACCAAAGGCTTCTTTCTCAAGTGGGATAGCTAGCCCAGCTCACGGGACGAAGCATTGCGGTCGAAGCCATAGCTATAGCTGAGAGAGCTCTCGAGGTGGGTCACCGATCAACCTAATCGATAATAAATTAAATGTTTAAAAATGATATTCGGGCTCCCGTAGACAAGTCCGGCAACGAACATGAGATAGGTTCAAGAATCACCGCGCTGATGAAGCCGTCGTCGAGAGAACCCACCTCCTCCACTCCAAGTTCTTTTTTGGGTGGTAATTACGCCCATTACGCTTGCTTCACGTATCGTATCATCTGGTGTGATGCTTCTTCTTCTACGGCCCATCGGAGTCCTCGTCCGGTCGGATCGGCCGGGCGCCCGAGATCATTCCATCTCTGGCTGTGACGTTTCTTATCTTTTCCTCCTTCGATTCTAAACTCGGGCTGTAAGCGGGTTTCGTCACTCTCCGCGGGAGTCAGTCTTCGCCAGGTATGACCTTGACCTGACCCTCTCATGGATCGGCCTTTTGCTTGATGCTATGCCTATGTCGATTCCTGGGCTTGAACCACGGGTCACCGAGTGTGTTGGAATTCGTCCCGTGAATTTATAACATTGTGGATTTTTTCTGCGATCTCACATGCTGGAGCCCAGCAGCCACATGCACCACATAAGTCCCTTAAGGCCCACATGTGGCGCGCTGTCACGCTTATCTCTATCTCATTTGTTCTTGCAGCAGCTCGGCTCTGCGCTTCCTGTCAGAACGTACTTCCATGATATACAGGAGATGGAAACTCTGTCTCATCATGGAGATGAGTGATCTAAAAAAAGCCGCCTTACAGGTCCAGGTGAATGCGTATTGACCGGCCCCCATGCCCGCCATCATCTGATCTTGCTGAATTTGGAATGCTCAGCGGATTATTCGCGCCTGTTGTGGGAACAAGTTGACACTTGTTTACGGTACGTCGACTCGCATGAAAAAATCAAAGTTAGAGTTATGGCACCGCTTCACGTATCGATGGTAAACCATCCGGAGTTAACCCCAGACCATTGTAATTAACACCTAGATAACCCCACGCGTAAGTTATCGTCGATTTTCTGTGAAGTGATCGGATGTGTCCCGTATATTCTCACAATGGAGTGTAGTGTCGGGTGTCGGGGTGGGGATCCCTCTCGTGATTCTTGAGAATGATGATCCTCCGTTGATCTCGGTATCCTCCTCGCGTGCCGAATCCCCTTTTCCTAGCATCCCTTTCCTTTCTCGCCCTCATATGATGAGAGCCCTGAGGCCTGTGCCACCCTAGGCCTCCTTCTTCCAGGGTAGGTGAAGAACAGCGGCTGTTGTTCGTATGTGTCTCAGTGTCGACACTTTTTCTTGACCCCTCTGGTCAACCATGGTCTTCTTCGGCGCCGACTCCCGGGTAGCGCTGCTCATCACGATGCCAGTTTTGGGTGTTTCATTTGTTGGGGATTTCGTGTTCGTTCATCCGCCACTTGAACCTGCTTGAATCTATTTCCAATTCTCAGATCCACCGCATAACGACGAGTCTTACAATCACTACCAAGTCATTTGTGCCACGCACGTGCGAGCATGAACTGGCAATTCTAGTCTTGAAAGGTCCAAATAATACGCTGGGAGCGCGCTGTGCAGTGAGGCCTCCCCTTTGCTCGTTAGAACCGTGACACGGCTCCGAGTCTCAAGTCACAGAAATCATCAGAAAATAGAGGAAGGAAGCGAAGTGAATGGTGGTGGTGCAAGATGGACTTATGCGCTATCCACGCATGGCGCCTCCTCCTTATATAGTAGCTTGGTGGTGTATTGGCATTGTGACGTAAGACGCCAGATTCAATCGATCAATCGGAAATCCCTGATGTCTTACTATAACGCTTAACCGCAGCCTGTCAAGGCGGTGGAATCTTCTCCCGTACGATTTCCTGTCCATTCGCGTCGTCAGCCGGCGGCATCGACTCCCAAAAGGATGTTAAGACATATTTCCCTTCTTAAATGTCAGCCGTTAATCTGATGTCACTTCCTTGGGTCTATCCGGCCGACTCACTCTTTGGTCTTCGACGGGTATCTCTATTCTGATCGGCATGAGTATCTCTTTCCCCGGCCCACCTTAGATTCGGCCCGCCTGGCCGACCGGCTTGTAGGGACTTCGGCTCGGCTAGTCCCTTAGCTGACCACCTCTTGACTTTGACGACCACCTAAGCATTGAACTTCCTTGGAGGTGGGTCCTCCTGGATTATCATCGGATCATAGGTCATGTGAGGTCATGTGAGGTGGTATAAAAAGGGGGATCTTCTTCGTTGGCAAGGTACGCAAGTTCTAGCATCTTAACAATGTTTTCACTTCAATTACTATTCTTCTTCTTCTTCCATCGGTGAGAGGAACTAACTTGAGCGTAGGAGGGCCTAGCCAGGGATCCCCACCCCAGTCTTAGGTCGCTAACGCTTTGTTGGCTCGTCTTATTGTGCGTAGGAGCGTGGAGGAGTTTCTTCAGATCGTCGAAATTCATCTTCATCGAAGGTCATTGTCATCGATCGGAACCAGTGCTCATCCTCACAGATCTCAGACAGGATCAATGACAGTTAGAGAAATTCATCTATTACCTTGATTGCAATACCTATAATTAAAAACACTATCCCCAATGATATATCTAGAATCGAAGAAGATGACCGACAGGTTGAATGACTTTCAAAATTGATCGTGAGAAGATTATGAGCTGGAGGAAGATGGCACCGAGTGATCCTACATATAAAAATGAAATGTAGAGGGAATAAAACATCAGTGACCAGGCCAGGAGTCTCTGACACAGGCATTCAGATACTCAAGTCAGACCGAGAACTTCAAAAAAGAAATGAAGAACAACAATGATACATTGTGAGATATGATAGCGAAGTATATCTGCACCTATAAATGAAGAACCCCATATATAGTGTTATTTTTTCCCTTTGCATGAATATTGATGCATTACTGAAACAAATCCAATCATTCTTACCCTCTGACAACTTTCCCAATATAGACCCACTATTTCTGTGCTTTGCAGGGTAGAAGCTTTCGCTGTACGAATTACACAGGGCATATTTCCTTGATTCTCTGACAACGGTTACATAAAATGCCAAAAAGGGATATTAGACCGTTAGATTGATGGATTATGAATATGCTTTTAATGGTGAGCCGGCCGAGTCCCCTCTATTGTTTGGTCGAACCTTGTTCTCGGACAGGGTTGAGTCAGATAAGGATTATTGACCATCTTGAGGACTTGGCCTCTTTGAGGACTCGGCCTCCTCTCGGACAAGGAGTCCGGTAGGACCATATGCTAGAAGCTTCAATCATGCCGAGAGGACTCGGAATCCAATCAGACGAAAGATCCGATTAACTTAAATACTTGACCGGCCCTCAACTCGGAATCCAATCGGACCAAAGATTTGATCGGCTGCTAAGCCGACAATGTGGCCATGCTAGCCTCGAATGTTGACATCTCCTTAATTTTGACCATCACATCAACTATCTTCCTTGATTTCAATCCTCACTTTAGGGGTCTACTTTAGTTGTTGTATCACCCAGGATTAAGTAGTGATTAGATCTTTAAATATGGATATATTCGGCTACGGTAAATTATAAGGGATTTTTTCTCCCATAAATAGTAGATAATATATTATTATGAACATCTCCTAATTTATCCTAATGATAAATAATAAATTTCTATAGGACTGATTCAACCCTCTTAAAATTAATCGACGCCAGAAAAAAAAAACACTATAATGAAATCACTGAACCTCTTTTATTTATAACCTTTTCGATTTTCATCATTCAAGAGAATAAAATTATAATAGCTTAGCGTTATCTACAATAACATTAAGTAATTTTCTTAAAGGGGCACTTTGTATCTTATTTTTACCCAACCAAAAAGATATCATAAGATATCTCAGTGCAATAATTATTGCATATGAAGACATAATGTAGAATATCTTTTAAGAAGAAATATGGAAAATTCACTCTTTTATATATATAATATCTTTTATGAAGAAATATGCAAAATTCACTCTTATATATATATATATATATATATATACATATGCACACAATATGCTTTATCATTAGAGAAATTTTAAATATATATATTCAAGCTCAAGCAAGAATCTTAGAAAATTATTTTGTCTATCCTAATTTTATTATAAGAAGATATCAACTGGTCCATTGTTCCACATATTTTATATAAATTAACACATAAAAAAACAAATATAAGAAAATAAAGCTATTTTAAAGGACTATGATATTCAAATAGACATGTTCAAACAATCTCTTTAAAATAATCTATAGATTTATAATTATTATAATTAACAATTGTCTCTTTCTAAATATTATCATTTATAATTTTAAAGTTATTAGTTCAGTAAATAACCATTTTTTATCAGGAAAACACCATGGTCAGTTGCTTAACTTCCAAGCCTGTCCTAAATTGCTGTTTTTCAAAAAAAAAAAAAAATCAGGAAACAAAGCCATTTTGTGTCTCTTAACTCTCCAGATATTTTGCACCGACTTCGGATCTGTCGATCCGACGGCTACAATTGCATCAACTTGTGTGACACGTGTGAAAAAGAATTGTCGTGGTCATGGGCTTGCGTCGAAACATGGCGTCTCCTTCTCTTCCCACTCGGCGAAGCCCTCTTCTTCTCGCCCTCATTTTGATCTTCGTTTCCCCGATCTTCTCGCTGGCGATTGCGTCCATGGTTGGAGACGTGAGAGAGACGGAGGGGGCGCAGAACAGCGCAGGCATCGAGGAGCTCGGCCGCTTCGCCGTCGACGAGCACAACAAAAAAGAGGTCGCTTTGTGTTTTTCTCTTTGGTTGGACATAGCTTATGCTTATTTCCTTATTTTGTTAAAGTTTCTTGTCACTGTTTGACTTAAATGATCTTTTTAGTGGTTCTCACCTGATTCGTTGTCTCCTTCCTCATGTTCTTTCTTGTTATTGCTTATTACTACCTTTGTTGACCAAGGAGTAACTATCCTCGAGCTATCTCATCATTTTTCCTCTTGAATTGAAGAATTGCATGTTAATCTCTGTTAGTCATTCTGTACTCCTGTAGGGATGCTTAGACATTTATAGGCTGGGATGTTATTTTGATCTAGGGTCAATAATGTAAAATTCTTGTATTCATATTTAGTCATATTATAATCTCGTGAAAATTGCAAATCCGTTGTTGTGGTGGATGTGTTATGGCCATCCTGTAATCCTGGACCTTTGGAATCATCTATAAGGCTAGATGGCTTTTTTCAGTATGGCATTACACGTTTAATTAGATCTCTTGTATTGGTGGATGTGCTTTAGACATCTGTAATCCTGAAGCTGTGCAAATCATCTTTGGGTCAGTCATAGTGTCTAATTTGACTTTAGTTAATCTGTAAGCAGTTGCAATTTCCAATCATTATTATCGTGTTCGATGCAAATTTAAGTTACTTGCAACTCTTTCAACTTGAGGGAGGGTATCAAAGGAAGGATTCTAGTGGAACCTGCCCGATTCACTATGGTGTTTTATCTAGGATTTTAAGGAGCCACTGGCTGATTTTAATTGTCTCAAACAAACAACTTCATGAATTTTACATTTGCAAATTGGTACCCTCTCACTATTAGTTTGAGGGGGATATGAACAAAAATTGCAGCTGAGAAATTGTCAGAAGTCATCATCCTGTTGGAACTATTGCTTAATTGTATGATATGCACTTCCATATTTTTGGATAGAATTATTCTCAATTGTTAGAATCAGTTGCATGTCTTGTATCTAGATTTTTCATCTATGTATGTTCCAGGTACAATTAAATATCAATTGAATGATATTTTGCTATCTCCAAAATTTTGTATGCAATTAGAGATTAAGATGCTAGCATGTGGATTGAAACCTTAAGCCAACAGTCCTATTAAAATTTATTGAATTTCTCCTTAGGTATATAATTTGAGTCTCTATGACAGTTACTTGCTCATATGGGGCTCCAAGATCCATTTTTTTGTAAAAGAAAATACTTTATTCTGGATTAAATGTATTTTTTTTTCAAGTCTGAAGAGAAGGAAATAAAACATGAATAAGTTGATTATATTCTGTTAATGCTAGATTATTTCACATTACAAAGAAGATTTTTGGGTCGGTGTGATTTCTTTTCTTGTCATATCTAGGTTCTAGTTTCTTGTGGAATTAAGCGGATATTATTACTCTGTATAGTTTTATAATGTATTCCTTATAATGTATTCCTGTTGAAGAGCTCTCCTTTTCAAGTTACAGTTGTTTGGTTATTTTACTACTCTCATCACAAGGAAAATGAGGAAATGGCTAGGCTAAGAAAACCTCAAAAGTTAATAAAAAGAGAGAAATCAAACAAAAATAATAATAGATCATGAAATAACATTTCAATGTTTGCTACTGAATTTTAATGGAGATCACAACATTCCTGTTTCATTCAAACGAAATGTTCCAAGTGAAAAGGGGAGAATTGGAAACCAATATAATCGATAGAAGCTTGTCATTCACACTCTCTAATTGGATAGTACGGAAGAGCATTTTTTGCAATACTAACACTTGTTTTGGTAATTTTGCCTCCTGCTCACACAGAATGGACTTCTGGAGTTTGCACGTGTCGTAAAGGCAAAAGAGCAAGTTGTTGCTGGAACACTTCATCACTTGACCTTGGAGGTAATTGAAGCAGGGAAGAAGAAGTTGTATGAAGCGAAGGTATGGGTCAAACCATGGCTGCACTTCAAAGAGCTGCAGGAATTTAAGCATGTCGGGGACTCTCCTTACTTTACTGGTGCAGACCTAGGTGCTAAACGAGGTAATAATATATAGTGCCTAATTCTGAAGTACATCGGTGTTCTATGTATGATGGCTGCAGCCTATAGTGATCAGAAGGTTTAATTTTTCCAACCCTTGTCACTGCAAATTTCCCTATTTTGTTTTGTATGGTCTGGTTGCTTAGAGAATCCAAGTCCACTTTTTCTGCAACTACTTCCATTTTAGATGAATTTTTTTGATCTTGAGTCTTATCACACTACGTACCTCCACTTTCTCGCCTGACCTTTGGGCTCATGATATAGACCTCCCTTTTTTGCTTTGAGGAAAAGAAAGGCCCAGGCCTACCCTATAATTTATAAAAGGAAGAGATCTGCACAAGGTGTGTTATGCACATGAAATATGGACAAAAAGTCGGGACCCTGTGTATGCCTCAATGTCTGATAGCAGATATGCATGAAGGACAAATAATCTTTTACTTCATTAGAGGTCGGTCAAACAATCTTTTACTACGTTTGGGTCAGTCATGCTTATGTGTAGCGGTTGTAAACTGGTTGATTTTGGCAGCCTTTTGACCTTATTCAAGATGGTGACTGGTTGATTTCCCCCCTGCTTTCATTGCACTATACATAGGCGAGAAAGATGAGAAGGAAAACAAATAATAGGAGAGAGTGGGTGAGGTGACAAAAAATATATCTTATTTATTTAGAGAGAATTTAGTGGAATAGAAAGACGGATAAGTAAGACTAATATCTTTGAATCATCTCTAATATGAGAACTGTGAAGAAAAGTGAAAAAGTGATTTACAACACTATGTTCCCCATCTGACCAGAAACTTCATCTGCTCTTTGCATTTGGGCAATCCGACAACATAGAATTTGCATTCTCTATTATTTCCTTTCTTTCCCTATTAAATGACATGAATGAACAAAATTAGTCTTTCTTCCTCGCTTACATCCTATCTTCCCTAATTCTTTCTCTCTCTCTCTCTCTCTCTCACTCACACACACACACATGGGGGGCGCAACCAAAGGATGCTGGGCTTCTGAGCTGGCCACCACATGCGCTTCCCGATTTATCCTTGTGGCCGGTGGAAAATTTCCGTGAGGCCGGGTCGGTCACCCCTAGTGATAGTTAATGAGGCTAATTGGGATTATCATTTTTTTTCCTCATACACACACACATGTTGGAGCAATTTAAGTGTCATAGGTTTTGATGTTTGGGCAAAGATTTAAGTTAGGTTTATTATTATATTTGATATGCAATGTGAGCGTGCATGATACAGGTACAACAAGTGGCGCGAGGGAAGGAAAGCTCTAGTCTTGGTGGTGTAAGTCAAGCATATAGTCTGAGGAACGTAGTTAAGTGTGACTGGCAATAACGAAGTGCTGCGACCGCATGAGCAGTCAAGACACAGCTGCATGATGAGAAGCTCAGGGCGAGCACGGGACCACGACATGGGAGACATTCAGGGACGCAGGTGGACCCGAAGCTAGTTGTGTGTGTAGGAGACAAGGTCGACTATAAGGAATTTACTACAGGTAAAATTGGTTACCTATCAGTTAAGCGCTATAGTGATTACTATATACTATAGTGTCTACTATAGATGATATATGTTTTATTATTTGATCTGATATTCTCAAATTAGGTGTATGTCAGGATATCGGTGTTCGTATCGACCATTTCTTTCCTACAGAACGGCCGGGGTCGCTTTCCTAATCCATCGTTAGAGATAGAAAGTGATCTCGAACCATGTCTCCAAGTGCTCAGGAAATAGATCTAGTTCATGTGTCTGAGTGAGTTATGGTGAGGTCCCCTACTACGCGCCAGTGGGTCCGAAAGTACTAACCAGGGCGCAACGATTTGGCCTACTACGAAGCCGTGTGTAAGGTGATAGTGTCCCAACAAGTGTCTTGGGGTCTGGGCTATTTATTAGTTTGTGTTGTATTTATATATGCTACCGCCTGCTAACGAAGCGAGCTGGTAAACGCAATAAGGATGATGATATCGGACCTTCACCCCTTCCTTAGTAGCGCGGATGGACATCGCTCGCTCGCTCGCCGCTCATATGGTCTTTCCTAATTAGAAAGCTTGGGATCGAAGTCGAATGGATGATGAACCGGGATGTGTCCACATCCACATTATCATTAAGCGACCTTCTTGACGGGTATTGGATCCAAGCAAGTTGATCGAACTACCACAATGAACCATTGCCATTCAGCCCGGACTCCAAGGAAGGGTAATTAAATTTTAATTAATTTATTACCTACCTCCTGATATGTAGCGGGGGTGAGGTGAGGTGCTTAAATGAGCTTTAGAGTAAGGTGATTACCTCTCGAATGGCTTCAGTGCGGTCTTAAGGCCTTTAGAGTAAGGTGCATGTCGAGGATCACTCAGGTTCGGAAGCGAACTCAACTCACTCGAAGGACATCTGACATCCGAGAGGAGAGGAAGATGACACGCGGTATCAATCCATCCCTTTAGGAAGGAGGAGAAACGGAAGGTATCATCATCCACGTATTGAAGGAAGAAGAAGTGTGAAGTCTGTCGTCGTCCAAGAAGAGGAAAGGAAGAAAGAGCTCCTCAAGCCCTCCGACTCGTGTGTTGGAATGTATAGCCTAAGAGCTACTTAGATAAACGTTCATCTATCTTAAATAAGAACTGTAAGTCGTAGTCGAATATCTCTTATAAGCTGTTAGTTGTTGTTGATTAATTTATATTCAAGATAATAACCGCATGGTCATGTCGTGCTACAGGAATCGTTCATTCGTTATCCATAAATTATAAAAGCAAGCGGTAGTCAGTCATAATGGAATGAAAGAAGAAGACGAGCTATCGGATAATAATTATTGATTGTAACTTCTTAACTTCAAAATTGGACATGTCGAGTGGAATTATAAATTCGCGTGTGTGGTGTCTATATTTCGACGATAAATAATAACAAGCACGTATATCTATCTCATGGAGTGTTTCCCTCGAGCAGTTAGATTCATTATAGCAGATCTTCTTGTCAACGGGGTTGGTTATAGGTGCTAGCAAGGCCAAACATTATCACGCATCGGTAGTTCAGAATAGTAATCTAGTCATTAAAGCTCGGAAATATTGAATTAACTTAGACTTAGACTTGGTAGTCCCATACTTATAAGGAGTCGCACGATCAGGCGAGACTATTAAGCATTGGAATTGCTGATCTAAACCCGGAAAGCTTAAGTCCGATCACGGAAGGGCCGAAATTATAAGTTGGTAGGTACAATAATTCTTAGATAATTCGAAATTATTATTAATATGACTGATTAATCACCTGGTCCTCATGCTCGGTGATCATGTCAATTTGCTTACACTTACTCCACCTTACATAGCCATCAACCACCGTAGCAACCATCTTCAACTTTCGACTGGTCCGTGCTTTCGAGACAGCTGTTGGACATAGCCAGCATGGAGCCCATGTAAATGTGGATAGTTTTTATCTTTCGTATATCCTAAATATCTTCCGATGATAGACGGTTTCTAAAAGATAGCTCAAAAGTCTTTCCTTTTATAGTAAGGAATAGATCCAGTTCGATAAGAAAGGATGTCTTTTGTGTAGCATAAGGATTTAATTTTGGTGTTTTCCTTTTGATATTAAATCTTTCCTATTATAGTTTCTGATTAAAAATAATATTTGATGTTTTTTATTTGTAGATTGAGAAAAAGATTTTAATTTTAAAGATAACTTTCCTTTTTGGAAATCATCCACGTGTTCTAATAGAGAGATTTTAATTTATAAAATTTCCTATTAACTTGACCGTGAAGGGAAAAATTATTAGAGAAAATTTTTATTTCTTAAGAAACAAATAAAGGAAGTTTTTTTGTGTTTAAAACTTGTCTTATTGGAGGTATATGTCGTGTAAAGGTAAAATAGGGTTAAAATTTTAATTAAATTTTATTTATTAACTAATAGCGAGAGAATAAGGGAATTTTAATTATAATTAAATTTCCTTATATGCCAAGAACCAAGGAATATAAAGAGAGTGAGGTGTTTCACCACAATATATCTTCTATAATTTCCCTCTCTTCCTTGGTGTGTAATTTAACCCTATTCTTCTCTCTCTTCTCTTCTTCTTAGTGGCGGTGCATTTTTGGAGTTCTTGTGGTGGTGGAAGAAAGAGAGAAAGGAGAGCTTTTCTTGCATCCCTTGGAGCTTGGTTGGTGGTAGAAATGTCTTGGAAGGTGCTGAAACTTGGAGGAAGGAAGAAGGAGCGGTGGTAGATTCTCATCTCGGTAGATGTTGCCTGAGATAAGAAGAGAATACGATGAAAATCAGAGGTTATAGAAAATCAATTATAAAGAAAGATATAACTAGTAATTGTTTTCGCATACTAGTTTTCTTTGTATAGTTTTGAAATACCATAAGAGGCATATGATTCTAGTAATTTTGAATTTGTGATTCGAGTTTGTTTGTGTTTTGATTTGTGAAAGTTAGATTGTTCTTTTAGTTAAATCTAGGGTTATAAAAAGGATATTCATTGAAAGGCTTTGTCTAGGAAGTGGTGGATGCTTCCGTACCTAAGGGCCTAGATTTTCGGTTTAAACAGGCAGGAATTAATATTTAATTGATTGTAACATGGGTTGGATCATAATGTTAGCGTCGTTTGCGATCAAGTCTAAATCACTAAGAATAAGTTAAGTTAAATTAGGTTAGTTTGCGATTATTTAATAAAGAACACAATAGGTTGTTAGTAAATGAGGACTTGGACATACAAAATTTGTGCGGGAGAATGATATTCATAACATATAGCACACAAGAACCAAGAAGAATATTCATCAAGTGTGGTAAGATGGGGCACTAAGAATGGGTGTCCTTAGCTCGAAAAGGTAAAGGAGGTAATTACTTGATAAAGTTGTTTTAAGAACTAACGTGGGTTGTAGGGATGAACTTAAGGAGAAGAAGGCATTAGCACATGCTACATGTGGTGGGACACTACCACGAAGTGCCCGGAGAGCAGAGCTCTTGGGCACTTGAAGAAATGGGAAAAGAAGAAGAGCTTAAGTCAAGTAGGAGCTTCAAAGGTAAAAGGGAAGGTAATCCCTATTTTGAAGTTTAATCTAAGTTCAAATTCCTTCATGCTTGTTAAGAATATTGAAAATTATATACCCATGCATAATTATGGATTTAGGTACAATGATAGAAATAGTGTTAATATGGTAGATAACTCTAGGAAATCATGTAAGGTTAGCCCTAACATGAAACAACCTACCTTGCCTAAGGAGAGGAAGGTGGTTGAAAACCTAGGCATTAATCCCAAGAAGGGGAGACATATACCTAGGAAGGTGGATAGGTCTAGGAATGTCCAAGGTAGACAAGTTGACTCTAGGGTTAAAACTCTAGAGTTGGAAAATCAAGCCTTGAAGTCAAGGCTTGAGGAAATGGAGAAAGTCCTAGATAGGTTCATTATTGGACCTAAATGACTTGACATGTGTTTGGGTGGTCAAAAACCCAAAAATGTCAAATTGGGTTCCTCCAAGACCAAAAGGAGGTCAAGTGCTAAGGTGACACATGACATTGGTAAAGGAGGAGTGACCAAGGACAAGGAAAAATCATCTAAGGCCAATGAGAAGAAATATGATAGGATTGCATATGTTTATAGTAAGGATGAGGTATCCAAAGTTAAGGACAAGAAGAAATTAACTAAAGACAAGTATCTAGGGTTAAAGAGGTAAGTTTTGTAAGTCAAGTGTCACTTGAGGTGCACCGAAGTGACCTAGTCTTAGTGGATGAGTTACCTAGGGAGGTAGCTAAGGTTAAGAGCTCTAGGGGGAGCTCAAAGAGTCTTTGGGACATTTGGTAAATGGATCTCAAGTCGATATTACTTGGGAGTTTAGAAGAGTTATGGAATGTGCCAAAGAGTTTTAGAGACGGACTTGAGTCTCAAATTTAGAAAATTGACACAATTGGGTTGAGTTTCATGTATGAAAATATGATTTAGGTTCATATTGCATAAAAATTAATTTTTGATGTATAGATATCATATAAATTAATGTTAAGGATGTATTATGGTTTAGTATGGGCGGATACATCAAGAGGAAGCTAAAACTAGGACTTTAGGTCATGAACCATTTAGCTAGTTTTGAATTTTATATCAATCTTGAGATTTATCATAAATATATTTTTTTATATATTTTTCCCAACTAGACATTGGTAAAATAAATCTTTGTATAGAATTTGGGAATTTTTGAAGGTGGAATTTCTAGTGCATTTCTGAAGTTGGGTCAGAAGTCCTATTTTTGGCTAAAATAATGTATCAGTCGATTGATACAGTTACCAGTCAGCATATAATGTCTCTGTAAGTTCTTTTTGAAGAGGGTAGTCGACTGAGGTTAATGACAGTCGACTGATACAGTCTGAAAATATGTTTTAGCACTAGGAAATGACCAAAAGAGTGGTGAACATGTATGGGAGATTAATATATGATGTTTATGATCATTAAAGGTTAAATAGTCCAATAATTGGGATATTATTGGAGCTTTTTTTGATGTACGGCAAGGGGGGAGAAGTGTTGGGTTTAAATAGGAAAGTTGCACACCCTTGCAAGAAATCCTAGTTCAAGAGGGAGCTTAAGTGAAGGGAGAGCAATTGCTCATTTATTGGCAAAGGGGGAGAAGTTTAACTTTACGGGAAATATTAGCTCAAGTGGGAGTTTAGGTGAAGGGGGAGCCTAGGCTTAGGTTTCATGACTTATGCATGAGTATATATGCATGTTTATTTGCATTATAATTGCATTTAGGTTTTCCTAATCTCAACGGGTTGCTAAACATAAAAAATGGGGAGATTGTTGGAGCAATCTAGTGCCCTAGGTTTTGATTTTTGGGCAAAGGTTTAAGTTAAGTTTGTTGTTATATTTGATATACATTGTGAGCATGTAGGATACAGGTACAACAAGGAGAGTCCAGGTGTGATCTTGGTAAAGGAGGAAAGCTCAAGGGTGAGTCTTGGCGGTGTAAGTTCAAGCATGTAGTTTTGGCAACGTAAGTCTAAGTGTGACTTGGCAATGGATGAAGTCCCGGAGGCGCAACCTCTTGGCAAGGGAAGACCCGATAACAATGACAAAACTGATAGAAGCTCTAGAAAGCAAGGCGTGAAGAATGGGGAGACATCGCGGATCCAACTGAGGGGCGGCATCGGGGGTTCCCCCCCCCCATGTCGGCGGTGGAACCCCTAGTATTATGGGGTTCCACTGGTGGAGATATAGGATACCGTCCCTTGTTCCATGTAAAAATCGCCCCTCCATGCTTGAATTCCTGGATCCACCACATTCCAAGGGACACGAGACTGATGGAGGAGGTTAGAATGATAGGTCTAGGTTGTGCGAGCAAGGACGAGTGCATGAGAAACGGTACTTGGGTAAAATTCCAGGTTATTGTAGTGTAGCGGTCGACTGGTGTTTTCATAAGTCGACTGGTTGCCGACCATTAACTTGTAATGGTCGAATTTCACTTAGGACCAGTTGACTGGTGGTTGTACCAGTCGACTGATGGCAAGAAAACAGGATGGTGTTTTCCTCTCGAGCTCTATTTAATAAAACTCGAAGTGCTTGAGCATGGTTGACAAAATTAGTGGTGATTAAGCCTAATTAGAGTTTCCAAGTGCTCAAGTAATTTAGTGTGGTCTTTGTGCGAGTTGTGGTGAGGTTTCTCCACCCACAAGGTGCTACGCGAGCTAGCCGGAAGTTTTTCTGGGAATCATCCACCGACGGATTGAAATCATCCACCTTATGGACAGCCGTGGACTAGGAGTAAGTGATCTCCGAATTACGTTACATAAAAATGTTAGAGGTTTGATTGTCTTGGTCGTTGCCTCTAGGTTTAACTTTCTATTTGTTAATTTTGTTTTGTATTTCCGCTGTGCACTAACAAGCGTAGGAAATGATGATTTGGATGATCGACTATTCACCCTCCTCTAGCTGGGCATCAAGGTCCCAACAACACACTCAAAATCTCCTTTTCTTGACTGTATATGTGACATCTCACAAAACTCAAGTCTTTTTAGGTTAACCAATATGAGGTTATATTACTTTGTGGCAAAAGGCGAATACGCTCGTCCCCAGCTCCCCCGCCAACCCGTCCCAAGGTCAACACGGAGGAGGTAAATCACGGGCGGCTACTAGCCTTTGGAATAGTGACTAGCACATAAGGGAGGTATTTATCTCGACTTTGCCGAGATTCGAACTCCAGACCTCATTGTGGCAACACTTAATGGCTTTGCCGAGGTTATATTACGGTTCTTCCATTGGGTGTCTTCGATCTTTCTAATTTGAGTACCAAGCTAATTTATTCTGAATAAAAATCTTAGGTAAATTCCAATTGGCAGTCATACATCTGTTCCTCTAGTTGGGAACTGGGGTGTTAGAACAACATGAATTTTATGCAATCCTTTTGGTGCATATACATGTATGATTGTACACTTATCTCAGTAATCTTTCCCTTTTTCTTGACAGTAACCCATGATTCTCACAAACTCAAGTCTTTTTAGGTTAAGCAATATGGTTTCTTTCTATTACATATGAGCTTATATCATGGTTCTTCTGTTGGGTCTCTTGGATCTTTCCAATTTAGGTATTTAACTAATTCGTTCTGTATTAAGGTCGTATGTTAATCCCAATCCTTAATCCTACAATTGTTCCTCTAATCAGGAATCGGGATTCTAACACAACATGAATTTTATTCAATTGCTTTGGTGCGTTATTTTACAGATAGTTCTATTTCAAAAGCTAAGACAATCCTTCCCATTGCAACAGTATATATTGCAGCAACACTAACTCTGGTAGTACTCATTTTTGTCTACCATGAAGACAACAAACTATTTATTGTTCCTTTTTGTCATCCGCTTGTACTCCATGTCTTTGTTTTCATGTTTCTCCTTTTTTGCAATTTAATTGTGGCATAAAAAATATCCAAATGTTCATATTCAGCCTTCATTTTATAGACTTTGTATCCAAATGCACTTCTATATCTCGTCGCTCTTTTGGAATACAATTTGCAGTTGTACGGAGTACGGGTACCAGTAGTCTTAATACAATCATCTTCGTTTGCCACCTTATAGCTAATTTGTCTATCAACTACTGTTAGAATGGCTCCACATTTCTGATTGAGAATTATTGTTTGACAGAGGAGCTTGGGTCTGGTTGGCGTACTGTTCCTACAAATGATCCTGTAGTCAAAGAGGCAGCAAAGCATGCTTTGAAGATCATTCATGGAAGGTCCAATTCCCTGTTTCCTTACGAACTGTTGGATATCCTCCAAGCAAGGGCAGAGGTCTGGAATCTTCTCTCTATGTTTTGATTACCTACTACTTTTAAATTGTTGCAGATGTAGTTACGAAGAGAAAAAAAAGGGAAGATTTCAAATTTCTGTTATTCTGAATATTTATTAATTTTAAGAAGTTGACTTTGCTTAGGGGATAGAGCAACTCAACAGTACTTATATTTAGCAGCAGGCGGGATCCTCTGGTCCCGCCTGCCAGGGCAGATCCGCTCCTGGATCAAGGACAGTGATAGGTGGATTAGCAGGAGGTGTCCATTAAATCCACCTGTCACTGAACTGGTCTGCTAAATGCGGACCAGAGGATCCCTTCAGTGACCTTGCCTACTATGCTTTAGTTCTTGTAATTTTTATGTATGTTTGTTTCTCTTAAAACATTCCCTGCCCTGATTTCTTTTAGTTTAGTATTTGCTTTTTTTTTGGAGCTCAACCTTTCTTGAGCTGAACCGAGGAACACAGCCCCCTCGATCTTTGTTTCAAGACTTTTGAAATGCTTGAATCGAGCGTTCTCTTTTTCCAAAAAGAAAAATCTCATTTACTGAGCCTTGACATAATTTGAATTTGCATTTCTCCCCTTATAAAGAAAAATCCTTTACACAACAATCACTACCTTGATTATATGGATTTATCCTTGTTTCTTTTCAACTAATAGGTGATTGAAGAAACTGCTAAATTTGACATGCTTCTTAAAGTGAAGAGAGGAAGCAAGGTGGAGGAATTCAAGGTCGAGGTCCACAAGAATCTGGAAGGTAATTTTCTTCTGAGTCAGATGCAGATGCCGGTGGGTTAGGAGTCCAAAAATGAGCAAGCCTTAACTACTGATAGTTGTGTATATTAACTCTTTGATAGTTGTGTATATTTCTGAATGCCTTAATAAACTGCTGGTACAAAGTGAGAAGTAATACAATCAACAATAATAAGACAGCTCTGTTAAGTAAGTGCTTTTATTAAGTTTGCTGTTATATTATTTGATGGTTGTGGCAACCTAGTATACCGACTTTTAATTGAATGAATAGTTTCTACAAATTTGATCCTTTTCATCAATAAACATTTCTAGAAAATTTTCTAATAAAATATGCAATTATATATATATAAAATTGCTCTCCTGCGAAATGCTCCATGCAGAATCGTGCGGTGTTGTTGATTTGGACGCGCCGCGTAAAATGTGTTAAAGCCAAAAAAATAAAAATAAAAATTGTGCTGCACCATTTCTTCACCTCTCTCGTCACGAGCTAGGTTTTCTGTCACTTCTCTCCGTGACCTAATGTTTTCTGTCACTCCCTCTCTCGCTGATGACGTGTTCCTTCCTCTTTGTCGAAGCTAGGGTTTGCTTGCCCGTCGCCTCCCTCTCTTGTTGAACTAGGGTTTCGCAACTGCTCCCTCTCTCGCGATGCGCGACGTTCCTAGCCTCGCACTGTCGTGATGTGCGATGAGCTCCTTCTGCACGACGAGCTCCTTCGTCGTAAACTCTCTCGTAACGACGCGATCCTGTCCTCCCCGCAAGCTCTCTCGCCGCGACATGCTCATCTCCTTCCCACCGCTACATCCTATCAGGTTGTCCTTAAATTCTCCAAGTTGGACAGGGTTGTAGGTCACGCCTTGCTTACAATAGAAATTGATGTTTCGCTGCAACTACAAACATAAACTTAACAGTGGTTGAAGATTTCACAAAAGTTGACAACACTATTCCCTAAAATGGTAAGCTTGATATAATTTGTTAAGTATTTATTATGACTTTATAAATTTCAATAAATATTTGATACATTAGTCTTAGCTGTATGAGTATTGTTTAGAATTTTCAAAATTTGTATTTTTTTTTTTTGGATGGGAATGTAATTGAAATCCTAACATATATATTGTTTGGAATGAAAAGGAAATATTTTTAGAATTTGTTTGATCTGAGTTAAATAAAAGGGCCAAATTTTAGTGGACAAATATCAAGAGAAGTTAATCGTTTTTTGGAATTATCAATCCTTGTCCTATTTTTTAAAATGTCCTTGATCATGTCTTGTTTAACTTTTTTTTCAGGTTTGTTAGTTTTTTATGCATGAAATTTTTTATGTTCCTAATGATGCCCCTTATTTTCTTTTTCAGATATTTTTTTTCTATTTTTTCTATTTTATACTGACAGAAAATAGATTATTTTACTTCTGTTATTTTACTTTAGAAATTGCATGATTTATATTGCTTTAGAAATTATATGACTTGTTCAATCAAGTTTAGAGTTTAGCGTCTCTGTCAAGTTAATTAGAAAACGTAAGTTTGTTGTTTATTTGAAATAAAATGTAGTATTTATTTATCTATTGTAAAATATAATGCGAGGACACCCAGAAATAAAAGAAAATAGAATTGATCAGGAATTCATTCCTCAAGTTGCAGATGATCGAAAGTAAAAAATTGAAATGGAATTTGCATCACTAGAGGATGCATATTCATTCTATAACCAATGCGCATGAGAAGCCGGATTTAGTTCAAAGAATAACACGAGCAGGAAAAACATGCTGACAAATGAAATAACGTGGAAACAAAATGTATGCTTTAAAAAAAGGCATACAGATCTAATGTAGAATAATAAACATGCAAACGCTGATCAACTAACAAGGGAATGAGCATGTGACATAATTAGAATAGGTTGTAAGTCAAATATTGCATTTGCTAAGAAATAGATGGGACCTAATTAGGTTGTCAGTAACTTCATAGAAACTCATAATTATCCACTCTCGACTCCATCAAAGGTGTTGGGACCCCTGCGACAGGCAAGAGGGGGTGAATTGCTTATTAAAAAACAATGTGAACCTTTCTTGATCTCCCAACTCATATTAGTAGCACACTTTATAAAAAGAAAATTAAACAACTAATAAATTAAAGACACTAAGGAATTACTTGGTTACAACATAGGTGGTTGTTAATCCAAGACAGAAAAGAGCACTGAAAAGATTTCCTTCGTGTAGGTGGAGAAGCCTATTACACTCGTTAAATGCACAGAAATGTGTTAGGAAATAATGAATACTGGAGTTGCTGTTGTTGATTTCCTAGCTCCAGGGGTCTTTTTATAGCCCCTGAAAAATTCTATCCGAGGTTGGAATGCGCCTCCAACAAGCTGGAAGGCGCCTCCAGCGAGGTAAGTGAGTATAAGATTTTGTCCTCTCCAACGCCACTTTTTGCCAGTCTAAGGCGCCTTCAAGTGATTGAAGGCACTTTCCATGAAGGCTTGAAGGTGCCTTCAATAGTTTGAAGGCACCTTCCACCAGAAAGGCGCAAGGGCGCCTCCAGCAGCTCTAGTAGTTCCGTTTTGCTCTTCCGCTATTCCGTTCGCTTGGGTTATTTCATCCATCTGGAATTGGCCTCACCCAGATGTTAGGATCATTGGATCGCGGCTAGAGAGGGGGGGTGTGAATAGCCGACCCCAAATTCTCGTTTCTTCCTACAATTTGAGTTAGCGCAGCGGAAATAAAAGATAGAAACAAAACAGGAGAATATCAAACCTCAAACGCGACGATATAACGAGGTTCGGAGATGATACTCCTACTCCTCGGTGTGTCCGTAAGGTGGACGAATCCTATCAATCCGTCGGTGGATGAGACCCCGGAAAACCGGCTAATAAAAACTCCTTCTGGGTGGAGAAACCTCGCCACAATCTCTCTTGCAACAGCAAGATCGGAGTACAAAGATAAAGCAAGAAGCCAAGAACAATATGAATGTAAAAACACTAGTTTGCTTGCCTTCTCGTCGACTGTTGATGAAGCAACCACTTCACGGATGCCAATGACGACGATGAATTTGGAGTAACCTCACGAAGCTTTGAGTGGAGAGCTCAACAAAGCTCGGATAGCAAGGAGGAAGAATAAAAATCGCTTCCTATGGTGGCCTCTTATATGACACTGAAGAAGAAGACAATCTGGACAATCTGATCCTGGTGACGACGATCAACTCCACGATCGATCGGGGCCGGATCTGATCGGTCGACCGATCAGTCCCTATGCTCGGTCCCGATCCCAACTCTCAGAGAGTTGGTTTGGAGGCCTGATCGGTTTGTGGATCGTCGGCCGATGGGATCGGTCGAGACCGATCCCTCTCTCCTCCGAACCGACCCTCGTTTTTGGTTGCCAGTCGATCGGTGGACGATCGAGATATCCTATCGCTGGATCGGTCAACTCGATCCGATGCCCATGTGGATTTCACTGACCTAAACCTAAAGCGGAGACGAGCGAGCTCACCCTCTCTGAAAGCGGCGATGCCAGAGCCCTCTCCGACTTCCATATCGGTCCAGCGTGGCCCTCTCGGCTAGGCCCTCTGCCGAGGCTACTCAGAGACTGACGCAGCATCGATCGGAGAGCGAGCTACGAGCCCTCTTTGACCTAGTCCAGAGAGAGCGAGCTGGCCGACGTCAGGCCCTCTCGAGCTCAGAGAGGCCGGCTCTCGGCTCTGGTCAGGAGAGCACCTCTGAGCCCCGACTCCATCCATCCGGGTAGAGCGAGCCCTCTAGCCCTCTCGGCCTAGTCAGGAGAATGAGTTCAGGCCCTCTCAGGCCTCCCATGCCAAGCTTCCATACTTGGACTTTTCTCCTTGGACCTGACTTTTCCCTTGCCAAGCTCTGCTTGGACTTTTCTGCTGACTTTGCTGAAGCTCCTGCTTGGACTTCCTGCCAAGTCTCCATACTTGGATCCAAGCTTTGGACCTTTTCGTGCTAAGTCTCCATACTTGGACTTTTCGAATCGAGTCAACTTAAGTCGGGTCAACGGATCAACCTTGACCAAAGTTTGCCCACAATCCCCCAGTTTCTATTCTTGTCAAACATCAAAATATAACTTCTCTATTCTTGTCAAACATCAAAATACAACTTCTCTATTCTTGTTAAACATCAAAATATACCTCGAGTCGGTCAACTCGTCGGGTCCTGGTCAACCTTGACCTAAGGTTGCCAACAATCTCTCCTTTTGATGTTTGACAAAAACCATAATCAAGTTAGGTTAACCCGATAACCTAACTCAGGGTTTTCAATAGTTCTCGATGTTCTTCCTCGAACATTCTGAACATTCTCCCCAAACTCGATGTTCTTCCATGTTCTTCCTTGAACATTCTTGTACATTCTCCTCCTTTTGACACACATCAAAAAGAGTGAATCAAGGTCAAGAGTTTCTTCCTAATGAAAGTCCCATACCTTTCATTGAAACCCATAATTTCCCCTTGATACTAAAATCCACAATCAACAGTGATAATCCCATATCACTCATCCTCGAAATCTTGTAGGTAAAACTCCCCTAAAGTCAACTCCCCTTGGCGATAGATAAAACTCCCCTAAAGGTCAACTCCTCCTTGACCATTAGGTGAAACTCCCCTAAAGGTCAACTCCTCCTTGACCATTGCACCAATAATGTCTTGGAGTTTCAACCCTTTAGAAATCTAAGCACCAACTTCCATAGCTAAAATTTGACATTTGAAAATCATTTTTAGCGCTACGATCGGTCACCGCACCGACGGATCTACGATGTCACCCGGACCGATCCACACTACTGGATCCGATGGCGATCCAGACTCCTCGAATCTTCTCCGATCAATCTCACCTCGATAAAATTTACGATTTTTCTCCCGAAATTCAGAAACCCCTAAAAAATTATAGAAAATTCCAAAAATTGTAAAATTTTTAGGATACATTCCTCATAACATATATTATCATGGAAAAATAGTTTTCCATGAAAATAACTCCCAATTTTTAATCTTGATAAAAAGTTTGAAAGACTTTGAAATAGCTCAAGGTTAATCCATCTTTGTATCAACTTGCTCAATGATGAATGCTATCACTAGAAAAGCTTCATCAAGGTTTTTCAAATCAATTTTGAAATGATCTTAAACCATTCAATTTAGGACCATAATCTTAGGGCTAAATGTACATGACTTGTACACAAGTTTTTCCTATGATCCTCAAATTCGAATTAGGCTCATCTAGGTACAAGAACTATGCACCTTGATCCTAACTCATAATCCTAATATCTCACACACATCTAAGGTGTATCAAACACATCCAAGTCAATTTTGATGTGAGATATGGGTTTAGGTCATCTTAAGCTAAGTTCTCATGTATTTTCTAAACAACAATTTGATCTCCATATCAAATTGTGTTTCTACCCTTAAATCAAATTAATTGATCATAAATGCAAGAGATGATGACATGACATAAAATAATATCATAAGTGGAAACATGTGCCAATGTCATGATGTCATGTCATCAAGTATGAAACTTAAATAAGGCATGACATATAACTAACCTAAGCATTATTATGACATTTCAAATGATAATAAAATAAATATGATGTCATGACATGACATATGACAAACAATGTATGACAAATAACATATAACGGTATAGAAAATACCTAATTCTAGCCTTAGTTGCCATTTTTGATAATTTTGATCATTTTACCATAAATTCTATATTTTTAAGTGTAATAGACCTAAAATCATATACTAAAGATTTTTAGATCACTATGTGCCAATTAGATTGACCCTAGAAAACTCCTCAAATGTGGTTGGCACATTCTAATCACCTTAGGAATAATTTTTAATTTAATTTTCAAGGCTTGATTACACCTTGAAAATTCCTAAAATGCCACCTTTTTCCATGAGTAGGTTAACTACCTATCCAATTAAGGTTGGCACACCCTAAACCATCTAGCGTGAAGGAATCACGCTCCTAGGAACCCAATACCTATTTGAGCTCATTGGGTTCACTAAATATTCACTAGGGATGACTTCCCTAGCAACCCTCCTAATGACCCTCCTAGGCTTTAAAGCCTTGGTCATTTGGGACTCATCAAGATCAACTCTAGGGGAGACTCCCCTTGTGACCTTGGTGATGGTCTTCTTAGCCCTAGGTCTTGTTCCATAATCGAATGGAACATTATGATAAGCGGGCTTGACCACTTGAGACTTAGGTTTGTGACCCAAACCTCTCATGTCCTTGGGCTTTGATTTTTGACCCTTAGACCCTAGAGTTGACTTCTCCAAATTCTTAAGAGCCTTTTCTAAAGTGTCAAGTCTTGACCTTAAGACTTGATTTTCCTTCTTTAATACCTCAAGCTTTAATTTTCCATTTTTCTTTGAGGTATTCCTAGGCATATGTCTAGTTGTTTTGGGATTCCTATCTAGGTTTTCCTTAACCTTAGAAGAGTTAACTTTAGAGTTGGCATTTCTAGCATTGTCCTTATCTAGGCTAACATGTTTGACACCTAAGCACATGTATCGGTTTCTATGTTTATCATTATTTACAATTGCAATAAAACTACTAGCATGTGTCTTATTAGAATTGCAATAATGTGCCTTAAAGGATACCTTAGGGTTTGCCTTAGCTCCCCCCATAGATGTGCTTGGTCTCTTGTCCTTGTGAGGTTGCCTCCCCCTTGGACATTGACTCCTATAATGTCCCCTTTGCTTGCATTGGAAGCACACCACGTGCTCCTTGCCCTTGCGTATCGGGACTCCGGCTTCCTTGACTTTTGGTGCCGGTGGAGTCTTCCTAATCCTCTTTGGACATTTACTTTTGTAATGCCCATAATCCCTACACTCAAAGCACATTATATGTAATTTACTTAAGATTAAGTTGCTTGAGTTACCTAGGGTTGAGGATGGATATAAGCTCTCTCCTTCATCCCTTCCGGAGGTAGAGGCTTCTTCTTCTTGCCCCAATCTTGAAGAAGAACTCTCCTCCTCTTCTTCCTTAGATGTTGAGTAGCCCTCAACTTCTAATTCCATATCTCCATGATGTGAGCTACTTGGCTCACTTGACTCCTTTTCATGACTTGAATTGGAGCTCTCCTCATGGAACTTAGCCAAGTTATTTCACAACTCCTTGGCATTGTTGTATCCACCTATCTTACACAAGATATCATTAGGTAATGAAAATTCAAAGATTTTCGTTACCTCGTCGTTGATTATGGATTGGTGGATTTGTTCCTTCGTCCACTTCTTCTTCTCGAGAGGTTCTCCTTCTTTATCCACCGGAGGAATAAAACCTACTTGTACACACTTCTAATTTACTAGGTTAGTCATAAGAAAATATTTCATTCTTACCTTCCAATACGCGAAGTCATCGCGATCATAGAAGAGTGGAATCGTGACGTCTTCTCCAAGTCGATCCATTCTTTAGCTTGTGCTCCCCCGGGTGTTAATCCGACGAAGAGCAACCTCGCTCTAATACCACTTGTTAGGATCTTCGGATCGCGGCTAGAGAGGGGGGGGTGTGAATAGCCGACCCCAAATTCTCGTTTCTTCCTACAATTTGAGTTAGCGGAAAAGATAAACGAAGCAGGAGAATATCAAACCTCAAAGCGATATAATGAGGTTCGAGATGATACTCCTACCTCGTGTCTAAGTAAGGTGGAGGAATCCTATCAATCCGTCGTGGATGAGACCCAAAAATCGCTAATAAAAACTCCGGGTGGAGAAACCTTACATCTCTCTTACAAAGCAAGATCGGATACAAAGATAAAGCAAGAAGCCAAGAACAATATGAATGTAAAACACTAGTTTGCTTGCCTTCTCGATGGTGATGAAGCAACCACTTCACGGATGCCAACAACAGCGACTAATCGATTTGAGTCCGGAGAGGAAGCTCACATGAAGCTTGCGGAGAGCTCAACAAGCTCGGATAGCAAGGAGGAAGAATAAAAATCGCTTCCTTACGTGGCCCTCTTATATGAACTGCGAAGAAGACAGACGAGCAATCAGCCGTTGTGCTCGGCTGAGCTGAACCGATAGACTCGGATCCAGAGGATCCACCGATCGGATTCCTGTCGGGGACGATCGGGCCGCTAAACTGATCTCAGCCAGTCGCATTGCGTGATCGGTCACTGATCCCTCCTCTCCTTTCTCCAGGACCGAAGCGCTCTTGTTCTTGGATCTGATCGGTGACTGACCAGCCACATCGATCCTCAGATCGATCATCAGGCCGTCCGATGCCCATGTGGTTTAGAGCTCCGGCACTAAACCTAAAGCCTTCTGGTCGAGAGAACAAAATCTGGGCCTCTCGACCTAGAGTGGAAGCTGAGACCGAGCATATCCGGGTCCAAAGAGCGAGCGAGCCCTGGCCGAAGCCTAGAGCGAGCGAGAGGCTTCATCAGGTCCGGAGGCGAGCTGAGAACTCGGCCTGGCTCGCCAGAGCAGCTTGACTCCCCCTACCCCGTCGCCGGAGCAGGCTAGCAGAACTTCCAGGCCCTCCGCGGAGCAGCTAATGGCAGAGGCTCTCCTCTCCACCCGATCCAAGAGCGACTACAGTCCTCTCGACCTAGTCAGGAGAAGCGAGCCACCGAGCCCTCTCCGACCTCCCATGCCAAGCTTCCATACTTGGACTTTTCCCGTGCCAAGCTCCCTGCTTGGACTTTTCCGTGCCACCGTGCCAAGTCTCCATACTTGGACTTTTCCCGTGCCAAGCTCCCTTGGACTTTTCAATGCCAAGTCTCCATACTTGGACTTTTCCCGTGCCAAGCTCCCTGCTTTTCCGTTGCTAAGTCTCCATACTTGGACTTTCCTCGTGACAAGTCGGGTCAACCAGATCAACCTTGACCAAAGGTTGCACCCACAATCCCCCAAGTTTTTATTCTTGTCAAACATCAAAATATAACTTCTCTATTCTTGTCAAACATCAAAATACAACTTCTCTATTCTTGTCAAACATCAAAATATACCTCGAGTCGGGTTACCCAGGTCAACCTTGACCTAAGGTTGCACCAACACCAGACCCATCTTCCGATTTTCTCCTCGAGCAGGCTTCCTCCCCGACTTCTCGTCTCTCGAATGTCACGCATATCCTTCTCGTCCATCAGTATACTCTTCTACAGTACCTCGTCCCTCAGATGAACCGAGCCCGTCGGCTTCCTTCCCGTGTCATCTTTCTCGCTAGCTGCGTCTTCCGCTTGACTTCTTATGTTCCTAAGCTTCTACACACTTAGACATAAGGATCAAATACATATGACCTAACTTAACTTGGTTGACCACATCAAAACAATCATGGGGTACTAATAATCTCCCCTTTTTTTATATGCATCAACCCAAGTTAAAGCTAGGGTCTAACAGAATAATAATAAGTTGTAAAAAAAAATCTTGCAATATAGAGAATTAACCAAGTTAATAAAAATTGTAAAAATTTGAATAATAGTAAAAAATATGCTTACTCCCCCTTAACTTATACTTATCTCCCCCTTTGATCATATGAAAAAATATGAAACACTTTTCTAGGGGTTTCTTAAAAAAATTTTATAACCATTTTAACAGTTAGACAATTAAATATTAATTTCAATAATTAGTTTCTAGGCTGTGGTGAGACACTAAATCTTCTTGGGTATTGGAACAACAACCATTTCTAGACAAAGCATTTTAAAGAAAATAAATATTTAATTTTCTTTCTGAGACTTCTAGGAAAAAAATATCAATTTAATCTAAATATAATCTTGGAACCTAGTATAGGTTCCTATCTACTAGATTTACTAAAAATTTGGTTGGTACATAACTTCTAAGGATTTTTCTAATTTTTTCTCGGTGATTTCTAATGTACCAGTTAATTTTATCATAATTTTTAAATCTTGTTTTCTTATAGGAGTTAGAGCATGCATGGTTATCTTTCAATTTTTCTATTTATGTTTTCAATTTTTCATTTTCTAATTTTAGATTATCAAACAAGTCTAATGGGCATACATTAGCTAATTGTCATTTCAAATCAATTTTTTTTTCCAATTTGTACATATTTTTAAAAAGTATTTTGATAAACTCAAAAGATTACTTGGGAGATAGTACACGTATCTCACTTGCCTTGTGTTCTGATGCTCCCTCTTCATCACTCTTTCTTCTGAAGAAGCTCCCCCTTCATTGGAGCTTTCTTCTAAAGATCCTCTCCCTTCATCGGCTCATTGCTGAGCTGCTTTCCTCTTCTCTTTGATGGTCTGCCAATAGGGCTAGTGCGGTGTATTCTTCAACTTTGGATTCTGATGATGACGTTTCATCACATGTCACCTTCAGGGTCTTGAGTTTCGATTTTGTTGGTCTTTTGCCTTTGTTCTTCAGTTTAAGGCAGTCGTCCTTGATGTGTCATTCTTCATTGTAGTTGTAACACTGGACTTTCCTTTTGCTCTGAGTTTGTTTCTTTGCTTGTGACTTATTAAATGTATTAGATTTAATAAATTTATTGAATTTTATTACCATTAGAGTTGCTTCATCTTCATCGATTGATGCTTCGGAGTCTAGATCTTCCTTCTTGGCTTTCAAGGTAAGATTGTTGTTTGACTTTTCAATTTCCTTAGAATCTGCACATCGAGTTTCGTGAAGTTCAAAAGTAGAAAACAAATTCTCTAGTGTACGAAGTCCCTAGAGATGTAGTATACATCTACTAAGGATGATCATTCTGGAGTTCTCGGGAAAGTGTTGAGTGCGTATCGGATTGAATCTCGGTTTGTTACCGATTCTCCGAGATTGTTGAGTTAGGTCATGAGTTCTTTGATTCGTGCTTGGAATTGTGCTATCTTTTCTCCATTGTTCATCTACAAGTTTGATAGCTGGGTTCGGAGGATGTCTCGCTCTGCTACCTTTGCTTTCGAAGTACTTTCATGGAGTTCCAGGAATTTCTCCCAGAGCTTTTTAGTGGAGTCATAGCTGCTGATTCGATTGACCTCCTGGGGCGGAAGGACGCTCACCAGATGAAACTCTGCTTTACTATTCGCCACGAAGTCAGCTTGTTCTTTCTTTGTCCATAAATACTCTTCCTTTCTAGCTCCACGTTGGTATTTAGGGGCTACAAAATCATATTTCATAATTAACAGAATCTCAAAGTCCATTTTAAAATATACCTCCATTCGGCGTTTCCATTGCGCGAAATCTCCCTCGAACTTTGGTGGATGAATGCTTGCACTGCCCATCGTTTCGTTGCTTTAGTCGATGGTTAATCCTTTTGAGACATCCTTGCTCTGATACCCACTTGTTAGGACTCATGCGGCTGGCAAGAAGGGAGTGAATTGCCTGTTAAAAAATAACGTGAACCTTTCTCAATCTCCCAACTCATATTAGTAGCACACTTTATAAAAAGGAAATTAAACAACTAATAAATTAAAGACACTAAGGAGTTACTTTGTTATAACCTAGGTGGTTGTTAATCCAAGATAGAACAGAGCACTGAAAAGATCTCTTTCGTATAGGCGGAGAAGCCAATTACACTCGTTAAACGTTCAGAAATGTGCTAAGAAATGAATACTGGAGTTGTTGTTGATTTCCTAACTCGAGGGGTCTTTTTATAGCCCTGGAAAATTCTATCCAAGGCTGGAAGGTACCTCCAACAAGCTGGAAGGCGCCTCCAGCGAGGCAAGTGAGGATAAGACTTTATCCTCGCCAACGACCACTTTTTGCCCAGTCTAAGGCGCCTTTAAGTGATTGAAGGCGCCTTCCATGAAGGCTTGAAGGTGTCTTTAATAGTTTGGAGTCACCTTCCACTAGAAAGGCGCGAAGGCACTTCCAGCAGCGTTGGAGGCGCCTCCAGCAGCTCTGTTTTGCTCTTCCGCTGTTCCGTTCGCTTGGGTGATTTCGTCTATCATGAATTGGGCTCATCTGGACCCATCTTCTAGTTTTCTCCTCGAGTAGGCTTCCTTCCCAACTTCTCGTCTCTCGAACATCACACACGTCCTTCTCGTCCACCGGTCTACTCTTCTGTAGCTCCTCGTCCCTCAGATGCATCGAGTCCATCAACTCCCTTCCCGTGCCATCCTTCTCGCTAGTTGCGTCATCCGCTCGACTTCTTGTGTTCCTAAGCTCCTACACACTTGGACACAAGGATCAAATACATATGACCTAACTTAATTTGGTTGACCACATCAAAACAACCACGGCGTACCAATAAAAGGTGCATTTCCTATGTTCACATCGTAATATTTTGACAACAAAGAAAATATTGACAAAATAATTTTTAGAGGTCAATGTACCAACTTGTCAATAAATGCGATTATTAGAGATAGAGAATGAAGGCCCTAAGGGGGTTGGTTGCACAGAAAAAGATATTAGAAACTTTGAGAGCAATCTAAGGGATAAACAAAAGGGTATTGATGCCGAAACACTGATTGAGTTATTTACATCTGAGCAAGAGAAGAATTCTACTTTTTTCTTTGATTACGAGACTAATTCAGATAACATATTTAGTAGTTGTTTTTGAGCTGATCATGTATCAAGAAGGGTATACAGTGTATTTAATAATGCAGTTGTATTTGATATAACATATAACACCAATAAAAATGACTTGATTTTTGCATCATTTGTAGGAGTTAATCATCATCATCAGATAATTCTTTTTGGTTGTGAGTTTATAAGTGATGAGAAAACTGAGTCTTTTGTTTGGTTCCTTATAAAGTTCTTATAAGTCATACTTAAAGGTGCACCAATTATTATTATCACTGATTAGGATCCTACTATGATAAAAATCATTGCACAAGTTTTTCCTTAAAGAGTACATTGATATTGTTTATGACACATATTGAACAAATTTTTAGATAAATTAGACCCTTTAACTTTTCGAAACCACTATCACAGCATAAAGAATGATATTGCAAATTCTACAACACTTGATGATTTTGAAAAGTCATGGGAAGAGACTATCAAGTGTGTTAACCTATAGAAAAATGATTGGTTGTCCTTGATGTATGAATTATTACACAGATGGGTGCCAACATATTTTAGCCTATTTTCTGTAGGAATGTCAAGTAGTCAAATATCTGAAGGTTTACATGCATTTTCTTTTAGAAAAATGTCTCAAATAAGAATTCATTAATGGATTTTATCCCCCATTTTAATAGAGCACTGAGACACCAAAGACACAATGGATTAGTTGTGGTCCATATTGATATAAATGAGCATTCCAAGGTTAATATTACTTGACTAATGGAAACTCAAATGGTTAAGATGTACACAAAAAAAATGACTGAAGTTTCAAAGTGAAATAATCGAGAGTCATAGTTATTTTGTGCAACAGACATTTACAGGAGTTGCTTTAGTGGTTTACCATGTGATGAAATTTCAAAGTCCTTTCTCAAAATAAAGAGTGTTCACACATGACAAACAAAGGGACTACATATCGTGTAGCTACACGAAATTTGAGTTTGAGGGCATAGGCATTCCATGCAGGCATATATTAGTTTTTTTTTTTGTATCAATCAAGTGTTTTATTTGCCTGATACATATATACTTAAACGATCGACACGAGATACAAAAGTTGGAACAATATATGTTTTAGGGAGCAAAATTTCATTGATGATCCAGATTCAGAAAGATTTTTGATGTCAAGACACTCGAGGTTATCCTATAAAGTTTCAGTATTAGTTGATGATGCATCTTTGACTAATGAGGGGGCAACCTTCTTGGATGAATAATTCGATTATATCTACAACAAAATTCAAGAGATGAATACTAGTAGAATATGCAGTGATAGAAGTCAAAGAACAAAATCCAGTGATGAGAGCCTTGATATTATTGATCCTTTTACGGTAAGAACTAAGGGATGTGAGAAGAGATTAAAATCATTAAAGGAGAAAACAACCTCAAATTTGAGGCTTTGACATGGATGCAGATATCGAGGAGTGTCACATGACAAACGTAACTGTCTAAATTTACAACAAGTGTACGTGTCATTATGCATTTCTATTATAAGTTTACTTATAAACACAAATTTATTTTATTACATGTTGTAAATATGACAATGTGTCAATTAGAAGATCAACTGAAAATAATAATCATAACAGTGTTGACGACACATATGAACTAGATTTGGGATCTATAGCTAGTACTATCAAAGTTATAATTTGTTAAATTATAGTAGTTTATTGAGAAAATTAAATTAATAAATTAGCTTTATTGTTGTAGGTTCTAATAACATACGCTAGGATGTTAGGATGCTTGCATATTATATATGTTCCTTCTGTCTCTATAAGAAGCGGGTTGTGATTTTGAATTCTAAAGTTCAAGATTGTTGATGTCACGATGCTTGCATACTGTATTTTGAATTGTGAGATATTGGCTCATGACCTGTTGGCTGAGAACTTACTGATCAAGTATGTCAGCAAATTACAGAAGAATGTGCAGTGGATGAGACTCCAAAAGGATCACTTCTATATGCTCTAGGATTAGTTTTTTCTGTATACAGGATGCTTGAATACATTACTTCTTCTTGTTTACATCCAGTACCGCTTCTTGTTTGCGTACATGTTACTAATTTAAATTGCCTAAATAATGTTATAGGAACCAGCAATATAATGTAAGCTGGAAATGCAGTTCTTGCAAGCAGTGCAAGTGGAGAAACAACAGGAGTTGATACGGATTTTTTTTGGTCTCACAAGATCAACATTATTATCATTTTGTGAAAGTTAGAATGCAGTGATGTATGTATAGTAATATTATACTGATGTTCTTGATAAGAATCAAGTGTTGTAGGCCATTAAAATTTAAATGCAGTGGTGTTATATTAATATCATTTTGTAAAAGCTTAAGTTGGCTAAGTTGATATCACAGGATCATCATTAATATCATTTCGTTCAATGTGTTGTATGATTTCTTGAGTTGCATTGTTCATTGCAATTAAATAAGCAATGGAATGGCTTTAGTGAACTGAAACTTGGTTTGTTCTACTTCCTATGATGTTCTAAGTTCTTTTCTTGTATTTATTTTTAAAAATTCATAAAGACGAACCTTATGTAATGATACACTATTTATATTAAGAAGGTAATGCTTTATAAATTTCATCATGATTAGTCTCTAAGTTTGTATGTGGCATTCAGCTTTGTTGGACTTGTTATCTATTTTGATCCTTGGGGACAATGTAATCAGTGGTTCTTCTCTCTACTTTGTTGCTTTGTTCTATTCCCTTTGATGTATTTCCTATGATGTTCTAAGTTCTTTTCTTGTATTTATGTTTAAAAATTCATAAAGAAGAACCTTATGTAATGATACACTATCTATATTAAGAAGGTAATGCTTTATAAATTTCATCATGATTTCGTCAAAACATCAGACCAAAATGAATTTTTACTTTCTTTGGAAAATCCAGTCCCATTACCACGCACAAGGTTGTTCTTCCTTGATTGATTAGCAACTATTTCTGTTGAAAACTTCTACGGGGAAAATAAAAGCTTACAATAAAACACCAATTATGCTTGACCAATCCCTAGCTCAAGTTGGTCTCATTCAAGCTTACAAATTGATACACAAGAAAAAAATAGTAAAAAAAAAAACATTTTGAATCGGATTTTCAAAATGGAGGTGCGGGGAATCGAACCCCGTGCCTCTCGCATGCGAAGCGAGCGCTCTACCATATGAGCTACACCCCCAATTGATATTTTGCTTTAATTATTAATAATTCAAATAGTTTTTTGCTTTTTATAAAACATCGGTATACTCTGGCATTGACGTAGACAATAAAGGAATGTAAAGCCATTGCTAGAGTTTTGGCAAACGAGAGTTGTCCATGAGACAACCTTCATAGCTGAGCCTGCACACATTTGCTAGCTCTTCAGTGTGATCATCCATGAACTGTGAATGCCACGTAAACATGGACGCGAAGAGGAACTCTTTCGCACAAGCCGTCAATAATTCTAAACTTTTGAACTGGTATGCTAATTCATGGAAGCTCTCTCCTCTGGCATCTAGCTTCAATGAGTCAGGAATTTTGGGATGTGCTTGTTTCAGCACGAGGAACCTTCCAAGTTTGTGATGCTCGACAACATACAAGGACTACTTTGCAGTTGCATTATGGCAAAAGCTCACACTACGTACGTACTGCCAGTGTGAATTATGCATCCATATGCCACAGAACTGAAAACATGCATGCATGTTCTGTATCTTTGTGCCCTCAGGCCTCATCATTCACTTGTAGCATGCCTTGTTGCTCCTCGCATCTTTTATTGTACAGCTTTTACCTTTCATCACAGATCATTGCACGTGAGCTTCATCTCCTCGCTCACCTTCATCTTCTGTTCTCGGCAAAATTTAGTGGACGTCAGGAATCAAATATTGATGTCCTTCACGCTCTCTGACCTTTCAAATTTCCTTCTCAATCTCTCTCCTCCGTAGAGGATGGATCGAGTATTAAGGATAAGGATTTTTGCTCATCATAAATCAACTAGATTAGATGCCTCCTAACCTTTTGCCCTTTGGACGTTGCCTGGGGCCAAAAGAAAACTGAATTCCACAGTTGACGACAGTTGCAGACTAAAAGTAATATAATAAAATGATTTCCTTCTCTCATTTGTTCACCTCGCTCCTCAATCTCAGGCTCGATCTTTGTGATACAATCGGCATCGAAGTGGAGGTCGGACATTTTAATTAAAGCGATCCTTCTCTATTGGATGTTTACTTAACAAAAAACATAACCGTTGGAGAGGCGTAAATAAATAAAGCATATCTGTCATCGGATGCTACCTGAGCCATGTCACCTCCGCACTTCATTCACTGTTCAGTTACTAAAATCTGAAAGGACTAGAACGTATAATCACCCTCCATTGAAGGCGACAACAAAGCTAAGCTGGACGCCACATCCTCGCCGTTCGTTTTGTTTCGGTCGTCCGGATTGATTCATTCTTATTGAATTCCGGACGGCAATTTCGCCGTTGGAATTTGCGATGTTTATTAGAATGGCGTTTCTGTAATTTATGACGCTCCTAGCATAAAAGCCAGCTTCCACGGCTAGCTCCCTCCTTCCCTTCCCTTCCCTTCCCCTCAGTTCTGAGCTGACGAATTAAGAGGGAGAGCGAGACCAGGCGCCGATGGGAAACGTGGAAACGGCCCGTACGTCGTCGTCTCGCCGTGAAGTCGGACCGGGAAACCTCTCCAAGAGCATCGGTTGCATGTCCGGCGTCTTTCATTTCCTTTCCAATCACCACAACCGATCTCGCAAGCGCATCACCTCCGGTAACTGCGCCCAGCACGTTCTCCTCTTCTCCTCTCTTCTTCTTCTGGCTCCTTCTTAAATATGTAATTCGCCTTTATGCTGCAGTTAAAAGGAAGGAGAGCCCTGCCGCGCATCCTCTGACTCTGAGGCGATTAACGACTTCGCCGCCGCCGGAGGCCGCTGTCGAGGACTCCAAGAAAATGCGGCGCTCCAGCGAGACGCCACGGATTCCAGTGATCCCGCAAGAGATCAGGCGGAAGAAGCCGCCGGCCGCGTCGCCGTACAGTCCCCACACCCCTCCGGCGCTGGTGGCGCGGCTGATGGGTCTCGACGACTCGCCACCCCAGGGGGTGGCGGCGGGCAAGCGGCGGGAATTGCTGCGCGCGTTGGAGAAGTGCGACGAGGACCTCCAGGCGCTCAGTCGGATCATCGAGGCGATCCGCTCGGAGGAGATCCGAGCCGATACGGTCGTCTCCACCGCCGGGAAGACGGCCGAGCGGCTGCTCGAAATCGAGACGAACTGCGGAGCCGCCAAGAACGAGTGTAACGGGGAGCAGCCGAGCCCCGTATCGGTGCTGGACGCGTTGTCGTCGCCTCGGAATCGGTCCCGGTCGAAACGTTCCCCGGACGGTACGTAGCAGTCTGCGGAGATGAATTTGTTCCCGTCGCGAACCGGTATTATCACGAATCTTAATGCAGATAGCCAAGGAAGCCCTGCCGACGAATGTAGTAGGATCCTGAAGCCATCCCGCATAGCCGTTCTTTGTACGGGTAAGTCTAATACACTCGCACTTTCTGAGGCTTATCAGCGACATATATAGTCACATATTTACTTCCTACTTAGTGCAGACGACGATATCAATACAAATCAAAAGAAGGCGCACGAGGCCACACGACGCCGGATAATAATGGAACCAATGCCGAGTGGCGATCAGGCCAGGGTGGAGGACTTGGGCGGTCTGCGGCCGTGGTGGCTAGCCAGGAGGAGGAGGAGGAGGAGCGCGAGCCGGGCGATGGTGGAGAGCGTGGAAGAGGTGTGGGGGGAGGGGGTGGGGAAAGAGAGGTGGGAGTTGGGCCGGGTGGAGGCTTGGGTGGAGGCCCAGTTGCTGGGCGAGTTGGTGGAGGAGCTTGTCGTGGAGCTTCTCGGCTGGAACCGTAAGCTGTCGTCGCCTACTCGCAGGAAGAGGCTCCGCTTCTAAAAAAAAAAAATGGAATCGTCACATCAGCGGCCCTCTAAAATTAGTCCTACAAATATAGAGGAAAATAAATACAGGTACATAGAAGAGACTCCGCTTCTATAGTTGCATGCACCCAAATGAATTGCTTGAGCACTTATTGGATGTGAATATTGCAGAATGTAATTTTTTTTTTAATTGATGAAAATGGATCTATGAATAAAATTTCAAGTGAAATATTACTTCTCCTGTCTTATCTATATACAAGAGTTAAATCGAATTAATCATTAAACCTAATTTAAAATTTTAATTAGGTCATTTCAGAATTTCCATTTTCTTAAAAAAAATAATTATTTTGAGAATTAATTCGGTTTAAAAACTTTTAATTCGGTTAAAGCATAAAACAAAATTTAATATTTGTTATGGTTGATTTAATTTTTATCCAAATTAGCTCTTAGTTTCATTCAGAAAAAAAAAAAATTATATATCTCTATAATAATAATATGATATTGTCCATTTAGATTAAAACCTTATAGATTTATTTTTAGTTTCTACTTAAAAGATCTTATACTAATGAAGATATTTTTCATCTTATAAATCATAATCTTTTCCATGTATTTTCAATGTTGAACTTTGATTGTATTCCCAACAATTCTCCCCTTAAACGAAGGACTGTCATTATTCTCATGATCTAAGCCTTTCTTCAAGCATCCAATTACTCTTGACCTGCTCTTAACTTCTTCTCAAACATCTTGTCACTATTAACTTGCTTCGGGCCTCCCCTCAAGTATCCGATCACTATTGATCTGTTCTATTCCTTAAGATTTTTCACCATCTAGGGTTCACTCCCCCATAATTTCCGTCGAGCATCCGGTCACCCTCGATCTACTTAGCCCTTTAACCACTTAGGGTTCACTCCTCCAGGTGGTGTAAAGTCTTAAAGGACTGAAGCCAGTCAATAATGACCTACTCCGAGCTTTCCCTCAAGCATCTAGTCGTTATTGACCTGCTTCTGTACTTTAAGACTTTTTCACCACCTAAAGTTCACTCCCCCAAGATTTCATTAAGCATCTGGACACTCTTGACCTGCTTAAACTTTTCACCACATATGGTTCACTCCTCCATGATTTCTGCCAAGCATTCAGTCACCTTGGACCTGCTTGGACTTTTCATGTAACGACCCAATTTTCCTTATTTCGAGTTCTAAATGTCCTCAAAAATATTTGGAAATGCTTTTAAATTGTTCTAGAGATTTTTAGAAATTTTTAGAGTATTTTTACGTAATTTTTGGAGGTCGTTTAGTATGTTTACAAAAAGAAAGAAGTTTTGACAAAAATCGTTGAAGGCGAGGCTCGAACCCGTGACCTCGGGTCAAACCCAACCTAACCGGACGCATCCGACCAGCCGAGCTACGCTTGTTTTGTTAACCTAATAGGAAGAAAAACATATTTAAGGAGTAGTTAATAATAAAGCCGGGGTTTTAAAAGAAAACCTAGGTTTTCCTCCTGATCCGGTTGTAAGAACAAAGGCCCCCCGTCCGGTGGGGTCAACGCCACGTGGAAGTCAAAGTGGCAGGTGGTCGGCCGGAAAAGGGTGGGTTCGACCGACCTAGAATCTCCGGTCGGTGTCCAGTTGATGGTTAAAGGCGCCCTGTCGAAAGTCAGGGTTCCGGCGCTCAGCGGACAAGATCGCAGGGTCGATCGGGCTGCACGCTCGGCCAAAGCATCATGTGACATACTGCTAATGTCTTACATAGCAGCACCAAAATATCCCAGATAGCGATGGATACAGGACGTGATGTGAGTGTCCTCCTGTAGCGACGAGGGTCGTCAGGGAAGATGAGGTCGGACGTATCGCCGAGTCGGTACTCCCATCCTCCGCTCACGGACTGTACGCCCTAGCACGTGGTCGTAGAGAAGGACAAGAACATCTTCTAACAGTGGCCAAGTCCTATGGCTAGGCCATTACTCCAAGTCGACAGCGGGTGTCCCATTTTGGAGACGGGAATCTTGGCGGTCGTACGGCGCCGTAGTAGATTTGACAGACATATAAGGTATGGGCTACGGACACGTATGCGCCTCGGTGGATGTGCAGGAGCTCTTTCACGCTCTATATAAAGAGCCTCATGCTTGTAGTACACCTTTGGATCCACTTTTTTCACTACTCTTGCCCGACAGCGTGAGAGGAGGTCACCACCGAAACCCCTTCCCGCCCGACTTCTACGGGTGTAGGAGCTTCGTGCAACCAATCGAAGATCCGCGTCGGCCCGGCTCGCGTGCCTGGCGTCGTTGGTTCGACATTCGGACCCGGGGATCGGGGCGCCGTGCGTGGGGCAGCTCTGCGTCAGCCGAGCGATGGGCGGTTTCGACATGACCGCGCGGTGATGCTCTCCGCGAAGGAGCTCGACGCTCTAATCAAGGCAAGAGCGGCTAAGCTCGTGGAACACGAAAGAGAATCTCATGGTGAGCGGTGAAGCAACAAACAATGTCATCGGTGTGGCAGGAGGCAATGATCCCCGCGACGCCTCCCGGACAATGATCAGCCTGGCATTCAGGGGAGCCCTGAGCGGATGAAGATGGATTGGGACTTGGATCGACCATGAGCGCAAATTATCTCGGGCAGGGTGAAAGGTGCACCAATATGTTTAAATGGTGGACATATAATGATCGATGACCGCGCAACAGCCACACAGAACTGACGGCACGATCAAATATCGATGCTCAAGCCGTATGGCAAATCCTGAGAAGGCGTCTATAAACCCTCGAGCTCGGGCGTGAGGGTCCAATATGTAATTTCCGGTGTTAAATATCCGACGATGACAATGATATCGAGAGCGGTTCCGACATAAGCGCTCACTTCGGCGGAGGCAGACCGTCCGAGCGGAAGACCGCCAGTTTAGGCTGGCATTACGAAAGTCAGACAAATATCGAGGCGTCCAGTCATCCGATAATCGAAACGTGAGACTTCCGAGTTCGGACGTTAAATATCAGGAAGTTGACTCCGACCGGAAGACCACTTCCAGGACCGTATCAGCGGTAGCGAACCGGCGTCAAATATCCGGCGGACCGTCGACTCGAAGACGAGTTAGCTCCGGACGCCGACTACCTTGAGACGACAGAGACTCCCCGAGAACCCTAAAGGCCGCGTGTCGAGAGACGAGCCGCCGCAGGCCTCTCGAAGCGGGTCTATGCGAGGAAAGGTGGGGCCCGACGTCTAAAGCAGGCAGTGATCCGACCTGTCATGTACGCAGAGAAGGATCATGACCCCCGCGTTAAATAGAAGGCGACAAGAGAGGCGGTTATAAACCCGGACCGAAGAACGACAGACTCGTTAAATATCGGAGAGACGACTTTTCGATCATAAACGGCGAGTACCGTAATCTCGGCAAGTGAGAGCCGGCGGTCTATCTCTGTCATAAACTCGAAAGGAGACCGGCGTACGGTTCCGTTAAATATCGAGATGAGCGGCTATAAACTTCCGGCGGAAGACTACGAGCTCCCAGGCGTTAAATATCGAGGGACAGTGTGCTGTTGCCTATAAACTTCGCCCGGTGCTGGAAGACCGTCGCTCGGCGATCGAGACGCTCGATTAGCTTGCACGGTATAAACTTCCGTTCGCTCAGGAACGTCCGATAGCCGGCGTTAAATAAAGATGAGCGGAGCCGGAGCTGCCTATGTTTACTTAGGTAGGACTTTAAATCCGGAGCTCGTTAAATATAGTTACCTACGTTTATAAACTTCTCGACGGTTGTCGACTCGGACGACGGCGGCCTCGCCTATAAAGAAGAACGTGAGCTTGCCCGCAAAATCGAGAGCGAAAGTGAGATCTATAAACTTTCGGGACGGCGAGAGCGGAGCTCGGCACGACGGCCGGGCGCGAGTCTATAAACTTACCCGCGCCACCGCCGTTAAAATATCGAGACGAGACTGCGTCAGTCGTTTTCCGTAGCGAGAAGGAGGAGTCTGCCGAGGCGGCGTCTATCGAGCTAAACTTGAGCGTAAATCGATGAAGTATAGGCGTTAAATGATCGGAGAGAAAGCAATCTATAAACTTCGAGCTCGATAGCGAGACGTTAAAAGCCGCTTATTCATCGAGCCGTCTCGACGTTAAATACGCATGCAGGTCGGCCAGTGCCTATAAACTTCCGGCGGCACAGGCCGGACGCCAACCTATAAATATCGAGCGTTAAATAGGGTTTAGTCTATAAACTTAGGCGGAGGCGGTCGAGCAGGCAGGGCCGGAGCGTTAAACTTGATCTATGCCGGCAAAGCGGACGGGCCGGGCCGAAGGCTCAGGCGACAGCCGCTACCCTCCTCCGATAAGAGAAGGCGGTGAGCTCTCGAGCTGTGTAACCTCCGAGGACAATGACCGCCGGAGCCGATAAGAATACGTCGAGAGCAATATCGAAGAAAGCGCCTATAAACTTCGGCGGTGGCGAGCGAGACGGAGCCAAACGTCCGTAGAGCCCGGACGTTAAACTCGAGAGAGTGGCGTCTATAAACGCCTATAAACTTCCGAAGAAGAAGACCGCCGAGAGCCGGATCATGAACTGTCGGAGCGTGAGGAGTAATCTTGGGCGTATAAACTTGAGGGAAGAGCCGACGTCGAAGCATCTAAATATCGAAGGCGAGACGTAGCTTATAAACTTCCGGCAACGTGGAAGACACGAGCTCGTCCGGTAGGCAGGACGGGAACGGACGATGAAATCGCTATAAACTTTCCGGTCATACCGCCGTGCGAGTAAATCGGACGAGAGGCCGCTCCGACGCTAAATAAACCCTCCGAGTAAGCCCGAGTTCCAGCAGCGTTAAATATCGAGAGGAGGTAGCCGCGCGCGATAAACCCTCCGGGAAGAGGTCAATATAAAAGAATGCAATTGTCCAAGAAAATGTGTCATATCGCTCGTCGCCACTGCCCCACGCGTTCTCACCGTCGCCAGCTCCCGTGGTAAGGTACTTCATCAGTGTCTAATGAGCGATCTCTGCTATCAAAGCGGAATGTTGCATATTGGAAATATTACATATTTAGCCGAGCGGAAGGGCAACGCCAAATACTTGCATCTCATAATAGGCGAGCGTACAACACACATTAACTAGTAAAAGGACAGTACGCGAAAGGGAAATGTTGCATTAAAATTAAAACTTTAGGCCGAGCGGCCTAAGTACAAAAAAGATCACTTTTTGGCCTAGCGGCCTAACTACATCTATCGACGTATACTCAATGTAATCATAAAGGGTCTTGGGGATGTTATCCAGAAGCGCCACCTGATCGTCGGCCGGAATAGTAGTGGACTCAGGAAGAAGGCCCTGAGACTTCAGATATGTCATGGTGGCAATCATAGCCAAGTCGAAAGCTGTGTACATCCGCTCGCAGATTTTCTCCTAGAATTCGGGAGAGCGGATGTAGCCCTATCTCAGAGCAGCAACCCGACTCGGCTCGACCTCTTGGTACTCTTTGAAGGCCAATTGAGATGCAGCGAGGGATTCCTGCAAAGTGGTCAGCTCGTCCTTATGCTTGGTGGCGTCGGCCGAGCGACCCACCAATTCCACTATCATTCTCAACTCCTTTACCTTGACTGCAGACCTGTACCTGTTGCCCAGAGCCCTCCATCGTTTCTTCTTTCTAAATCGAAAATGACCAGTGTTTTAGAGTGGTGGCCAAGGTTGTTTTGTGTCGGCGACTTGACTCGGCTTCTGCTCGGCTCGATCGGTCTTTTTAGTATCGACGCTTCACCAGTCTTTTCGCCGCCCGCGAACTAGATCAGGGGACCCCCCCATTCCTCGAGGGGTCTCACCAGTGCGCGGCAGAGAGCAAAATGCTGGCCCGGAATGGCCGACATAAAATCTATGGTGAATAGGCTGAGGCAATAAGCTCAAAAGTTGGGTTCAGGCCCAATGAAACAATATCTAAGAGCGCGAAGGCAGCTGACGACTGACGCCACAAGATGTCAGCATATAAGCATGCGACGGGGACGACCGTGACGTCGGACGCGCGGATGAGATGATAGGCCGTCCAGGACGATGGTCCCAGCTCGGTGTCGGCACTGTCTGGCAAGGGTGTGTAAGGAAGAACCTTTCGACAACCGCTGCTGTCATATGGCGGCTAGCCTTACACCTAGTCGACAAGCAGGATTCTTGTTGTCCCATCAAGCGATGGCGGATATAGGTGCAGATGACATCGAGTAAGCTCCAACAAGTACATGGGGCATACATGGAATGACGGCGGCCTCTGTCAGAGGCGTGTGTGAGGCTCTTTCACGCTTCTATATAAAGAGTTCAGTTGTGGGAATGCAGAATGCATTCTACTGAAGCCTTTGGAGCCACTTTTCCACCACTCGCCACATCATTCGAACTGTCAGAGAGGTCACGAGAACCCTTCCCAGGCCGACCTACATCGCAAGGCTCAGTTCTGAGATTCGTCGGGGACATGCACACCAGAGGCCTACACACCTTGACTAGAGTGCTCCACGCCCTATCTTTGGTTCCTCATCTTCGGCGTTCGATCTTGATCAGATTCCATCGGATCAGCGCTCTGCACCGGCCATGGAATGGACAGATCGTACCATGCGGACCTATGGGCTGCCACCGTGGCATTAAGCGAGGAACTCGCTCGGCGATCGAGATAGGGCCGCCAAGTTCGTGGTAGCGATAATAGCGCTAAATGCACGGAAAGGGAACAGGTCGCACACCGTGGTCGCGAAATACCACAACTGGCACGTCACAGGTGCCCTATTCCCAGGGGGCATGATCGCAATCGATTGGGATCTTCGAGTCGAGATGAAATAGCCACACCACTGGGACCAAAAAAGGCAAGGCCTCCCCGTGGGGCGCTTATCCTTAGCACCGGACCGCTGCTGATCGCCATACCCCATTTCCCTCAAAAGCAGATACTTCATCTCCCGAATTCAACTTATAGCAAGTCCCTCCTTTTGGAACCTCAAGAGCGGGAGTTTGATGTCAGGCGATGAATCGATCGCATACGAGGGAGTTGGGTGGACGAGCTGCCGAGCGGATGAAGATGGATTGACACTTGGATCCACCATGAAGTGCAAATTATCTCCAGCCTATCCGGGGCGGGGTGAAAGGTGCACCAATAGAATATGTGTTGTATATTTTCCGTTTGGTTGTATATTTGAAATGTAGAAGGCAAAATGTTATAATGTGCGATTTGCAAATTTGGCCGCTGACGCGGTTATCTTCACGGTAGTATAAGATCCAGCGGCCGATGCAAAGGCAAGTAGATTCGGCACGTAGAGGCCGCGCTAAATTGAGCAGATGTTCATAGACCAGATGACGCCGATGGCCAGAAAGTTCTCTAAATCGAGAGGTATAAATGCTCATCCAGCTGCAAGAGCGCTCAAGGAAGAAGGCTCGGCTGGGAAGCAGCGGAGGCGCGATCAAGTAAAGGATAGCATGCCGCCACCTCCGGTGGGGTGGCCTGGCGAAGGCGACCATGGGGACCGGACCACGGGAGTTTCGCCATCCTCCGGCCTTGATAAATTTACATTGTATCCGCCCCGGGTCAGTATTAGGAGTTGAGAAATTAGTTAGATCTTATTTACATTCGTTAGTTTTCCAGATATAGTTCTTTCTAGCATAGAATTCATCATAATTTTCCGCAGCCGGGCGTATATCATCGGAGCCAAAGGCTCGAAACGGCGCAGCGCCCAAGCCATTCAGAAGGTATAATATTAGGAGCCAAACGCAGCGAGGAAGACGCTGTACGCATTCAGGACTACGGATGTGATGGCGAAGGAAGATAGAGTCGCTCGTTATGGTTGGAGTATGTTATCTCAAGCCAGAAGGCGAGCCGTTGTCGGCGGAAGAGGATCGGCTCGGGATGCTCGCGGAGTACATATATCTCCTGCGGATGAAAGGTGCAGAATGTAATTTTGTATATGCTAGTCGCCGTGTCCTTGTAATGGTCATGCAGAGTTAATTCAAAGGATGGCAAGGTTACGCGGTTACCGAGACAGAGAGTTAAGAAGAAACGGTCAAGCGTTAATATCGAGAGACGCGCATCCCGGAGTCTATAAATCGAGTCGAGTCGTTAAATATAGGCTCCCGTCCGGAAGGCGGGTGACGATGCTAAATTGAATGGGCTACGAGATCTAAACATCCGGAAGCGCGGCTGACCGCCCCTCAGATGCGCTATAAACATCGTGACCAGACGACGATGTTCTCCGTCCGGCGGAAGACAGAACTCCGGCTAAAATCCACGCGAGGAGCGATCTATAAACATCCAGTTAGTCATAAGCCCGGCACGCTCGAGACCGGAAGACGAGCTCCGAGTCGATAGTATAAACATCCAGGCGAATATCGAGCGCCGTTCACGTGTCTGAAGGTGCGCGGACAATACAGTGATCGCTCTATAAACATGGAAGACGGCGTGAAGTGAGATCGTAGTGCAAGCCTATAATGAAATCGATCATCAGTCGGAAAGCTCGTTAAATATCAAGAGGGCGCGATCGTCGATCTATAAACATCCGAAGGTGTGTGATATCGTCGAGTCAGGCGTTAAATATCAGCCTATAAACATCCTGTCGATCGTTTGCTATAAACATCCGAGAAGACCGCGAGCCCACGAATATCGAGAGGACGCCGCCGCGATATCGCTCGCTATAAACATCCGAGGTGAGCGAAGACCGTCGAGCTCGGCAAGCCGTTAAATATCAAATATCGAGGCATGCATCGCTGGTCTATAAACATCGAGCGGAAGATCGCCGAGCTCTCCAAATATCGAGATCGCTACGATCGTCTATAAACATCCAGGCGACGAGAGTTCGACGCATACTATAAACGAAAGCCAAAATATCACTTGGGATCGCCTGCCGTAAATACACGGTCGCAGGTAACAGGCCCACGACATGAAATGGTTTATTATAATATCCGACGAGGACAGCTCCGTAAATATAATTATGGTAAACATCCTAGGAGGGCATGCTTGCCTATAAACATCCGGTGGAAGACGCGTCGAGGAATATCGAGGCCCGCACTGATCTATAAACATCAAGCAGTAACCGCACGCCGATCGAAACCAGTCATACGCCCGCTAAACATCCGAGAGAGGCGCCATCCTATAAATATCGAGAGAGATCGCGATGGTCTATAAACATCCGGCGTGGAGGGGCTGTCGCAATACAGCTCCGACTTACTTCGAGGTCATGCTTCGGTACAAGTCACGCCGGGTACCCAAGCCAGGCACGAGCGCATTATCAAGTGTCGGTACTAAAACCTTTCGGGGTAGGCAGCCAGCCAAAAGTTGGTCGTAGAAGTTAAAAGATAGCAGCTTTCGCACCGTTAATGCGCGGTCGTCGGCCGATATGATAAAATACATTAAAAACAATTGACATATGTCTGTAAAGGAAGCCGGTGCCGAGCTAAGAGTTTTAGAGAACATTTGGCGGATGCCAAAGCAAGCGAAGGGGAGAAAATTTCCTTCGCCAAATGGTCGAGTTGGACACAAAGATTATCTATTATGCGGGTGAACCAAAAGTTGAGGAGTGGAGAATACACAAAAAGTTCACACAGGAAAACTTCACCTCGGTATCAAAGTCAAAAAGAGAGTGATGGCACCATCACTGGCCGGTGAGGTCCTTCCGAGGGATGGCCATTTCTACGGTGATAGTACTGTCTCTTTGTAATCCAGCACCATTGATCGCTTCTTTCGAAGTGAGGATATCTTGTCGGATCAGAACTCTCTTCTAAATCTCGAGATAGGAATCGCCTCACTTGTCCACGCCAGCAGAACGCCGACTCTCTCTTGATATTCTGAGCGCGGGCGTGAAGCATCGCCACTGGCATGCTCGAGATCCTTCAAGTCTCCATCAAATCTTGAGATCGCCGTGTACGGCCTCTCTCCCAAGCGCAGCATCCGATCTTGATCGTTGCTGCCGTTGACCCCCGGATTCCACCTTCATCCTCGCAGGTCCATATCATAGATGGCTGGAGCTTAGTGGTCGCCGTCTTGATCTCCTTATCTCGTTGATCATCGTGCGAACGCTGCCGCTCAGATCGGAAGCCCTTTTCTATTCGGCTTCAGCTGACTTTCCAGCCTCTCGTCGGAGGTCACGATTGTTGGTTGTCCCTCGGCCTTTAAGTTTTCGTCGGTCGCTCCAGCTGGCACAACACCCTGCTCCAACCGCCCACACCCGCTCACCTGTAGAGGTGAATAGGTTAAAACTTAATTCAAACAGAATAAGAAGAGCATACCCTGGCTCGTTGCTGAGATGGTAGGCGAAGGCTGAGTCATCGCTCACGCCTGACGCACGAGGCCCTTCAAGCTTTTGCAGGGCCCTGGCAAGGTGATCTGTGTTCTGGGACCCGATCGTACAAGCCATGTATGTTTCTCTCAGGAGGCGCAGCACAGTCTGTCCTTAATTAAATTCGAGCCATCTGGATCACTGAGGCACTTAGCCTACCTGCCTGCGAGGAGGAAGCTGCCCAACAATGCGAGTTCTAGAAGGATGGATGGCGACACTCGCATGGCACTGGTGAGCGGCCTCGAGAGCCATGGGCGAGTACTCTAGAAACCGCCCTCCGCGCGGAACATCGCATCCGCCGCTCCGGTGGCTCATCAGGGAGGAGGGGCGCGATGGATGCCACAAGACCAATGACTAGAGGAATCATGTCATCGAGTCCTCCACCGTGCTTGTATGAGGTCGTAGTCCTACCGCCTCGGAGGTAGTAGTGCCGTTGGGCGACGACGCTGCCTGTTGAACTGAACCCTCACTTGTCTTCTATGTCGAAGATCTTGTCGGAGTGCACAGCGACCATTCTCGCAACCTGTCCTAGCCTCTGCAGCTTCTAAGATCTGCAACTATGCAGTGGCGGCACTTCTTCAATAAATCGTTGAACAAAACAAAGGGAAGATAGGGAACTTACGCATCATGTGCCGAGGCGAGATCGTAGTGTAGGACAAGTCGAATATATGCATTACGGGAGGAGGTAGCTTGTCGATGATATTCCTTGATTAATTTGATGAAGGTAGTAGCCGCAGGGCCTCTAAATTAGAACTCGGCCTTGTACTAGTACTACAATATGCCACTAAAAGGTCTCAGCGTATATATAGAAGAAATGCTCCTTCCAATGTTTGTTGGAGCTCGGGGCGTTATCAAAAGCGAAACCTATCCTGATCGAAACAAAAGCACCACCCAGGCTTTGGGATAGTAAGTAGTGGAAAATTTTGGTCTATGATGTCGCCATCATGAACAAAACTATCCTCACACATCATAATAGAGTTGGGAACCACCCGAACTACGAGAAAATTGCAAACTTGTAAGAAAACTTATAAATTGGGGAGGTCGAAGCGCTCAGGTCTCGGGAAGAAAAACGGCCCAGCACGGGGCCAATGCATGTTCATGTGGCATGCCGACTGGGCTAGCTTGGCACACTATTTGGTGGATTAGTCAGGTTCTGAGTGGCGAAGAGGGCCCTTCTGCCAGCACCTTTCCTGGCAAGACACGCTGAAGGTTGACCTTGATTACTATAATGATCGCAAGATAGGAATGCGGACAAAGGGAAGGTTCAAGCAAGGAATGGAGAACCAACCAGAAACGGACAATTAAGGATTAAAAAGAAAAGCGTTGGGAATGAGAAGAGGGTCTTCACGAGCAAGAAAGAGGATCGTCGAGGGCTCTAGAAGAGGCGTAGGTCGTCGAGTCCGAGAAAACAGCCCCTGAGGAGGATGAAGCAACAATGCGGCGAACGGAGACGTGGGCTTTATATCGCCGCGCCCGAGAAACCTCCACCGTCCGGTGTGATAGGTCATCATCCGATTCACATCAAAACGGCCCGTCCTTGTCATCTGTAGGTAAACTTCGTATCTGTTGACATGGCCAATAATTGAGATGTGTCGTGTCTCGTCGGAGCGCTGGAATGGTGGCAGGTGCTAGGGGGCAGCGACGTCGCGCGCAGCGATAGGTGGGTAGTAGGGGAGCATTGGGCATGGACAAGATATCATCGCTCGGATGGTAGTTATCCTCTTCGGAAGGAAGTATCTCAGGCCAGCCGAGCTGACTCAGCGGCCTACCTTGCCGCGGGTTGCTTTCGCGGACCTTGACTAGACTCGAACGGAGGCAAGTGATCCCGTGCGCTAGAATAGGCGAGCAGGACCCTCTCCTAGTTCCTGGCAACCAGCACGGGTCCTTCCCGCTGTTGGAGCAAATGGCAGTGGGCCGGCGGCGATGGAATAAAAACCTCAGCATGATGAATAAGGTCCTTCATAGGCGCCCCAGACCTAAAGTTGTGGGGATATGCAGATCGGCACAATGAAACAATATCTAGGAAGCGGCTGAAGCTCGGATCGTTGGCGACATTTCCCGACAGTATCCAGTCGCATGGCAGGCCCAGGTGTAAAGGAGCGAGAGCTAGCGCATCGCTCCGCTAGGATCCGAGGCCCCGGGTCTCGACGCGTCGCAAATGGTCTCGAGCGACCGCCGTCAGGGAACTCTCTTACTACTTCTGTAAGTCATATGGCTAAGCTATACACTTCCTAGTCGACAGCGGATATGTTGTCAGCGGATCCCGCAGTGTCGTGATAGCGTCTCGACAAGTACACTCTGCAGAGGCATGGGTATCGACGTCGGCCCCTGGGGCGTGTAAGCTGCTTTCACGACGTGTTATATAAGTGCATGGAGGCTTCACCGCAGATTTGTTCGTGAATTGTTCTAGAGGTACTAGATTTAGACACACTAAAACTCACCTTAGGGTCGACTGTCGGCGATTCATGACTAACATCAGCCGGATTCGCTTAGTTCACGGCGAACCCCTTCCCGCCCGAATCTAGGCCTGACCCACCTCGACTCAAAGTGCATCGCCACGGTCTTTATGCTCAGCAGCAAGTAGTATCCGGGTCAATAGATCCGGACAAGATCATCACGCACAAATCTTGAGCTACTTGAATCCAATTGAATATGAAGGCGAGGTGAAGAATACGAATATGCCACGCCATGAACGAGGTAACGGGCGGCCGGTAGCCCAACAGTCTTGGTCTCGCAAATTCAGTACAACCAGTGCCAGCTGCGCATTGGTTATTGGAACACCAGCCAATTCTTCCACCATCTACGGATGAGAAATTAGAGGTTGTTAGTAGCCATCGAATCGGAAGGAATGAATACAAAAACTTGAGCAGATTACAAACACTACCACTTACACGTCTCGATACATCAATGTAGTCAAATTCCTCGAGGATGCGTCCCGGCTGTCCAGCGAGAGGTCTAGAGTCCTTCTCAGGTGATAGTTTCAGCGCCTGCCGGGACGCTTGACCGGTTTCTTCGAACTAGCCATCGTCAAGTCTTGTGGTGCAATGCTTGGCCGAGCTTTACTCCGTGTTACGTGTCAACTGAAGGACTGTGGCCGCGAGGAAAACCGAATGAATAGTTTCGAGCGATTTCGACCGAGGACGAGACGCTGGTGCGGACGAGTAGTTTCAATAGGGGCAGCCATTACACGGTCGCGTCCCATCGATAGGGGTGAAGTCGATGGACAGCGGACGCGGCAAGCGGCAACAGACAGCAGAACTGTATGATCGCGAAGTCTCCACCTCGGCACCTTTGTAGTAGTTGCTCTTCCGGCGGAACCTTCCTCGGGGTAGTTGGTTCTTCGCGGGGTGGCTTCACCTTCATTCGTTACGGTGAGTTCGAGGGCGGGGCCTGCTGATTCTGCAGTCCCGCCCTCTCCTTCATAGGATCCAAACCTGCCGTACCGAGCCTGCTTGGCCATTTTTTCTTTTTGGTCTTGGCACTGAGGCCATCACCAACTCCATGATGTCATTGCCATAGCGAAAGGAGAAAATCGATTAGCAATCAAAGCATGTAAAATTTCGGAAATAGCCAAGAGAGTCCCAGAAGAGGACTCGCTGAAGAATATACATCACTCGTCTTATTGATGTCTGAAGCGGCGCAGCCAGCGCGTTAGCATATTCTGCGTGATTGGAGTGTGTAGTCCGTCTGGCCTGGTCTTGAATTTCTTGACCTTAAGTTACCATGACACCCCGGGTTTGCGAGGAGTTTCAGATGCACATAACTGGTAAAATACCCTTCAATGTTTATTGAAGAGGTAGTTATTGAAGAAGACTCAGCCGGCGAGCTTGGAAGATGAAGAAGTGCGCCCTGGACGATTGGGGGATAATAGAAAAAAAAGACCTATCCTACTGGATTGTGAATATTGAACAAAACAACAACATCACAGAGGAGACGGACTGCCGAGCGGCACATCGAAAAAATTACAAACATCTATGATGAATGGATGTACAGGGAAACGCAGACCGGCGGTAAACTGGTCGCGGAAGACACAGAAACGGAGGGACCAGCTAAGCGAATTTCGAAATCCTCTAGGATTTCAAAATTGTCTGTCAAAATATCGAAGTCCCGCTATTCGAATCGGGACTGCATGGGTCTTCATGATGAGAAGAACTAGCCATGATCGGTACGCTGGAGGAGAAATCAAAAAAGGCGGCGGTAAAGGTAGAAGAAGAGGACATCAAGTGAAAAGAGCACCACTGAGCGCAAACTGCTAAGAAAGGTCGTATCGGAGGCGAGAAAGAGAAAGGAGAGAATCTTTAAAAAAGAGGATGAGGGAAGAACAAGGATCAGCAGCGCGAGACACGATCTATGGCCGGAGCTCTAGAAGGAACGATAACGCGGCTTGAGCGGAGGAGTGAGACACAGTGAGCAAGCGAAGATTTTATAGGTGGTGGGCGGGAGGCTTACCGGATCGATCAAGGGAATCAAGTGCACATCGCTCGCGTATTGCCCATTTCTCGATCCCATCAAAGCACCACCACACCTGGCCGCGTATTTATAGTTCGCCCGGTAAGCCATTCGAGGATTTAATAGCGATGCTCATGCCACTTAATGTCATTATTGCAGGTCATCTACGCGAGGAGAATCGATGCGAAGGCTTCGACTAACCATAAAAGGCCATCTGTACAGGCCGCGGATTAGTTTAGAAAGCTCTTGTGAGCCATCGGCCTGTCTCCTTGACTAGACTTGAGAAGAGAGCAGTGATCGGTTGTAAAGAATGAGGCCGTCCGGTGGGTCGGTGGGGTCGGGGGACGCGTGGCGGGCAGGCCCACAGTGTGGCCAGGGTGCCAGACCGTTCCGAATTCCTCTTGTCCGGTGATGCCGATGGTTAAAGGCGCACCCGTAGAAGTCGGGGTTCCGTCCTTTGGAGCAGCTTGTCGGCGCATCGCGGATCGTCACGTAGCCGTCAACGGGGCCCATGTGATGTGACTTTCGCAACAAAATCAGTGACATCCTCAACATAACCCGATCGAAATATCGGCATCGGCATGCCAGACAGTGCGGCGGTATCAGACGTGAGATAGCTACTAAATGTGTATAAGGAGAGGTCGGACGTGTACGGGAAGAAGAGGGATCGGGACGAGAAAAGTGCCACGTTGGTTTGTATTCTGCACTATCCGGCCACCTGCCGGGTGTTTGTGCGAGGACAAGAAAATCTTCCCCTAACTGTAAGTCCTATATGGTTGGCTAGTTCAGTGGAGTCGACGGGTGTTTTCCATTGTCCCGGACACCTTGGAAGTAGAGGTAAGGCTCTCGAGTGACGTCGGCACACTAGTAGAGATATACTATACCATCCATGCCATGCACTTACATCCTGGAATTAGGCCATTATCGCCTCGGATGTGGGGCTCTTCATCCGAAGAAAATGCCCTTGAGTCAATCGGAGGGCGAACCCCTTCTCTTTTGTGCTTGTGACATGAGTTTGCGCTTCACAGCAACCCAACTTCCAAGCCCAGCATGCAAAGTTGGCTCAGCAACGGGCGACCAAGATTAAGATCGACGCCGAGCCGGGAGCGCATAGGGGGCGCCCGGATGCAAGGGGGTCGCAACTCGTCAGTTGTGTCTTTTCTCCCTCGTCCACGGCGGAATCTTCCAAGACACACGATGCTCACTCCGGTGCGGTCACCAATTTCAAGCTTCGACCCGCATGGTCATCCCGACCCGACGAGGACCAAGGAAGCTCCTAAGCACAGTTGAGAAGAAACCAACTCTAAAGCTCCTCCTTCTCTCCTCTTTCCGTGCAAGCAAACCGAGTAGTACTACTCTCCGCAGGTAGTGTTGCTCCGAGCTTCGATTTTCTTCCTTGCTCCGAATTTAGGGTTTCCGTTTCCCTTTAATTCGGATTTTGCTGTGCCGAGTAGTATTGTATACTAGAGCTCTTCCTTTCTTTGCTTTGTTTATCTGGCCGAATTTCTAAAGTTGAGTTGCTGTGCCAAATTGTCATGCTAGGGTTTTTCTTTACCTCCCATAGCATGCTAGAGAGGATAGGGTGTTATGAAACTCGGAAAAATCTATATGAAGGGGTAGGTTCGAATTTCAATTTTCCTTCTTTGCGTTCAGTACCTACTGTACAGAATTAAACAGGCTAGGGATTAGTTTCATTCTTTCCTTCAATTGCTGCCTAGTTATGTTGCTGAACTGAATAAGAACGGTCTTAAGGTTTGTTGTTTTGTGATAGTTTAGGTTCATTTGCATAAATCCTTACAAGGTCTTAGATGGAAATTTCTTCTGTTATTTCTTGTTGTAACCGATCATGTGGTTAGGGAATTAGTTGCTCTTTCCTTGCTTTTAAACCTGCTGTACCAGATTTTGCCTTATTGTTTGGTTCCCTTATAGTTTAATGCAGTTTCAAAATTCGGTTGTTTGTTTTTAGATAGCTGTGAGTTATGCCTCCTCCATTATTTAGCCATGACCATTAGTGTTTAAAGCTTGAAACATTGATGTTTTGTGCTTCTGTGCTTGCTGCCATGGGCTTTGAAGGAAGGAGAAGAAGGGACAGGTTGTGGTCACTGGAATGGATAGTCATGGGTATCATCTTTTGGTCTCTTTTGCTTGTTACTAGGGTGCTGAATAGTGGCAGGAGTAGCCTATATAAGTTAATTAAAAACAAACAACCCTTCTTCTAACGACATAAGCTAACACCTGCCTTAAAAATGAATTAATGCAATAAGTAAAGCATAAATGAAAGGCGAGGCACTGACGGATGTTACTTAGTTACAACTGACCACTGTGGTTAATCCAGGAAGATAGTTGAAAACCCTTACAGGCACCGCGTATGCAAGGCACAAACTAAGCTTAACTACTAGAGTGTTTGACAGAATGATCGTGATTGTTGAGAGCAAGTATATTTATAGGCCTAGTCTTAAGTCGAGCATGCTTATCAACTTACCGTGACCGAGCGCTCATCGATCCTCTGCTTCAAAGTCGGGGATATCATCGATCTCTCGAAGTCCGCGTTCACTGCTGCGCAACTTTTTGAAAAAAGAACGGCTTCTCCCCTGCCCGCTTGCTGTGCTCCGTCCGTGCCCGCGCTTACGCAAGGCGCCTTGTAGCAGATTGGGTGAGTACAGGGTGGGTACCTCGCTCGAGCTCGGAACCGGTCTCGACGCTCAGGCAATTCGAGCTCGTCCTCGTCGACGGCGGTCAGGTCCAGAACCAGCGGCTGCGGCGTCGCACCTTCTTATACTAGAACCGCCGACTTGGCAAGTGGTACTTCCGTGTATTCGCGATCCGCCCGGCCAGACTCAGCTTCCGGCGTCGGCGATGGTCTATTCCCGCATGCCTGTACCGTGCAGGCCGTCTCGGACGCCAGGACGCCACTCTTCCAAGTCCTTAAAACCCATCTTGCGAGACTGTACTTCGGGACAAGGAACTCACTTAACCTTAGAACAAGTTCTTTTTTGTGATCAACTGCAAAGTTAGATAAGTAAACAATTTATTGCAATAATGTGCAACAAGATAGAAAAAATTAAATTTTGAAAATTTTTAATTAGTTGGAAGAAAGGCTACTTCTTTCTTTTCTTTGATCTACGACGAATAGAAAAGGATCTTACCACTACAACCGATACAGGTATGAAATAACTGACGTACCTGAATTGGAAAAAGCTCTCTCGCACTTCCTTACTCTTACTCTTGCTCTAGCAAATTTAAACATTAAAAATTTATGCATTTATTTATTTATTATCAAAAGTTTTAAATTTCCATTTTAACTTATCATAATTTCTTAAATCAATAGTCCAGATTTAAACTAAATTCACTTGTCAGATTTCTTAAATGATTTCATGCAATGAATTATAAACCGCAGTATTAAGATTTTATGTGATATTTCATTTTTGAATTATCTAGTTGTATAACTTGATTTTAAAAAATTCATAATCTGATATAATTTTTCTCAAGAGGTCGTTTCACCAGGAATATTAGTTACGCATTCTGTTATATGTGCTGCAAGGTAATAACTGAAATCTGCTGGAATATAACAATAATATATGTCTATTAATAATAGATTTCTTTGAAGATGATATTGTGAACAATTTAATTGCAATTTTTTAACAATTTGTAATTATTCGAATCCGAAATAATAGATTATGCATAAATGCATGCACATGATTATGTCATTCGGTAATTTGATATTCAATTTCGATCACATGTGCATCGATGATAATTCATTCAAATCAAATTGGTGGTTATTCAATATTCGTCATAGATTTGGTTATAGGCCACCTTACTCGTACACCGTACTACTTCTTACTGCTTCCCCATCCGTCTCGTTTGGTTCCCCGATCCTCTCTCCCCTGGCCTGTTAACCGTAGTTAAATAACGTGTCATGGTATTTCCGCTCCTCGCTCTGGATGACGATGCCGGCTCATGGAGGATACGTTGAGGAGGCACTACCTTCAGTTCGATAGACAGAACTTTCCAAGTTCTTTTAACGTGCTGTGTACTCCGACCTTTCGGTCAAATCTGTTCGGGTATTCACGAGTATTACATACTAGAAACTTTCACGTGAAGGCGAACGAGAGGCTCATTGTACAGCGATGCCGCGATCACGCTGCTATCCGCCATATCCACAGGCTTCATCCATTTTCTCCTTTTTCTCCTCCGATCACTATTAGCTACGTGCTGTTCCTGTATCCTGTTGTTAGCCCCTAACGCTGTGGGTAAGTGCGTAGTTAAGAATTCTTAGCCTGCATGTTGACGTCGCTAACGTCGGGTGGTAGGCGCCCGGTCGGCGCCGCGTCGTTGGGTGATTCAACGGTCGGTCGTGGTTAACAGGACCGTACGCTATGATGAAAGACAAACAACGCTTAGCACGACTTGTAAACATGCTAACACTCAAAAATGAAACACGAATTAAGTGACAAATTGATGGACAACCTGACCTGCGGTTAGATGGTTGTTACAATACAAGAAGAAGATTTAACTTCCAAGGAAGATTAGAGGCTTATACATTTCGTACTAGCATGCATATGAAACAACATGTGCTAGGCACATAAACCATGATAAGTGTTTGGTATGAAACTTGAAAGCATTGTTGAGCCTGACCATTATGTATATAGTTGGCCTCCGGTAAAGGTCGGAAGGTTCCGGAGCGTACTACAGAGATGTCTTACCTGGCAGCCCTTCAGCCAATCTGTCGGCGAAATCGCAAGTCCTTCCGCCTCCGACAACCCGTCAAGCCTCCGGCGCCCCGACAGTCAAGCCGGGCGCAAGTTCCGTTCACCCAACTCCTGGTGACTTTTCCCTCTCCTCCTCCCTACACCGCCGTTTTCCTCCGGGCTCTCTCGGCTCATCCTTATCTTGCATCTCCATATCAGATAGGCTCACCAGACCATCTTCCGGTCCTTGCCTGAGAGGCCGGCCTCTTGCTCACGCATCGACATAAGAGCATGAGCATCGGTCACCACCAGAGATTTCGCGCAGCGACTACAGATCGCCCCGGATCCTCAGCGACCTTTGCGCCGTGTCACAGCCTTGGCACGTCGGACCTTCTTCCGTCTGGTGCGCTTACTTGCTCTTCTCCTCACCACCTTCTTCTTAGTCTTAAGTGCCTGCCCTCAGCCTCAGAAAGTACTGCACACACATGCTCCTAGCCCCCTCATCACTTAGACACAAGGTTAGAAACAAATGATCTAATCTTAACTGATCACACCACCAACAAACAGGGGTTCCAACAACAACACATCCAGTGGCGTGGCGAGGCTATGTGAAAGATGGAAAAAGGTGGTATTTAAGTGTTGTTAAAGTATCAGATGTGCACTGGGCTCTGGGGTGCTCTTTCTTTAGAAAGTGGTTAGCAAGCTTAGTTTCTATGATCTCACGCGTTTAGATGTTTGAAAGTTTAGTCCAGTTTAGAAAGTCCAACCTTTCTTTATTGTGATATAGCAGTTCAAAGATCTGTTTCTATTTCCTTAAGTAGTGCTTAAGTCTTCTTTATTTTATAGCATAGTAATCAGTAAGCTTAGATGCTAACCCTCAACCGTAGGTAGAGATTCAGATTCCTTTGTGTTATTTTTTTTTTATAGCATGTTAGTTGTAATCCCTACTTGTTAGATATATATAGGATTCTAATAGGGTCAATAAAGGATTATAAGCATGGCTGGAAGAAAAAGACTATAAAGTGCAAAAGAGATAACAAGTAAGAGGCTAGAGGCTAGCAGCTTGGGGTTGTTCGTAAACAAATCCGGTGACCAATTCCCTGTAAGAGTCTTTATACATGTGTCATAAGGGCTGTAAGACCGAGGTCTTTATAGGCTCGCCAGCTGCTTCACCTATTCCCACTATTAGAAGTACATACTAAGCACAGGCACCAAAAGAAAGGAAGAAGGAAAAAAGAGAAAGAGAAAAGAGGTTGCAAAAGATTAATTTCTGCTATAAAGATATAAGAAAATGAAACAAATATTATGCTTAGAATCAATAGAAGTTTTTTAAATTAATTAATTGAGCTAATTTAATTGTATTTATCCTATTTTTCATCTAAAACAAAATAATGAAAGTTTCAAATAGCTTTTCTTTTTAGCATTTTAGTTTTAGTATTCATTCTTTTTTATACTTGTTTTTGTGAGATAGATTATACTTATTTAAGCATCTAAGCATTTCTCTCTATTCTTTTTATGGGTATAGGGAAAGCTAAGATAGGAAAGGAGACAGAGGTGTGATGATGATGAATGTGTGATGACTAGACTGGATGAGATCATGAAGGAGTGCTACAACTGCGGACCTATTGATTGAGGTTTATTTAGTTTCTTTCTTTTCTAACACTATTATGAGTTGTATCAGAGATAGTCAGAAGTTGAGTTTATTTCGCCATTTAGTCACTTTAATTATGTGGAGTGTAAGTGATATGAAGTGGTTTTTAATTTCTCTACCGTCACTCGTTCTTTATATCATGTGGTTATCCATCCTGTGTCAGTCACAGATGTTTGTTGCCTATTTGCATATCTCTGACTCAGATAGTACTAGGGTAGACTGTGATCGATAAATTCCGAGCTAAGCAGCAGTAATAGCGTAGCGAGCTTCAGTAATCGATTGGATTCTAGTATAACTAGTAAGCAAGACACCTAGTTGGTAACTCGAGAGTCGATCCTAGTGTCCCACCGTCCGTGATTCATTGGCTTTTTGATGAGAATTTGGACTTTTCACTTATTCTTCTCTCTTGGAGGATGAACCTTCGTAAACAAGATTCTCACGCCAAATCCGACCCTCTTAACTCTGCTTGGACTTTTCACTTAAACTTGGCCAAGTCCCTTCAAGGCTATTAGGATCAAGCATGACATCATCCGGCATCGGCTTGCCCCCCAGCACCCTTAACTTAGACTTTTGACTACGACCCTCTGTCGTCCTCACCTTTGAGCTGCTCAGATTTTTCACTTAGAGTTAGAGATGCCAATTTGGATCAGACCTATCGGGTTGGCTCGCCTCGCCTCGCCTCGCCTCGCCAAATAATTTAAATGGATTGGATTGAAATTTTATCAACCCATTTAAAGATGGTCTAGGTGGGCTGACCTGCCTAGGCCCACGACCCGAATAGGTTGGCTCATGGTGGGCTTGGGTTGACCCGCGGGTTGGTGATAAAAAAAATTCTCAAAACTTAAAATTAAAATGAAAAATTCAAGAACTTTGAAGACGGGACTTTAATTTGAATCAAATCAGACTCCATCAACTTCTATATTCAGTTCTCTCAAATACACCCAACAATAAAACAAACAGACAAGGAAAATTCACTAAGCAAAGTAAGTCGAACGGCGAGTACACAAAATGAAATAGACGTATTACAAATTATGGACCAAATCTCGAATCAGAATCATATATTATATATATATATATATATATATATATATATATATATATATTATATATTTTGATGAGCACAATGAGTGAGGCTACCGTAACTTCAGAGATTTCCCAAAGTTCGAGGATTAGATGTTCCCACAAGCGAGATAAGGTTAGCGACGAGCGGGTTGGGCGCCCACGTAAAAGCCCGTCGCAGCCATACCCTGCGTTGGCCCGCCGACGAATTCTACTTAGAGTTCTTACTCCTGACATAGGTCTATCTATTGAAGTGGACTTCACGTGATTACTATGAAGTTCAATTGATTGATCGATCAATCATCGATTGGGTCCTATTTTAATTACTCACGCTTAGCTTGTAGGTGTGTGGCAGGGACAGGATCGCAGGAGGACAATGAAGTGGCCCCACGTAAGGTTGCAGGTCTCGTATCCAGATGAGATATCGCGAAATTCGTTAGAAAGAAATTGAAAGCGAGGCGAGAAGCGAGCCTTCCTTATTTGCTTTGCACGGTGGCTGAAGATCGCAGCGACAAAAGCACGAAGGTGGATGTCGGCTCTGGTGACTGCAGGAATTCTTACATGACTGCATCCAGCCTGGTAACTGTTCCAGATCGTTCCACGTTATCGCGAATGGCGATAAACTCTCTCCGTGATCTGATGCTGCTTCATCATCGCTCCACTTCTTCTGCCTTGGAGGCATCAGGCGCCTTCGAAGATAGGATTTCAACTCCTAGAGCTCGAGGATAAAATAACGGCGAGAGAACAACTCATAATCAATTTCCTATTTGTCTTTTCTAGACCAAACCAAAGGGTGTAGAGGTTTCCTCCGTCTATAAAGAAGAGATTTTCTAGTAGGCTCTCTCACTTCCGCTTGGATTACCTCGCTCATGCAACCATTCGATAACAACCACCCAGGACAAAAAAGGTTCAAATTTGTCTGCCTCTTTTATTCTCTTTCTGCGACCATTGATTATAATTGAGTGGAAAAATAGAAAATTATTTTATCTCATGAGTATGACGTTGTAAGCACATAATACTTCGTCACGCTCGCCATTTACAGTGGTAGAGCCAGCCCTTCGTGGGTATGATAAACCCACCAATGCATCAAGATCAAGACGATGGTCACATTATTCACACCAAAGTCGAGAGGGAGACTTTCAACGAACACTAACGAGGTATTCTTCAAAACATTTTTGAGAAATTTTAATAATGAAATATGATTTTCGATCAAGCAGCAGAATTTTTATCTTGGGATCTTGTGATAGAACAGTCATGTGTTCATGGATATCTTGTAAAACTTCTGCAGCTTCACAATCCATTAATAATCTAGCACCTTTTGGAAGTTCTGAAAGAAAACTACGAGATACAAATTTCTTACAGACGTGCACCTGTGCTTCAACCCTCTTTCGGAAGAAGAAGAGATCGTGTAACTTCAAGAATCATGGTAATGAACAAACAAACCCTCCAGTGCGAAACAACACACGCGATGTGTCGATCGAATTTGGACATTAAACTTAACGCCCCAAGAACAATTAATGGACAACTATGACTTCTCTCTACTATATCAAGGATCTCGAGGTTAGACTTTCGAAGGTCTAGACTTAGATCAGTCTACTTTAATACCTAACTCAGACTTAAGACTTTGAATTACCAAGTCAGAGACCAGCGCACTCTTGCAGACTCGGGCAGACTTAACGCAACTACGAAATAATAATTAAAAATTTAAACTAATAAATTTAACCATGTGAATGAAAACAATATCAAACAAATGGACCGTCGTCCATGAGTACGATGTGAAGGGAACATCGAGACAAGAACCGAAGCAAAATCAAGGAAATAATAAAAATAGCGGCCAAACATAATCTCAAAGCCAAAGCCCGCCTACGTAGTGAGTCATCCTGATCCTGCACATATAGCATGATCAAGCCCTTTGGATCGATCCATCAAGCAGAAGATGAGACCTCCAGGCACGACGCATAAGGGAGGATCATCGTCACATGAAGATCGAAACGATGAAGGAGCATCAAATGAGGTAAGTGAGTTCAGTACTCTCCTCACAATCAATCCTTTAATTTTGTTAAAATTCTTCTTACTAAAGATCTAGTGAAACTAGAAAAGGAAAATGCCTGAAAGCTAAAAATTGAATATGAAGATATGTCCCTATGTCCCTGTAATAATGTATTTAAGATAATATAAAATTAGAATATTAAATTAAATATAAAATCAAAAAATTCAAAAAATACCATGTCATATGCTTGAAACCAAATAACTTTCAAAAATCAAAACTTAGGATTTATGGTAGATTAAATTGGTATATTAGACATCACCAAGGTCAATTAAAATTTTATAAACTTTTATCTAGAAATAAGAATCACATCGGTCAAATGTGCTAAGTGTAGTTGTTCATTAATTTATATATTGATATACGTGTGTGGTGTAGAGGATCATATGTAAGATCGATTTATAAATTTAAACAAGTCACAAATGGAAAACAAAACTATTAGAAGGTCAGTTAGGTAATGGTAGTATCAGTATCGATTTATTGACTGGTATATCTTCAGACTATTAATTACACTTAGTGTATCGAATAGTGACATGATTTGAGGTTCTTTTATAATTTTATAAAACAAAGACCTCGGCTATGGAGCAAAGTGTGTTAATCCTAATATAGCATATATTTGATATTTATTTATTTTAATTTATCAATGGGTGAGATTTAGTCTAAATGAATAAGCCCGATAAGTTGGAAATGGTATCACTTATAGTTGTGTGTGATTATGAAGGAAACTGTGGTCCTAGAGATTAGGTTGATAATGTTCTCGAGGAGCTCATGGAGGAATGGCCCTTGTCCGACCTACTGGTCCGATGATGATAAGGTTGGATTGGTACTACTTTGGATCAAGATATTAATTATGAGTCAGGAGAATTTACTTAATTAATTAGTAGTATGGACATGGACATGTTATCTTAAAACAGGTGAGACTAATACACCCATAAGAAGGAGCATGTATGTATTGGGTAATGGTGCTGGTGTGTCATGTGTTCAATCATGGTGGGTGTATCAAACCCACCACACGGTCCATCCTCATCCTCTAGATATAGTTTATACGATACCCCACATCTCTAATCTAGACTAACGGAGAGTTTGCCGAGGGCCAAGAGCTGGGCCGACCAAGTGCCAAGAGCCAGTGGAGTCCCATAGATGGGTGGTTGTGTCCTGCTTGGGTGTGACCATTAAAAGGATTTTATTAAAAATATCTACATGTGATCATGTTTTAAAGAGAGAATTAAAATCCTTATAACTTTTAAAAGATTAAGAGAAGAGATTAATCTTTCCTTATTTGTAGTTAAAAGGATGGTTTTAATTTTTTGCTTATTTGTAAAATCATCTACATGTTTAAAATTTGAAATCTTTTCTTATTTGTTGATTAAAGGAGGATTTTAAAACTTTTCTTTTTAAACATGTTCATGATTTAAGAGAGTTTAAAATTAAATATTCTCTTTATAAGTTTCTTCTACAAAGATTAAGAAAAGATTTGATATCTTTCCTTATTGTAGATTGAAGAGATTTTAATTTTTTAGAGATAACTTTTATCCACATGTTTAAAAGAAAGATTTTAATTTATTAAATTTCCTTTTTATAAACCAATCATGAAGGATAAAATTATTGGAGAAATTTTTATAAATTTCCGGAAGTTTTAATTTTTGTTTAATTAAAACTCTCCTTGATTTGAGGAAGTAAGTGGCCGGCCATGTTTTAGTGAGAAGGAAAATTATTTTAATTAAAATCTTAACAAAGAATTAAGGAAGTTTTTATTAAAATTGCAAGGTTATAAGAGGAGGGCCAAGAATAACCATTATTTTCTCTCCTTTTCCTTTGCCTCGGCGCCTTCCTCTCCTTTCTTCTTCCTCCATCTTGGTCGGATTTCCCTCCTTGAAGATCAATCGGATTTAGCTTCTGGAGAAAGCATATGAGCTGATTGATGGAAAAGATCTCATCTCTTTGGAAGCATAGTGGCAAACAAGAAGAGGAAGGTGCTTGGTGTGTTTGGTGGCTTGGTCTTATCATCTCAAGATGGTTGTTGCCCGCTGGCGAGAGTTAGAAGAAGAGATCTGGAAGATCAAGGAGGTTTCTATAAAATAAGGTATAACTAGTAATTTTTCTTTCCATCCATACATAATACTGTATTTAATAACCAATCAAATCTGAGAGGACTTTACTTTCTAGTATTTAATATTTCAGAAGGTGTTCTTTATATATTTCTTTTTTCTGATTTGATTGTTCTTCACCTCGAAAAGTTAGGAAATTAAATATTAGCTATCCATAAAAGGTTTTGTCTGGTCGGTGGTGGTTGCTTCTCCTATATCCAAGAAGGCGCCTCGCCAAGAAGGAACCAATTAATGGAATTGTATTTAATGGAATTAATACAGGTGAGTGATTTGATCAATGTTAAGTTCATGAGCAGATCCAAGTCTAAACCTTAAAGAACAAATAGATTAAGTTTTGGATCAACGGTTAAGTTAAGTAAGTTCCGGTGTAATCCGAAATTTAATTTAATACATGGTAGCTGCTGAAAAGGTAGGAAAGGTGCAGAAAGCACTGTGCATGATGGACCTCTAGGTTTTCCTAGTAAAGCAACCAACAATTCGTAATCGGTAGGTTTGCCTTTCTCCGTTGTTGGTATTAGTTTAATTCATATATACACATTTAGGTAGCGGTGATAATAGTAGACGTGTGCACTTTTTACAGGCGATCATTATGGCTTTATAGTTTATGTGTAGGATTCTGACACATGTGATGCCGGCATATAAGTGATTAGACATATTAAGAAAAACAGAAGTATTATATATTAGGATATTAGGATTTTTGATCTGACATGTACATTCCTTTATGGAATATGGATCAAAACCAAATTCTATTTATATACGGCGATCGAATCTTGGAACCTTCTATGACCGAGGACGGAGAGGCTAGCGCTGGCAGCAAGTGATGTACACGGATATATGGCAATACGCCAAATAAGCGTAATAGAGACAAACATTCGCAGGAGGACAACTAGACAGATCATATGAAAATTTTCTATATATCTTTATATATATGTCAGGCCGGCTGCCGGTGTTGTTTACAAGTTTTAGTAGCATTAAAATCTCAATTAACTTAGAGGATTTGGTAACCCACGTTCCATTCTGGTTTGTAAATGATGAACGCTGCGCTCGGGTGCTCGAGTGCCCTCACGGATCTAACGGACGAGCTTATGCATGATCACCAGAACAGCATCCATTCCTTACATGGACGAGAGCTAGGAAGAAGCGTGCAAGCATCTTCAACAACAAACCTAATCTTATTAACGGACTTATGTCAAGTAATGGTATACACTTTACTACACTAGTATCCTCACACTTCGCTGTCGATCACCGCTGTATTTGTGTGACCAAATGAAACCAACTATTAATTTGTCAGATAAAACTAGTTGACAAGATAATAAAATTAAAGGTTAAAACCCTCTCTTAAATGATTGATTTTGTATGATATGCGTTCACACCAGCGGCAAAATTAACACTGTTCGATAATTTTATTTCATAGAGTTACGCTGACACAAGATAGTTAAGTTAACGGGTAAACCCTCTTACAATGATTGTATACGCCCACACTAACGTGGCAGTGTCTGAGGTGTTGGTAAATTTAAATAGTATGTTTGAGGAATCAATATTATTTTAAAGTTTTGACCAAAATATTTGATTAAAGATAGACCCAACTATTAATATTCATCTAAGTGCAGTAAGGTTGGTTGTGTGACTGATAAAATTAAATTTCCTTATGTAGACTAACGTAGCGACATAAAATTCATGGGATTTTACAGGAGTTGGTCTTAACCAAATTTTTTTTGATTCTTAGAAGATGGTAACCCTAGTAGTCAGTGTATACTTTAGAAGACTTAGTGGTCCCAATTATAATATTAATGGAAATTATTGAGGTTCTCTCTGGAATAACTCAAACAATATATGGTTTTATTAGTTGACTACACATGGAGTTACCTGGCACGCTACCGGTATGAGATATAAGATGCCGTGCATATACAAACATGTGGTCCAGAAACCAACAACTATGAATGAAAGTAATCATCATCACCGTCACGGTCATCTAATACGAACTCAGTGGTGTATACAGCCGTGTAGGAGATGTTTATCCTTTCGAAGAATAAAATATGGATTTTAAGTAATTGTTACATACAAGTTTAGAAACTCAGTTTCGCCTAAACTATTGATAGATGTTATTGTGTGTGAGTGCGAGCTAACATTCAATCATGAGAGCTTATCTACTATGATGAATCCAATAACCCACGATGCAACAAATGGAATTAGTAACACATAATAAGAGAAAGCAACCCTCGGAAATGAACCAATTATATCCTTGGCATCTAAAGCTAGGTTATATTAACTTAAGTAGGATCATATGGTAATGTTCATTAAATCTTCCTACAAGTCTACTGAAGGAAAAAAAATATAACAGAAGCTTCTAAATGGGTCAAAGATCGAAGAATTATATGAATTGGTTCATACGGTTGTCAGATCTAGATAATCCTAAGAGGTAGTATTCAATATTTGCACCTTTTAGATAACTATTCAAGATACAAATACATTTACTTATAACCAGAGACCTGTGTTTTTGCCAGCTAGCAAGGACAACGGAGATCAAGTGTTGGATGATACTATATCGTATCGAAATCGTAGGGCAATTGAGAGATTTAAGTCACTTATCGAGTTGGTTAATCCAACTAACTAGCTCGGAACACCAAAATGGTAGTAAAGTAGAAGGTATAGGGACCTTATGGAATAATTGGATGATGAGTTATTTCAGAAATTACCATTTGTTTTAAGGATACTGATGAGCGTGTGAACAAGTCATAACTCCTCGCTATAGAATTGTAATTTATAAGTGTCAATTATGATATAGTCGGATTGATAATCCGGCACAAAACATTATATTAAGAGAGATAATGATAAGATAGGAGTTCACTTGTTTGAAAGTTATCCGATAAACGAAAGAAGGTTTATAGTCTTAACCACATATAGATATGAAATGATGATTTTAAAGGACTAAATGAATGCACGCTCAAAGTAAATTTGTCTCTTAAAGAAATAATAAAAGGACATGCTCAAGCCTACAGCTTGTACAGATGAGATACCACTGAAAACTGACTACGTATCTGTCAATTGACCAACCATTCTGTATTGAGGGAGGGTTGTTTATCAACCAAATAGGTTCATGAGAGTCGACCTGATCTCTGGACACTGATTCCCACAGAAATTCGTACGCTGAAGCAACTCGAGAGAGACGCATTGCAAAGTAATGAAAAGAATTAGAATATATGTATTCTAATAAAATGGAAGTGTAGAATCACCAATGGGTAAGGTGTATAAAAAGGTAATGAAAGAGGATAGGGTGTAACTTCGCAAGGAATGAAAACTTTTCTTGATAGTCATGCTTAAGTTTATCCGATTTTTATCTATTTGGCAAGTGGATGTCAAGAGCGCATTCTCCTTTAATGAAGTCTAAGAAACATCCATAAAAGCACGAGACCGAGAAGGGTTCACTGCGTAGGCTAAGCATCTTGTGTATCTGCTTGTCAGCTCAGGTATTATGCCATCACTGCTTGGAGCAGCTTGGTGTCTCTCGTGTTAGGACCAAAAGTAGCTAGAGGGAGGGGGATATGCTCCATGCCGGTGTTCTTGCCATCTCATATCATTACTTGTTATCCGTAATGCGGTTCTACAGACATGCAACAACGCAACTACACGCAATACGCGGTTGGTTTTGCCTGGTTTATATCATCCACCTCACGATAGATTATAGATCCACCACCGCGACGCTGCCTTACGCACCCTCCTGTAAAACTAACAGAATGGGGGCGGAGAAGCCCTTTTCAAGGCGAACTACAAGACTCAACGGGAAAGAAAAAAAATGGCTTCTTAGCAAGCTGCCAATATGTTTAACAAGAGTACAAAACTCAACTAGCTTCTCTCCTTGCCTGCCTTGATCCGCTCCGCTTCTTCTGCTTGAGCAAGCTTCCATATCCTGATGGAGAGCGTCGATTGTCATTCGAGCTCTCTGAGATAGTCAACGGAGGTCAGTTTTGCTATCGAGAAGCGAATGCCACGGGAATGATGTTTGATCGAGCGCGGGGAGCCTTTGCTTTGGAATCGATCCACAGTCACAGGCGGCGCTCCAGCAGCGGGAGGTTGAAGGCCTCGCTTTCGGGACGATCGATCGAACGCTCCAATCCGCTTATCCACATCCGCCTGACTGCTTCAACGCCGACGCGCTGATCTTACGCGTTATCGCGATGGCAGCGATAGGAATCGCCCCAATCCGGATCATCACGGACCGATGATGTAAGACGTCGATATCGCGCATAGGTCCACTGACATGGTTTTGTCGAAACAGGTCCTAAAACCTCGAGCCAACATCCGTCAACCTGTCAACCTTGGCTTCGGCGCTACCTGTCTCGTCAGACCTTCCTTCTGCACCTGGTCGGCCAACAACGACCCTTTTACTTGGACTTTTCTGCGTCGTATCCGTCGCGACTACTACTGACTTTCTCTCTCACGTATCACGGTCGATCACAATCCTGGATCCCCCAACCGTACGATCGGTCCCGCGATCCTGGTCCATCGATCGATTTCCATGGGAGCCTACCATCAGACTTCGGGTTTTCTTCATACGCCTTTAGGCACTAGGAGGACTTCACTGGGACAGCCTACGCCTCACACGTAGCGAGTTTCCTTCCAGTTTCACACTAGACTTTCATTAGCTTCCTACTCACTGATTCTACTGACTTTCACCACTGTGACTGATTTTCACCACAGACTTTCACCCGACACACGGGACGATATCCGCGCTTCATCTTGTTTCCACTTCGCGGCGTCTCACTCGGGTGATTCCTCTCCGCTTGGCCAGCTCACTCCACTGGGATTCTCCCACCGGGACTTCTTTCGTGTTTCTTCAGTGACTTTTCGGCCCGGCAGACTTTTCAACCATTCATTCAATCTTCAACGCGTTACCTAGATCCTATCAATCGATCAAGTCACCTTGATCTACTTTCTCTCTTATCCTTAGTCCAACAAACCAACCCAATCCACGCCACATCACATCAATCTCTCCCACACGATATCACAATCTACTTGCTTACAAATCCATAGTTGGGCTCAATCCCATAGCCTCCTTGTACCATCAGTAATGAAGTGTAACAGCTTCATCATCTCCCCAAGAGGAAACTCCTGTGTGAGAATGGCCTAACACCTCCTTTCTCCCTTTCGGAGTCCTTTCTTCATTCTCATCCCCCCATCCATATGTAATGAAAGGCTCAAGTTTAACCCACTTCTATTGCATTCTGACTATCGACACACACAATTGGAGCTGCCACTCAGCCCAGTTTGTGAAGACTCCCTCAGGTTGCTCATCGTTGTTCACAACAACCTGCCATCACTCGATCTATAGATAACGAAGGTCCCATAATGTCCATTTATTTATCCATAACTTCCCCTCCATGTGACGACAGACAAACTTCGACGGTATCATTCACCATGAGTGTCCACTTGAAATAATGAGATCATTCATTTCCCCATTCAGTTTAAATGCTCAATTCGATGAATGACCACCTTCAAGGTTTATATGAACATGAAAATAATTCATTTTCTTTAAGAAGTCCTCTTAAAGACTGGATTACCATGTGAATGATTTGGAATTAAAACATTAGGAAACCCAAATTTGAAGTTTGAGGTTCAAATATTAAAAAAACTAAACTTACTTAACAGTACCTCCGTAACCAATCCATCTTGTTTTCAATCCTTGTTTCCAATCCTTGTTTTCAACCCTTTATTATACAAATGTATTTAAGGGGTTGGAATGGTACCTAGACTCAGGAGGTTACCAAATCGGGGAAATCCCGTTCCTAAAAATCATGCAATCAAAATGGATGGATTATCGTTGGACTAAGTCGTCTACAGAGCAGTTCTAATTATGTCGAGACTCTAGATGATTCGATCGATTCCCGGATCGGTCCAGATCCAACAGACCGAGTCATGACCAGTGGAATCATCATGGATCTATCTATGGACATGATCCATGGAGCTCGGAGTCATATCCCAAAATTGAAACCTAAAATTCTACAAAATCCAAAATTATGAAATTTTAGTAGACATTATTTTAGGCATACTTAATCATGAAAATAGTTTTGAACATACATCATATTTTCAAAGATGACAAACTTGCAAACGCTTTAGTGTTTTCTTCAAGTTTGTTTCTAACTATTCAATGGTGATTACTATAAAAAAAATAGTCACCAAGGTTTTCCAAAACATTTTAAAAACATTTTTCCAAAATCCAATATCATCATGTGTCCATTGGGCAATGCATGCACGCGCACACTTGTACATTAGCTTTCCATGGGAAAACACATAATTTGTGTTTTGATGAACTTAAACTCAAAGAATGCACTAAATCAACATCTTGAGTTTTGTTCATCATCCAAACATCTCACATATAATGTGTACTCAAACACATACAAGTCATCTTATAGGTCTTTGTGAGATGTAAATTTTGTATTACCCTAAACTATAGATCATGCATATCTATCTAGGCATTTGAGAGATATACATCCACAAGGATGTTACTTGTTGATTCCACTTTGTTTATTTCACTTGTTGTAAACAAATGCCACTTGTTTAACTAATGCCATATGTCCTTAATTACAAGGAATTAAACTTAATGCATGATTATGTTATGGCATACATCAAAAAGAAAATAGCTTTCAAAAGAAAGATTCCTATAACTACATGATGTATGTATGGCATGACATGGTATTTTTGTATTTTTCATGATAAGTCATGAATGCAAAATACAAATAAGATAAAATATGATGTCATGGCATATTATGAGCAAACAATCATGGCAAGGTTTAGCATAAATAAAATATACCTAGATTACCTATCTAAGTATCATTAATCTTAGCTAATCCTAAAACTTAAAACCTTAGATTGCCCAAAGTGCTTCAAGAGAGTGCCAAAGCCTAAGTTTGCATTTCTTATTCCCTTGATTAATTTATGCCAATTAAAATAAATATGTCCTCAAATGTTGGCATATTTCATTTTAAGGCCCGGATTGCCTTAAATTGCCTAAGAACATACCAAAATCCCAACTTGATAGTTCTTATGAATTTCCCAATATGTGCCATTTAAGATTAAAATCAATTCTTCCACCATTTGACACATTTTACTCTTTCAAGGAGTAATCATCTTTCATTTTCAAAGTTAACACGAATGCTCTCTGAGAGTCAATTCCCAAAGTTGGGTTAATCTCGACCCTCTCTCTAGCCTGACACTTTCTAACCCATCAGAGTAGAGAGATGCCCTAGGAACCCAACACCCTATTGGTGCTCTCACCACGGGATGCTCCTAGGTACTCATCACATTTTTCGGATCACTTCAACCGATATTCTCTTAGACCCAGTTTGTGTGGCTCAGAAACCTCTTCTTAGTAGAGTCATAGTTCACATCTAGGTCAACTCGGGATATACCTACTTGTGACTTCTTGTCTAGACCCCCATAGGAAGTCTTAGTCATGCAAAAACTCTCTGAAGCCTTCTTATTGCCTATCCCTAAACCTTTGGCTTGGCACGGCTCGATGACCTAGGGTTTTGCTATTGTCTCAGATGGTATTCATTGGTCATCTTGTAATCTCAATTCATTTCAAGACTTGATTCCAAGTCCTTAGTTTTTCTGGAAATGACATTTTGTTGCTTGTCTGCTAGTTGTTATATTGGCTCAGTTTTACCTCATTCCTAGCCTTAGGATAGTAGTTTGGCATGTAGAGCCACACATGCTTTTCCTTAAGCCTCATGCTTCCTATTCTTATAGTAAATCGCATTAAAATGATAAAAATTTGAATTTTTACCATTATGTAAAGGGGTAGGCTCAATAAAGTTACCTTCCTTTTGAGCCCCGACTGGCCTTAGCCTTGACCACCACTTCTTCTGGGGGACTGGCTCTGTTGTTGTTACAAGAAGCACACCAATGCTCTCCGCTTGCCTTTTCGTTTCCTTTATCCTCGTGTGTCGGTTGGTTTGTTCCCGTTTTTGCCACTTGCCTTCTTCTCTCAAGTTGGGACACTCTTAGTCCATGTTTTTCAAAACATATAATTAAATGAAATTGTATTTATACCTTTTTAGGCATGGGCATCCCTCCTTTTCTATCGTGTCTTCTGATCCGATCTCGATTCTCCTCCATTTGATTTTTTCTTGACTCATGAGGTGCTTCTTCAAGGCTTCTTCAATTCTTCATCTCTTGACCGGATGTATGTGTAGCTTCTCTCCTCGATCCGCGGCCTAGGATGAGATTGCTGCTCTCTCTGATCAACTAGAGGTGGAGGCTCATCATCTTGAATGAAACAAAGAGGTCCCTCCTCTCGGTGCCTCGGTAGGCTCTCGATTTCCTGAAGCTTGCTCGAGTCGAGGTCTCTGAGCTTGAGGTTGAGCATCTTCTTGAGGTTGTTGAGCGAGCATCAACCTCAACTTCTCTCCTCCCTTCTGTCTTGCCGAGTCACCCTCTCTCGATTCTTCATGATCTTGTCTTATAGTGAGGAGTCTCTTCAGCTAGCATTCAAGCTCCATCCAGATCCGCATTTCTTTCAGACTTGGATGGTGGTGCTTCTAACATTGACCAAGAGCTTGGTCACTTTGCTTCTGGATAGCCTGACTCTGGACTCCTCCCTTGCTGCTTGTCAGAACTGAGAACTTTTGATTTTATTAGCCGGTTCTGCTCCTCGTCCATCATATAAAATCATTTGATTTCCAAGAATCAAACCGATGAGTGCTGGACCTGTCAAAGTCCAAAGTCCATCTTGCATCTTGAGTTCTTTCTTGAAGTTGTTGAACTGAACTTGAAAATTGTCTTTTTCACCTTGTTTACGCCGACCGCCCGTGATTCCATGAAAGCGCTCTGCGATCTGCTCGATACCACTGTTGGTAGCAAAAGTATAAGCTGGGAGGATATCCAGCTTGCTGTGCTCACTATGCTGTTACTTTTCTTCACGCATGAATATATCTGATCAACAAAGCTACGCAACAACGCGGTATCCACCCAAGGGTGACTAGTCTGGGCGATCCACCCACGACATTCCCACATACTGAAATACTCCTTGTGATCGCGCCCCCGATGGAAAGAAAAGAGGGGAAAATATACAAGCTTTAGCTACTGTAGCCCACCCACCTTAGCTTCTGCTTCGATCCGCTTCTCTGAGGCTTAGAATCCTTCACCGCGATCCGATTCGAAATGAGACGAAGTCATGGAAGTGTTGTCATGAGGAGTGGAGAAATTGTCCGCCGCAGCCGCCACTAGCATACGCCGAGATCGCTCGCGTAACTAAGCCAGACCGGACGATTCGAATGTTCCGTCCCCCGAATGGTCCTTTCGGTACATCGAAGCCGGCTGATCGCGATCGGCTAGCTAGCGCTGGCTTCGTGCTCGGCATCCAGTGCTATCGATTGTCCGATCGATGGATCAGCGCCTTATCGTGGGAATCAGCTACTGATTGCCGAATTGCCGTATTGCGTTGGAGATCCTGCTGAATCGTCCGATCAGCTCGATGAATTCTCCTCGATCGATCCACATCCAGTAACCGCCGCCGCCAGATCGGATCTCGTTCCAAAGAAATCCTAGCCGGTCGTCATCGACAACAAGTCCTAAACCTCCAAAACAAGTACCTGTCCAAAACTAGTCAGTCTTGACCTCCCGTCATGGACCTAACTAAGTGGGACTTCCCTTGTGGACTCTTCTTACTGCAAGTGTCGGGGTATAGGTCAAGTCCAACCCTGCTTGACTTTTTCTTCATAGTCTCCGTACATCATCTTCTACTTGGTTTCTGCCACGTTCCATCGGTCCAATCAACCTGCATGACCTCTAATGTCCCAACCACCTTCGTATCGTACTTCGATTTTGTCCTCATCTTCTGAAGAACAAACTACCACTAGCCTATCCGCATACCATCACCACGAATACCACCACGCTTAGGACTTTGTCATCTCTAGCCTATACGTTTTCCATATCGCCCCTTTCTCATCGGGGTTTTCGCATAGGACTTTCTATCTCCGACTTTCACAGCTTTTAGGCTTCTTCTAGACTCACTTCTACGGCTTCATTTACTTTCACTTTGCGACTTCACTCACCAGATCACCAGACTTTCACTGACTTCAGCTTTTTACCTCACCACTCCCTCAAAGGACTGCCTTACTTTAGCCTTCGGCGCTCATCTTACTTCGCACACCTCGATTTTCTTTTGTCTGTAACATCGATTCCTAGACTGATCGAGTCAAAACCTTTACTGCCAGACTTTTGATCAATATCTGTCAAACATCTAAACCAAGACTCTCTGGTTGGGTTTACGGAATACCCACGCCGGCTTGACAGGATTGCATCCTTGGAACATCTATTTATCAAAGTCGAGACTCTGATTTAATGTAAGTAGGATAAGTCTTGTATACAGATGTGATGTGGGGTGAAGCGTGTTACTTAATCTTATACTTAGATAACATTTTTGGTAGTTGGAAACAATATCAAATGTTGGAAATAGGGTAGTGGTTGTCCAAACAACACACAATTGATATAAAGGACTGGGAGAATATTCTCTGATGACTCAGTATATAAGATGCGATGTGAAAAAAGAATATTTACTCTTCTTGAAAAATCCTATCCGCTTTAAGCATACAAAACCCGAGAAAAGGCACCAGATGGAGTAACTTTCTAAATCGACATCAGAGAGAATATAAAGGCGCTGCTTTGTATTCCATGTATGTAACTGATCAGAAAGGGTTTTAGCAGGTTCAGTGCAAGGACATAGTTCTCGTACGACCTCCTGGTGAACGTGGGGGAAAGTGGCCTTAGAGGCAGTTATATATACATACAGACAAGCATTAGTCCTTGTGGAGTTCTGAGTTTTGACTTCCAATCGGATAGGAACGATAATAAATCGACCCACGGGTTTTGTGTTTACTTTGGAGGGTAAAGTCATAACTATGGAAGAGTGATAAGCATAGGTGTTTTTTGGACTCCACCATAGAAGCAGCACCTCTGAGGTAGCCGTAAAAGTCGACTCAATAACCTCAAGATAGACTTAGATATGATTTCTAGTTTGTCCAAAAATTATTACAATTTATTATAATAATGTTGGTGCAATATGAACTCGAAGAAACCATAAGTCTATAAGACAAATATAGGCGTAGCCCCACCAATCTGAGGAATCGTATAAATGAGGAGAGTTGTTGCCTAGATTGCATCGGTGATGACCTATAGATCCTTTCACTAAGGTCCTTCAGGCAAGAGCTTTTGATGGGTATGTTGAAGGATGAGAATCGGATGTATGGCGTGAGATATGGCGAGTTAGTTAGATTGTTAGAGTGTATACTAAAAGCCTAGGTATAAACATTTATCTAGAAATAAGAATCATTGGTCAAATGTATTTGTGATAAATGTATTCGATTATTTATAGATATGTGGTGGTGTGTGTACACCTAGGATCATATTATCACCTTATAAATTATAAGCGGTGACTCACGCAAAAATGGAAAGGAACGAACCATTAGAAGGTTGTAGTGTAATGGTATCGAATTTATCTTGTTTCATTTACACTAGTACATTAGAGTGTATTGAGTAGGACCGTTTGAGGTCGTTTCTTTATCTTGATTTTATAAAAAAAGACCTCGGTTATTATGAAGTGTGTTTAATCCTAATAACAAGCACATATATTTGATATTTATTTCTTTAATTTATCAATGGGTGAGATTTAGTTCGATGAATCAATAAGCGATAAGTTGGAAAATGGTATCACTTATAGTGTGTGTTGATTATAGAAGAAGTGTCCCTAGAGATACTAGGTTGATAATGTCCTCGAAGAGGAGCTCATAGGATTGTCATGTTAAACTGGTGGACCTAGTCCGGCGTGATGATAGTTGAGTGGTACTACTCTTGGACTAAGATATAATTAAGTGAGTTGTCGGTAACACTTAATTGGTGGACATTGTTATCTTAAACACGGGGAGACTAACACACTCATAATAAGAAGGAGCCCAAAATGTAATTTGGGATTGGTGTGGTAATAATAGTTCTCTGGTGGAATGAATTATTGATAAAATTATTGTTGTGTGTTAAGGATGTAATTTTGTCGGGAGACGAAACAATTCCTCCTCTCGGTCCAGGATACCTATACTAGTATATAAGATTTATACCCAGTATACCACCTTCAATCCAATCCAAGGTAGCTTAACCTTGAACCAGGCGGCCAAGACAAATGGATGAGCCGGTAGTGAGGCTTGGGTCCCAAGGGTCCCAGCTTGGCCGACCACTAGAATATTAAAAAGATTTTATTAAAATTATTTCTTATGTGGATATCATGTTTTAAAGAGAGTAAAAAATTAAAAATTTCCTTTATAACTCTGAATTAAGAGAAATTAATCTCTTTCCTTATTTGTAGTTTAAAAGGATGTTTTAATTTTTAAATTTTTCTTATTTAAATCATCATGATTAAAGAGTTTAAAATTTGAAATCTTTCCTTATTTGTTGATTAAAGGAGGATTTTAAATTTTGAAAACTTTCCTTTTCATGTTTAAAGAAGAGTTTAAAATTAAATTTTCTCTTTTATAAGTTTCTACAAAGATTAAGAAAGATTTGATATCTTTCCTTATTTGTAGATTGAAAGAGATTTTAATTTTTAGAGATAACTTTCTTTTATCCACATGTTTAAAAGAAAGATTTTAATTTATTAAATTTCCTTTTATAAACCAATCATGAAGGATAAAATTATTGGAGAAATTTTTATAAATTTCAAATTAGTTTTAATTCTTGTTTAATTAAAACTCTCCTTGATTTGAGGAAATAAGTGGACGGCCATGTTTTAGTGAGAAGGAAAATTATTTTAATTAAAATAAAATTTTCCTTTTCATGGTAAGAATTAAGGAAGTTTTTATTAAAATTTCCTTATTTGCCAAGACCAAGGATTAAAAGAGGAGGTAGGCCTTGGGGTGAACCTCTATTATTTTCTCTCTCTTCCTTGGTGCCGCGCTCTCCTTCCTTTCTCTTCTCTCCATCTTGCGGACCTCTTCCTCCTTGAAGATCAAGTGGTGCGGATTTTAGCTTGGAGAAGAAGGAGAAAGCTTACATCCCTTGGAGCTTGATTGATGGAAAAGATCTTCATCTCTTGGAAGCATAGTGCTTGGCGAAACTTGAAAGAAAGGAGAAGAAGGTGGTTTGGTGGTTTCTCATCTCGGAGACGTTGCCCACACAACGTCCGAGGTTAGAAGAAATCTGAAGATCAAGAGATTTCTATAAGGTATAACTAGTAGTAATTTTCTTTCGCATCACATAGTTATTTATGGAAATAATACCAAATACAAGAGGCTTGATTCTAGTATTTGAATATGTTTTCGAAGTTGTGTTCTTTTATTTTTTCCTTGTGATTTGATTGTTCTTTGACCTAAAGTTATTTTAGGAAATTAATTAGCTTTCCATAAAAGGTTTATCTAGTCGGTGGTTGTTCCCATATCCAAGAAGGCCATGTGCCTGCGTCGATCAAGGACCAACCATGGAAATTAATATTTAATAATTAATATTAGATGATTTGGATCAAGCGTGTTAAGTTCCAGAGATCCAAGTCTAAACCTTAAAGAACAAATAGATTAAGTTTTGGATCAAGCGTGTTAAGTTCCGCAGGCGATCCAAAATTTAATTTAAAAGAACACATGGTAGCTAGGAAAAGTTCAGACCTTTGTACAAAATTTTTACAAAGCATAAGGTTCTAGTAGCAACCAACATAGACATCACCAAGGTCAACTTAGAAAAATTCTCAAAGAATATATACCCCCCAAATTCTTAGTTAACCCAATAGGAAGAAACCTATATTGGATTCCAAAGTCTTACTTAGATTAAACATTTTTTCTAAGGCTTTTAGAAAAGATTAAATGTTTAAATTCTTTAAAAGGCTTTATGTAGAAGTGGTTGATGATCCAATAACCAAGAAACCCTAGTGCCTCGCCATAGCCTGGAAACCGATTATTGAATTAGATATTTAATTGACAAACTGATAAGTTTGTGAAATTAATTAAGATAATTACTTTCAAGGTTTGTCAAGTTTTTGGAAAACTTCATAAATTAGAAATTATTTTAAATTTCTTTTACTTGTTTTTATTAAATCAAGTTTTTTTTCTCTCTTAAAACTTATATTTTTTTATGTGATCAAAGAGGCAGAAATAAGTACAAGTTTAGGGGAGTAGGGGAAGTTAGAATTTTTTTCAAAATTTTAAATTTTTACTAACTCTATTATAAGTCTGAATTTTGATAAATTAATTTATTTCATACTTAGTGTTGCAATTTCTTTTTTGCAAACTTTATACTTAAAATATTTTATTTGCAATTTTTTTTACTGTTTGTTATTACCCTAACTTGAACTTGGGTTGATGCACATCAAAAAGGGGGAGATTATTGGACGTAATGGTTGTTTGACAGGAAGGGAGTTGACGGACTCGGTGCATCCGAGGGACGAAAGGGTTGCGGAAGAGTACATCGGTGGACGAGAAGAACGTACATGACGTTCGAGGGATGAGAAGTCGGAGTGGAAGCCTACTCAAGGAGAAGGCTGGAAATTAGGTTCGGGTGAGTCATATTCCGGTGGCTGAAATCACCCAAGAGATCGTAGTAGCAAAGGAGCGAAGTGGAGTTGTAAGTGCTGCTAGAGGCGCCTTCAAAGACTATTGAAGGCACCTCCGCGCCTTTTATGGAAGGCGCCTTCTATGGCCGGAAGGCGCCTTCGATGAATAATATGAAAGTGTCTTCCAAGTGCATAAGACATGCATTCTTAGGATTCTGTAGATAACTGATTCTCTATATTAGCCAAGCAGCTCCTCTTAAATTGTCCCTTGTACTAGTCCAAGAAGCTAAATTATGCCTATGTTGTACTAAATCAACTTTTAGGAAACAAGTATTAAGTATGAGTATATGAGCAAATAATCAAGCAAGCGTATGGTGAAATAATATTTGACACAACAAAAGCCTCTATCAAATTCTATGACAATATAGAAAGACATGAATTTCTACCAGACAAAAGCATATTATCATGGCATCATTTAAGTCTCTTCAATCAAACAATTACTAAAGAGGACAAGTCTTATGCATATATGCATCAAATTCAAATTTCAAAAAGGAGACATGGATAGATATGATGCATGTTGACCAAACAAATTAAACTAACAACAAATCCTAACGAAAATACTAACTAACCAACAAAAAAGAACAAACTTAAAAATACCCCTCCCCAGACCTAGATCAAGCAATATTCTAACAAAGAAAATTCAATGAGGGGAGGAGGAAACCTAGGTAAAGTACCTATGCCACTTCCTCCTACCCTCTGAGGAAGTCCTATGAGTACGTGTACTCTGTGAATTCGAGAATGGGCAAAATAGGGCCAAAACCCTAATTGGGAGGAGGCATGACCATGGGAAAACACACATGGCCACTGCTTGTGTTTTTCTATGGCTCAAAATTTGGAAGTGCATGATCGTGTGTGAGACACACTACCCCCTCCCATGCCCGTAGCTTTTGCTATGACTAGCTCAGCGATGCCCCTAACCCTACGAAAAATAGAAACACAAAACTAGAATGAGAACTAATTGAAAGAAAATTCTAAAAATCAAAGAAAAATACTAATAAAAGCTTGGATTGCCTCTCAAGAAGAAGCGCTCTTTTTAGGTCATTAGCTTGACCCCTATTAGTATCAATAGGGAATGCATGGTTTAAGGTGGTTGCACTCCCCTCTTCTCTTATTAGGTTCATCGACGAAGTGTTTTTTTAAACCTTGCTCGCATCAAAGCAAGATACCTCCAAACCTTTTTGCCAAGAGTTCTTGGATTTTTAACAAATATGTTTGATCTCATAGGCTTTTCCTAGCTGTTAAACCTTGCTCGTGGAGGAATAAAGTACTTGCTTGCTTAGTCTTTTAGTCGTTTATTGAATATGTGCATCTTCAAATAGTCGTCATCACGAGATCGTTCATGTGATTGCTTTTAAAAATCTATCCTACCACAAATATACTCAACGGAAGATTGATTAGTAGCAATAAATATAACAAATTTTATCTTTATTATTTATCAAAGAGAGTTCAACATCGATTATTACGACTTTAGCAGTGATTGAGAAAGGTGTTCCTATAACATCGTGAGTTCGAGGATCCTCATCCATCTCCAGCATATCAAGATCGGCTAACCCACCAAAATTTTCAACTTCAAGTGGTGTCTTAGTGGCTTCATCCTCTTGGGTTCTTCCACCTTCTTCATCTTCCATGCTCACTTTAGCCTCTTTCAAAGCATCATAATTATCAGTAGGATCGGTCTTAGGTTGTTCTAGAAGTTCATTTGGAGCTGTTTCATTACTTTAGAAAATTTAATAATTTATTTAAGTAAAAAGGATTCATCAAGAAACTAATATAATAAAATCACGTTGTTACTTTTGCAAAGCAATGTATATGTTATGGATTTCATATTTATAATGTGGATCACCATATATCCCATGTCAGTAACTCTATTTCTGATATCTACATAAATAGTCTATCATATACTTATAGTTTGTTTTACATAATTATCACTTAGAATATTCGAACACTATGATTTTACACATAATTATTTTAATTAGCAACCATTTAGAACACATGACACTTCATTAATATAAAGCATGGACACCTTAATTTAAGCATTCAAACTCATCACTCCCAATACGGTAAACAATCATTTTGAAAAATCTTTATACACGATGAGGCATGAGTCTAGCAACTCATTCAAGTAATCTAAGCCATGCTATTTTACATCTTTTAAACTAATAGGTATTTTATCAAACACCTAATATATATTTTGTATTGTTAAACAATTATCATGTCATTTAGCATATTTCCTACACATTGAACATTTAAAAGTGTAATATAACTCATTCTCAATAAAAAATTCACTATTGTGCCATCCTAAAACACTGAAACAGTACAACATATAAGGTATGAGAAGAAATACAATTTTCAAACATTTGTTGTTTTAGTCATTTCAACAAACATATTAGATGGCTAATGTTTACACTTGTTTTGAACATATTTAGAAACTATTTGTATAAACATTTTAATAATCTAAAGCATCAACAACATGAGCCCAAACTCCCAAGATATCCATCGGCCCCTTGAACCTTATTCTTGATTAATCTACGTCTCTCGTTGTTTCCCGTTGTTTCCCCAAAAACAACAAACATGAAAAAGGATGAGATACATATGAAATTGGAAGTCTTTTTTCTCAACAAAATTTTGATCCATAACTTTTATCAAATCTAACTATGCAACCTAATATAATGCGAATCATTAAAAGATTTCAGGAAAAAAGTCAATTAAAATATCATTCCAAGTTTTTGGAAAAAAAAAAAATAATTGATGTACTCCGATAAGTTGAGAGATTACCTAAAAACGGCAAAACCAATTCCTAGCAACAGTGGGCGTGGCGGCTGGACAATTGAAGTGATGGAATATGAGAGTTGTAAATAACAGTGTTAACCTTTTTGTTTATTTCTAAAAAAAAATATAGCGTAACATTTTTTTTACATTTACTTAAAAGTTTCATTTCATTTATTTATATATTTATATGTTTCATGCAATTTAACTATAATGATATCTTTTACCATCTTATAAGCTTTTGATATATTATGATAATCATCTAAGTTTTGTCATCTAAGCTTTTGGTATATTATAGATTTTTTTATAACTATTACTTATTGTTTGTTTATATTTTGACGCAAGAAAAGATGAACTAAAAAAAGGTAAACAAAGCACCCTGAGATATGACGATATGTAATTTTTACTTTCACTTGTTAGATTTGTTATATAGATATTTATTATGAGTTCTTAAAGTTAAATTTGTTAAAGTTAAACTTGTTTGGATGTTGTAATTATGTATGAATTTGAAAGTTTAGTTTTAGATGTCTTTTTTATGTTTAGCTGACTATATGTATTTTGTATGAACTTGTTTGTATGAATTTGATTTGTTAGCTTCGCAAATATGGTGAAGGATGTTGTATGATTGTAAAAGGTTGAATGTTTGGTGGATGTTTGAATGTTGTTTATGTTGTATACGTACAAATGTAAATAGGGGAAATGTTGAAAATCTTTTTTTAGTTTTGCGACAAAATTTGGGACGAATAATATTCGTCCTAGAAGCTACGATGAATCCAGATTCATCCTTGATTTGGGACGAAAATGTATTTTTGTTGCAAAGCTGCGACGAAAATTAGATTTTTTTTTAATCACGCTAATTTGTAAATATGCAACATTTTTTACGACGAAAAAAATTGTCACAAATTTGGGACAAAATTTTATATTCGTCGCAAATTACAGATTATTGAATTTGCGACGAATTTATTTTTCGTCCCAAAATTCATCCCAGTTTTAAGACGAATTTGTGAATTCGTCAGAATCTGGGACAAATCGATGGATTCGTCTCAAAATTTGGGACAAATCTGTGGATTCACCTCAGAATTTGGGACAAAAATTAATTTGTCGTAGATCATAAATTTTTTAAATTATTATTTTCGTCACCAAATTCATCGTCAATTCTGCAAAAAAATAATATTCGTCGCAAAAGTTATTTTTTCGCAAAATTAAATAATTTTAGGACGAATATTATTTTTGTTGCAGAATTGGTAACGAATTTGACAACGAATTTCTAATTCGTTGCCAACTTTGTCACATATTTCATCCCAAATTTTGCACCAATTTTGCGACGAATATTGTTTTTGTTGCAAAATTGGCGATAAATTTGGTGACAAAATTATTTTTTGTCGTCAAATTCGTCCCCAAATTTGTCTCCAAGTTGGCAACGAGAATTTTGAGACAAAAATTTTTTTTCGTCCCAAAATTAATCTAAAAAATTTTTGCAACGAAATTTTTTTATAAATTTGTTCAGAATTCATTCTAGAAGACTGCTTTTTTTTTCCCTTAGTGAGGAGTTAACGACTTCTATAAGTAATATTTAAGAAGGGTCATAGCAACCGCTTCTAAACGAATATTTTTTTTACATTATTAGAAACGTGTGACATTTTAATAGCAGTTTTGTCGGCTTCAAAAAAAAAAATAACATGTAGAAGCAATTTATGTAACCACTTTGAAATATGATAATTACAAGCGGTTATATGGAAACACTTCTAAATCATTTCTATTGAAGCGGTGTTTTGGTAACCGATTTGATATCTTCAGGTTTTTGATACGGTTGTAAAACTCTTCCTAAAATATTAGTTTTAAAAGACCATTTTTTTAGTGATTGATCGATATCAATTTGAACAAGTTTCTGACAATGACGCTCAAAACTTGATGTCTCAAACTGCAAGTATACGGTGGTCGTCAAGTAATAAAAAATATTGATCCCACAAGAATTGACAATTGAGTACCATTCTACGATGTGAAATCAGTTATGTAGGGAATAATTCGAAAGTGGTGAAAGTCTTGAGAAAATAAAGAAAATCATGATGAAAAATTTATAGAGAGAAATCCAATGTTAAAAAGCGATTCTAGGACTTTAGTTTCACCATAATGACTGTAGACATCTTAACCTATATTTAGTTTCCTGATTCTCATTGGTTACGTTGTTCATGTAAGTAGACAATCGTGATTTACCTAACGTGATCTTTTGGAACTATAACGATGTATCTGTCTAAACGTGATGTATACTTTTAAGGTGACATTGCTGAAGCACCACTGTCTCATAGAGGCTTCTGTCACGATGTCCCATGGTTCTCAAGTTGTCTTCTCTTACCGCGTGCACCAAGTCGAGGCAGACCCATTAAGCTCTATGATTGCATGGGGAATCCTCATGGTAACCCAGACTACTTTCATGACTGACCTTCCAGGTCTCGATATTCTACGAGAGCACTACTCTATGGACATGTCAATGGCCTAACATGTCAAAGGGGTACTCCCTAGTCCTAAAATAAAGAGCACTACTTTATGGACATAGAGTTACAACAAAAAGACATAGTAAATAAGCTTTTACACTCCAAATTCTAGAGAAAAGAGAGAAAGACTTAGGGGGTATTTGGTTTAGGGGAATAGAAATGGGGAATGAGAACGGGAATCATTGATTGTCATTGTTAATGTTTGGATTATAGGAATAGAAATACAAATAAGGGAATGAATCTTTGAAATTGGGTAATGACTCATTCCCATTTACCTCCCCTTTAATGAGTCATTACCCTATTTTCATCAATCAAAATATTCTTTTATTACAAAAATACCCTTGACTTAAAACTAAAATTTTCTCCTTTAATATCAAATATCAAAATATATTTAATTATTTTTTTCTTTCATATCACTTCTCTCTCCTTGTTATCTCTCATCATATTTTCTCTCTCATCATTTTATCATACCCTTTCTCTCTCCTTAATCTCTCCTATCACACTCTCTTTCCTCTTTTTTCTCATTACACTTTCTCTCTCATCATACTTTCTCTCTCCTCAATCTCTTTCATCGCACTCTCTTCCTTCTTTTTCCTCATCATACTTTCTCTCTCATCATACTTTCTCTCTCCTCAATCTCTCCCATTACACTCTATTTTCTCTTTTTTTCTCATCACACTTTCGCTCTCATCACACTTTCTCTCTCCTCATCTCTCTTGTCACACTCCCTCCTGGTTTTTCCTCAACACACTTTCTCTCTCATCATACTTTCTCTCTCCTCAATCTAACCCATCACACTCACTGTTCTCTTTTTTTCTCATAACTCATTCTCTCTCATCACACTTTCTCTCTCATCATATTTTCTCTCTCATCATACTTTCTCTCTCACCATACTTTCTCTCTTCTCAATCTCTCTCATTACACACTCTCTCCTCATTTTTTCTCATTACATTTTATCTCACTTCATTCTCTCCCATCATACTTTCTCTCACATCATATTTTCTCTCTCATCATGCTCTCCCCTATCACACTCTCTTTTCTAATTTCCTCTCATCATACTTTCTCTCTCTTCATTATTTTTCATCACACTTTCTCTCTCATCATTCTCTTTCATCATAATTTTCTCTCACATTCATCTTTCTCTCATATCTAATTTTTTTTCTTATTTTCTTTTAAGGGTAAAAAAGGAAATTTTAATTTATTCCGATAGGAAATATGCAACTAACCAAACATTGTTTTTAAGAGTAATATTCATGCTCATACCCATTCCTATTCCATAATACAATGATTCCGATTCCGATTCCGATTCCTATTCCTAGGAAAGAACCATACGCCCCCTTATTCTATGAAACATAGATTGTCTCTAGGTTGCTTCTCCAATTCCAAACATGGACGAGAACTCTTCTTGCTCCTTGGGACGACTCTCTTAGGGTTCCTTGTCACCAAGGAACCCTTCCTCCTCCTTCCACGAGCCTTGGGGATTCTTTTATAGTCTTCCCAACTCTCATAATAGGAAGGAACTTCCAAAAATACAAAACTTACAAAATTTGTGGCAAGGTGACATGGTTGTGTGTCACACAGTCGGATCATGTCTTTTTATGTGGCATCGGCAGAAGTAAGGACACGGTCATGTGAAAAACACAAGGTTGGGCCATGGGTCTTCTTGGGAAGTGATGCATGGTTGTGTAAAAAACACATGGTTGGGTTGTGGGTCATCCTGAAAAGTGGCGCACAACCGTGTGAAGAACATACAACCAGATCGTGTGTCCCTCTGGAAAACCCACGGTTGCTATGTCTTGGCTCCTTTTCATCCCAAGGAATATGTCCGTGTCTTGGGACACGACCAAAGCGTGTTCCTTGCTTTCTTCGTTCCAAGGCCCTTTTAACTCCATTGTTCTATCAATGCAAAAGCACAAGAGCAAATCTCCGAATAAGAAAATATGAAAACAATACTAAAATGGAATAAACCATGCAATGTATGCTTCTAGAATGTCACAAGATGAGTGAAAAATACTAATAAAAATCCTACATAAAATACACTTATCAGTCACCCTTGATTGTTTGGACTTTTCGCTTAGAGTTCACTACTCTAGGAGCCCCCACCTCCTTCATTTAAGGTCCAGTCATCTTTGACCTGCTTGGACTTTTTGCTTATAGTTCACTCATCTAGGAGCCTCCACCTCTTTCGTTCAAAACCACTATTCCACTCATATGACTCAATTTGGACCATGACTTTAATACCAATTGTTCTGACCAAAAGAATTCATATATCTTCACAATAGTATGACATCGTCCACTTTGAGCTTAAGCCTTCATATATTTGTTTTTAGGTTCTACCCAAAAGGCTCCATACCAATGGAGATATATTACATCTTATAAGTGAAAAGTCCCTTTTACTTGCTTGGGTTGTTCCCTTAGAGTTCACTTCTCTATTAGCCCCCACCTCCTTCGTTCAAGATCCGGTCACCCTTGACTTGCTTGGACTTTTCGCTTATAGTTCACTCCTATAAAAGGCCCCACCTCTTTTGTTCAAGATCACTATTCCACCTACAAGACTCGATTTAGATCATGGATCTGATACCATTATTAGGACCAAACAATTCATATATCTCTCACAATGATATGATATTGTTCACTTTAGGCCTAAATTATCATGTATTTATTTTTGGATTCTACCTAAAAAACTTCATACCAATGGAGATACTTCCATCTTATAAACACATGATCTTTTTATATATTCCCAACGTGTATTCTTAATAATTTTATTTGTTCAGTTGGAAAGTTTAATTAGTTCAATTAGTTTAATTTTTTTAATTTAATTAATTTTAATTTAATCGGTTCGATTCAGTTTTAAACCTATTACTCAGCCCAAAGGCAACTTGACTGCTACGACAAACTTCCTTGGTGAAAATTCATTATCACCTTCCCTAAAGTTGATGTTGAATTTTTATTAAAAAAAATCAATTTTGAATATTTCTGCCCTTGAATAGTCAATTGGTGGCATTCAATCAATTTGTTTGAGCAAGCCAACTACCAATTTTCCAAGTTTTTTCAGATATCCGAAATGTACAAACCTGTCTCTTTAATCGCGTGGACTTCTGGTTCTTTGTTTCTGGATTATCAAAAGCAAACTTGGTCTCCATGTGGAAGTTTTTCTTTTTCTCTTTTGCAAATTGCGTTTCTACTTTGTATTTACAGACCTTTCAAGGTCAGAGGATGTAGTGATCATGATAATCTTATTTAATTCAATTCTTGCAACTCTAGATCTCATACTAGAATTTTGCAGACGATCCCAAACGCAGTATGTCAATTGAACAAAAGAACAAAAAAACAGAGATCATTGTCTTTGATCATGGCTCTAATATTTGACGATACACTTGCCAATTTCTTGTATCTTGAAATAGCTTCTCAAGTAACCACTTCCCTCTGTCTGACCTACTCAGGTTGAAGCTTTGGCAGCAGCAGTATCACTGAATCAGCATCTTGAACACCACTCCATTATCTATTTGTCTGTTCAATGTTTAGCTTCAGAAGAAATCTTTCTATTGTATGATGAATTATCAAAATGTTATCAAAGTATGTGACACATGACTAGGCCCTTGCATAAGATGTAATGCAGTCTTTGCTCTCGCGAAGCTTTTCTAGTATCGGAAGAATGCTTGTCATGTTAGGCCTGTTCTTCGGATCTAGATGTAAGCATTGCAAGGCAAGAGCAGCAATGACCTGGGCTTCCTTCTTAGCGTACCGACCCTCCAATCGTATGTCCATGATCCTCAATATTCTTCCTTTATCCTTCAAGAATGGCTTCGCCCAGTCGACCAGAGTCAGGTCTGAATTTCCTCTATCTTCCTCCACCGCACGTTTTCCTGATAGGAGCTCCAACAGTACAACTCCAAAAGTGTATATGTCGCTCTTTAAACTCAAGTGGCCTGCCATAAACACTAGTATTCAGTAGGCTGAAACAATGACATGAAATATCACCATATTAGAGCCCGAAACACAATCCGAGCACACAAGATTGTTGATCTTAATTAAAGTATCAAATTTGGAAACAAAAAGCTATTGATCTTGCCTTATTACATCTTAAAACTACTGTTTCTGATTATTGTCATTGTAATATGTGTTTTGCCTATCACTTAGCATGTCCAAGTAGTACAATTGTTTGCATTCAAAGGAGGCTAACCTGTGGCGATATATTCTGGAGCGGCATATCCACGAGTGCCAACCACTCTAGTGGAGACATGACTCTTGTCTCCAGTAGGTCCATTCCTAGCTAAGCCAAAATCTGATAGTTTAGCATTGAAATCCTGCACAGTTTGCCAGAAAGAATCATCACGCCTGTGGCATTCAGGAATTCACATAATATGTTTTCCAGATAGAATACTGAATAAGTGATGATAATTGTAGAGATTACCGAATCAAGGAGAATATTTGAGGCCTTCAGATCACGAAATATGATTTGAGTTTCTAAGCCATGTAAGCAGGACAGTCCTCGGGCAACATCAATGGCAATGCTCACTCTCGTTGGCCAAGGAATAGGTTGTACACCTCCTACAATATATTAACCAAGCAGCATTCATTGGATTGCGCACAAATCGTAGGAGACAAAAAAGAAATATCCAAATTGTAAATTTTGGGAGTATATGTCATTTACAGCAGAATCATACCACAGAAGAAGTGAGATCAATGCTACAAGTACAAATGAACATAAGTAATTATTTAATTGAAGTCTTAGAGCTAATGTCAGAGAAACATACTTTTGAACAAGTGATTCTCCAAGCTGCCTTTCTGCATGTACTCATAAACAAGAAGTTTGCTATCCAACTCTGAGCAGTAGCCTATAAGTTTGACAAGATTCTCGTGGTGAAGCTGGCTCAAATAGGTCACCTCTGCCTGCAGGCATCAGAACGAGTGTCACTTTTATTTGGAACTCGAAAAGGTGTATAAGAACCTCAAGTGTCTGAGATAACAGTTTATACTTACAAGCCATTCTTTGTGCCCTTGATAGCTTTCTCGTTTGAGTTTCTTGATGGCAACAACAATTCCAGTGCCTGGTTTAGTAGGGGCATAAGTATGCTCATCAATCCACCCTTTGAAGACACAACCAAATCCTCCTTCACCTAGATATGAATTGGAGCTGAAATTTTTAGTAGCATTCTTGAGGTCATTCAAGCTGAAGGGCTTCAGACCGACCGTTTTTGATCCGTCACTCTCTCTAAAATTCTTATTATCGGCGCTGAGGTAGCTCAAGTTAAAGGACTTCAGATTGTTTGGTGCCTCACTTTTGAGCTGTTGAACAGAATTACCCAATCCGCTTGAAGATTTCTTAGCTGATTTCTTTACACTGGAATCACTAATCACTGACAGTGGATTCTCTGGAGATTACATACAACTATTAAGTCTCTCTTCAAATATGAATGATTTAGCAAGTAAAAGTTTCATTTTAGGAAAAAGTAGCTAGAAAAACATTTTTGTTGCTGAAAGTAAGCTTCAAATTCGGAGGAGATCCACAATGACTGTGTATAAAACTGAAGTAATTCACTATCAGGAACTAGTTTTAGTGTGATCAAATGGGTGATATTGGATTTATATGTTTGTTTATCAATAAACTGGTCGACGATAAATACCCAGATCTTTGGGCAATAATATTCAAACTCGAGCATTGAAAATAGAATGATCATCAAACTGCCTAACACCCAAATAACCACAGCAGCAGCTCTATGCTTATTAAAATAACCAAGATTTAGTCTATCTTTTCATTTTGATTTCTGTATTCATGCCTGAAAGCAAGATTTAGGTAAAACTGTCAACACAATCTGCTTTCAATTAGGTTAAGCATCTTTTCTAGAGTGGCAAATTTCATCATCCTGAAGGATTTAGTTGTTTTAGGAACATGAGAGGGAAAAAGTATTATCCAAATCCTTATCGCAGAATCCTTTTTGTTTTCTCAAACGAGATATCTGAAGAGGAAGATTTTCTCACAAACAAAATTCTGGGTAAGACGAAATTTATACAAACACAGATTATTCATGGGTGGAGATTATAACTAGATTCACTCATCAACAAAGGGAAAAAAATAATTCTTTGGTTCTCATCCAAATGAAGAAACAAAACCAAAGTAGATCAGGTAAGAAATAGAAATCAGAGAGGCAAAAAAAATAAAAATAAAAACCTTACTTGAAACATTAGGAGAAGAGGCGTTTGCAGTTTTAGACGAACGCCCACATTGGTTCCCCATCAGAAGAGGGCGCCCAAAAAAACCTTCTGAATTCCTTGTTGGCTCAAAGACAATGATATGACTTTTATAGCTCAAACTACAAAGCTTTCGTTCACCTCAAGACTATAAATATTATCCTCTGCAAAAAATTAATTTAGCTTCCCTTTGACTGCTTCAAAGTTCAAAGTTTGCATGCTGACAACAGTGCGAGAATTTTATTTATTTATTTATTTTTTGGTACACAAGGTCTCAAACATGACAGTGAACATCCAATATAAAATATGCATGCTTGGTGTGAAATTTTCAGAATGGAGAAGTAGATGCTGTGTCACCGTATAGTTGAAGTCAATGATGCTGACTTGAGAAGCTAGTGACAGCTCTACAAATTTGAAGTTTAGATCAGATCCTCACTGGATTTCCATTCACACCAATTTGTCAAGGATTTGAAAAGGCTGTCCCTTCTTTACAATCAAAAGACGTCAGTTGCCCGCGGATAATGACGTAATGATTAGGTTTAATAATCAAGAAATTTTAAATTCCAATTGTGGTATATTATAGAAGATTTTGCTTCCAATAAAAAACCGACAGAATGTTGATCCTCTAAATAATTTTTTAAAATAAATTAATCGATTCTAAAAATTAAATATTTAATGTCAACTACAAAAACAGATGCCTTTGTGTTATTATTGCTAGACAAGTTACAAATAAGCCCATCTATTATTTGTGACTGTTAGAATAAGTCCGTCTATCAATAGATCCATGCATATTTTTTTCTCTTCTGTTCCTTTTGACTTTCGACAATTCTGGACAGTTGATATTTACCAATCCATGAATGAAATTTTTGATGTTTATATATATATATATATATATATATATATATATATATCAAAATGTATGATTTGCTTGGAGGTGAAGCTTTGGCCAGTAACTAGTAACTAACTCCAACCAACCTATATTTTTTTGATCTCTAAACTTAAACTTATGAATCATTTGTTAAATATCAACTCCAACCCAAATAAAGGATAAAACTTATCCAATAAAAGATAAGATTTGTTATTTAATTATTTATTTTTCTAATAGATAAAGATCGATAAGAAATAAAATTAAATATGTGGTCAAGAGTCCATTTCATGGATAAGAATTAAATTTCAGGCTAGGATTTATTTAATTATGGTCCATTGTATGAAGAGTACTATAAATATCTACCTGTTGTAATCAAGTCATCCATTTAAAGTTTTTGTTTTCTTCTTTGTCTTAGAATTGATGACAAAAAAGTGTTGTAGTGTTGTTATTGTTGAGACAATAAGACAACTTGTTTGGTCGTGGTCATTTATGGATCAGAGCCAAGTTAATGGGATTATTCTTGGTGGAGCTATCTTAGATTGTGAGGTTTTATGCTTTACAAGTTTTTTAATCAAACTTGTTTGGTATAATCAAAGCTTTTTTGATGGGGACCTTCAAGTAGAGAGCTCAAAGCAACAACTAAAACAAGACGACATGGAGTCTTACCTACAAGGTCAAGATCTTTGGGAGGTTGGTAGTGAAGCTAGCAGAAGAAGTGCCAATGGCATTTGCGAAAATGGAAAAGCGAGGTAAAATGTTTGCCTTAAAGATCACAATTGAAGAAGAAATGTTGGACAGAGATGCCAAAACACCGGAAGTGTGTGGACACTTTTTCAGAAGATTGCACCTGGTCAATAGCGCATTATTGTCAATAGCCGGAATGATTGCCTTGCCTACTTCCACAAGGTGAAGTTGATATGTATGGAGCTAGATCCATCATCTGGAAGCAAGGATAAAAGAATAATTATTCATGGTTTGACGCGAGGATTTATGTGCTAGCCAAGGATGGCCTACAACCATCGCTTCTTGAATACTTGCAGTGCGCTGTAAGCAAATGGGAGGACTCTCACTAAAGATGAAGAAGAAGGCCTACACCAACAAGCAAAGCCAAAGCTTTCACGGATCTGGCGTGGAAGAAAGCTATCATGGGAATGGATCGTGGGGAGCCTCGAGAATTATAGATCGAAAAATTCTACAATTGTGGAAGGTGGGCCACATGGCAAAAGATTGTTGGTCCAAGAAGTTCGTTCAAACTTTAACTTTTCAATTCTAAAGAGAATAAGATGATTGGGATCTTGTAAGCTTTGATGGCTACGGAGGAAAAGACTTGGCTCTCTGTACGAGCAGTTACTACAAAATGATTGGATCGTTGATTCAGCGTTGAAATCATATGACGGGTGATAAAGAAAAATTGCAAAACTTATCTCAATACAAAGGAGCTCGTATGGTGGTTACAGCCGACAACTCAAGGTTACCAATAGCACATGTTGGTAAGACGGTAATTACGCCTCGATATAATTCTAACCAAGTGCCTCTTCAAGATGTCTATCATGTCCCAGGAATGAAGAAGAATTTACTGTCTGTGGCCCAATTAACATCTTCAGGTCATTATGTTCTATTTGGTCCTGAAAATGTAAAGGTATATCGAAACCTCAAAATTTCAGAAACACCAACAATGGAGGGTCAACGATTAGAGTCGCTCTACGTGATGTCAGCAGAGTCTGCATATATAGACAAGACAAGAAAAAGTGAGACAGCAGTTATATGGCACATGCGGCTAGGTCATGTTAGCTATTCCAAATTAAACATGATGATGCGCAGAAGTCGATACTCAAGGACTTCCTCACATGTACACGCATAACTACCAATGATGTAAAACACACGAGTAACGGTCAAACTCTCGCAAAGTAAAACTGTAAAACAAGACCACTTTGTTAGCTCGGGTAAGGAATCACTAAGCCTCACAATTGCCATTCAATGCTTTAGCGAAGCGATTGGATAGGTGATTGGTATGATGGTGTGTTCAAGATGTATCAAGGTATGGTATTTGAAAGAAAATATCTAGAAGTTCATATTGCATCATGTTCAGATATTGTTAGGGATGGGGAGTAGTGATGTCGGCCACGACGGAATACTCACTGTTATTGTACTGTTTAGTCGATCATCAATCAACACTTGTCCGCAAAGAAAGGGAATGCGCTAGCATGAAACTTTAGAAAGAAAATGCATCTTGCTACCTATTTGTGGTGCGAGTCTGAGGTAATGAGAATGCGACTTTTGAAGAAATACACCAGCTGAATGAAGGATCTTGAGGACTCTCTGATTACTTCAACAAGTGTTTAAATGTGTACCCTTCACCTGAACAAGTTTGACAAAACTCAAAAGCCTCACTTCGATGCACGGTCTATATGTTATGGTCCCATCACATCAGCGGGAGACAAAAGGGGTGGAACAAAAAGCTGATATTAGGTAGATCTCTCTGCCACTTACGAACTTCACGAAACTTCCTTCTTGGTGGACCAAACATGTTGCGAAGGGAAGGACTTCTGGTACCTGAACAAAAGTACAAAATGGGAACTGAGGTCTAACTCGATGATGGGCATGTGTCAGAGCGATACTGAAAAATTGACGAAGACTCAGAGCCCAAGAACTCGCAGTCCTATCGATGATCTCCGGTCCGGGGTGACTCCAAGATGACTCCATAGTGACTATGTACCAATAGTTGCATGCCAGAGGAGGCGTGGAAGAGAAAAGATTTAGCAAACACGTTATGGACAAACAATCACAATCTGGCAATAGCATCAATTGATCTCACTTCTCATCAGCGTCGATAGCGTCGTCGGATTGGGATCAAAACCGGTCAATGTCAATTGGTATAAGGGGGATGGCTTCCACTCAAATGGAGACTAGCTGTTATAGAGTCCGTAACAAGCTACTGTCCTCCTATGATGCATGATGGCGGTCGTTCTACTGGCACTTACAACCAACAAGATTGCAACCAAGAATCATTGGCTTTTCTTCATGAGTGTCTGATCTTGAATTTTATTACAACCAACAAAGAATTTCATGGCAGAAAATACTATATGTATTCATGTGTGTAATCTGGCCAGGGCTATCTGCATTGGTATCATTTATTATGATTGTTTGACATTTCTAAATAACTTGGCAGAAAAGCTATCGTGTATAGAAGCAGTCATCACCGTTTATTGTTGGTATATTGGGGTCTTATCTTCATATGATATCACACTTGGTAGATGCATTGACCGCTGTCAACACCACATGTGTCAGACTCTTTGACCTCGCATTGCTCGGATGATCGGCAATAACCTTGGTTATAGAGATGCATTCCTTGTCGTGAAGGAAAACTCAGCTTAGAAGACTGTATTAATCTTGGCAACGATTTGAGAATGTGTAGATATTTATTTCGAAGACAATGTAAGCGTTAATACAACAATGCCTCATCTCATGTAACCTTCCTTATCGATGTACTCGACCGGTCTGGGTTCTCAGTTATTAAGTCACAAAATCCAATTTACGGTATTGGAAGCGAGTAAAATAGTTGGCATGGTGCTATGTAGAAGCGCGCTAATGACTTATATGTACGGTCAGAACAATGGTACTGAGTCAAACACGGCAGATTGGATGCAGTGCTGCTAGCTTGTAGTGGATACCACAATATACCAATGAAAGTTATCTGAGCAACATTCGGATATCGACTATCTCAGCTGTATCACGATAACGGGTGCAGAACCTTGGTACAGCGGCGGCATTTTTGCGGCCGGAGACGATTTTTCTGTGACAATCCGAATCGGCAGAGAATGTTCTCGACATGGCATCTCCATGTTCGTGGCAAGAAAAAGCGAGTATTATGTATCGAGAACAAAGGCTGGCGCGAAATGATCACCATGACGATGTAGCATGAAGATCGTTGGAGATGAAGTTGCGGTTGGTGTTAAATGAGGATTGCCTTGGAGTTAATTATTAGGTCAAAACCCGTTTTTATAAAATCTCGGCACATGATCGGTTGGGGTTAATTATTTATTTTTTCTAATAGATAAAGATAGCGACTTAGTAAAAGATAAAAATTAAATATGTGGTCAGAAGGTGTTTTTCTCGTTTAAGCTGGATAAAATTAGAATTTCAGTAAACTGGGATTTAATTTAATTGAGCAGTCCGGTTATGAAAGTACTATAAATGCTCTACATGTATTTAGTTTCATTGATCAATCAAGTATCGATTTGTGAGTTAAGTTTTTGTTTTTCTTCTTTGTCTTAGAATTGTGAGTGATCCACAAAAAGGGTGTTGTAGTGTTGTTATTGTTAGTGTAAGACAAGTAATTTATTTACTTGTTTGTTGGTCCAATTTTCAACATCATTGGCTTGAGATTTTTATTTTTTAAATTTATTTTTAAAAAATATTACTGTTGAGTATTGAATAATTAAAGATATATATAAGGATAGGATGGTAAAAGTGAAAATTTTTAAATAGATTATTCAAAATATTTTCTATAAAAATATGATTATAATGATAGTCTTTATTTTTTTAAGTAAGTTAGGATCAACTCATTAGGCACATTTAAAATATATTATAAGTTGGTTATTTACTAAAATATGATTACATAATGATAGTCCTTAATATTCAGGTGATAAATTAAGGATAACTACTAGTCTTTGGAATAATGACGAAGATATTTATCTCGGCTTTGCCGAGATTCAAACTTCAAATCTTATGATGATAATATCTCATGCGCTAACCACTAGACTGTCCTGAGAGAACTCTTATTCCACCACCAAGATTATCCATGATGAATCAGTTATGGTCAATCCTAAATCCGGATAAAGGAGGATAATAAAATAATATAAAATTGATTTAAATTTAATTGATGAATAACATAAAATAAAATGATCAATATAACCTATCTCATTTATTGGACAAAATATAATTGTTATTGTTGTTTCATAGTTTTGGGAAATAATTTACAAAATAATCTCCTTCTATGCTACAACGTGTATTCATTATAGCCAGGTCAAAGTCAAAGTTCATGGTGCATTTAATAAGTCATACAATAATGTTGTTGACATATTCATGTTGAAGACTTGCAAATGCAATTTGAGCCGCAACATGGTTGACTTCCAACCTTCATTCCTACGCTATTTCACCATTTATTTATTAAAGGGAAATTTCTTTGAGAACTTTAGGAATTCAATATCGCATCCCATCAAGACTGAAAAGTCTTATGCGGCCCCATGCATTTCACTATATCCAAACTTGATCTGAGCTAAATCACTTTGATCTATCGGGAATTGTGATTAATAGAAGTCAACTAACAATAAAATCTATGTGAAGGGCTTTTAATCAAAAGATAGGCATCAACTTGATGAGGAGATGAGCACGATCAAGTTAGTTTTGTCCTTTTAGTCAAAAGATAAACCAATAGTTTGACCCTGCCATGTTCACAATTGTCAACTTCACCCTTTAGTGCCTTGTCATGGTCATGGAAGTTGAAAAATCATCTCAACACACGGCAGAACCTTTGACATTACTTTTTTTTTAAAATATATTTGATCATTTAATTTGGATGTTCAAATTTCATCGCATTAATTTTGAAGAAAAATAATTATTTTTAATACAGACATTCGACTGTAGATTAATGGAAAGATCTAATAAAATAGACAATTATTCTTTTTAATTCGGACATTTAACTACTGATTAATGGGTATCTTAGGAGAATATTTTATTAAAGGGTAGCTGCGCCTTCCCTTAATGGAGCCGCTACCTCTAAGGCATAAGTTGGCATGGTAACCACGGAATAAAATTATTGAATGGTATAAAGATTGAATCTCGATGATAAAATCATGTGACCTATATTTTTCTGATTTACTCTTTCAACCGAGTGTGACAGGCAGGACCATCAGGATACGAATTATACTTATTACCCAATGGATCAGCCATTTATATTGGATCAACTTAATTTGGAGAGTCCTTTTCTAATTGACTGATTTGGCTGGATAGATATTTTATTTGAAAAAAATAAATAAGTCAAATTTATTAATTTGAATTAAATTTGATATCGTATAAATAATTTTCTGTAATATATATTTTTTAAAATTACTAATTTTAAACCGATAGATACACTTTATTTCTCAAAAACATACAAATAATATTTTTCTTTTTTTAATACATATTTATTAAAAATTTGAGAGAACTCCACCAATTTCAATTTGTTTCTTCGTATTCGTAGCTTGGAATCCTCGACCTTCCTACCAGGAAGACATCGATGATTTGTCGGAGCACCATACAATGGATCAACACCAGCCCAAAGCTGCAAGCTGGCCTTTAGCGAGTCGATCAAACACGAATAGAGGAGAATTTTATAGTACAAGTCAAAGACATTGATCCCGATGAGAAAAAGAGACGAACAAAAGAAAAGACAAATGAAGAGGACGTCATTCTAGCGGTTTGATAAGATCAGCCCCATGACTATCTATGAAGAAGTAAATAGGAAAGTTATAGTTGATCAATGTGGAAGAAGATTTTTTTTCTCGACTTTATCGAGATTTGAATCCTTGTCCTATAGTATTACCTCTGTTTCGCATTAGTCAACTCAACTTTATTCTAGAGACAGTAAGATAGAATGCAATAAAGGAGTACATTGTAGAAAAATAAAAGGAGGAGAAGCTCAAGGTTGGGCATCATGATTATCTTAACACACCGTCTAAACTAATAAGCTATATATACTCCAATGGAAATTAAAACTTTTATAAATAGAAGGTGAAATAAAACTTCCTAAATAGATGTGATTCATGCTTTGTTCTTCCTTAGGAAGATGGGCTTTGTTTAAAGAGGGGAGAATGGCTTGGTGAACAGGAGATGAGAAGACCAAGAAAGAAGCATTACCATACTTGTACAAGATTAGGACATACTTAATGAAAATGCAAAACTTTTTCTTAATTAATATACTTATTTATTACCTAACCGGGATATTTATTAGATAAATAATTATTCACTTCATTTTGAAGGAATTTCTCCGATTTCTTTTTATACAACCCGACTTTCTCATTAATATTTTATTTTATAGATACACACATCTATCTTAACCGTTTTTTTATGACTCACATCAAATAGAGAGTGGTATTGATTTTTATTTTTTATAATTTTAATAATAAAAACATAATATATATGTTTAGTATATTGAGATTATAATGTTTTTATTTTATTATTTTTTTAATAAAATAATATCTATTTGTTTTTATAAGTGTTACATTATTGTAGGCAACAATTATATTATATATGTATTTTTTCTATAATATATCTGTTGGATTATTTAAGGAATTATATTATCTGGTTACTCCAACATTAGAAATAAGAATATGGATAAAAAAAATAGTAAATAATTTTTTACTATAATTGTTAGTCAATTGACCGTATGTGTTACAGGAAAGCCCGAAAGCCGTTCCCGTCCCTGTCAGGAGATGCCAACTGTCTCTCCTTTCTACGAACACGGCCCGTTGGTTGCCTGCTAAAACTATACCGTAATTAACTCCTTATAAACCTTCGATGTGGGACTAAAAATAAAAAATTGCGGCGAGTTCCTCTCTCAGAAATCATGAGCGCCGTCGCCTCCGACCGCTGTCTCCACTCCGCTCCTCCTCCACCTGCATTCCTCCTTCATTTTCTCTCCCCTCCCCAAAATCCACGCCCTCCTCCTCACCTCCGGCCCTCACCGTTGACTCCTTCGCAGCGGCTGACCTCGCTCACTCCCTCCCCTCGGCGGCTTCTTCGCCTTCAACCACATCCGGCGGAGGACAGCTGTAATGGAATACCGTGGCCGCTTGAACTCTTGCACCGACTGCAGCTGACAATAGCGTCGGAGCCTCGGAGGGTTCCAGGAGCGGATCGGGAACAGATCGGGAAGAGGCGAGTGGAGAGAAGATGCGGGAGAAACCGCGAGCTTGCAGCCAAACTCTTTCCCCCTTTTGATCTGTTCCCGATCCGAGGCTTCGATGCTATTGTCAGCTGTAGTTGATGCAAGAGTTCAAGCGGCCACAATATTCTAAAAATAGTAGTTAGAAGGATCCATATTATGTTTTCCTTATAATATAACTCAGCATGGCTATTAATTGATGGATCATAAAGTTATTTCTATATCCCATTGCCAAACTTTCTCATTGTCCTTTGTTATTCATTTTTGCATGTAGGTATTGCGAGTGTTTTGCAACTGGAGTTTATTGTGATGGATGCAACTGTACAAAATTTTGTAACAATGTTAACAATGAAACTGTTAGGCATGTGGCTGTTGAAGCCACTCTAGAACGCAATCCTAATGCCTTTAGGCCTAAGATTGGCAGTGGTACACAGACACTTCGAGATAGTAGGGTAAGTACAAGATTTGCAGTTATTTCAGTTTAGCTACATAAATTGAAATGCACATATAAGTGAGAGCTCCATTTGTGATTAGTCAAATACTTAAAGAAAGACAAACTGTGCAAGGTGCCCTTCAATCAAAAATGAGAAAAAAAAGGAAACTGTGCTATACTAGCACACTCTAGACAACATCCATTTCCATAATGTCTTGTCCATAACTTTGTAACTCAAATGGTGTATTCTATTTTATTGCATTTCTCGAATTGTTGAAACAATGGATCAGAGACTTGGTTATAGACTCATTCCAAATGTTCAATTAATTACAAAATATGATGGAATAGAAACAAGAGATGTCATATGCTTATTTACCATTTCAATTGAGCTCCATGACAACATTAAAGAACAATAAGTAATTATATTTAGTCTTAATTGTATTTTCAATTATTATAATTAGCATGGATTCAGTCCACTATGGATTAAGTGGCCTAAAGAAAATTGTCTTGTAGATTAAGTTTATTGGATTAGCCCAAGTTATAAAAGTTGGTCATTTGCATGGATCAATGTTATCAGTCAAGTTTATATCAAATAGTTCCATTTTGCATTTATTCTCTCTTTTCCTTTATCCTCGCATCCAAATATAGATGTTCTCTTCTCTCTAAGAACACTAGTTATCCTCACTAGTTGTACTTAAATTGGTGGCTACAGTTATATGATATCACAACCCTTAATGGTTGGAGCCTTCATTTAGAGAACCAAAATATTCATGAGAAAGTATAAGAACGATATGCACAATCTTACTGTATGAGTAAAATCACAGTCAAATTCAACCACTACTTAGACCTGTTTATGTATTCCCTAGAGGCGTCTTGCATCTCTTGACCTATCCTCATCCTATTTCTATTAGATATTTTGTACAAAGATGTTACTCCTCCCCTCCTCCTCCCTCTCACTACACTCCCAATATCAAAACTTTTAAGAATCTCCTCTTATTATCTTGACCCAGTAAAAGAAACATTGTTATGCAGCATAGGTAATTTACGGAAAGTTAAAACTTGTTTTCCATATGGTAACATGAATATTCTTGTATATGTAGGATGAAACAGGAGAACCTCTGTTTGGAAGGCATAATAAAGGATGTCACTGTAAGAAGTCAGAGTGCTTCAAGAAATATTGTGAGTGCTTTCAAGCCAATATTTTCTGCTCTGAAAATTGCAAATGCTTGGACTGTAAGAACTTTGAGGGAAGCATAGAGAGGAAACCTCTCTTCCGTGGTGATCATGGAAGCACTCTTTACATGCAGCATGCAGCCCTAAACAGGGCTGCCGGTGCTCACATATTTCTGTCTCCAACAATATCTAGGAAGAGGAAAATCCAGGATGTGTTCTCATGCACATCTGTAAATGGCCAATCCACCAAAAGTTTTACACAGGTAATTTTCTGGTTAATGCTACATAGACGGTTTTGTTACATTATATTGGTTCGCCATGGACAGTTTTATGCTCATTGTGTAGGGGGCTCTTATTAGTTGCCTCTACTGAATTAATTTCATTTTCTTTGTTCCATGGGATGTGCTAACTTTCGTTTCTTCATTTTCTAAGCATTGAAAAAATGAAACTTGTTACTATCACACTTTTATTTGTCCATGGCCTGCCTGATAAACTTGTATGTTGGATCATCTGATATTTTAAAAACAATCTTTATGATTTATGTTACTGATGCTAGACACTTTTTATCAGTCTAAGACTCCTGTACAAGTGTCGTCTTCTATTCCCATTCCTGCAGCTAGTTGTACTAATACTGTTCCAGTGGCATCTACTAAGGTCATTTATAGGTATATATAAATTCTGATATTTAAAATATTTTCTCTGTGGATGCATGATCTTTTTCCGAAACGTTTGAGATCTAGCCTTTATTTGCTATGGCAGATCTCTTCTATCAGCCACTGTACGAACAGAACATGTTAGGGATCTCTGCAAACTCTTGGTGATGGTGTCTGGAGAGGTTGCCAAAACTGTCGCTGGTATGCATATACAGTACAAGTAGATAAAAGGAAACAAATAATCATCAAGTGTAGTAGTATTTCCTGCAAAATTTGAATTGCATAGGATACAACTAGACCTATCTAAAAAGAATTAAGTGGACCATCAATGCAAGCTATTACACTTTCATCTTTCATAATGCTAACAATTCCTAAATCATTTGGCTATCCAATGTGTTAATGTGCTATTTACAGGGAAATTAAATCTGCATTTAAAATTTGTATTCTTTACTAGATAACTCGATGACTAGATAAGTCTTGTATTTTTCAGACTTAGTCTCTACCTACATTTCATAGTTTTAACAATGACTTATCCAATCATCGAGTTAAACCAAAGAGAGCAGAAATTGATGGGAAACCCCCCATCATTTTGACAATCAATTGTCTTATGTTAAATAAAATTATAAGTGTCTTAACTGAGATAGCAAAGTCAAGAAGAAGTTGATTTTTTCATTATGTAATAGTCCTATGCTAGTTTGGGCAATTTGGTTGAGCAGGTATCATCGGAAGTGAATAGCAAACAAAAGTTGATATGGGTGGTTGTCAGTAATAATAAAAATAGGTGTCTTTGTGATCCACAGTCAATTGAAACATTCAAATTGTCAGAAAAAAAATGTAAACATTCTAGTGACTAAGAAAAGTTTATCACAAGTAGCAGGGCTTTGTTCACATCATTTTCCTCACATTGATAAGAGTTTGCATTGGATTTATTCACATATTCACTTGCCAATTACTTGTTCAGATAGACAAATTGAGGAGTCATCCGTGCTGGAAGGCCATGTTGAATGTTCTCCACACTCAGATTATGAGAGAGATCAGAGTCAGAAAGATTTAGATATGCCCAGAACCTCGGCTGATGAGTGTTCAAGTGGAATTCCTCTCAACAAACCTGACAAAGAAGAGTCTAGGTCTGAATGCGGGGAAAGAGAGAACGGAGGAAAGCCAATGTCTCCTGGAACTTTGGTGCTAATGTGCAATGAGAAAGACATGATTTTTATGGCCTCTCAAGTTGCTGCTGCAGATCCAAGCTCCTCAAACAACCGAAGTGCATCAGAGGCCTATGTAGAGCAAGAGAAAGGTGTACTAACCAAGTTCAGAGACTATCTCCTTAAGCTAGTTACCTGTGGTCAGATGAAAGGTAAGCATGTTTTCCCATGCTAATTGTTGTAAAGGTTGAAAAAGGATCCTGACATAAACATTGTGAAAATGTCCAAGTAAATAGTTGAATATTATTAAATTTATAGAACAATAAAAAATTGACAATTAACAGCATATATATGGACTAAATATTTATTTATTTGATCCAAATAGTAATTTAGTTTCTAGTCTAAATAAATTTTTAAAATAACAAAATTAAACCTGAATCAAATTATATAATCAAAATTATTCTAATTAAATTAAACAAAAAAATTTGGGTGGAAACTAGATTTGCCCACGGGTTGTGATCCTATCTGAAAGCGAGAAAGATGATGCACTGAGCAGGTGAGTTTGATGTTGACCGTGCGAAGACTCTGAGTTGACAAAAAATGACTCTGATTTGTCCTGTGTGTCAAAAAGAACGTCAACAACTAAGCTAGGGAAGGATCCCAGCGCACAGTAATTCAGTAACGCCAATCAATCGTGGATGATAATGAAGTAATAAGATGAGGATGACAAGAGTCGCGGACAGACGAATTCCCAGTCGATCCTGAATGTGATCTTAGCATCATTTTTGATCTGTCTGTATTACAAATCTTGGCGTGAGGCGCTGCATATGCTCTTGAGTATGGTAACGTGTGGATGGCATAGGGAATATCTGTCTCGATAGCTGATCGAGAAGCATCATACAAAATGACAAGGAGGAATGTTAGTCGTTGAAGGGCCTTATATATTACACTAGTAGACAGTAAGTAGAGCGTTGGTACAGGCCAGCAGTATCTTACGTAACGATCGACTCGATCTTCGCCGCTCGCTGACCAAGGAGTCAGTGTATCTTCCGCTTTATGAGCTTTGTTTCGTATGGGCTCCTAGGACCAAAAGTGCACCTTGATAGTGTCCGGTCTTGCGCGTTATCGAGTAGCGGTGATGATACTTACATGGCCTGATCTGAAATAGTTGAGCGGTAGTTGACCTTCGGCAGAATGATAGGCGGACCAAGTTCCGGAGATACTTACTTCTTACTGAGAGTTCTATCTCGCCGGATCACGCTAGCGATCGGTCCGATATTGACCGCGGCTTTGCAAATCCCACTCTATCATCCACACCCCTCCTACTTGATGTCATTAGTTGGAACTTACGTCCCTTGGTGTCTCCTCAACGTTCGAGCTCCTTGTTCAAATCTAGTTAGTAGGAGTGAGGCTGCACAATTATATATCCGCTAGTTATCCTCACGTGTCATTTTGTTCCAACTGATGTTATGCGGCAGTCGTCCCTTCTTTAGACGGGGTTTGGGCGTCATCACGCTTATTAAATGGAGCTTCACTCTGAAAACAGACGCGAGCATTTTTTAATATAGAACAGATGATGATGAGGCATTTTTTATCATATGCTTGCCATTACTACACTACACCTCCATGCTATAAATGTCGACCTATCTTATGCCATGTGTGTGCCCTTTAAAAGAATATCTCCTCAGATCGTGTTCGATTCGGCTCATGTGACCATCAAAATCAATAGTCCAGATTAATCCTCTCTCCTCTATCCCTTCCCTGAGAACGACTCTTATATTACCCTAGGTTTTTTAAGTTTTTTAAAGTTTATCCACACAAGCCTCGCTGTATTCGCGATTTACTTTCATCTTCTTCCTCCTTCTCCGTTATATGATCCTATCGCGGTGACGGCGTTTGTTTTCCAAGTTCTTTTTCGCTTCCTTCATTCAGTTCTCCCTTTCCATTTCATTTTCCTCGCAGCTCCATGCTTTTCTTCTGGCCAGCTCGCTCACTACACGCCTCCCCTGTCAATAGCAATATGTACCAGGAAATGGCGACTTACCATCCGATACTGTCGTCCACCCTTACCATCATCACTTACCCTTCCTCAACCTTCGCTCACGTCATCCATCACCGCACTATACTACATGACAAATTGAGTCTGCATGTAATCCCTCCTTGCGCTCATATCCATTATCATTTACGTAGTACTACGACTGCATTCATAACATGTGGGCGTAGTCAATACTCATTTATTATATATACTCTACTCGTCATCCAGGGCCTGCCGTCAAGTGGGTGTAATTTTCGCCCAATTAGGTTTATAAGTCCAACTAACCTCTCAGCCGGTCATACTTTCCATGAATTACTTGGAGAACTAGTTTGGGGGCTACCGGGTTGAAGCGGTACGAGTTAGTAATCACCTTATATTTAACTAACATTTATTCTATATGAGTGCATTCTCTCTGAGTGCATTCTATGTATGTGATCCTTGTTAGTGCACATTCTAAACTATGTGTATAATTGGATAAACTCCCTAATGGATGTACTGAATGTTCAACAGAGACGATGGATCAGACACCTATATCTTACATGTGGCAATCATGATTCCTATACGAAGAATTGATGAGTTTGGGTAACCGACAAATTTTCTTCTATCGGACGGATTGGTTATTGGCTATTCTATGTCTCCGATCAGTGTACTTCATATTGGTTCATATTATGGATCATCTCAATGAAGTTTCATCATCGTATGTTTGAGTACAAGGTTCTACCTTCCACTTGAGGTATAGTCACTTGGTCATGGCTTTTAGGTTATACTTTGACATTTTAAGCAAGCATCTCTTGGAGGTGTAGACCCAGGATGATTAGGTATAAGTCGAGAGTGTTAGAAGGTTGTTTGATAGCCCCTATGGATTCACTCTTGCCTCTACCGGGATATACCTGCCACTTGCTAGTTCACTCGAAAAGATCACATGTTAAGAGTAAGAGAGACCTCTTAGACGTCGGAGTGAGTCGATATCATCGGATTATCGGAACATGAGATTTAGTAGTGCCTGAGGACCCCCTACCATCCCCATCCTGAACCGTTGGTATACGTAGTGACGGCCATGATAGGTGGCGAAGTTTTGAAGGTTCGAAGGTTCAGTGGATCAACCTATGATTTTTGGTTAATTGGGGATTTTCATGATGGTACTACTAAATACGTGTACTCGCTACATTAGAATATATTGTTGATCGTTCCATAATAATAGTTAATTATAGATCGATAACATTAAGCGGAAACTATAGTATTCTGAGTTTATCTGAGATATAAAATGATTTGAGAATTGAATCGGAGATCGAGATATTAAGTCCTGGTCGCACGTATGGATACGCCGCGAGATCGATGCCAGGGAAGAAGTCATGGTGAAGTGTCAGTCTTTGCAAGTTCTTAGTTTAATTAATGAAGTAAATTGGTTTGGTTCTTTAATTAAAAGAGATTTGGTTATTGAACCATTTCTAGACCATATATATATATATATATATATATATATATATATATATATATATATATATATATATATCTAATATTAGATCCTGTTCGAGGACGGAGAAGACGGAAAGTGGTGGCGGATCGCATTTCTCCATGGATCTCCACTTGCAACATGATAATCATCAAGCGCGGTGTCATCTCTGAGCCTCTCACATTGAGTCGGCCATTGGTCCCAAGCGCGACGTCTCGAGGAATGAATATGAGGCAGTCTCGCAGGCGAGCATGGTAGAGTCAGAATATCGGGAATATTACATATTCTTGACCCCCCTTTATATAAGGCTTGCTGCGTACGTCTGCTTCCAAGAGCTGCATGCTTCCCGGCACACCTTTTCATGCTTCCAAGGCAGCACTAAAATAGCAAATTTTAAACTTAACGGTTTCACGAGCATGTCACGACGGCTGTCCCCCTTTCACGAAGGTATCTCGAGTGAGTACTGGTGCTCATACATCGGTGCCGATATGCGGCCGCGCGACACTAACTCAGGATATCTGATATCAATATCAATCGACGGGGATACATGAGTCGAGTCGGTCGCCGCACCACCCGCCACCTCGCCCGCCCCCCAGCTCCAGCAGCTCGTAACGCTCCTCTCATCGTTTTCTCAAATGCCTATATTAGCGTCTCGGGAGCATTGTACCTCTGACTTTAGCCCGCGCGAAAGCTCGCTTACGCGTGGCTCAAGTGTCTTCTCAAGTCTGTGGTACAATTACTCTGCTCAGTGGGGATATCCAACCTTTCGTCTAGCATCCGCCAGCCGTTGTTTAGGCTCCCCAGCTCACCTTCGATCTTCTCTTGGACATTGCATACGCCGCAGACCGATGCCATTTATGTGAGATTCGTCTCTTCAAAGGCGGCGTCGGCCCGAGACTTCATCGTGGCACCTTCTCATCACCACACTCTCTATTTCCGGGACGGGTCTTGTCAGCATGCGCCGGGGCTCCAACACATCGAGGCGACGCACTGGCAAGTCTATTCGCTTGTCATTAATCCCAAGCAAGTCCGCTAGCGATACAGTAATGGCTCCCAACATCCGGCATATAAGGTTATGTAATTTATCCATTTTTCCATCCTATCCTCGCCCTCACGATGGTGCTACAAGTTCGCCATAGTGATTGGAAATCCGTCGTACAGCATGACACATTAAGGCCGAGTAGCGGGGCTGAATGTCGACCTGCTGTCGAATTGCAACGTAAAGTTTGTATTGGCCCTACAGTGTGATTTCTACTTGTTTCATGCAATCCGACCACGCCACACTTGGTTTCTGCAACTTAGATGTTCCAATGGTTATTAATTGCCTGCACCTTCATCTTGGGTGGATGGTCCCCACGATCCCCGTCCTCGACGCCAGTCCCTCGCTGCGCTCACCTTATACTTCAGTACGATCGCGTCCGGCCCCCGACCCTGCTAGCCTTGTACTTGTTCCTTACTCGCAAGCTCCTCTCGGACCATAACATCAGGTGGTATCGCTTGCCGCTGCCTCCATAGCAGTCTCCTTCCACAGCCAACCCTCTCTCTCCGGCGCAGGATGTCTCACCATTCCGCCTAGTTCCTCGTTCTTCATCGGTGCTCATCTTCTGCGTGCCGACGCGACCGCAGCAACAATCCTCTCTCTTCTTTGTTGCTATGTACTTCACCAATCGTCTCGGTTCGTCCAAGACCTCTTCCGGAGACTCAGAGCCTAAGTCTCTTGAGCCCCGATTATGAAATCATTTCCTTCTCCTCCGACCTCCGACCTTCCGATTCCTCTATTGCCGGTATCACCATGTCATCATGTTTCCATCAACCGCTCTTTCTTTCCGTATATTTCCGGGCCTCCCTCCATCATCTAGTGCTGAACTCCTTTCGAATGCTATCAGGGGTGGTTGTCCTTTTTCTCTTGCACGACATTCCACTCACTCCTCGACTCTTCCATTACTTTTACTATCCCAAGTCGTCCGAGCCGGGGACTTTTCTCTTTCAAGCTCGAGTGGGCTTAGTCTTCTTTGATAAAATGTTGACTTCCAACAAACGCTGGAAGGAATATTTCTTTTTCGTGCGCTTTCTCGAGCGGCCAGATTTTCCAACACACTGGTAGCTCGACGTGGCGGCTCAGCCTCCATTGAAGAAGTACAAGAGCCGATCGGACTACCTCGACATAGCTGCGATGATGTCCGGTCAGAAATACAACATCCATAAGTTGTTGCTGGAGGGTGTCCTATACATCTTCGGCTTGAGTCCAATCCGCACCCGACTCCCATTCAACCTAGGTATGTGATCACTTTGCTACTTTCTTTGATTCTAACTTATTTTCCTTCCTTTTCATGCGGTCGAAGTCATGTTGCACGCACGTCTGGCTGGCAAGGCAAAACTCGTAGACATCACGATCAATGTGGCCACTGTTGAAGAACTGGGGAGCCGAGGCCTCCAATCGGTCAGCTCGCAAGAGCCACAGGATGAGAGCCAGGCAGCTCCCATTTTAGCGAGTGGGGGAGCGATTGGGGGCTCCCAACCTTCCGAACGATATTCGCTCATTCCAGTTGAGGACTCGGGCTCCACTTTCTCGAACGAGCCACTAGCCAGGTGCAAGAGGTATCGGGCGAAACCTTCCTCATGTTACGATTCCGCAAGTGTACGAATTCATCGTCAGTAATATATAAGATTGTCGAATCACAGGGACTGTTGATTAGGCACTAGAGATGTCGCAAAGTAAGTTATCTAGACGGTCGAAAGTTGGTTTTGACGCTTGCAAACTAACGAGAATGATTGAAGAGAGAAAGAGAAGGATGAGAGAATCGATCTTGAAGGGAATTGAGCTTTGGAAAATGGATTCTAGGATTTCTATTTCGTTGTGGTGGAACCTGATGTATCATGTTCTATCTTTTCCTCATTGTCAATCAACATGCATTCGCCGGAAGTTAAAGCTGCTATCCTTAAGCACTAAACGGAGAAGATCCTTGTGAAATCTTGTTACGGTTAACCCCTGTCACTAGGGCGCCTTGGTAGATCACAAGAATGCAAATCCAATCGGTGTCATTAAGGATAGAGATAAGGGTTTAATTCGGTCTCTTACTTCCTTATGGAGAAGTTGCCTCTCCTTTCAAGGGAGTATCCTAGATGTCTGTAAACGGGTTACCCCTGTCATTAGGGCCCCTCGGGTGTACGATCTAAGATCCTCTCTTTACGAAATTAACAATTCCTATACAATTGATCAGTATGATGAGATAATCTCAACAAGTCTCATGCATATCAAATAGAAACAAAGTAAGCAAAATCATACAATAAGTAAAGGCATAAACATGAGTCTTACATCAAACCCTATCCACAACTACTCCCTACATCCATAGAAAAGGAGATCTACTCCGTTGTGAGGGAAGAATAACTCCAAAATATAAAGTAAAACATACTTACAACCCTTGATGTGAGAAGAAGGGGAAGAAGAGATGCTTGCCGAGGTTTCTGATGTCTTGGGGATGCCTCTATTTCAAATTTATTTATGGCAGAGACTTAGCTAAAAAGTCTATGACGATGAATAGATCCACTAGAAAGAATTATCTAGTTCATAACAAAAGGCTCATGATAAAGACATTCCAAATCCATTTATAGATGGGGCTTTGCCAAAAAGTCTATGAGGATGAATAGTCTATAAAAGAAATCTATCTAATTCATAATAAATAGCTCACGGTAAAGACATTGAAAATCAGTTAATAGTTGCATACTTACGAAAAGTACGTAGGATGGTCGACATGCATATAGATGAGATCAAAGGTGTGCTTGTTGATACATCCATATGGGATCAAAGGAGCATGAGCAGACCTCCGATGGTGACTAGAGACTTGTACTGATCGGGAGTATGGATGATGGTTGGAGGGTTATATACTGGCTAGTATGTACTAAGGGCTACATGTTGACCGGTGGTGATTAGAAACTTATACTGATCCAGAGTATGGATGATGGTTGGAGGGCTCCATACTGACTAGTATAGACTAAGGGCTACATGCAGATTGGTTGAGGATGAGCTTATTAGAGACTAGAGTTGTCAAACGTGCCAACTCATGGTGGGGCAGGTCAGCCCGTGGCAGGTCGACCATTTGCCCGAGGGGGGGGGCACTCATCATCTTGATGGGTTGAAAAATCTCCAAACTAATAATAATCTAAAGGTTTCTGCTTAATTCATTCAATCCATTGTCTGTCAGAAATATCATGGGTACGGACTCGTTGCCTCCTCTCCTAATGTCTAGCAACCACAAGCCGAGGATGTGGTTCCCAGTTCAAGCTGGCGCTCAGAGCCAAAGGCAAGAGAAGTGTAAGGTAGATGCGAAAGTCGTACCTTATATCTCGTAACCACCATAGTGTAGGCAGGGGTGCATGGGGTCAACAGGGCTCTTTAGAAGCGTAGGATGCTTACCAGGAGGAGCACAGCACTCTTGTCCGACGAGCCATACCGGGAGGTGTCAAAAAGCATGTGTCCTTATCTCGTAATAACAACAACATATATCTCGCCGAATCATCCGCTCTGACATCCACACATATATTCGACCATGATATTCCCACCATTGCGACAATTCCTCATCGTACCACAATGCGATGAGTCGTTTGCCATCATGGTTGTTATTGGAGGTTGATGGGACCTCTTTTCGGTAAGCATACTGGCGGGAGCCGCGAGTGTCTCTATTTTCCTGTATGAGTGCTCACGATCGCAGGTCTGTGTTCCTCATATCAGCTCCAAGCCCTGCCACCACCTTTCTCGATGCAGTATTCCAGCGTGAGCACATCGCATCTCGGCCTCTGATCCCATGCACATATGAGCTAGCGCTCGGCCGATGCTTGATCAGACTTGTAGGTGGTTACGATCGAATCAGCCTGTGCTCTCGAACCGGAAGGTGCAGGACGCTTCCACCGGATCACCTTCCACGCGGCCTTTCAAAGTACGCCCCCGCACTGATCATGCTCTCTCTCAAGTCTGTGAAGGTCGAAGGAGGAGCCGATGATTGACAACTAGTTTTGTATTTGCTGGCACGAGGTTGGTTGAGTCGTCCCATGTGTAGCTCGATCTGCATCACCGAACCGAGGATTTAGTGGTGCAACCTATCGGACTTGGGAAATTTCCTCTCGATCTGATCTTCAAGCGACTCCGGGCACCCAACCGAATCTCGCACGCTGTAAATCACCCCATTAAAGTCGGCGCCCACTAATAATGCGCTCATTAAATGTTCATTAAATGCGGCAGGCGCCGTCGTCACCATAGTAGCGCCACCAAAGTGCAGTGATTCTCCGAGACAGCTTGACAGGATGTTGCTTGAATTCCAGCGTGGATGTGGACGCTCCGATTCTACTCTAGATCGACTGCTCTGGGTCTGAAGCCATTCATCTAGAATGGCCGCACCTCCTCCTCGCCACTTCGTTGTCTCTCTGCATCGTCGTTGATGCCGACGTGGTAGCGTGTTCCCAACATCAGTTCATGATCATCGTCAACGGTATTGCATTCCCCTCCGTAAGCTTCTCTCTGTTTGATAAATTTAATGCTCTACTTTCTTATCTGTCAGTTCGCTTTCGTGTCCTACTGCCATGAACCTTCTACTTTTCATTTCTTCCACTGAGTTTCTCGTGTAAGCTGCTTCCCGTCCGCCTCGTATACTACCATGGAGACGGGTTAATCGGATGCGCTGCATAATCTCTCTTCTGACGACTCATGAAATAGTCCCCTCCCCGCCCTCCTCCGAGCCTCGATGACTCGACATTGTCTATTTCTTGAAGACCATTTTATACGATCTTCGATTTTCCATCCATCCTCTTTCATACCGAGTTTGCAATTATCTGTGTCCCTCTCAGCAGCTTGTGTGTTCAACTTTCTTTCATCATAGGCCTTTAAGTATGTAATGTTAAGTGCCGAGTGCACAACATTCCGAGCCCCTCGGGTCTTCCTATTTATTATCCCAAATAGTTCGAAGCCGACACTACCTTTTCTAATCTCAGAATCAGCCCTCAACGGGTCTTTTTTGACAAAATGCCCACTTTCCCTTGAAGGTGGAAGGTGTACTCCTCTAGGACAAATGGTCACCAACCAAGCTTCCGGACCAAACAAGACACTATTGCCCTCCTCAACCAGAAGGCTAGGCACAAATTAACCTACCTGAGGCTAGGCAACTGCAAGGAATCGACTCAATATATAATATGTTTATGCTTTAGTATAATTTGATCTGGGAAGTCCTAGTCAGCTGAGTCAGGTCCTAGTCCTAGTGGAGGCTAGGCTAAGGTAGGCAGGGTGAGAGAACTTTCGTATATCGCCGGTGTGATAATGGGCCAGGACCGGAGGACTTGATCCCTGTGTCATATACCGAGTCCTAGTTGTGCTAGGTAAAGGAATCAAAAGTGGATGATGCGTCCGGGGACTTGATCCACAGCCAGAATAACGGTGGTGAGGAGCGGCAAGTGAGAAAACTCTGGGTGTAGTAACCTTAGGTACAGAATCTTGGAGTGAATGCCGTTGACGGATGGTTTCGAGTTTACCTTGCCGGCTGATCCAAGATCATACCAAGCCAGCAGCATCTTGTGTAAGAATCTAGGTTTAGGTTTACCATTTATTTACCATTATTCGATCTAACATTTGTTGTTGGTTACAATGTAATCACAGAAAAGTCTTAGTGGATCGGACAAGCGACCTGCAGAAAGTCCAAACATACGGAGGAGGCATGTTAAGATGTAAGTGGATGTATAGGTACACAAATCTGGACATCAGGGATGCTCGTTAGCTAGCGTGGTCGGGTCCAGCACAAGACAGCCTAAGGTCTAGACCGACCGGAAATCCTCCATGCCTTTAAGTTGAGACCTGCGTATAACACCGTAACTAAACTTGTGGTCGAGAATGGCCGTCGTCTTCTTCACCCTGCACGCCTGATCATTGAGTAGCCGACACTCAATCGAGGATAGTTAGTGAGTACTCATCGGGAACCATCACCGGAATAATTCGAGTTCCAAGTCGATCAAAGCCAGAACGAAACGTAGACAATTGATTCGGCGTGACGATCACGGCGAACCATGCAGATTCTGCATCGCTGCATGATGATTCAGACGGATCGACAAGGAAGAAAGGTGATCGGTTGATCGGCGAGCATCGACGGCTTCGAGAGATCCATCGGTCAATCAATCGGAATATCCAATCCAATCATCAGTAATGCACCATAATGATTTCAATTTCATTGTACAGATGATGATGATGACGGTTTCACGGTGAGTCGTAATCAAATTGATCGTTGTCGAGAGACCATTCGAAAATCGTATAAAACCATGACTTCAATGAGCGAGCGAAACGATGGTGGTTCTTAGATCAACAAGCAATCGGCTTCCCAGCGCCGTCCCCACCCTGATTCTTATAAATGCCCAAGTCTCAATAATATAACGACGATCGATCCATGAACTGTATATTCCTCTGCGAGCCTGAACGCCAATCAGATCCACAGATCCTAGCACTACCTAAGCTCCATCTATTTCATTCTCGGTCAGATATTTTAATTAAAGTAATAATTTAAAGCAAGATAGTAGTGTGTTATCTTGCTCCATGTGACGATTCACTTATTTCCTCCGAGAGAATTCTGAAAGAAGGATTATAGCTGTAACAAAAGTTCACCCTTCACGTGAGGAGAGCGAGTTTGAGTAGGGTTTTCTAAGGCATAAGAACCGAATTGTGTCTCTTCTCATTTCATATTCATCCGCTCATACTACTTGATATAAAGTTAATTAGCACATATTCACCACCTCAAAGCCAAGCAGCGATCTATCAATTGGTCAGTGAGTACTGCTCTCATAATAACAACCGCTTTTCAAAGCATTTTTAAAACTTTTCTTTAATTTATTTTTTTAGAATTTTTTTTGTCTTGGAAATCGGTTTGTTATTTTCTTTCTTGCAAGAATGTTGACATCTTATCAAGGAAAGGAAATCTACTACGACTCCTCATTATACAATCGTGTATTCATTTGGCAATGATGGAAAGCTTCTAACTCATAAAGCATTTGCAACTTGAGAATTTTCTCAAAACTCAGAAGCAAACACAAGGGTAATAGATATTTTAATTAGTGTTTTACCTAATAATGTTTTGTGTCAATTACAAGATTACAAGAACGCATTCGAGATGTGGACCAAATTGATCGAGCTTCACGAGATTTCGTCGAGGCTAGAAGATCAAGGCGAAAATGAATTCGAACTTGAATCCGAATCCGGAGAGCTATCCTCAGAACCAGATCTAGACCAAATCAACTTCATCGCACTAGTGGTTGAGGAGGAGGCTGATGGATCTAAACCTGAGCCCGACCAAACACTCGAGCCTGATTTCGAAATGGCATTGGTCAAGGGGGAGAATCCTAATGAGGATTCAAAAGGTAATATTTTAAATTCAAAATTTAAAGAACACATAACATGTTTTAGTTACAGAGAAAAAGGACACTACAAAAATAAATGCCCGATGAGTCGATCTGCACAACCGGAGGCAAAGGAGAAGCTGAAGCCTAGAGTACGGAAAAGGAAGGACCACATCGAATGTTTCAAGTGCAAAAAGATGGGACACTACAAATCTCAATGCCCGGAGAGAAGACCCAAGGATTCAGGGGGAGCTAGTATGGTAAATAAATTATATGAAAATTTGCATGCTTTAGATCCTTCTTGTTTAAATTGTAATATGAAATTAAAAATGCATGAAAATCCAACATTAAAATTACTTAACAAAAATAATCTAACTAATAAAAACTTAATTAATTCAAATATAACTAAAATTGACCAAATCAACCAAAAACTTAATCAAGACCTAGATCCAGTTAATCAAAATTATTTAACAAAAAATTTAAATAAAAATAAGAAACTGAACTATAAATCAAAGTTTAGAAAATTGGAAAAACAAAATAATGTTTTGAAAAACAAAATTAATATATTAGAAAACATTATTAATAATTTTATCAACTCACAAAATCTAGATTTAAGTTATAAATCAAAACCAAATCTAAAACAAAATCTCTACAAACCTAATTATAATCATGTACCTTTTAATTATGAAACTAAATAATAATAATAACAATAATAACAAATAATAATAATAAAACAACAATAATGTATGATGTTTCGTCAATTGGTCTGTAAAGTGCATCCCGATCAAACTAGGTTTGATAATGGCAAGGATTGAAGTTAAGACGTGGTGGATGATTCTAACAAGCTTCATGGAGCTTGCAGGAAAGTCCCAAGTGATACTTAGGCAAAAGTCCTAGCTACGACTAAGTAACCTAAGAAAAACCTGTGGTGGAAAACCCTGTCCCAGAAGCAACCTAGGTGGAGGAAAACCCAGGCGTGAGCACCCTGAGGCTGTGGTCCTGGGTAACCTGTGAGTGGTAACTTAAGCCAGTCCAGTCTAGTCTGGACCTGGTGGACGGATGATCGAAATTGCATCGTCTCGGAGGATATCTGGTGGATGGTATGTGAGAGGTAGAGGAGCGTCAGCAAGTCGCTGCTTAGACCCTTGATCGGTCGGGTCCAAACCTCGGTCCATGATGATCGAAACTTGAAGTCGATTAATTATCCGATGATTGACAATTTTATAACTCCAGATATTTTCACGGCAAGCTCGCGAGAAACCAATATTTCTGATCAAACTCGCAACTAGAGATACGGTTGATGGGCTGGACAACCGCGGATGCAGTCTCAGCCCTCACGTCGAAAGTCGTGACCGAGACGACCCGTGTGGCGGCGAATCTTGGCCGGGCGCAGGCGAGGGAAGCGTCGCGTCGGAAGATGCCGAGGCGAGCGCGGAGGATCAGGCCGGACCACCCGAAGACCAGGGTGAGAGTTCACGGATCATCATCAAGCCAGGCCAACTCGCCGGTCGATCGGTGGAGCGGTGGAGAGCTCGGTCCAAAGCTGACGCGACAGACACCAGTGATCCAAGATCCTATCCGACTTGCTGAGGTGCTTCCCTTGCTTGAGATCCTCGCCCGAACTCGCGCGTGTTCCGTCTCGCTGTGAGATTGCAGCTCCCAACCGCCAACTCCCATCTACGACAAGTTCTCATCTCTTCATTCTTTTTCTTTGTATACTTTATTATTACTAATTGTACTCTAGATTGTAATAATCATATTATAGTTGTATGACGTCAAGCAGGACCAAGGAGACCACTTAGTAGGAGTCATGGCCAGGCCCGCTCCGGGTGCATTCATCCTCAGTATATTACTCTCTTTCGTGGCTCTTACCATCGGTTTTTAAAATCGAAAATAGCCACGAGCTATTCACCTCTAAGCGATCCATCAATTGGTATCGAAGGGTCGAGCGGGAATCGTTGAATCTACAACCACCATTCAAAACAAATTTTTCGTGGTATTTATTTTGATTTTACTTAGTCAATTAAATTTAGCTTATTCTAAATTTTTTCTCGAATCGCTTTGCGGGTTGTGTTGGTGAACACACCCGAGTTTGTATTTTGTTATATATCCTTTATACTCCACCTTGACACTCTCGACACAATCCGTCCAGGGATAGTCGGTCCTCTCTCTCTTATGTTATAGTTAAGTGAACTCTGCTGTTAGCCGTGACTATTCAGCCCTCGACCTCAAAACCAAGGCACTTGAAGGCACCAAAAATTAGTGGGGCTTGAAGGATGATTGAGCAAACCTCAAGTCACTAGGACAACCGGACGATCTACACGAATGGCGTGTGACCATACGAATGAACAGATCTGGTGTGTAATGCCTATGCCAAGGCGTACAAGCTGTCAGATTGCCTAAAGAGAAGAACTCACCTACGGCAGCTTTGCAGGTGGTGAGAGTGTCATCGACATAAGAGTCCTCCACTAAAGTAAGTAAAGAGACCTAATTTAATAATTATTAATTTAAATCAGCTTAGCGGAGGTGAGGCCTAGTGTCAACTGACAGATTCAAGATCTCAGCCAGATTCAACGGTCAACGTCATTGCAATCGCAAATTGGAGGGTAGATAAGCAACATCATCGTAAGGTATTCTCTTAACGCTTTCGACACTTGTGTGGGTTTCAACTTATCTACCATAAGTTATTAATGATCGGCACCTTTGTATCGATAATCGTCATCGCTGCGGGACCAGGATGGAGTGCAACGAGCAGTGTAGCGCATGTATAAGCAGATTGAGATTAGCGAAGACGGCACGCCGAGTCAGAGCCATAGAAATCGAACTAAGACGCGACGACAGGCCCAACCGACAGGCTCGTGATCGGAGGGGCCGGGTGTGATGCAGGGATTCAAGAAGACAGGAGCCTTGAAAACAGGCCTAAGACGCCCTACTGACAACACTGAAGGAAGCCCTGTCTTCATTTAATTTTCCAAAATTTCAAACGACACGCCAGATTTTCTCATCATCTGGAAGGATCAGTGCAAAAAATCCAGGCAAGGGATCTCAATTCGCAGCCCAAAGGGCCAAACCTCTCGTCGTTTATAGAACTCGAGGCATTTAATTTTCTCAATACCCGACTACACCCACAACCGAAGTGAGGATTAATTACAGATGAGGTAGGAGGGTAAGTAATATCTTGAAGACTAACGTAACTGCCAATCCATCCAGTGTCAGCTCAAACCCTCCGTAAGTACAAATCGAGGCTTATATAGGCTTGATTAATTATTTAATCGAAGTCAATTTGAATAACAAGCAGGATTAACAAAGACGATTTTATCAACTTCGATCCGAGATCGATCAACTCTTGAGGAAGAGAACACAAGTAGAGCTGGACTAAAGGATATAGCTCGATTTTCTTAGATCCATCTCGAATATGATTATCAAACACAAAGGGCACGGCATATTGGTTATGGTTGCCGAATGCAGTCATCTATACGAGTTCGACTTCGAGACAATTAAGTCATATCTCCACTTAAAATATTTAAGGGTTGCACTACCCGAGCAATCAAAGTCGACCTGATAATATTGAAAATCTCAAGGATTTGACCTCAAAGACCATATCGAACGATCCGTGGAGCTAACGATTTTAATAAAAATTAAAAATTGAAATTCGAAATTAATTATTATTATTCAATTAAATTCAACTTGAACATTAAACTTACACATTAAAAAATTTCCAGTGCACTGCTAAACATAAAAATTAAAATCATGCACCGACCCGACGTGCACTAGAGAAGACTAACTATCGAACCAAGAGTATCCATTCTGACTCAGTCGTTTACTTGATAGGTGGATCCAAAACACCACCCGCAGATGCATACGAACATGGGATCTGACGGCTTCAATGGAACGGTCGACCACACCCTTGGCTAGCATGTAAGAGTGATGAAAACGTTGGATGGTACCTGCGCTTCAAGGCGAATGTTGACCATGCGTGCAGTGGCGTGGAGCTTTATGGCGATCATAGTTCTCTAGGCAATGGACCTATAACTATGGGGCTTACCACTAGTAACAAGACTGACTTAATCTCAAGGTTTAATCATTTAGATTAGTTGAGACGACCGATCCACGAAATTACCAGGACGATACTGAAGTGACACCACAGAGAAGATGAGACGACTAAGGAATTTAGGAGTGATTGGAAATATAAGAGTCTGTGAGACATGAGATTAAATTCAAAATATTTTCAAATAAAATTAATTAAAAATTAAAAATATATTTTAATTAAAATTAACTTAAATATTTTCAAATTTAAAAATTAACAAAATAACTACATGATTTATGTATGACATGACATGATATTTTTTTATTTTTCATAATAAATAAAATTTTTCTAACTTAAATATTTTTAAATATCATACTCTTACCTTAAAGATGCCTTAATAATTTTTTTAAAAAATTAATATTAATTTTTTAAAAAATGTATTTTTAAATAAAAATTAATTTTTTGACTTTTTGAAAAGTTACTAATTAATTTTTTTTATTCAAACTTTGATAATAAACATTTTTCAATTGGTAAAATTATTAAATTATTTTATATTTCTTGAAATATTGTTAAGTGTAAAATTAAACTTAAATATTTTTCAAATTAAATTAACTTAAATATTTTTTTAAAAATAACTTCAACTTAAAATACTACTCAAAATTAAAGATCAACTCGATCTTCAACACTCACTTACTTTTGATAGATCCATCAACTACTCATGAGGATCTCGCTTTCGGATGGTTGTGTTCATCCTGATGTGACACCAGTCAGTTCCTATAAACTAAAGAATCTTAGGATGGATCAATAGCTGTAGAATGGGAAAAAATCGATTTCGAGAAGGTAGGTATATGTCAACTTCCCGATTTTGATTTTATGTTAGAAAAGTATTATTGAATTTAATTTCAATTTATTAGTATAATGATTAAGCCACCATAGCCATTGCCATATATACTGTCCGAGTCAAAAAGTCATAAACATTAACATAAAATCTATACTTAGGCCTAGGAAGACTAATAACGTCACCGTCTACCAGCCTCTACCCTCAACACAGGAAAACTGTTGTTGTGCCACCGAGCTCACATGTTCGGCTACATTGGCGCGAGATGAGACTAGTCAAATGGACTAGCTAATGAGGCTCACCAAGTTAAAGTTGAAAATTCATTCATCATGCATTCTCAATCGAATCGACAGGAAAACAAGTCAACAAGTCAACACAAATCTAGAAAGAACTACTTGTTTACTCTCTCGAGCCCTTCCCCAGACCTGTTTCGAGTTCACAACGGTCAAACCACCAAGAAATATAATAGATGACTCTCCTCCGGTTCACGTAAAATTCTAAAACACACAACAGTGAAACCTTTGAAATATTTAATAATTTTTATTAATGTAGAGAAAAATAAAAACACACTAAAATTAAGAAGAATATACCCACCATGGAGGGAGAATTCGAGAATCCACACTTTGAATATAGAAAAAATAGAGATAAAAATATGAATACTGCCTAGGACCCAAAAAATGATTTAGTAGAGCGAAGCGTAAAAGAAAAGAAAAAGACTCATGTTACTAGAGTTAAGCTAATAACAGTAAAGATCGATTAGGGTGTACAAGTAAAGTGCAGGCGTATGCATCATTATTCAACATAAGGTTATTTAATTAACAAATTTCAAAAATAAAACACCCTATGAAATTTTAATAAAATTTCCAACTTAAACTATTTAAAAAGTATTTGAGTGTAAAGTCTTCATCTTGAACACTAAAGACTACTTAGGAAATTTACATCAAAACAAACCCCGAATATTTTGGGGTATTCATCAACAGCAGTGAGAGCATATATAAGTGTATAACAAAACCCTAAACACACCCCTATAAATAAAAGTAATATTTTAGTAGATACATATAACAACATATCCGATTAAGAACAATAATTAAAATGATGAAATTATTAATACCCAATTAACAATCAGATGATAGAGAATGACAAAAAACTTTTACTTTGAAAAGCAATCACTAACTTTCTCAATGATCACCAACCTAAGCTAGAACAAAACAATCAACCATCACCAATTGGACCCAACTAAAAAGTCTAACGAGTTAGATCATCTATAAGGAAAAATATAGCCCGATTTCAAAAAAATCCCAAAACCGTATGAGAGCCTCACTTCCGTGACAGGACTTACGCATCAGGACCTACCCATTTAATTAGCCCATCGAAGAAATCATCCGAATTGGTACCAAAACCCATTAATAAATCAGTAATTGACTAAATGGGGTTTTAGAAACAAATTAAATGATCAAGGAAATAGTTAGAAACAAAGCTAGGTTAGTAGTTAAAGATTCGTTATATTGTAAGGTTGAACTATGAGACCTATGTCTCTTCTGTCAGAGCAAGACTTGAACCATTAGGTCCTACCAAAGGAAACTCAATAGATGAATCTTTATTTTTAAAGCGGATTTATTAAAGAAGAAAATCGTGAATGACCTCGGGTTTGAGGACTGAATAATACAAATTATGTCTTAAATTAAAAGGCCCTATAGAGATGTGGATTCTAAACAAGCCTAGTCGCGTATATGAGAGTCGTCATTATAATATCAAAGGGATTCAACACACATTATAACCCTCCAACCCCAGAAAATCTTAAAATGACATTTTATAGCCCAAATCGTTGCTTATATTATTCTTCACACAATTTAAATTTCTAAAAGAATTCACTAAACTAATGGAAAATGAATTTAAAATGAGTCTAGTAGCTGAACTTTTTCTTAGGTTTACAGATTAAGCAAACTAAAGATGGAATTTATATTTATCAAACTAATATATAAGGAATTAGTTAGAAAATTCTGGCATGGAGAACTCAAATAATTAATTATACGATGTATAAATGCTAAAATACCTTTAGAAATAAATCGATTTGAAATATATGAGTAGATGCGATAGAAGTGCGATAGAAATCGTACGCTGCAAAACTTGACAGCACTGCACTGCATATGTCGCGTGCGTGTATGCGCGCAACCATCTTGTGCAAAGGTCTCACAACTTGTCGAAAAGTCTGGTATGTTAAAGGGAACCCTACTACTGTAGATGGACTACCTTATGCCAGACACGGACTATAGTGACACAAAAGCAACACCGTGGTTGTCATTACTAATGTTGTTGTCAAGTAGCGCAACAATCAAGGCCCTATCTACCATTGCGAATTCTACTCAGATCGTCGAGTGCCTTAGGTGAATCTGATGTATTGGCATGCCTAAAACGTATTACAGTCGACCGTTATGCATTCGTGCATTTTGTGATTGTATTGCATTTGGTATTGTGATCATGATTTAATTGTAGTAATATTTCAGGTCTTACTAGTGATTACACATATGTGCTATCATTTTACATGATGACAACACCGACAATGAGCCTCTATTAGGCCCGCCAGGATTATGACACCTTCTTGTAAGTTGCTATTATTCTTGGTTGATACATTATTAACTCGGACGCCTAAGCCGATTACACCGTTACTCATTATACCACTACGATATGAGGAGCAGTTACCTGTAGGATGAGATATTGTCGTTTCGTCCTAAAGGGACCATAGGATCATAGAGATCGCATTAGGATGCACCGTTACCGTGAGTTGATGTTACGTTGCATAGACTCCAAGGTCACTCAACTCGAAGACCCTGCACTTTAGGAGTATTGTTAGTTAAGGCCGTCGATCCAAGCCCCTCGATCCAACATCACCCCGCTCGCGTTATATATCTTCGTGGTTTAGCCAGAGAGATGCATCCATCTTGCTAAAGCCCCTGTACTATATTCTGCTCCTAACTTGTGTGCTACACGATTACTTGTATCTGTATATTGACTCTTGAATATTCCGGTCGGATTGACTGTACTGTATGTTATGAGATCCTCTCAACTGTGGATTCAATGATTCATGATAGAATATGTGGAATGTGCCTTTTCCTTAGTGCTTTCTGTTATGAGAATTCTGTAGGAATAGTGTATAAAGGAATTATTATACGTGTGGGAGGCCGCATCGTATTTCTCACGAGGAGATTAGCGTTTCCCCACTTCAGTCCACGATGCGGACTCTTTCTTGGATACACCCATTTGATGTGGGTCAATATACTAGCCTCTCCTTCGGTTTATCTTATACAATTGGCGCATTGATGGCATAAATGCCCATCCGTGCAGTTTGCGTTATACCTACTACGGTACTGCTGCTATCGGATTGTATACTTTACGGCCATTCGACTCGGGTCATAGTCCCATTTCGCTTCCCGAGGTGTGGCCTGGGGCTTCCACGGACAAGTTCCAGACATGAGCGGTGACTGACCCGGTTCATGGTAGTGATATTCTCCGCACTATAAATTTTATATAACGATTCTGTGATTAATTTTCTTCTGGTAGTGATATCATTTTCGCAACAACACAGCAAGCAACGCCGCAAGACAAGCGCCGCATGCCACGAGCCGAAGAGGAGATGCAGATCCTCCCGAGAGCCCCTTGTTGTAAGGTTCTGTGTAGTGCACAACTGTGTGTCGTAAGCATGGTGTCGCACGGTCGCCATCGGAGGTGTCGTCTGTGGGTACGCAAAGCGTGCTTACAGTACCATCAGTACCTCACCGTCGACCGCCGTATATTCCAGCATTACGCGATAATTCTTTGGAGCACCTCTCGGTATAGCCTTCGGCAGCTCGGCAGCCCTCTGGCCGGCATCCACACCGTGCCACCCTGATTGCGTACGCATGTGCATCACCACGGTGTACGGATTTCATATGTCAATGTTACGACTTATCGGTCGACCTCGGTCGCCTTATGCCCGGTCGTATCCCACTGCCCCCGTACCTCCTATCAAATTGCATTCATTCCAGTTATAAATTCCACCAAATTACCTACCTTCCCTACAGCGTCACCGCCTCCCTCTACAACTCTAGCCGGCCATGCCTTATGGCCTCTAAATTGGATAACCTACGGCTCTTCTTGTATAGTATACCACGATCTCCGGGCAGGCGATCACCGAATGAGAGCATATCGATTCATTCATTGGAGGCCAGTCCGGGAATCGAGCATCGAGATCGGATTGGCACACGGGCAATCCCACTAGTCACCATTAGTCGACACCACATCTCGTATTGGATACGAGCCATGCGAGGCTAGATGGATTATGATTGGGACACTCACCAGGTCGCAGTGATATATAGGAGCTGGAGATTTTCCCGAGCGTATCAAACACGGAATAACGGAATCGGCTTCGAATCTGCTGGAATTTGATCTGGATAATCGCCCGATAATAGCGGATAATATAATCTTTTGTGATGATGTCCGGATGATCTGTGCCGCTGGCCAAGATGCAGTCCTTCGATCCAGAATGTGTATCTTCATCACGAAGATATAGACATCGTCGATTCACACAATCGATCGATATCGAGACAGGCTCTCGTCGAGAGCTCTCGCCTCTAACCATAACTTCGGACGGCACGAGCAGCTACATCGGTGAGCAATGAAGCACAGACTTGACGGACAAACACAGGACTATTAGGCAAGATCTGCAGAGCAACCGTGAGCACGGAGAACTCGTAGTTCCGCCGTTACAAGCGCACAACGCTCCCCCATACTCGAGTCCGATCCCTGGACGCTTGACGCTCCCGTACCGGCCACACCGGTCCTCGCCTTCGGGCAGACACATGAGCCTATTATATATTTGCCCGTCTCGCTCGGGTTCACGTGCTGTACCTCGGCATGATGCTATCGTTCGCGGGAGCTCAAGAGGGAATTTAGGATTTTCAGTCCGGCAAGAAACTGGCGCGTATAGCGAAAAGCGAACGTGACCATCGGTGCAAAGTTGCCCCGTATTCGAGCATGTTCGCACTAGTCGGGTCAGGGTTATTTCTCCCAATCTGGAGAGACGTAGCGATCGGTCTCGATCTTCGGCCGGCGCCAACGACATTGCCCCTACGACCTGCCCAACATGATACACAAGACCAGTCGCGCTATACCAAACTTGAAGGTGTCGGTAGCCAAAGCCATGTGCCAAGATACCGCCGACATTTGCCCCTACCGAGTTCACGCGGACCGGAGGGGACGCCGGTGGGCACGATTCCACCGTCCGACTTGCAGACGGTTATCACTGATTTTCTCTCCCGACATATATTTCGAGTTCACATTCTTATATCAGTGCATTATGAGAGATTAGACTACCTTCAATAGATCTCGTCGTAGTCCTCCTTACCATCTCCGGTGATACCTTGATGTCACTCGAGGTCGAGGAGGTTCAGTCCTAGATTTTTGCAGCATTATACTCATGGTAGATTTATTAGCACCGAGATGGCGAGTTCGATATTCCGGGATGGCTTATCACCATGCCTTCGCCTCATATCGCCGGAAGGGGTTGAGACCCAACCCTCTTCGATTTCAGGCATCGAGGGCGAGAGACGATTTTATGTATTAAAATGCGATGCGATGCGATCTGGTGGCAGTAAACTCACACACATGGATGTCGTGAGTTTTATTATTTGATTAATATTAACCTTGTGCGCACGACGTAGTTAGTCGTCTCTTATCTCTCGACGATGACGTTCGAGAGGGTCCGAGTATCGACATATTGCCGGTGCTTGCTCCTTCAGCGTGTTTGTGCCTCTCGAGCGAAGTGGATGAGGTGCTGTGCGTACTGGCACCATCCAAAGACTCAGTATATAGAAAGAGTTTGGGGTTCAACCTCCGAGTTATTAGATAGGGATTTATTCGCCTCTAGTGTATCTCGCAGTGTGACTTTTGCACATTAGTTCGCCAGTCAGATACATTACAACGCGGTCGATTCAGTGTAACCCTGCCGCGGTGCCACTGAGGCCGGGATGCCCCGCCCGTACATATACGGTATCATCACCAGAGTCGAGATTCCTATATCCGTAAGACTATAGACTCATCGGTTCAGTCACCAGTGGTGCATTCAGGCTGCTCCACTTACACGCGACACTTGGCTTTGCGTCGAGCGCAAATTTAGATGGCGTTGACGAAGATCTTTGGAGTGATTTAGATCATCGAGGATTGTGTTATATGATTGACATGACTTATTGATATATGATCTATTCACGTCACAGGTTCAGGAGGATAGACAATCACGGAGTCTGCAAATGCGACGTCACTGTATGTTGTCAATGCAGTTGCATTTTGCCAGTCCTACAGGCATGGTAAGCGTGTCAGAGATTAGGTGTATTCCGAGGCGGATCCTAGGTGATCAAGTCTACCACTAGTCCATTGAAGGCGCGCAGATCCATGTATATTATCACGCGATTGCGAAGATGCCCACGGCGACCCCAAAGACGTGGACGTACGTGAAGTTACGTGGTGGCATAGGCAAGCCACAGTGGTGTATCAGAGGCCAGCCTGAGCGCATATGGAGTGCATTTAGGACACGCATTCTGTATTGACATGACTTTATACGACTTGGGGCTTGTCAGCTGATTGATAGTGCTATCGCCGTCAGTGGCTGCCACCAGGAGAGAACCACCCAGATCATGTATGCCTATCTTTATCTTTCTTTTCAAGATTTGGGTGACATCATCTTTAGTATTACTTGAGATTCTTCTGCTTGATGTCGCAGAGTCTCGAATATATTCATCACATCACGTACGGAACATCTCCGGCCAGCAGGAGAGTTGGAAGGATTATGGAATTATACCCACCATCCGGCGTTGACCCAACCGCGTTTTCTGAGTGACGAACTATGCATGATCATGTGGATCACTTTGATCGGAGCTGTTCCTTCCGATGGATCACGAACTGCACGTATTGTGACTGCGATCAGATTTGGTTGGACCATGGTGTGAGATGAAGGAACACTGACCAGTGCCTTACGGTATTTAGCTACTTAGCTTCCATGCGTAACCGAGCCTGCTGATGACAGACAGCTTCCTGTAACCGGCTTAAGGAGGAAGATTCGTACAACGATGCCCCTAGGTCGGATTACGTGGAGATACATTTAGGTAGATTATGTCTCGACCCGATCACCGGTTTATACCTCGGTAATCTAGTTGCCGTCTCACCACGGTGAGGCTAGTTAGCCGAGAGCTCATCGACCCGCTCATTTCGCTATGATTTGATATGGGACTGATTGTGAGAGTCCGACTATGCCAGTCAGTCCGGTACGCACGATAGTTGTCTATTTGGCGCCGAGGCCGAGACAGAGATTACAGTTTTATGTGATCTTATCTAGACATTACCGCCGTTGATTACTTCAGATTACTTGCACAGTCTATTCCAGGAGTCCCATCCCGTATGCACACACGGGATTCGGTTGTGCCTCGCTGGACTGCGTGTCGCTATTGGTGGGTCGTCGCTGGACGGTTTGTGGACCGTCCGCGGGAGCGAGCAGGCGACGATTACGATCGATTATGAAGTTGAAGTTATACTGCCGATATGGAGAGAGTTCATTATATCATCAGTATCACAGTTGGTTCTGTAAGGCTAGCAATCACCGACGGTCTACGGCAGCGGGACGTTCACGTCCACCGGTGACATGATTCATCCCGCTGGGCAAATTGGGCACGGGCGCCAAGCGGACTATCTGTGGGCGATCCGGTCATTGTCTGGTCTTTCGACGGGCGCGCTGACCACACCATTAGCCATGACCACTACCAAACGCCGTCTTGTGGACAGACATTGTGGTCATTATCATTCAGCCTTGAGGCGTTGTATGTAGCATGGAGCCGTCTTTGCTGCCTACCATCCTCCGGGAAGAGGTTGGGGGGCAAAGGTGAGAGAGCTCGCAGAGCTCAGAGCCCGGCATCTCACGGTTCGTTAAATCGTCTTGTAGACGGGCCCGTGCTCAGGGAAGAGTTATCGATGAGAGGCGAGGCGAGGCGCTGAGACAGTTCTCCATCGGTGATCATGTATTTCTTAGAGTTTCACCCACGAAAGGGGAAGATTCTCCCCCTTCGTCGATGTTCATTTCTGAGGAAGAGATCATGCGCCTGAAGCCTGTAAGCATCTAGTCGCATTCGATGTATTCCATATCTTCGAGGAGAGTATCCGTATCTCGATGATGGATATTTCCTATTCAAATTAGCCGATGTTACTTACGAGGTCCGGTGGACTCACCGTGAGGCAGGCTGCGGCTCCCCGGTTTGTCCTACAAGTTTTCGATTCCGACGAGAGGCTACTTGTAGATGATCCCACGATAATTCCATCTTACTTGAGGTACCTAGAATGTGGGTTATGAGGTTAGAGTCTTTGCGTATAATCGTGCATATCATGTGTCTGGGCTAATGCAATAAATTGGGGACATTTTTTTAGTGGATGATGTGAGATCTCTCAAAAATAAAATAAATAGGGTTATTTCGTAAATAATTTATAAAATTTTCTAGAATTTTTAGAAATTATTTTTATTTTGGAACTCATAATCGAGGGTTCGAGGGACTGAGGGATCGACAGTACATCGATAAACTTCCATTTGGGATACGCTAATTTGGGGTTTAGGAGTGAGTATTTTATTATATAAATTCTTCCTTTATTTTCCCTCTACTTGCCAAAACTCCTTCCGATCTTTCAGAACGAAGGCAACCCCTTTCTTTTCTTTCTGTTTCTTCTCGATGCTGAGGCAGCATCGCCGGCAGACTCACTAGATCTGTGCGGGTGGCGATCCGGCCTTCCTACTAACAAAATTCGACACCCCCAGATAGAGGAGGGTTACTCATGTCTTCGACCGTGAGTAGTGTTGTTCGCACGGAGTGTTGTCGTTGATGCTCGGAGACAGCTGGTCGGGCGTCGTACTGGCAGAGTCCTTCCGTCCGTGTCGTCACTACTGTCCACCGCCGCAAATCACCTTGAAGGATGGTTGATGGTTCGACGAAGGATCTTGGTCAGCGCCACATAAGCATCGTAAAGATATCTTAGGTGATTCTTTCCTTTCTCTACATCGCGATTCCATTAAATTAGTTTGATTTGGTGGTCTTGATACCTGACCTCCGTTCGTTCTCTCTCATGTGATGCATGAGTGTCGTGTCTCCTCGGATTGGATTGGGTGATACCTTCTGGAGACAACCGATTGAGGTAAGCTTAGGTTGTTAATTAGGTTGTGTTGAGTTCTAATCTCATCTTGATCCGATTAATTCTAGGGAGGTTTGTATCCTGAGGATCTGTTCTGTGAATTGTTTGGTTCTGGCAGCACCCCAACCAGCAGCTCCTCTTTGGCTGCGGATCAAGAGCAGTGGTTGAATTAAGGTACGTGTAGGGATAGTTGATACTTGTTGTATTAGATATGATTTAGTTGTATGTGTAGGGATTTTTATCCATGTTAGTTGTAGATTTTGTGTTGATTGGAATATCGTGATTAGATTTATTTGCTTAGAGTTAATCTAATGGAACGGATTAGGGTTAGGGTAATTAACCCTAGTCAACCGTTGGATTTATAATCTAATTGGTGATTAGGGATTAGGTAACTAACCCTAATCGACCATTAGATTGGTATTAAGTCAGGAAATTAGGTTTTGCTCTTCAGTATGTAGAATTTCATTTGCCCTATTTCATTGGGATTTATTAAAGTTATTTATAGTCGGACAGGACGTTTGACATAATTAACATTGTACCGTTGGATATTTGGCCTTATTTGGGTGGGTATATATATTTATGATAATGTCTCTATTTTAGACTGTACCCTTTGATAGTAGATTTAGAGTACCCTATCCTTACATCTTAATAGAGTGCAGTGTTTGATATGATGGATATCAGTTCTACGCATAGCTATAGTAGCTTTATACACTTGCATGTGTTGCGATTGCTCGCATATCACTTGTTATAGTACACTGTCTAGAGATGTGCCGCTTGTTCTATGAGTGCTTTGATACTATACATGGTATGGTTGGTTACATCTGTTATCTTAGATGATACTTACGTATCTTACGGAGGAGGAGCTGTGTCGGTTCAGGTCGCGATCCATATGTAGCCGTATCCATGCCACATTGTGGAGGACCATATGGGCACGTCATTATACTAGCGCATTGGCATGATCCTCGCCATACTAGCGTGCGGCCACATGCACCACCCAGTGGCACAAGCAGTGGCAAGGCCGGGAGTGTGTGGTGCGGCCTGTGGTTCCTCAAGACTCGTCATCGGTGCAGGATCTGCAGGCGTGAGCGCGAGCAGGCATGCGGTCGGTCATCCCTCCCGTCAGCGAGTTAGTATCGCCTCGTCACACTATGTTTGTTCGGTGGGATATGTATCCGCGATGCATCGGACCGTCTTCACTTGAGGCGATGCGGCCGACGTCTGGCACAACTCACGGCTCGACCACTGTGAGATAGGCGGTGTGGTGTGTTGTAGAGCCGGCATGTAAGATGTCGTTGACACGGGATATACAGCGGATGATGTTTGATGTTGGTGCATTCGCATACGAGTTACATGTCGTATCAGATACATGCTTCGCCTTACTCCACTATTTTATACGATGTTGACAAGCTACGCCAAATGCCTCGCTTACTAAGCCTCGCAGAGCCAGTTTATTTCAGTTATGCATCATAAAGCAGACTCAAATACCATGACTATTCTCATGCTTCATGCTACCGACCATGACTTATTCAAATTCTATTATATTGTTGTGACCTGTTGTCAGGTATGAGGCTGTCTTGTAGGAGACTGAGAGACTGTGACTCAGGTTCGTAAGTCGGAGTATGCATCAGTGTATTACATATCTCTGGATGTCTAGAACGAACTCACGCTCGTCACCTACCCGTTATATTATAGTTAGGTCAGGCGCTTCGCCAGGTCAGACCCATTCGTGCGCATTCCGAGGATCGCGAGGATTCATGGATTATATTTTGCTGATCTTATTATACTTGTCATTAGGGTTCATGTAGGACATACATGAATTTAAGTTTAGTTTACTACTATTGTTTTTTCCCGCCAGCGCATGAGATTTTCATTACTTTGGTGGGTTTCTCATGGTAGTAGAGGGTGTACATATATATTTTGAGATTTTATATCGCCTTCCTTATTCAACTGGATTGATTATATGTTGAATTATATGAATGTTGATATAACCACCTGTTCTGCTTTGTAGAGCTCTAGGCCCATTAAGGTGCGGATATGGAAGATGTGTGACATGAGCGAGCTGCATCAGTTGCGGCCATATCTGCTAGCTTCACATTTTGAGGAAGCTGACACTTTAAAGACTATCAAGTGAGAGTATCATAAAACAAAATCCAATTGATAACATAAGCTCAATAAATTTAACAAAAACCCAATTCATCACTCAAGGACTAAACACATATAAGTATAAAGGATCACGTAGCTAAGGGTGATATTGAACTCAACTATGTCGTCAAAATCATCAACCCAGCTAAAATATCTTCTAAACTAGAAAGAGACAAATAGGAAGTGTTGGGTTGCAGTAGTAGAGTGGTATGAGCTTCAAATATGTGTTCTACTTTAAATAAAGTTTTTTAAAAAATTTCTGAAAATATTTTTTAAAAAATTCCAATTTTACTAGATTTTCAAAATATGGAATTAGCTTAGGTTCTACCCTAGAAATCCTGTTTTAGGCAGGCATCTCACAAACATCTAGGTATACCGCTTGTGCTTGAAAACATAGAATGTACACATGTATACTGACTCAAAGAATGCTACATTCATCTCAATATAGTCGGTCCAATATCTTAATAACAGTAATGAATAAGTCAAGTTTTCCGGCAACTAATGGATCTAATTTAATCGACTAAATGATTTAATGACTGACTAACTAACCAAAACTTCTCTAGGCAATCAATCAATCAGCAGCTAAAGGTTAGATAGTTGGTGAAGGAAATAAGAATATTAAGCATGGGCTCTGATCAAAACCAATTGTTTGCTATTTAACTGGACTCATGCGTCTCAACAACAAAGTATTATTTTATTAAAATTAATCTGGTTGTACTTTGAAAGTTAATGTTCAAAAGGCTAGTGATGTTATATAAAAAATTTCAATTTTTTTCTTTATGAAACCTAACTTTATAAATTCTTACTAAGATATTTTCCTAAGTTCCCCTCCAAATTAATTCTTCACTTCTAAAAGAATTAAAATTAAAATTAAAGATTTTGAAAGTTTTTTTTTCAAAATTTTAGAATTAGCCTAGGCTTTCCCGTTAGTTTAAAACTTATAACTTACTTTCAAAAGAATTTTTGATAAATGGCAGAGGGGGAGAGTAGTGAAAATTCACAAGTAAGGGGGATAAGGGTGGCCTTTGTATTAAGGGGGAGCTTATGTTAAAAGTAAAAATTAAGTGAAAATTCAAAAGGAAGCCTAAGGGAGCTATGTTAGCAAATTATGTATGCTTGCTTATTTGATTTATATATACTTAAGCTCACTTACATTTTAAAGTATCTTATGCATTGTTTTACTTAACTTGAATGTCATCATCACCAAAAGGAGTGTGTGTGGGAAGCATCAAGCGCGAACACGATTTTTGATAATGACAAAGGAGTTCAAGAGTTAAGATGTGTGATGATCCCAAGCTTCATGGAGCAAGTTCAAGTGATAGTTAGGCAAAAGTCCTCCTAACTGGAAGGTGAAAAACCTGGGTGGTAAACCTCCTAGGGGAGGTAATCCTAGCAACAACTTAGGTCCCAGGGAGGCCTTAGTCTTGGGTCAGCAGGGTGGGCAATCAGGGGCTGGCTGAATCCGGCGGAATAAGGCGGAAGTCAATGGCAGTCGCCGGGAGGCATTAATTATGATCCTGTCGTTTGGTATAGTATTATGGGCTGCTGGTCAGGGTTGCTCGAGGAACTTTAGAAGCTTCTCAGGGTCCTCGTGTGGATCCCGGAATGAATATCATTTTCGACAATTTTGTGTCGATCTAACTCTTTTGTGCTTGCGACTGCTAATAGGAATGGAATCGGAGCAGACTGAAAGATTCGGCGGAACTTGATTCGGCCGATCGAACCCGTCGATTCCGAACTCCGCTTGAAGGCTCGACCAGGCTCCTAGACGGAATCGACCCCGGCAACGGATACCGGCGGAGCAGTGTCACAAGGTGTCTCTAGAGGTGTCAAGACTCGTGTTACGAAGCCAGTCACGATGACCCAAGAGGAGAGTTTAACAGATCGAGTGAGCTGGCTGTAGACCATCGCGGATCGGCTGCGATCACCATCCTGACTGCCCGACGGACCAATGCTGATCGACTCCACGGAACGCTCGATCAGCGACGGCGGATCTCGGACGATCGGTCGGCCGGACGGCGGCACTTCCCGGAGAGCCGTCGAGATCCGCTAATTCTTGCTGAGCGGTCGGCCTGGAATCGTTGTCGATAACAAGAAAATGAGTGCGATAACACATGCTCTTCCGTCGCCCTCTTTCAACAATTCTTTTTCTAATTTTTGTTACCAACTTAATATGTAATATCTGATATTAGATATTTGCCAACCGAGCGGTCGGTGCAGGTCCGCGTCAACCTGATCGATGCCTTCGAGTAGGAGGTACTGGGCTTTATTCCCAACAAAACGCTGGCCTCGTTCCATTGCGTGTCTACAGGTGTTAAATCGATAAATAATGGCCGGCATGATCATCAGCTAGCTAGACTGCCGATCCATGACTTGACGCCATGCTATGTTCTATGTTGCTATATATTTATCATTTAACATGCATTTTCTTTACTACTATTTAGAAGACGTTAGTTAGTTAAAGTTTACAAAACCTCAACTATGCTGAATATTAACCCTTTCATTTCCTCATTGGGCAAAAATATCAAAATCTAAAATCACAGATTTTTAGAAATTTTTAAATATTTTATGTAATTTTTCGTTGGTATTTTACCAGAGGAAAAGTTTAAAAAAATTGCCAAGCGGTTTTGACCTCAACCTCGGACTGACCCAAACCAAGACTCAACCAACCGATCTGAGAGTTTTGTTAATCAAGGTATGGTGAAATATATTTAGCTATAGTTGGAACATTTAAAATAAATTGGAGAAGAAAAGGCATGGTGCTACTGGGAAGATCGAAGCAAACAAACAAACGGCTGACCAACTGGACTAACGGTCGGTGCTAATTAAATAGGCAGCGACAAATATATAAGCAGTAGTTAGGAATGTGTAAAATAGAGCGAAATAAAAGTGTGCGGCGAAGGGATCGAAGCCGAGACCTTTGACCCGAGCAAAACCTGCTTGACCAGCTGGAAGGAAAGGTTGAATCTTCAAGTTCTCCGAACCCTAGAGGCTTTCTTTTCTGGCTGTGAGTTCAAGAACGACAAGGTAAGTTGCTACTCACCTGCGGTAAGAGTAGTTCCGAGTCGATTCAGTGTTTTCTTTGAGGTTTCGGAATTTGATTTCACTTTTTACCACCCACAGCATGTTCTTTTATTTCGGATTGAGTTTGGGCCGAATTTATGCTGCTAGGGATTTAGTTTTTGTGTTTCGGATTCTTGTTAGCCTCTCGTTTTTGATTTCAAAGCATGTTCTGGGAAGGTTTGTCTTTAAAATGCTGCGGTGAGTTTTATAAAGAGAATAGAAGAGAATTGAATGAACTAAGTATGTAGTTAACCTCCCCAGCTCTTATAATCTGCACCTTATATTTAGATAGTCTTTGTTTGTTGCTATCACAATGTGCACAGTCGCTTTGTTTTAAGCCTTTCAAGTTTTGGTTAGTATTGAAAGTTGCTGCCGTGAAGTTTGATGCAGAATTGTGAGATTTGGGATTTCATTTTTCATATCTAGTAATGTTGCTGGATTGTGTAAGCTTAGAATAAGGAGGTTAGAGAATAATTGAGAATAGCTTATGTGTTTTAAATTCTGCAGCTTTGGGATGGTATAATAAATTGTAGGTGTTGAGTCCTTCTCCTGTTGGACATGGCATGGGTAGTTAGGTTTATGGATTGAAGTAAGATTTCTTGTGAATTCATTTGGATTTCCGAACAGTGCATGTTTCCATAAGGAATTAGTGTAGAGTTCTGATATGGCATGTTTAAGGATTTCTGATGCTTTATAAAGGTATAAGCTTGAACCAGTTTTACATAGGTTTGTTTAAGATTCCAGTTACAAGGTTATAGCTAATTCTTGATGATGTTTTTTTTTTTAGGTTAGCTTAGTCTAAAGGGCTTGATGCCGTGAGTTTTTTTTTTACGAAGATAAGAAGGGGTTTTAATGGATTCGATTTATGTTTTCTTTTTGAAAACATGATGGTGTTGTTGGGTTGAATTTGAAGAGTTTTGGTATTCTTTGATTGGCTCAAATTTTTGGGCAGAATTAGGTAAGTTGATTTCTGATTTCTATCTTGTGTTGGTTCTTCAAGATAGTTTATAGTTTTGGGGACAAGTAGTGATAATCCTTTGATCTCCACAGTATGCTTAGCTCGATTCCCTCTGCATGCCCTAGTAGTTGTATTTGTTTTACTTTCACAGCTTGATCTCCACAGCATGTTTAGCTTTGCTTTCACAACATGTTTAAGTTGTTTTATTCTTTGCAGCATAGCCTACGGAGCATGGTTGTGCTATGAAACCTTAGAATTTGTAGGTAGAAGGGATGGTAAACTGCCCCATTTAATCTGTTTAGGGGTTTATGAGAAGTTCTAAGCAAAGCAAGTTCAAGGTCATGATAGGATCCCAAATTTCAGTATTTAAGGATTAAGAGCACACCAAGTGTTTGAATAAATGCCAAGACATTTTATTATAAGAAGTATAAGTATTTAAGCAAGTTTTTTTTTATAGAGGTTTAAGTTCCAATAAGTTTAGATATTTTTGTACCATTATGATCTATGGTTTCTTGTTGATGAGAGATGATAAGGTTTAATTAGTAGAGATTAATTCCAGGCCGCTTGGTATTTAGTAATTAAAGTTAGTTAATTAACAAGGTTTTGAGGTTGTTTAGCATTTGTGTAATATGTAACAGATTTATTGAAGTAATACCTCTGAGTTAAAAGATCGAACGACGAAATATTAAAGATAGATTGAATTACTTAGTGTCGTCTGAAGTTTGATTGATTAACTAGTTAGTTAGTCTAATTAAAAGGAGTATTGGAGTATTAATCTGATTAACAAGTATTAGATGAATTTATTGGGATTAATAATTCGATTAAAAACAAACTAGGAGATTGTTGGCATACTCACTGTAGATGTACCACTATGGTTTGGTAGTAAATATGTAACATGACTTCCTTTGTAAGGAAATATCAGAAAGGATGACACGGATTACATGATTTCTGTAGATATACCTGATGTGTTTTGCCATTTATATGATGGGTTAAGTAGTAGATGATGGGTTAAGAATAGAACAACCCTTCCTTTGTGCATTTCTGCAGATATGAGCAGCTTCACTTGGAGCTTAGAACATCCCTTCTCCTTGTGCATTTCTGCAGACATGAATAGCTCCATTCGGAGCTTAGAACATCCACTAAGTATAGCATGCATATTTTTATAAGTATAGTATGTAGATTTTTAATAAGTAGATTTTTATAAGTATGCAGATTTTATAAGTAATAATAATAATTTTAATAATAAGATTTTAATAATTTGCATAAGTATTCTTATTTTGATAAGTATTTGAACTCCAATCTTAAACATGATTTTATTAAGTTTAATATAATTTATAGTAGTTTGGTTTAGCATTTGTTAGAATTTGCTTAGTTCTTTTAAAGGAAGTAATTTTAGAAGTATTAACAAGTATAAGAAGATAAAGAAAAGAAAGAAAAAGCCTTAAGTTGATCCCAAAGTCAAGACTTTAGGATTAAACTTGGCACTACATAAGCTATTAAAAACCAAGACATTTAAAAAGTAATTAAGATATAAGTATTTTACTTTAAGAAAGGAACGATCTTAGGTTAAACAAATCCCAGTAGGTCGCCTAGGTGTCCACAGACCAGTCTTTTGGGACCCTCGTTCTACTAGGAGGTGGCTTGCATAAGATGGTACTACCGCCCAAGAAGAAGTTGATTACTATTTTAAAGTAATAAAGTATAAGTTTTGAAACAAATGAAACAACCTCTTGTGTGACCACTCTTTCGGCCCATTCATCTCATAGCGCATGACGAGACCGTCTCGGCCGGCCTTGTAGCACGTGATCATCAACCGTGACCCATAAACCACACAAGCAGGTTTAGGTTCACTCACGACAAGTCCCAGTGATCCAGGAGTAACTGCGACATGTATATCGATGAACTTGCCCGATGAATGAAGACGCGCATTTCTATCGGGAGATTTATAGCCTGGGGTGAACGGGCCAGAGAGGTGTCGCACATCGTTAGATCACTTTCGGCCATGACCCTAATTAAGCAGACTTAGTAAACGTCACTCATTTACGTGTGTCCACGACTTTATGGCCAGGCGTCGCGATCGGCATCTGTGCCGCACCCCGGCGACCCCCAGCCCACCCTTGTTGTGTTAGCGGATGGGTCGAATCTCAGTTATCCCGGATTTGATGACTCTTGAGCATTTCCTCCAGTGCTCGAACTTAAGTAAAGCCAAGAGCCGAGATGATCCATTTGGTCACTTGGTCAACGTGACTGGATGGGTATAATTTGGTCACCCAATATTGTGAGTACTGGACTTAGGCAAAGGACGGAGGAGCAAAGACCTGGAAAATCTGAGCAGTGACACTAGGGTCGCCAAGGGCAACTACAGGGTCATATGGCGGTTCAATTGTTGCAAATGATTTGTTGGGCGTGTTTACACGACCACGACGACCCAGCAGGGTCGCCGAGAGCAAATGACGGTTGTCCTAGAAGGTCGTCCATGATCGAAAAACTCGAAGATTCACATGGCGTCACCGCTACAGCTGCTAGTCAACTTAATCTCTACCTATTGACAGTTGCTACATGGATATTTAAGTGTTTCGCCAGGGAAGGGAAGTAGTGATGGAAAGTCATAGTCGCCACTAACCTGGTCGCCATTGGTGATAATTTACTTACTAGGCCTGATCTCTAGGCTTTGTTGTTCAATCTAACATGGTAGAACTGAAACTTATCCTTGGGACGCCTTGCTGCTGATAACCACCTAATAACCTAATTCAAACCTACTTTTCAACTATCAGCGTAATCTGAACCTAATTAAATTCGTAAATTCACAATAAACCTAATGATTTCATTCAAAACTAATTTAAAAATTATCAAATTTAACATATTTTTTCTTTTTGTAAAAAAATCCTTATATGATAATTGGACAATAATAAGATTATGCGTTGGAATTTAGCCTCAAATTATTTAAAACTTAATTAAAATTATTTTAAACTTATTAAAATTAATTATTTTAAAACTTAATTAAACTTACTTTTAAAAACTTAATTAAAATTATTTTTAAACTTAATTAAAATTATTTTAAAACTTAATTAAAATTATTTTTAAAACTTAATTAAAATTTTTAAAACTTAATTAAAATTATTTTTAAAACTTAATTAAATTATTTTATTTTAAACTTAATTAAAATTATTTTAAAACTTAATTAAAATTATTTTACTTAACTTAATTAAAATTATTTTTAACTTATTATTTTAAAATTATTTTAAAATTATTTAAAATTATTTTATTATTTTAAACTTAATTAAAATTATTTTAAAAAACTTAATTATTTTAAAACTTAATTAATTAATTAAAACTTAATAATTATTTTAACTTAATTAATTATTTTAAAAAACTTAATTAAAATTATTATTTAAAAAAACTTAATTAAATTATTTAAAAAAAAATTAAATATAAAAAACTTATCGTACATGAGCTTATAATTTTAAAAATAAAAAATTTAATTAAAATTATTTAAAAAACTTAAATTTCAAAAATAAACCTTATTATTTAATTATTATATTTTACTAAATATTCAACAAATAAGAAAGATAATAATATTTTTAAAACAATAAAGTGATTGAATGACAATGTAAGCAAAAGCAAATAGCAAGAGTATAGAGACATTATAAGAGCTTACAATTAATCTAACAATCAACCTACAACCATAGCAATTAAAATTAATTCTTAACCTAATTAATAATCATTGAATTTTAAATTAATCCTTTATTAATTAGTTAATAAATCTCTAAACTAAATATGAGTTCAAATAATGTTACCATTAATTAATCATTCATTTTAACCCAAAATTAATTTAAGTTAAACTAAAATTCAATTTAAGTTAAAAATAAAACTCAAAAACCAATAAAGTCATCTCACATAATTATAGGATTATTATACTTGAAAATTTAGAATGGGTGAGATGCTAAGAAAATTAAAATTTAAACTATTTTCTTAAAAAGGATTTTGAACACTTATAAACCTATTTTCTTATGAAATATTTTTCAAATCTTGATTGATGATTGATTGAGTGTATTATATATATAATTATCACATTCACTACCGCCTAGTCTTTAGAACCTTAAGTCGATATATCTTACACACATAGAAAAGTTTTGTTTCATTATGGCTTAACAAGGAACAAGGATATCTAAAATAGTCCAGATAAATAAGGGAGACTTGTTGAAAGATTTTTATTCAAAATGTGCATGTTGAAAACATATTTTTAAAAAAATATATTTTTTTGAAAATTGCTTGATAAAACTTTACAAATCTTTTTGAAAAATATCTTAAATTCTCTTAATCAAATTTTTTAAAAAAAAATATATATATATACTTTGAAATTATTCTTCAAACATTATCTTTTCAAAATCATATTTTCAAACTCATACTGAAAAATACTTGAAAAATAACTTGAACTTTATTATTCCTCTGAACTTTGAAAATGTTTTATATTTTAAATTGTTTAATAATTCATCTTTAAATATTTAACCAGTAAAAAAAAGAAAGTATTTTGTAAAACCTCTTTGAAAGAAATATTTTATATTTATTTTGAAAATGGTATTGAACTCAGATTTGAAATACTCTTTGAAAAGAATGCTTGATAAAAACGCTTTACAAATATTTTTGACAAGTATTCTTTGAAAGAAATTCTAAGAAATTTTGCAAGCATTAAAACTTCTATATCATGGTTTTGCAAAAATACTTTAAGTCTTGAAATACTTTTTGAAACATATTCTTGAGAGATTTTACTTAGTGCATTCTTCAAAATTATTTTGAAAAAGATACTGCAAATTTACTCAATTTTTTTTTACGGAATGAGGCTTTTTCAAAATCTCTATGAATCATTTTTGAAAACTCTATAATACATCAAATGGGTGAGGGAATACCTTAGGCATATCTTGAAAATATTTACAAGTATTTCATCATTGTTGGTGCAAAACTTAGGGATCCTTAGCAATTAAAGTCATTTATGGAGTGGTTCTTTTTGTTGTATGACAAAAGGGGGAGAAGAAGGTTTAAGTTAGAAATCTAAATCTTTTTGAAACAAACATATTTCAAACAAAAAGGGGAGATTCGAACTCAGGTTTTAATGTCGAGATAAATGTGTTTAAAGTATGTTTAGTTACGTATGTTTAAGTATGTAATTTGATCTAGGGAAGTCCTAGTTGTAAAGGCGAAGTCCTATGGAGGCTAGGCGGGTGATCTCATCTCGGTATCTATGTCGCGGTGGTCATTGGGCTTTGGTGGATGTCTGGAAGACTTGATCGGGTAGCTGGTGACCGAGTCAGTTATATAAATGGCTAGGGACTCAATCGATATCGTGGATGAAGGGTCCGGAATCCTGATCCCGGCAGAACACGAGTCTTGGTGAGTGAAGGAAAACCCCTTAGGTGTGGTAACCTTAGGCTAGAAGTCTTGGAGTAATGAACTCAATCGATAGTGTCACCGCCGCCTGACAACATTTCGTATAGTCGGATCTCTTCGCAATCTCGTCTAGGTTTGGGTTTACTTTTTTGCAATTACTACTATTATTGTGTAATGTATTTGCGAAAAAGTCTTAGTAGATCGGCGATCGACACGACAGTCCAAACATATGGAGCCGGGGCGTGATGGATTCGATGAGTAAACAAACTGAGGCGCGCAAGTGCAAGAAAGGGAACAACCTGGGTCGTTGATCGAGGGAAGGTTCCAAGTTGAGATCAGCAGTCCCCCATGCCGCCTTTATATTACTGCATGCATCGTATAACACTTGTTTTGAGAATATTGTTTAAACTCGCCTCCTTGCTGCGTCGGTCGGAGGCGCAGGGAGGATGAGAGTGCCGTTGTGATAGACCGGCGTACTCCGTACTAGGATTGGCGCCAGAGATCGGGCAGGGCGAGCTTGACGGCCGCGACCAACCGAATGATGATTATTGGCCACTGGCAGGCCATTCTCACAACGATCTCTCCGGAGCCCGTCCGGTCGTGGAATCCAGTTAATCAAATGTTAGAGCATTAATGAAGATTTCACAACACCATCAGCAACGAACAGCGTCGGCTGATTCTCAACGAAAAATGGGTCTCGCCTAAGAACCGATAAAATCGAATGAAATCGGCCCAAACCAACAACCAAAGAATCAAGCCGAGGCGGAGGGTGTGACTGCGCGATGAGCGTCATCGATCGTGAGCGTCCGATCTGAACAATATCTAATGTGCTGGAAGAAGCTAATAACGATCTGATCAAATTCTCTTGCTCGAACAACTACAATAACTCTGCCGGACCACGCCATCTCCAGCTGACCTAAGCTCTACAAATGTGTATATTTTAATTAAAGCTGCATGTGTAATTTTAAAGCAAGATAGTAGAGTGTGCGTACTATCTTGCTCCATGAGAATTCACTCTTAGAATTTGAAGAGAGGATTATATAGTGCTCCTTGCAGTGCTGTCGGTGAGGTAGTAAGCCGAGGCTGAGTCAGGCACGAGACAAGTGTGTCTCTTCTCTCTTCTCTCACGCGCCTATGATATAAGAAAGATTAGTTTTAGCACGCCGATATTCACCCTCTCTAATCTCAAGCGATCTATCATTTACTAAGTCGACAAGCCGAGCAACTTAGGTAAATCTCATCCTCTTGAGTCTAACTTAGATTCAGTTCTTTTGGTGCAGCACTGACATGACGCTCAGAGCGTACGATCATGTAGGCCAGCAGCGAGATTGATTGAGCAGTAGGCAGGACCAAAAGAAGGATGCAAAGGAGATCGCAAAGGCACTTGGGCGCCAGCCAGGAAGGGCAAGGAGGGAGGTTTAGGTGTGCCCACAGACGCCCTGAACGTGGTATATACCTGCCGCCACGCTTCGGCATGGCACTACGGCTCTTGGATCGGTGATGATGTGTGCACTAATCTTCTAGACGCCGCCGAGCGAAGCGAATATGCCGCTGAACTCGCTTTGGCGCAACTAGGCCTCCATCATCCAATACCGCCGCTCAAACAACCAACAATGCCTCTCAGGCTATACCCTTCATTGGGCGATCCCAGGTCAGTCATTGTGACACCAACAACTTTAGAGCGTTCGATCATGGTTATCCCATCCATACTTGAACCTCCGGACTTCTCGCGATCCAATCTCCTGTTACGGAGCGACAATCACAACTCACGACCACGGCGACTCACGCCCATCCCTGGAGAGTGCCTCGTGCCCACCGAGGCGGCGAGATGCTCCCACCTTGCTACTGTTGGGCGAGGTTTGGGACTCGAGGCGAGTCTTGCCGCCGACCAATGCCTCCCCGGTTTGATAGCTTGATAGCATCGCGAATGCAAACATAAGTTTTATCCATTCGCGGTTACCTTCATTCGACCTAACACTTTTCCGATTCGTAGTATTTGGGTGGGTGGAGAGCATGGCGCAGCTGTCGCCTACGCTCCTTGGTGGAGGTGCCAGCTCAAGATCAAGTGATTTCTTCCAGGACTTAGTCAGCCTGACGAACTGGCCGAACTGAGAAGACCACTAAGCCTCTGGAGGTGGAGCGCTAGCGGATCGGTTGTGAATCACATCACATGCCATTGGGCCGTTTCGGAGGGGTGAAAACCTCACAGATTCGACCACTGACCACACCACAGACCAGAAGAATTTCGAGAGTAGGCGAGCAGAGCAGGCGGAACCTTGGGAGCAGCGTAACCGAACCGGAGGCTCAGCGCGTGCTGGAGGCTCGAGAGGAGTTTTATCGGGGCAGGCGGGCGGGCATCGTTGCAAGCCTGTAGATTTTACATCCTTCGAGTAAGGCTGGCTTCAGCTCAACGGCCAGTGGCGCGCTGAGGCTCTCAGCTCTGGTCTCGCCGATGGCGCTTCATCTCAGGGCAGTCTCCGAGCGGCCTGGTCTGATACTCTCCGCTACGATCGCGCTGAAATCGCTTTGACCGATGAGGCGAATCCCGAACACGGGCATCGTCCCACGTTAATCTACGTCTTGATCTTGAGACCATCTCCAGCCATCCCACGACCTAATCCATACGGGGTTGGCATACACTCCAGCCTTTACGGCGAAGCCTTTGACATTGAGAGGGAGGTTCAGAAAAATTTTTAAGTCTTGAATGTATGTCGGACTATTTGTTCATCGAAGTCCTTTCTTTGTGGTTTCTTCATATGTTTCCTTGTTATGATATGGTACTCAGAGAGTCGAGAATTTTCATTATCGACTGGCCGATGGATTTCTCACAGGTATCGATAAATTATTCGCTAACGCTAGGTGTCGCTCCGTTTATAATTGGCTTCGACCACAGGACTCAGGGGTTTAAGGGGCCGCCGTATGCCCTAAGTCACTGGAGTTACGAGTCTTTCAAGCCTTGGAGACTGAGCTCTAGTCTCGATGGGACAATCACCAGCTTAGGCGGGTCACTAGCGCTTCAGACCGCCGCTGAGCGCCGGCTCGCATTTAGTCTAGGGTTTAAGGTGCCCAGTCGGCTTGAGACACTCCGGGTTTACGATCGCCTTGGCAGGCAGGTTTGACCATGATGGAGAAGACTCGGCGATCTTGCCAGTCTTGAAGATTCAAGGTGCCAAGTTGGTCTTCAAAGGTTTGCCGTCACGAAGCACGAGAGCCCTGTAGTTTGGAGACTGGGCTAATTTAAGGACACCGCTGGTCAGGGTTTATGGTATGACTGGCTCAGGCCGACACCCGGTAGGTTCGCGCGCGGACCGGTTTTGAGAAGTCGCGACGCCGATGGCCTTTAACTTTTGGCTCGAAGGCGTAGGTAGAGATGAAAATAATTTGTGGACAAACTTCAATTCTGGTGAGGGCGTGAATTCTAGGAAAATACATGACATTACATAATTGAATCGTAGCTAGATTTGTTAGTGATTACAGTCCGGTAGTTGTCGACGGTCCGAGTGACACTATGCTTTGAAGGTGTCGCAGGTGCCCAGCCGACGGGCGGGTCATAGTTATGGAAGATCGCCGTCGGTCCCAACAGCGGATTAGCTGACAGATACTAGGTACGCTCGATGCCGTAGCTGACGCTACACGTTCGGTGCTACAATGGTCGGTCGGGCGTCGGATTTCAGTGGCGACGGGTCTGCGAGCGAAGGTAAGTGTAAACGTGCAGTTGGGTGTAAGCTAGCCCTGTGCATTTTGATGTTAGACGTGATTTCTAAGTATTTCTAGATTAGGTTCAGGCCCTTCGGAACGAAAGACTTCTAATCCGCTTAATAATCGTAATCGCACTCAAGTAACAATTTGTTGTTCAGATATATTGCCCCTTTTTTTGCGAAACTTTGTTGCTTGCGAAGTGTCTCTTGGCAAGGGAGATCGAGCGTGGTGAGTGCCCCGATCCGCGGCGGAGGAGCTCCCAGCCAGGAGGTCCGATCCGGCGGTGTTTTCCATTATTTGTATGTCCGTATGTCGTGCCGACATCTGGTGGTCGCACGTTTAGATCAGTCAGCGCCCGGCGACCGGTATGGAAGGGATCCGATCTCAGCGATCTATCGAGGCTCGATAGCCCCAGCCCGGGGAGCCCCGGGCAGCCCTTGAGAGAATCGCTGGTGCTTCATCGACTTGCCGACTTGCCAACAACGCTCACGCTCGCTCTAAAAGTGTTCCTCTGTTTAATTTAATCTATCTCGGTATTTTAGCGTATGCATCCCTAATCATTAAACTTGGTGATTGCCAGCGAAGTGGTCAGGACGGACCCGAGGGCGGACGTCGTCCAGACAACACAATCGACAGTTCACTTTTTTCCAGCCTGCTTATATACTTTTCGATTGAGATGATATTCCACTCCGAATCTAACGGTCACAAGTGGTAGCGATTCTTCTCAACTTCCCGACCTGGGGTGAGATTTAAGAATTTTTAAATTAACTTAAATGTTGTGTTGTTTACTTATTCTCTAATCAATTTAAATTAGTACAACACGAATCTAGATTCCTTTCTATTTCCACTACTAATCCAAGACCAAGTCTGGGTTTTTTGGGTTTTTTTATATTATAGTTGTTATGTACACATACGTCCCAACAAGAAGGATCTGAACCTCCACTCTTGGCGAGCACTGGGACGACTCTTCATCATCGAAGAAGGTAGGTCCAAGCCAGACTTGCACACTGGATGAGCATCACGAGACCCTACAAAATTCCGGCAGACACCTCCGGGAATATACTAGTGGATCCAGAAGACTGGACAGCAGATCTCAAGAAAAAGCATCAAATATATGATCACACTCTTACAATGCGGATTGACAGAAGAATATCGGCCTGGGTCCCTAGCTAGCTAAAAGAGCTATATAGAGGATCAAATTTGCGAGAGCCGGCGTACGGCGCAGCGGCCTTGAGTGTAACTCTTAAATAAATTTTAAATGCGGGAAGGTGCGGGAAAAATCAAGGACATCCACAGACATCCCAGATCCTCCTTCCATGCGAAGCCTGGAGAAGAAGCCAGACTTGGAGAATAAAGGCATTGCGCTTCCAACAATAGTCAGTAGGAATCAATAGTGGATGCCTACAAAATTTCTAAGGATCTTTCTAACTTAAAATTAGATGAGCTTTTCTCTGAATTAGAATTACCTAACAAACTAATGCCGGCCAGATGAGAAACCTATGGGAGGGTCCCGAAGAGAGCAGCAAGAATGCAATGAATTTGACTAATCGAAACCACCCTTGGAAGAAACACCCGTGAACCGGGTAAAGGACTTGAAAGGAGCAAGGCCTTCAAGGACCGTCTTAACAGAACACATGCTACTATTCAGTTTACAGTAGACAAAAAGGGACATTAAGCAATGCCCAAAACTAAAGTTCGACGAGGCAAACAAAAGCACTCAACAACGTGTGGATGACTCCGCGAATCGAGAAAAAGCCAGCACTCTCATCTGGAAATGGCCTACAGTCGAGTCAAACTGAGATGGCCGGCATGAAGACGGAGCACGAGTCGTCAACGTATTCCGAAGCTCGAATGGTATATTTTAATTTAAACAAAAGATTTTTTAGAATTATTTCCTGTTTAAATAGTAAATTAACTAAAAATGAAAAAGATACTAAAAACAACTCAAGGAACAAATTAAAAATTCAAATCCAACTCAAGATCTAACACTGGAGGAATCATTATAAAATGAAATAAACAATTTAAAGGAGATGTTAGAAAAATTCTAAGATCAAAAAATTTAGACTTAATCCTAAATAATCAAAAAGCATGTAATAACCGACTAGGATAAGTCTAGAGTCAATTCAATAAAACAATGGAATAAAATGATACATACTGTCGATCAAACGCTGGTTGCAACCACACAGTGAAGGACTTAATCATTATTATACTAAGAAAAAATTATATAAAATTAAATAAACCAGCAACCACCAATACAAAATCTAAATCCAATTCACTAAATAGCTCTAACAACATTATATTACTATACTATAAGAGAGATCGACCTGAAGCAAAGCCTAAAATCAAAACTTAAATTAATGGTAATCTGTGGGAGGTTCCGCACAGCAGCATGGGTAACCTCCAAAACTCCTTAACTAGGAACCGACAGAAGAGATAACAAACCCACCCAACAACAGATTAAATTAGAGACCATTAGAGAGCCGAAGTGTGGCGATCATGGTATTGGTGAAATTTTTGATGATGATCTGCGAAACTTGGGCATCGCATGTGATCTCCGCGTATGGTTTCAAGTGGAACTGGTAATGAGTGCTACAGCTTCCCAAGATCTGGCAGCAGCTAGACCAGACCAATGATTTAGTCTAACTGGATAATAGGATTTAACTCGAGTTAGACCAAGATTTAGTCACTAAGCTGGATGGGACGAAACAGCATCAAGCGATCAATTTTATCTAATCCCTGGAATCATCCAATAGTAGATCTTAACGACCATCTATCTACAGGATTCTAGATCCCCATAAACGAATTACTATGTAGATAATCATAAGGCTGAAATATAATTCCCGATAATGATAATTAAGATTTGAGATGAATAAGGCTAAAAATTAATTTCATTTATTAATTTATTGATTAATTTAATTTTAAACTTAAAATTAATTTAAAAATCAAAATTTTAAACTTAAAATTATTTTCAAAGTATAATTAATTTTAAATTTATTTTCAAAATTTTAAACTTAAAATTATTTTCAATTTTAAAACTTAAAAATTATTATTTTAATTTTAATTTCATTTAATAAACTTAAAAAATTTTAATTTAGTTTTAATTTTATTTATTTCAAAAATTAAACTTAAATTTTTTAAAAAAAAAAACTCAAATTTCAAAATTTTATTTGTTAAAATTATATTTTCTTTAACAAATTTTAAAAATTATTTTCAAAATTTTACTTTTAAAATTTTCAATTTTCAAATTTTCAAAATCCTCTACTTTTTATTAAAACCTTTAATTTTCAACTTAAACTAAACTCACTTAAATTATTTTAAACTTTAAAATTCAAAATTTTAATTTTAAACTTAAAAATTATATTAAAATTTTAAAAAAAAATCATTTTAAATTTAAAACTAAAAATTAATTTTAAACAATTAAACAATTTTATTTTAAATTTTAACTTAAAAATTACTTTCAAAATTTTTAATTAAACTTAAAAATTAAAAAAACTATTTCAAAATTTTAATTTTAACAAAAAAAATTAAATAATTTAATAATATTTAGGGTGAGATGAATAAGGCTTAACTTAATTTTAAATTTTCAAAATTTTAATTTTAAACTTAATCTCAAAATTAATAAGTTTGCAAAATTTTCATGCTCAAGAGATCTATTTAATATCTTGCCACTCTTTGAAACCAAGTGGATCTTATAAATTATTAGGCAGGGACTGGACATAGGAAGCGTTGTTATTATAGTTAAACCCATAGTTCCTTGAGCAAAGTTTGGAAGCGAGCGGCACAAATGGAAATCGAGGTAATTATAAGTAATATTGAATTAAAATTAGACTTTATAATTACAAATGTCTTACTTATTGTTGAAAACTTTAAATATAATCTCCTAAGTATCAGTCAATTGTATAAGTGTTGCTTCGAGTTCTATCTGCTGCAAATCAACATCTAGATAATCCACCATAAGGTTTTTAGAGAGGCAACAAATCTAAATGTGTAAATCATTAACCATTTCTTCCGTTAGGCTATTTAAACGACGAAAAATATGCAAGTATTGTTGGCACAGAGTGTCTCACCACAAACTTTAGAAAAGTAAACTAAATGGACTTGTAAAAGGCAGGTTTAGGCTTTCAGTTACCTAACTTAGATTCATATGCTTATTGCAATGAGAAAAGCAACCAAATCGCACCCAATGAACACAAATCAACACACTACTTAACTCAATCTTATCTTAGAACTCTTTAGATCTTTTCGATTTGGAGTCAAATCCATAAACTTATATTTTAGTAGATATACTCTTATTTGGGTAAAATTCTTAAAACATAAAGATGAAACTTTTGAAATTCTTACAAATTTTTGCAAACAGATTGAAAACGAAAAAGATATTAAAATTAAAAGAATTAGGAGTGAAAAAATTTACCTGTTAAAAATTTTTTAACAGTAACTCTTCACTATGATTATTTACCTTTGTTAAAAATTAGTGTTAAAAATTGCACTTTATCTTTCAAATTTTGAACCAAACTTAGATATCTTTCAAAATTTGATTACCTGTTACAGTAACTCTTCACTATGATTATTTACCTTTGTTCATTTTTTTGATGAATGCCAAAGGGGGAGGAGGGTTAGGTGGTTAAGTTAGATAAACCAATTTTGAAAACTGATTTAAAACCACAAATCATGCGTGTTGTTTTTGCGTATGCCACTAACTAATAACCTTGGTGTTCCGTGTTGTTCAGTTATTGTTGGTTGTGCGAAAAACTTAGATTTAACCTAGGTTTTGATAGACCAAAGACAACAAATAAATGTAAGTAACTTTGTTCGGTTGTTGTCGAAAGTCCGGCTTTGCCCATTGACGCCCAGATAGATCCTGGCAGTCAGGAAGCGGTTCCAGCGGTCCAAGCCTGATGCCGCATATCGACGTAGCGGCCCATTTGCTCCACGAAATGATACAGGGCTCCAGGCAGGAGGGACGACGAGAAACGGGCTGAGGAGGGGTACTTGAGTACCTGTCCATTAAGGATCACGTGATGGCAAATCGTTCGATCCAACCGAAGGGACGTTCAGGAAGGGGACATTATTCGATGCCGAAGATGTTATCGATCGGACGTACCTAGATTACAGACGCAACGTCATACACTTCATCCGCTGAATCATCGCTCTGAACCTTGCTGGTTTCTATTCTCTGACTAACTGTTTCTGTAAAAGTCTTTGAACAATGGGTGGTGGGGTGTCGCGATCTGCCCGGGAGCCGGGTTCGATGATCGCCGCGCCGGCGTGAGCATTCGGTGACGAAAGTCACCTACACTACTAAAGAAGCCTGAGTATCTTCTACGACAAGACATTAATTTTCTTTGCCCCGAACCTTCTAAATCTCATGAACTCGTTCAAGTCTGGCTGCTGGCGTCTTTGCCGAGTCGACAGGTCAACTCGAGCAGTTGTTTATTTAATTTTTTTTTCGTGTGTGTATACTAGCTATCCTCACAGCTTATTGAATCGTAACTTTCGATAGTAGAGTGAAAGTGCGGTAAGTCGTCGCAAGTCGAGCCGATATGTCCTTCGTGCTCCAGACGTTTATCAAAACTCGTTCTTTTTGATTCGATATTCACTAGTTTATACTTATATTGTCGAACCCCCCTATCTAGGTCCTACATTAACCACCTCATCTAGCTTCTATTGTCCCCGGTTTCGACGATGTTTTAGTGGCCGTAGTATTTCCGTCTCCTTTAGTGTGTGGCACTGACCTCTTTGAAGCTGCTTTTCCACGACCAGGGAAGTCACCGGGGCGACGAGGGGAGGGGCCTATGAGACCGGCTTCTTCCTTCCGAGGTCCCGACACCCGACGGATCACCCTATTGTAATTGCCGCATTCATTGTAGGCCATTACTGCTTTGGTACGCCCGTCGGCAGAGCGCTCGGCGTTGTCTTCTGGACCATCCATGGTCGAACCGGAACAGCTCATGACTCAGAGACCCACGACCGTGGAGATCGTCACCACCTTCCTTCCGGCCTTGGGTCTTGACGACATAGTGGCACACCGTAACGGTGACCGCTTTCAAGTCCATACGACTCGAGTAGTTATAGCTTGCACACCGCTCGCTGCAGTGAGCAAGAGATCCTCCCCCGAGCCGGGCAAGTGCCTATCCAATTGGCGATCTGACCTGGCGGGCGTGACCCTGAGGCGCCTCCGGTCACGAGGCTGGGAGGTACTTGCCATACACGTCCTTGGGTTTTTCCTCCTGGCTAACGCCTACCATATTATCAAGGACGATCGTGGAAATTGATTCTGGCGGCGGATGATGTGCCAACTTTAGGACCATCTTCTCGGTTATTCCTTCGGCGGTATTCGCCCGTCGCCTTGCGAGGAGAAATATTGAGCTCTTCGGCTCGAACAGGATGGAAGGGCCCTATGATGTCATATCCCATTAGTCAAACCAGGCATGATATAGTCGTGGAAGTCTTCATTTTTCAACAGGTCGGATCGGCATTTACGATACGGTGTGGTAGGCAGATAGTGGCCAGCATCCGTCCATGAGCGGCATGAGGCTAGCGGTATTGAATTGGACGAGACAAGACCTTCCTCCCTATGGATCGGTTTGATGTCGCAGAGTACTTGGTCCTTACTTCCCTGGTTATGCCTGGGATTCATTCAGCCTTCCATATAGAGAGAAGCTAAAAAAGCCTTCAGAGCTGCTGGTCCCAGACCAATGTGAACCGACTTTCACGTAGTCGGGTCTCCTCCCAATCGGACAGTGTAGCTCACGATCGCAAAAACTCTATCAATGTCGTCCTCCAATCGTCTGGGAATGTGAGTCCCTCCATCCAATTGATATGCGCCACCAAGGACTCCTGCTCGATCGGTTGTGTGATAACAATGGGTGATAGCGAGCTGGCTAGTTTGGCCAGCTCATCCGTCGCCTGGTTCTCCGCTCGGGGAATCTTTTATATGATGGCCTCTCAGAAATTGGCCTTCAGCTTTTCGAAGGCCTCCACGTAGAGTTTGAGACGAGTGTTACTTATCTTGAATGTCTCGATAAGCTGTTGAGTAGCTAATTGGGAATCAGAGTGAATTAAAATTGTGACGGCTCCAACGTGTCGGGCGGCTTGCAGGCCTGCTATGAGTGCTTCATATTCGGCCTCGTTGTTGGTCACCTGATAATCTAGCCGAACGGACAGATGCATCTGCTCTCCCTTAGGGGAGATCAGCAGTATATCAATCCCGCTTCCTTACCGATTGGACGATCCGTCCACAAATATCTTCCAAGTGGCTTCCGACTCGGGATTCTGTACTTCAGTGACGAAATCCGCCAAGGACTGCGCCTTAATGATCGTTTATATCCATAATCATTAATGAACCATAATATACACGTACGGTAATTATGGAACACATACATCAGAACATTTGGAACAGGTTACCGGAACACAATCATACACATAAACGCAGCTTTAATGAAATCAATCATGTCATGAAGTAATGAAGCGGAAACAAAATAAAACATACAATTAACTAACAGAGCGTAAGACTAAATGACTCATCTATACATTCTTAATAAATGACAATCTTGATAAATTTAAACTAAGTCCCAAGGCAAAAAGGCATCCGACCACCCACCATGTGTCCTTGTTAAATCTTTCCTTATCCTTTATTTTCCTTTCGGAGAGCTGTAGTCTATAAGCTTTGCTTAGTGCGCTAAAGCTCAAATGCATCAGAACTGCATGTATATATAAAAATATATAAGGAGGAAAGAAAATAAAGCATAAACATAACTGCTCATGTCAAACTAAAAGCAAAGAAAAGCTAAGGAATCTACTCATCTACTAGATAAACATGGTAGAATAAAGAACTAAACTTACTGATTTTTAGAACTATATGAAACTTATTTCATTTGTTCTAAACTTATTATTTATTTCACTTGTTTAAAACTTATTCTTTAATACTTTATACTTAGATAAAACTTGTTTTTACTTGTTCAAAAACTTATACATATAATACTTCAAAATAGTAATCAACTGTGGCTGTGTACCACCCATTCTTACGCCTGCCTCCCATAATAGGTTGGGAGAAGCGTAGCCACCACCTAAAGAGCGAGACCTGTCACCGTCGAGACCCTTTGACTCTAATTGGACACCAGGTTTGTTTAACAACAACCGTACTAGCCTCTTCTTAAAAGTAAAATACTTATAATCTTAATTCTTCTTTAAATGCCTTGACATTTTAATATGGGTGCCAAAATCCCTAAAGTCTTGACTATGGGATCTACTTTGGCCTTTTTCTTTCTTTATCTTTCTTATACTTTTCTTTATCTTTATACTTTTCTCGAACCAAAATATCTAGTATCTCTTTTTTATGCATCATATGAATGAAACTAACTATGCAATAACACCAATCATCATAGAACAAGACACTAAAAAGTCAATCTCAATAATAAGCCAATCAAATAACAACACTAAACATAATGACAACAATAGTTGCACTAAACCAATCAAACATAATGACACTAAACATGACTGGCACATGAAACCAAAATTTTCACCAAATAACAATAAGCATACCATATGAATAGATGCACTAAATCAATCAAGCATACAAACAAAACAAAAAGATGAATACGAACCATAGATAATTACATGCATCCTAACGCATATTGTTAGAACCTATAACAATAAAAATAATTATTAATTTTATTTTCTCAATGAACCACTATAATTTAATATATTAAAACTTTGATAGTACCAGCTATAGATTCAGACTACTAGTAACCTACTTATGTATCTTCTATATCTGTACTAAAAGGAATCAAGGTCCACATATTCCAGGTAAAGTTGTTCATCTTCATTTCAGAACACCCAACCAAAAGCTAATGGTAAGGAAGAAAACTAACTACATGCTCAAAACTAATCTAACCCATTCTAGGTTCACTGCCTAGCAACAAAACCTGAGACTTACCGTGCTCTGTATAAACCAAACATGTCCATTAAGATAACAAACAGACAGGATTTAAACTGGAATATGAAAATACCAACTACAAGGCTTGAAAGAAAACCAATCCACATGCTTAAACCAAACCTATCATTATCTTTCTTTCTTTAGGGTTCACGGCAGCAACCCATCACCATATCTTTCACAGAATAATTTGAAAACAGGAAAAGAAAAGTTCAGAATCTAATCCAATCAAAAATCCCTTTCCCTCTTCCTTAACAACTCACGGCAGTAAGCCCTAAACCACATTCTTCACAAAAAAATTCGAAACAAAAGGAAAAGAACACCAAAACGAATCGAAATCCGGAACTATCCTACTGCAGGTGAGTAGCGACTTACTTGTGTTCTTGGACTCACTCCCAAAGAAACTGCTAGGGCTTCGGATGGCTCACGGTTCCGGCTCTCCCTCGTGCTCCCGAGCTCCCCTCAACGAAGAGGTCGTGATGGTGGAGAGAACCCCTTGAAGAACACCTCAAGCCGGCGCCGGAGACAACCCTAATCTTGGCTTCGGTTTCGCTCGGGCAGAATCGCCACGCACGTGAGAGGAGGAAGAGAGGAATTAGGCTTCGGTGATTAACTCAATCCCTAAGTTCTCCCTTTTTATAACCTTAATATTCTGTTTACTATCTTCATATAAATATGCTATCAATTCTAAACAGAAAAATCCGTTTGCCCACCCGGTCAGTCGGGTTTTGACCGAGTCAAGGGTCAGGGTCGTCCGGATTCGAACTCCGCTTGGACATCTTTGTTAAAACTTTCTTTCTTCGCTTGTAAAATACCAAACGACCCAATTATACATAAATATTTCAAAATTCTAAAAATCTCTAGAATTTTCAGTATTTTAAATATTTTAAGAACTTTCGAACTCCTAATGAGGGAAAATGGCGTTGGTTTAGTTATCTATCTCCGAGGACTCTTCCTAGGGACTATTAGTCATCACAACATTGTGTGCACAGCATCGGTCTCTCTAGTAGTATGTATGTGAGGCTTCTCAAGATTAGTGCGCGATCAACATCCTTTAAAAATGACTAAAATGACTGACAGAAATACATTGGTTGTTCGTTGTGTCTCCGCTTCAGCTGCCGACAGAGTAGCAAGCGTGCATATGGCGACGGAGCAGATTCGAGTACCTCCCGGCGAAGAATTGGCTTATTAGTTAAACCCAGTTTTAGATACAGTTCCCGGCTGGTGCCGGCCCGGTCATCCCACTGAATTGGTGGCCGCCATTATCTCGAAGAAGGTAGCTCTCATGGACGGAGATGAACGAAAGGATAATGCTATTATCGGACTGAGCGCTGTGCTTCCTTTATTTATTGGAGGACTACATATCTCAAAGGGTTTTTTGTCTTTACTTTAGGTTTGGCCTTGCCTTGGGACAGACAGCAAAAACCTTGGCGCGTCATTCAGCGTTCGTTAGCTCCTTGCGCCCGACACAACACTCTGATTAGCATTTCAGACGCTGATTTCGTCCTAAGCTAGGAATACATCTCCATCCTGATCTAGGATCTGCTGCGCTTGAGATTTGATCACGCCATCGACGATACCTTATCATAAGGGATTACTACACCATGACCTTGTTACCTTGTAGGTGGTCCAAGCGGACTTCGACGATCAGAAGGCCGCAAGACCAGATGGGTTCCTTGATCTAATTGAGTTCCACCGTAGTTAACCTCGATCATCTTCTCCGAGCTTAGTAGCGACTTATACTGCGGTACCTCTCATGTGCATCATCCGTGAGCTATGTCTCGAGCTCCAACCGGAGCCGCGGATAGAGTCTCAACACGCTTGTGTTCCCAGTCCGATGTGGCCATCAATCGGTGATCGCTTGCCCGTCCTTGACATACAGAGATCTTGGAGCGTGTGCCGAAGCAGCCGAACCTCATGTGCCGCCTAATTTAGCTTCTCGCCTTCACGCAGACAGAGGATGACGCTTAGATCGCCCCAAGTCTCTTCTCTTCTTACCTAGGTCACCCCAGTGCACGGAGCGGTTCGACGCAAATCTGTGCCTAAGTCGCATCGACCTCTAGGGTTTCGCTACGTTTCGATAATGACAATATACAATGAGGTTGAGGTTGACACACCAGACCTGTTTGGAGGAAATCAGCCAGTTATTTGGGATTTATAGAGTGAGTCTCCAACGAAGTTGAGTAGAGCAAGTGAGTACCGATGGTGGTGGGCGATGAGCTAGCTCGGGAGTGAAGTGCTGGAAGCCTAGTGCCCAGGGGTCCCAGCGTGAGTCGGCAGACCCAGTGAAGTGGGACCAAGGTGAGTCGGTTCGGTGGTGGAGTGAGCGGGTCGGCTAAGTGCTAGTGGAAGTTAGTGGTTCCCGTGTGGGACCCTAGTTGCACCCAGGGAGGGTGGTGGCAGGACCCTAGTCCTGAGAGCTGGGTGGAAGTGCAGTCCTGAAGCGGCGCAGCCGGTGTGTCCTAGTGGTCTGAGAGCTAGAGCAATCCACTAGGTAACCCTAGGTTACTGAATACTACGCAGAATTACCTTGATACCGTTCACCTTGTATTATAGTACCTAACAGCTCATCAGTCGCCAATTTAAGTTGACACGAGAGTCTGGGCAGTGTGGCCGGCAGGACATCGAAGATATGAATGTAAGTCACCGGGAGAGGGAGACCGATGTTGGGATTAGCGCGTTCATCCACTTAGATCCATTTCAATATCTAAGTCGAGATCACGACTAAATCCGCCTCCGAGGGCGAATCAATCTATTCTATACCTGTCCTTGTTGGGAACCGCTACACACTTTGTTTTTCGAGGATAATATTATTTGTATTTTACCTGACTAACTTTCATCGGTGAGAGGAAGGATTTAGAGAGTGAGTGCACGCTCCAGGTGCGTCGGAGGAGGATTTAGCGCAGGAATTCTATCCGCCTCGCCAAGGGAGCTCACCGATTGGCTTGCTATGTGTCTACCCGTCACAACAGGTCGACAACCGGGTTGAGGTTCCAAGCGCCTAGAACCTCCTATAAAGAGGTCAAGGCTGAGCTTCAACAACAACCCATGACTCGATCTCCTGCTCCCCGGCTAATTACGGTTATCTGACCACGACTGCTTCTTTCGTTTTCTTCCTTTTGCTCAGGCTTAAGCGCCATTAGCATTCTAATTTAGTTTGCAATCAAATATTTGAATTGCTAGTAGATTGCCCATCGAAAGTTAATTGCAGGGGCTTGGAGTAGAAGTCACAAAGGCTCCAACCAAGTAAAAAACGACTAGCATCGCTTATTCTTTTCGTATTTACTTTTCCACCGCATAATACTTTCGACAGAATTCACCCCCTTCTACCGAAACTCTACGATCCAACAAGTGGTACGAGTTAGGCATCGCTTCCCATTTGTGCAACCACCAATCAAAGCAAAGGGGGGTCGTTAAAGAAAAGTTGATATCGTTTGTTCCAAAATATATTATTCATTACTTTCGTTTCCTCCAAAAATATTTTTGAAAAATCGTTTTCATTTTTCACCTGTTAATATTAATAAAATATCGCATTTACCAAAATTTGTACAATAATTTTTAAATATTTATTAATAGTTTTATTATTAAAAAAATATTTTAATGATATCTTTCCAACATCGCTTAATCCAAGACCAAGTATCAGATCTTTTCTTTGTTTCTCGGTGCAAGATCAATGTTCTCTCGAAGGACAGAAAGGCCGACGTAACCACTCCATATGAGATATATGATAATACAACTAACTGTGGAGTGATGCATAGAAACCTTTATTCTTATGAATGACCTCGATGGTGAAATGCAAACGAGAAGACCAACAAAACTTAAGAAACCAAAAGGCACAAAGTTAGTTTCGCATTTATTACCCAACGAAATTATTTGGACAGGGGTCAAGGAATGTCTGAGTTTTGGACTTAATCTGACCAAGCTTCACGAGGAACTGCTGAGTTAAGCCATCAAATCACAATCGTAATCCGGAAGCCGAATCGCAGTCCGAATCCTCAAGTTATCCTCGGGGACCCACTCCAAAACCAACTCTTATAGGCTTTAATAATGACACAAGAGAGGTAGAGGATTCAACTTAATTCAATCAAAGATGACGATGGATAAGGCGGAGAATTCAAACGAGGATTCTAAAGGTAAAATTGTGAATCTGAAAATTTAAATATCATTTTAATACGTTGAATGCAGTGAAAGAGTGGCACTACAAAAGCAAGTGTCCCAACTTATAAGACTCGAATTACACAACCAAGAGTAAAGGAGAAGCTGATCTCAAAGTTCAAAAGGGAAGGAAATATATCCAATGTCAACACAAAAAGATAGGTCACTACAAACCTCAATGCCTGAAAGAAGACCTAAGGATCCGTGGAGTAAAGGTTAAGAAGTTTACAATATAATGATAATCCAATTTTTTCATACATGTTGATAAATTAGATAATCATCATTGCTCTAGTTTGGATTTACCTCAACAATTAGATATGCATGCTCAACCAAATATATTAACTAATAAAAATCTAAACAATAATTTAGAAAACAATTCGTTGATCTGTAAAATTTCATATTCAAGGTTTAGGAACTTAGAAAAACAAATCAATCTTTTGAAAAATAAAATTCATAAACAAGAAAAGATAATTACCAAATTATTAAATCTAGACTTGAATTACAAGTCTAAGCCAAATTTTAAACCAAGATATAATCAAGTATCTTTTGATTATGAAATTAATCAACAAATATAATTCAAACAATTCAATTAATTCAAAATTAAAAACTTAAATTTAAAATTACAAATTAAACATTAAATCTTAACCAAAACTAAAACCTAAATCCGGACAATAATTCAGGGGAGGCTCCAGAATAGCTGACACCTCCAAAATTAACCTACCCGACAGGCTAACCCAAACTAACCTACCCGACAGGATAATTAGGACTAGTTAGAAAGGGAACAAGTTTAACTTGACCTATGGTACTGGTGAAATTTTGGATGATAGTACATTAGGGAAGCTTAGTCTATGCATGTCTAGGAAGATTTGGCTTCAACCTGGTGCATTTGGCTAAGTGGAACTAACCGAAGCTACCCTTTATGGATCCTAACCAGTTAGACCAAGATTTTGTATTAAGTTTAGTGGATATGACTATTTGAAAAACCTCGAAGGAATGGTTACTCTAATGATGTCCAAGTGAGTCACCATAGCCCAGAAGTTTATCCGAAGAATGTCTATTTGCTGAGTCCAAAGCTAAACCTGAATCTAACACAAAGTTAGACCAAACCCTAAAACTGTGTTGGTGATTTGAGAGCATGAAATCGAAACTATACAAAGATAAAACAAAGCGATGTGGTAATTATAAACTCAGAGTGATCTCCCGAAGTGCTGTTGTTATTTTACCATCGACGAAGAGGTTGCTACCGTCGGAAGCACGATCATGGAGCAACCTAGTGTTTTCAAAGTTCACGAGCCAAATCCCATGCACGCCTCCCTTGCTCTCACACCCATCTCCTTACGATCACCTCGTGCCCCTCGATCACTTTGCCAAAAGCTCTCTCTTGACCGCACTTGGACGCCTTATAAGAAGGCTAAGGAAGACAAGGAAAGGACGCCTCGCCTCCTTTGCTGCCAGCAGCGAGTAATTATGTCCTCTGCCCTGCAGAACTCCCAAACGCCCAACATCTCCCACTGGCCCAAGTGAATCCATATGGTCACATAGACCCGCGCGTCACATAGACTAAGGTGATCACATGTCACTAAAAACCAGAAATAAATTAGTCACAGAAGACTAGCTGTCACGAGACTTCATAGGACTGTCACTAAGACTGTAAATAAAATTCTAATAAAGATCAAATAACAATAAGACTTTATGGAGATTGTCAACATTCAGAGTAAAATTCTAAATACAAAGACCAAATAAGCAGTATCCATTCATACATTAGGGAAATGGTTCAAGACAAAGAAGCACAATGAGCATTCAATTGCTAAGAAGATTGTCACACCTTACTGGGTCGCTCCATGTAACAAATCGTAGACATAATGTCCAGAATGAATCAAGATTATGGTTTGGTTTTAATTCTAGATTAATTATTTACATCATCATGAACTTAATCCCTCATATTGACCATATATGCCAAGAGCATGTTCAACATCTCAAATCAAATAAATTAGTCTACAATTACATTTTAATGATCAACTAAAATAACTTCAGACGTGAATAAATGTCACAGATGTAAATCATCTTAATCTTCCTTGCCAGTTAGAACTATCTATTCTAATCAGTCACCTAGTTATGCTCCATAGATCAAATCATCCATAGCTAATAGAAATATGCTAAAGTAGCGCCCACCTCCATCGTAACTTCGCGGTATACCAATAGTCACTTAGTAAAATCTAGATTAACTTATAATCTCAAGGGTCTCATATAGTAGAGAAGCAGGGATCCATTCCTACTACCCCTTCTTGTCACCATAGCACATGTGGTATGAATCACATGCTACGATGTTATTCCCTTTTACTAAAAAGAGCGTGATGTTTTTTAAATTTAACACGGGTGTATTTCTATCTAGGACATTCCCATGTTCAATCCTGAATTCAAATATATGAATTCTAATTTGACTTCAAGATTCAGTAAATGGTGGGTGTATTGATCTACAATCAATATTAAACGATTCATCTCGACAAATATCAAGGCCACCTTAACTTACGGGTACTGCCCCTCATTCACAGCTACATAAGTCGCTCTATAAACAACGGCTCCTACTATTCGTATTTTAACAAATAGAGATGATTGTCCATGTGAGGGACCCAATCCTAATCTCACAACATATTTACTTCCAGACTTTTATTCAATGTAACCAAGATATTATACACCGAATGTATCATGGCATTTTCATTTATCAAAAATGTTCTCATAATTGTTAAATTTTGAAGCCTCAAAGACTTATATGCCCATGAAATGACCTTTAGTCAATGGTCAGTAAAGGACTAGCAAGACCCCTAGGGATGTACTAAGAATAACTTTTTTCACAACAATATCCCTTTACAAAATTATACTTAATTTCTATATGCTTGCCTTGTCGGATGCTTCGATCCTTGGAAAGCTATTGTAGCCTGACTGTCAAGCAGTAATAATCGTAACAGGACCTCATCATCTCAAAGAATTTTCAGATGTTTCAGAACCTTCAGCTGACAATTTCTCAGATACCTAACGCACGTTTCACATAATTACCTTCCATCACGATAAGGTTACAAGCCCTGCCTTTGATGTTCCATGAGATAGCCATCATTCAGCAAGAAGACAAGGCAGCCGATGTGGATTTTCCGTCATCGCCCCTCACTCAACTGTGATCCGAGTAGCCACTTAGGCTCATATATTCGATCCGAAATGCAGGTACACTGCCTTTAAGATATCTCAATATCCTTCACCGCTTTCTCCAGTGTCTCGATCCTGGGTTTGACTGAAACCACTAATTCAAGCCAACAAGATAGCTTATAGGTCAGGGACGAGTACACAAATATAGTGTACATTAAACTACCACAAGACTGATACGGTTTTCCTTCATTTCGCCATTTCCTCTGAGTCTTGGGATATACTTAGTTTCAAGACAGCACCTTTCGCAATAGACATCTGTTCAATATTGCAACTATTATATTAGCGTTACATCATCTTAGTGATATAAGCTTCTTGAGACAAACCTAAAAGCCCTCTTGACTTGGCCTTCCCAACGACCACCAAGACGATCGCTTCTCCCATATCTATTATGTCAAATTGTGATGAAAGCCAACTTTTGACTTATCGCTATTAATTTTATGTCACTTCCAAATATTAGCATATCAACAAATATATAATGATAAAATGACAAAGCTTTCCTTTTTCTTTCTTAGGTAAACACACTGATCCTCATTGATCATTTCGAACTATAAGATAATATTATTTCATTAAATCTTATGTTCCATTGTCTTGACGCTGTTTTAGCCTATATATAGACTTTCAAGTCTATATACTCTTTTCTTTTGGCCTTCAAAGAATATAACCTTCCTCGTTGTACCATAGATTTCTTCGTCAAGATTACCATTATGAAAGCCGCTTTACATTCATCTGATGGTAATTCCACGTCATATTGTGCTACTATAGCTAGATGACATCGTATTGACACAAACTTCACAATCCGGGAGAATGTCTCTTCAAAGTCAATACCTCCATTTAGATATATCTCTTTGCAACTAATCGAGCTTTGTATCGATTAACTGGATCCATTCGCTTTTACCTTACTTTGAGAATCACTTATTCTAACAGCTCGCCCGAGGAAGATCGAACAAATCCTAAACTTGATTCTTTTCATTGACCCCATTTCTTCATCCATTGCAATTCTTCATTCTTTCTAAATCAACTCAAAGCTTCTCAACGTCGGAAGTCTTCATCATCAACTCCAGAGAACCATCAATGCCCTCATTCTCACATCAAACCCTCCGGAACAATCATCGACTACTCTTCGCCAAGGTTAGGACCTGTTGAGAAACCATTCATTCAAGGCACCATTCTAATTGATCATTGACTAGATTCGTATCTCCCGACGGTTTATTGAAGAATGATTATCCTCCCTCATCTCATGAGGAACTGCCTTATCAACTTCACCGTGTTGGGAACTCATTTTCAGAAAGTAGCAATCTCTGACTTATTTCCAGAGATGGTTCCATCTTTTCGTCAATAAAACATAACCCTAGGAAGTCTGTGAGTACCTTATAAAGATACACTTCACCTCTAGGTCCCACTTTCCATATTCGGTGGAGTCTTATCATGAACGTAGCAGTTGACCCCAGGATCTCAGATTACCAACCGTCACCGCCCAACGCCCATGTGTGATGTAACCACCATGCACTTTTAAGTATATAGGTCGCACCACAATGCATCTCCCAAAAGGAGATTGATAACTAGCTCACATCATCAGCAGACTTAACCCATTTCCAAAAGAACTACTTTCTCTTTCAAGAACCCCATTTTTCCGTGGAGTCTGTGGAGTGTTAGTTGTCTAATAATCTCTTTCTCACACATTGTCTTGAACCGGATTGCATAAATATTTCTCCTCCACTTCATTGCACAAGGTTTTAACTCATTGCCCAATTGATTCTCAAACCGCTCAAGTAACAAATAAAGCAACCAATGCTTCGTATTTGTGAAATCAACACACATGACCAAAACGCGTGTCATCGATAAAATGTAATGAAATAAGAACCCTACTTAGCCTTCATTCATCGGGACCACAAATATCCTAATAAATTAATTGCAATGGTGATTCAAATTTCTAATAACCTACCAAATGGTTTCCTTTACCGCCTTTCCAAAGAAGACAATGCTCACATATGTATAAGTTATCTAGCATGAGTGCCTAAGAGGCCCTCCTTAGCTAATAATCTATTCATTCGTCATTCTATATCCCAACTTGTGCACATGCCAAATTTCAATATTATCAAGATTACTAGTAAGAGCAATGTTCGAAAAAACAACTATTATTATTCGTTCCACATCAAGAACAAGTAAACCATTGTTATATAACCATATCCAATTAACACAGAAAGTTGACCCGGTTCCACATGTCGTACCATAAAAAATTCACATCAGAACTCAAAATCAAGAAAGACAAACCACTAAACCAGAGCCATTAATCAGAGCCAAGACAAACACTCATGTAGAAACAAAGCGCTCCACCACGAGGCTGAGCTGCAAGTACTAATTCCTTGACTCACAATTCTGCATTGTTTCCCTACATATATCATCCATTCGTCACACCGCACCCGACTAAGATTCCACATAATGGAATGATCAATGAAGCCACGTGGTTCGTTGCTTTTGAATCTGCTAACCACAAAGGATACTAATCAGCTATCAACATCAGACTTGCAATATATTAAGCCTGGAAAAGGACAAAATGGATTTACCTTTTTAGGCTCAAGACAATCCTTTATAAACGACTCCTTCTTGCCATAAATAAGCAAGTCAACCGCTTAGGTTTTGTCCATATTTTTCTTCGACGGTTTTTCGCAGTAACATCATTAGTCTCCTTTCCTTTCTTGAACCACTGTTCTTATTCTGAAACCGTAACCTCAGCCTACAAAAAGCTTGACCAACTCAAGTAGACCAACCTCTCCGCCTAAGTTCCACATATGAGACATCACAAAGTCTTGATACCTCACTATGGGTTAGGTTCGCTTCATCATTTCCCAAGAATCGTGAAGGAACGATAACCGCCGAAGCCTCGTTATTCATCGGCCAACGATAACTGAAGAATTTTAAGCTCTCGGACCACGACTCATCTCCCCGAGACGTCAGCCATGGTAATATTCGAGCTTTCTGCCAACTATCAAACTTGATAGTTAATGTGAGCTTACTCCCGCATCGACTCACCAGAACACTTCCTAAGGGCTACTCTGTATAAGATGAATACGGTAATGGCTCAAATTCAAATACTAGGTCATCTACCATCGAACTAATCACGCCTAGCAATGGAGTTCTTCCTTTCCATGCCTTTTATAGGCATCAAAGTCATGTTCCGTGGTTGCAATAAGAACCATCAACCTGTTCCTCCACAATTTGGTTTACAAATTTCTGAACTTTCCTTGTTCCTCAAGAACATATCAGACTGAAAGGCCGATTTCAGAAGAACTCATATAATTTCCCACCCTTATCGAGTTCAATATGATGTTTTTAGTTGCTATGATTCGCTACAACAACAAATTATTTATTATTTTAGTATATCTATATATGTGTGTAATTAATCATCAAGTACTGTAATTAGTTTACAAAATCAAGTGACAACATTGTTCTGTACCATCATTCAGATGTTCCTAATTCCAATCAACATTGATCAATTTTATTGCACACATCCATCTAATGAACGAATCATTTAATATGAACGAATCATATTTATATGAACTAACTATCATGAAATGAACTCACTATTTCCAAGTTAGTTAACATATAACATAACTTTATTATATAATTCGCTCGCATAAACAATGTAAATTATTATATGACTCCAAAAAACTAGATGAGCTTAACACTGCTCGCATAATAAACGATGAAACAGTAACACTCAATAGACTAGATGTTTACACTACTCCCTACTAGGATAATGCTGTATAAATGGGTAATTGCATCCCATTCATCTCGGATCATTTACGGGTGGATTAGCCCAGATGCATCCATCGATCCATTTTGATCTTCTATACATTCTTGAGGATCCTCCTCCGATTCTTCTGAATCCATCTCTAGATCCTCCTCGAGATCCATCTCTGATCCTCTCGAATCTTCGTGATCCATCGGATCCTTCAAATTCTTCAGGTTCATTTCCTGATCATCTCGACTTTCCTCGATTTGGACCCTTCGTAATCCATTTCGACTCTCCTATTCTTCGAGGTCCATATTTCGGACGGGATTCTTCGTATCTTACTGTGACCCCATTCCAAATTTAAGTAATTGCTCACATCTCTCGAAAAGGAGACGACTCGTTAGAGGTATACCAAAAGCCCAGCTATAAATATTTATCAAGAAATAAGAATCACATTGGTCAAATGTTCATATTTATGATAAATGAAGTTGTTCAATTAATTTATATTGTAGAGGCTACGGTGTGTGGTGCCAATACGAGGATCATACATGATTCATAAATTATAAACAAGAGGCCTGGCCTAATTACAATGGAAAGGAACAAACCATTGGAAGGCTCTGAAAAATTAGTATCGCTATCTTGGTTGTATAATTACACTAGTACACCTGTAGTATCGGTAGGACTATTTGAGGTCTTTTATACTCACCGACTTTTATAAAGGAACAAAGACCCTCGCTTTATTGAAGTGTGTGCCTTAATCCCAATATAATAACAAGCACATACTTGATATTTACTTTTTAATTTATCAATGGGTGAGATTAGCGTCTGGCGAATCAATAAACCCGATAAGTTGGGAAATGGTATCACTTATAGTGTGTGTCATTGACATAGAAGGAAACCGTGTCCTAGAGATATCAAGGATAATGTCCGAAAGAGGAGTTTATAAGGATTGTCATGTTAACCCTCACAGTGGACTAAATCCATATGATTTATATGTTGGAGGGTACTACTTGATTCGTGATATTAATTAAATGAGTTGTCGTGAACTCACTTAATTAGTGGACATTCATCTTAAACACAGGAGACTAACACACCATAATAAGAAGGAGCTCAAAATGTAATTTGGGATTGGTGCAGAACCAATGATAGTTCTCTAGTGGAATGAATTATCATTGATAAATGTCAGTGTCTGGGCACGGATGCTTTCTAATTTTATCGAGACAAACCACCTCCTCGGTCCCTATCGTAGCCTCTACTTATAGAGTCTCTATACCCACCCATACCCACCTCCTCATACCCACCTCACTAGGGGTCAGCTGCTTAGCTTGGGGAACCAAGCTAGACCGCCTAGGGTATAATTATGGCCGACCCCAGCTTGAACCCAAGCTAGTAAGCTTTCAAGCAAATTAAATTAAAAAGAAATTTAATTTTAATTTTTATTATTATGTGGAAGATATAATTTAAAGAGAATTAAATTAAAATATCTCTCGTAAAGACTCAAAGATTAAAGAAAGAGATTAGATCTCTTTCCTTATTTGTAGATCGAGAGATGGGTTTTATTTTCTCTTTAAAAATTATTCACATGTTGATAAAAATTAAAATTATAGAAATTTCCTTTATCAACCATGAAGAGATTTTGAAGAGAAATTTTATTTTTCCGAAATAAATTAGGAAGTTTTGTAATCGTCATTAAAACTGGCTCCAATTTGTTCTCCAAACGATGGGCCGTAAGCCATGAGATTGTAATTGGGAAATTTTATTTTATTTTCTCAATTAATCATGTCAAGAAAATTGAGGAAATTATTGTACTCAAATTTCTAATTTTCCTAGGCCAAGAAATATAGAAGGGGTAAGTTTCATTAGAAATAACATCTATTATTCCTCCCCTTTGTTCCTTGTACGCCATCCTCTCCCTCTCTCTTCCTCTTTGTGGTGGCCGAACCTTCTTCCATTGGAGCTCTGTGTAATGGATACTACCGGAGAAGAAGAAGAAGAAGAGAAAGCTAGCATCTCTTGAGCTTGTTAGTATTTTGTTTTCTCCTTGGTGAAAAGTTTTTCCTTGTACGAATCCTCGCTGAGGAGAAGAAGGTATTGGTGGTTTCTCATCCTTGTAGACTGCTTTCCCACACAACGCCTGAGGTTAGAAGAGGAATACGTAGAAGACTAAGAGGTTTTTTCTACAAGGTATAACTAGTAAATTTTCTTCCGCATCATGCTAGTTATTTATGGAAATAACACCAAATACAAGAGGCTTACGCTCTAGAATTTCAATATGTTTTTCATGTTGTGTTCTTTTGTATTTTCTTTTCCGTGATTTGATTGTTCTTTGTTAACCTAAAGTTATTTTAGAAACAACATTAGCTTCTATAAAAGGTTTTGTCTATTTGTGGTGGTTGGCTCCCATATTCAAGAAGGCCATGTGCCTCGCCACGTCAAGAGACCGGGAACCAATTATGGAAATTAATATTTAATGAATTAATAACTTAAGGAGACTTGGCTCTAACGTGTTAAGTTCCGCAGAGATCCAAATAAAAACCTAAAAGAACAAATAGATTAAGTTTTGATCAAACGTATAAGTTCCTTATAGCATCTAAAATTTAATTTAAAAGAACACATGGTAGCTGTGAAAAGGTCTGAAGCCTTCAGACAAAATTTTTGCATGCTGAAACCATAGGTTTTCCTAGGAAGAAACTAAACAATTGGTACGTAGCTAGTTTGCCTGCAGGTATTGGTAATAGCTTTTACCATGCACATGTCATACATAATTTAGCAAAAGTTAATAATAGGATGCTAACTGTGGATTTCCAGATCCAACTATTATGCCTTTAGTTATTATGTGTGGTGATCAATCTTGGACATGTCAAGGGCATTTATGTGTGCATGATTGTATTAAAACATGCCAGGAGTCGACAGTTTCATTAGGATTTATTTGATCTAGATACATGTTATCTTTATGGAATATATAGATCAAAACAAACGTACTGGTGTCGTGATCAAATTCAGTAAAGCGCGGAACCTTCTAAGGACCAGAGGCTAGCTGAACTAGGAGCAAGATGGATGTGACAACTAGACCCGGTATGTGGGCCAATATGGCAAGAGTTGGGATGACAAATACACGGAGGACAACTGTAGGATAAGAGCTAATAGTTGAAAATTAATTTTCATTTACGTTTTATATCAGGTCAGGCGTATGTTAGTTTACAAGTTTAGTAGGCTAGCATAGTTAAAATTCTCATTTATATAACAATTCATGGGAGAGGGATTTTTAAGTAAATCCCATGTCTCCCATTAACGTTTGTAAGTGATAAATAAGCTCGTTGCTATTTCAGCAGCCTTCCTCCATAATCTATTGTATTTTGCTTGTGGATCACTGAACATACTCATTTTTGGATGACTATAGTTAATTTATGAGCGCAGATCTTCCCCAAATCAAGGCATAATCTTATTAATGGACTAGTGTCAAGTAAATGGTATACACTTAGACACATTTAATAGTATCCTCCCCAACGGAGTCACTACTATCACTTGTGTGGACCAAAGGAAACCAACTATTATTTGTCATAAACTAGATTGGCAATATAATAAAATTAATAAACCCTCTTTACAAATGTTTGAATTAGATATGTCCACACCAACGGGCATGTAAGATTCATGGTGTTTAAGGTAATTTTATTTGTCAAAAGTTATATCGATAAGATAGTCAACGGTAAACCTCCTTTACAAATGATGAATTTGTATACGTCCGCCACTCAACGTGGCATGCAAAATTCACGGTAAGTTTGAGGTGTTGGTGACCCTAAATAATATTGCTCGAGGAATCAATGTTATTTTAACGAAGATGTTTTGACCAAATATTCGATTTCCAAGACTGACAACTATTAATTTTATTCATTAAGTAAAGTAAAGTTGACGAGATATTAAAATAATGAATAAATTCTCTCGATTTTGTACACAAAATTCATGGGAGATTTTAAGGAGTTGATCTTGGACCAAATATTTGTGATTCTTAGATGTTCACAATCCTTAGTAGTCATACTATAGAAAAGACTTAGTAGTCCAAATTGTAATGATCGGAAGAGACTTGACATTAAGGTAGACCGCTCTAGAACTAAGAACAATTTAGGTATTAATTCATTATTGAAACATGGTTTAGTGGTACATTCACTGCAATTCGGAGTGTAGATACAAGATGCTATTAATCATTCTACTCATCATAGGTTCCGTGAAACCACAACCAAACGAAAAGGCAAATCACCATCCACGGAACCATCAGAAGGTAGTCGCTATAAAGGAGATGTTTATCTTTGATAAGAATAAAATTTGGATTTTAAGTAATTGTCTTTACGTACTGTTTAGAAAAGAACTGACGCCTAAACTATTATAGATATCAGGAATATTTCGACAACAAAGTTGTTATCAAGAAAAAATGAAAGTTATCTATTCTCGTACGATGGTTGACAATTTATAATCCAATAACTCCCACGATGCAAAACAAATGGAAATTAGTAACGCATCTCTAATTTTAAGAGAAAGCAACCTTCTAAAAAACGAACCAATTATAATCTTTGGCATCTAAAAGCTTGTATTATACTCGAGTAGGATTCATTGGTATTAATGAACTTGGGTTCATTGGTAGTAAATATTTCAACCCTGCCAGTCTTACTTGGAAGGAAAATAACCAAGAAGCTTTAAGTCCAAGGTATGGAGTCAAAGATATGTTGAAATCGGTTCATTCCGATTTTGCCATCCTATTTAATTATCCGTATTGAAGAGGTATCACTATTTTGGTCTATTTTATAGACAACCATTCAAGATACAACAAATTTTATTTAATGTGTCTCTAAGACTAAGTACTTTTGATTAGTTCAAAGAGTACAAGGTTGATGCTAGAGAAATGTTAAAAGTAAAAAGTCACCATGAAGATCAGAGTGGCAAGTACCTCTCAGAGACGTACTTATCGTGAGTTATTAACCAACTAATCGCATCTCGTACACCCCAATGTAACGGTAGAAAGAAGGTAAAGGACTCTTATGGAATAATTAGACAGATGATGAGTTATTCAGGAAAATTACTAAATTTGTTTAAGGATAAAACTCGAAACGAAGCAAACATAGTACCTTCCAAGCTAGAACTCTACTCATAATTGTCAATAAAGCGTAAGCCTATTTTGAAGCATATCTGGATTCGTAATCCACATATGTTAAAGAGAGATACAATAAGTTGGATAGGAGTTCACTTGTTTGTGTTATCCCAGATAAACAAAAAAGTAGATTTATAGTCTTAAAACCTAAGGTCACACAGTACCAACGATCGATTTTAGAAAAGATCATGTAATAAATCATGCCTATAAGAAAATTTGTTCTTAAGGAAATAATAAAAGACATGTCTAATCTAGTACCAACTGTACAAGATGAGATACCACAAGAAAACTGCAACACGATCACAAATGATACACCAGTAAAAATGCCTTTGTCAGAGGGAGGGTTGTTAAGCAACCTTAAAGATTCACATGGGAGTTTTGAACTCGATCCTCAAGGACACGAATTCGATCTCCATGATTTAAGCACCCAAGATAAATACAGCATCTTGGCAAAGAGTAATGGACAATAAATTAGGGAATATGTATTCTAATAAAACTGAAGTTTGTAGAACCACCACGTGTAAAAGCCTCGGGTGTAAAAAGGTCTACAGGAAAAAGAGGGTTAGGGTTGCAGTGTAGAAACCTTCAAAGCAAGGCTTGATGAAAAAGGAAACTTTTTCAATCGCAGCTATGCTTAAGTCTATCCGGATTCTTTTGACTATTTCAGCAAGTGGAGATGTCAAGACAAAGATTTCTTAATGGAAGTCTCTGAAGAAAGCATCCACATAAAGCAAACCGTATGGGTTCATCGTAAAGGGCTAAGAGCATCTTGTGGAAGCTCAACTGCCCATGGACTGAGGCAAAGCTTCAAGGTCTTGGAAACATCCGTTTATCAAAGCAATTCGCACCTAAGGGATCATTTAGTAACCTGCAAGTCTTGTGTATAAAAGGTGTGATGAAGCGCAGGTATTTCTTTATATTATACGTGAGATAATATTTTCGTAGTTGGAAACAATATCAAAATAAGGGTGTATGGTTAACCAAAACACCGATATAAAGGACTTGGGAGAATGAATATATTCTGAGATTAAAGTAATAAGGGATCGTAAGAAAGTTAATATTTTTACCATCCCAAGCTTCACATCGGAAAAATCCTCGTCATGAAAAGCAATACGCAAACTCAAGAAATACTTACCTTTCGTGATGGAGTAACTTTATCTAAAGAGTGTCCCAGAGACATCAAAGGAGATAAAGGAAATAAAGGCGCCTTTATGCTTCCTACCGCCTAAGCCCAATGAATGCTACGCACGTAGATAAGAAACTGCTTTGCCAAGGGCATAGCTGGCGACATCAAATAACGCTGGACAATATTGATCAGAGGTATACACAGCGGCACCTGAGGCACTAGAGATTATATGCTAGCCATGTTAGTTAATCGTCCTCATGGGTTACACGATCTTCACCTCCAACCTGACATAGGACAATAATAAGTCAACCCTCGGGTTTCAGGTTTACTTTAGGAGTGCAAAGTCACAACTATGGAAGAGTGATAAGCATAGGTGTTTTCTCCTGACTCCACCCAGAAGCTTAGCATATGGCAAGCCTCCTGAGGTAGCCATAAAATGAACGACCATCAATCTCAAGACGGATTCTCATAGATATTTATCGGTTTCATTCAAAGATTATTGCCAAATCTCTATTGTAAATAACATTACCAAAGAGCAAACTCAAGAAACCATAAGAAGTTCATAAAGGCAAGAAAATGCAGCAGAGCGTGGCACCACCTAACACGTAGAAATCGATAAACGAGGAGAAGTTAATACTTAGATCGTGACTGTGACGACCAGATCCTTCCACCGAGGTCCCATAAAAGAGCTTTTGATGGACATGTTGAAGGGTTAGAATCGCATAAGGCACAGCATATAGCAGCCATTCTTTTAGTACAAGTGGGAGATTATGAGTGTATACTAAAGCTCTAGCTTTTTGCATAAACATTTATCAAGAAATAAGAATCACATCGTCAACCCGCTTCCACATTTACGACAACGAGTTGTTCAATTAATTTATATTGTAGATACATGGTGTGTGGTGCCAATGGTGATCATGTTAACAAGATTCATAAATTATAAAACAAGAGTTTCGCCCACCATAACGGAAAGGAATAAACCATCGAAGGTCGTGAGTGTAATTAGGCACGCTATCTTGGTCAGGAGTAATTACACCAAGACACCTGTGAGTGTATTGAGTAGGACTATTTGAGTATCGCCCTTTTATACTCCATTTCGGCAAAGGAACAAAGACCCGCTATTAGTGGAAATGTGTGCTCAATCACATAATAACAAGTACATATTGATATTTATTTCTTTTAATTTATCACTGGTGAGATTTAGTTCAAGGAATCAATAAACCCGGGAGCAAGTTGGGAGAAATGGTGAATTATAGTGTGCTAAGGATTACAGAAGGAAACTGTATCCTAGAGATACTAGGTTGATAATGTCTCAAGAGGAGCTCATAAGGATTGTCATGTTAAACCCTCACAGTGGACTTAGTCCGATATGACGATAAGGTTAGAGGGTACTACCTTGATTCTAGATATTAATTAAACAGCTGTCGCAACTCACTTAATTAGTGACCATATCTTTAAACATGTGAGACCAACAATTCATAATAAGAAGGAGCCCAAAATGTAATTGGGATCAGTGAGTTCAATGATAGTTCTCTAGTGGAATGAATTATCATCGAGCAAATTGTTGTGTGTTCTAAGCAATGGGATGCTTAATTTTATCAGAGACCAAACCACCTCCTCTCGAACCTCCTATCGTAGCCTTCTTATTTATAGAGTTCTATACCCAATTTGTACCCACCTTCTATACCCATTTCATTGTCACAAGCTAGTTTCAAAATCCGCTAGGACCGACCTGTATATCAGGTCGCCCATTAACCTGCTTAGTAATGGCCAAATTAAATTAAAAGAAATTTAATTTTAATTTTATTATTATGGGAAGATATAATTTAAAGAGAATTAAAATTAAAATATCTCTTTGTAAAAGATCTATTAAAGATTGAAAGAAAGAGATTAGATCTCTTCTCATTTGTAGATCGAGATAAGTTTTATTTTCTTAAAATTATTCACATGTCGATAAATGAAATTATAGAAATTTCTTTATCAACCATGAAGAGATTTTAAAGAAATTTTATTTTTCCGAAATAAATTGTAAGTTTTAATTTACGATTAAAACTTGTCCAATTTGCTCTCCAATGATGTGGCTGCCAGAGATTGTAATTTAAAATTTTATTTTATTTTTTTTCAATTAAATCATGTCAAGAAAATTGAGGAAATTTTATTGTACTAAATTCTAATTTGCCTAGCTAAGCAAATATGTGCGTAGGTGCTTCATTGTAAAATACATCTATTATTCCTCTCCTTGTCTCTTTGGTGGCCGCCATCCTCTCTTCCTCTTGTAGGCCGAACCCTTCTCCATCAGCTCTTGTGGTGGCCGGATACCACTCGAGAAGAAGAATAAAGAGAGAGAAAGCCAGCAGATCTCTCGAGCTCTCATTAGTATTTTGCTCTTTCTCCTCGGTGAAGTTTTTCCTCAGGGTCAACCTGTTTTGGAGGAGAAGAAGGTGGTTGGTGGCTTCATCTCAAGATCGCTTCCCACACAACGCTGAGTAAGTTGGGGAAGAGGAACACAGAGAAGATCAAGAGGTTTTTTTCTACAAGGTATAACTAGTAAATTTTCTTCCGCATCATTAGTTATTTCATGGGAAATAATAATGCAATACAAGAGGCTTACCTAGAATTTCGAATATGTTTTCGATGTTGTGTTCTTTTTGTATTTTCTTTTCCTTGTGATTTGATTGTTCTCTCTTTGGTTAACCTAGTTACTTTTAGGAAATTAAATATTAGCTTCATAAAAGGTTTTTGTCTAGTAAAGTATGGTTGGTCGTTGCCCATGCGCGACAATGATGCAAGATGAGTATTAATGTTATGGAGATATGTGAACCTATTGATACTGATCGAGTTATTTAGTCAAGTCAAATGAAACCTAAAACTATTGGATCTTTAATGTTAATGGAGCGTCTTTTTGATTATTGAACAAAAGAACACATTAGCTAAGCTTTAGAACACAGGTGTAGCAGTGCCTTGTATTTTTGCAGGAGCCTTCCTGTTTCAGTAGACCACATTCCAAATCCCAAAGTCGATCTGCTGCGGGCTATGTTTCAAGCTTCTCTCTCCGAATCCGAATGCACGACGGCTCGTATTGCTCCGGCCGAGCCACCATTCATTCATCAACCGGTCGTACCGATCTCGTAGGGCCGTATGGTTCTCCGCCTTATACATTCCATGATGTTAGCTGGATCAGCAAATAACGACGTAGTCGGACATGAATACGATCAATACAAAATCAATTAATAATTTCCCTAGTTCCCATATATACAACAATCTGATGTAAGCAAATTAAGAAAATAAATTTACTTATTTTGAGTCTCATGTGTGACTCCATTTGATGGTAGTAATCTGATCTGAATCTTAAAGCTTAATCTATTGTGTCCCTTAGAACTAATCAATTGGACTATGTCCTATATTGTTAAGCCCATTTGGGTTAACCTCGACTTATTGATCGAAAGTGTCCGTCCTTTGATTCATCCGATGCGTTGGATTAAGTCGATCCATTAGAACAACAATCATCGATGTTTACGTACGATGACTAATCCATCTCTATGTTGATCAACCCTTCATCGAATCAAGATCACCCCAATTAATTCAATAATAATCCGAACTGGTTAAACCAACAAATAATTTAAACCAGCTTTAGGTATCATTGAATCAAACTGGTCTACTTAAATCAATTAATAATTTAAACCAAACCTGAGTTTGATTGGACAAGTTGGTATGATTCCATTTTCAATAAATTGAACCATAACTTAATTAAATATTTATTTATTAATTAATAAATACATTTCCTTATGTATTTAATTAATTAATAAATATATTTAATTAAATTTTATGTTCTTGATTTTAATTGTTTTCTCTCACCTTCCCCTTCTTTTATTATTTACTCCATATGCTTGTTCATTTTTTAATGCCTTATTTATCTACTTTCTCATCTCTATGACTCTTCTCTTCTTCCTCCTCCTTGATCCTTATCTATTTTCTAAATTTCTGTCTACTTCTCTTTCTCCTCTCTCTTCTCATGTGGTTTATTTTTTAATTTTTTTTGTCTACTTTATGAGCACTCTTTTATTCTCCAATAACTTTATTCACCTATAATTTTTAATTCTCCTCTTGATCATCCTTTATTTCAAGCAATCTGTGCGATTTTTGAATCGATTGGTTAATCGATTCAATTGCGAATTCCATCTTCTTCGGATGTATCGCGGACGCGGAAAAATCATGACGATGGGTGTACTCTTCTTTCCAAGCTTTCAAAAATCAGCCCAATACTCTGCTGATTTGATTTAATTTAAAGCTGAAATCAAATTATATAAAGATAAAACAAAGCGTCTAATATAAACTCATGGTGATCTCCGAGTGTTGAAGAGCACGCCAACTGTCGGTCCTACAGAGTCGCCCGGCTGAGCAAACCGACAAAGTTCAGAGTCCCACCATCCCGATCCTTGCTCGATCTCTCTCCTTCCCTGATACCCTCCCGGTGCTCCACGATCACTTTTAGCTCTTGATCGTGCACTCCTGACGGGACTTATAAAGGCTAAGGAATGTTAGGACCAAAAGTAGCTAGAGGGGGAATAGTTCTCACTGTGCTCTCCGTGTTCCTGCATTGTTCGCGCGCTGTGGTGCTTTCAAGAATACAGTAAACGGTGACGTGGAAAATCGGAATCAACGCTTAACATGCTGGTTTGTTTAATCCACTTACACAACAACACATTGATCCACACACACGCACCGACGCACTCACCATTCGCAGCATCACTCACTTTATCGACACGGACTTTCCGTGAACGACAGCTGTCCTACAAAGAGAAGGAAAGGACACAGCTTCTGGCGAGTGCAACCCGAGTAACCCACCTCAACTCAGCTCTTCTCTTCTCTGATGCTTTGATGATCCGCCTCTTGACAAGCTTCGAGATCCTTGGTACTGCACGACTTTTGAGCGCCGTGGAGGTTGGCAGTCGCAGTTGGCGCTGTAGGGAGAATTCAATCGCCTCTCGGTACCATCAGAAGTCGAACGAACGGCCACAGCTGCCAGTCGTGTCGCCGAATGGATTAATCGACGTGATCTTCTGATCGACGATCTCCGGGCCCCCACAGCTACTACGATTCCACGCATGGACGATTCCGGCAGCCGCGCTATGGCCTTGTGACGACGTCACAGGCCCCGATTGGGACCATTACGGCCTCCACGGACGATTGGGACATTGAAGCTCCTAGTCCTGTTCGATCCACTGAGATATTCCATCCGTCACCGATAGTCCGATCGATCCAAGATATCGATTGAGATCCACCGAACTGAACTCCGATCACGGATCCACCGATTCGTCGAAAACCAGGTCCCCCATCCCGACTGTCAGTGTCAACCTACATCACGCAGCATAGTCACGTTCTTGACTCTCCACTGCTGGGACTACCGTGGACTCCCTGTCCTTTGACCCACTTGACTTCTCTTACAATCCGATCGTCGTCGTATACCGGTGACCTATTGCTTGACTTCTGTCATGCCAAGTATAACCTCATCGGCATCCACATCTTGGATTCCCATGATTCCCAGATCTTGATCCCACACCCTTGCACTCACTTCACTCACCCTTGGGTTTTTTCCTCAGCCTTCACCACAACCTGGGACAGATTTCACTACCTTGGGACTACTGGGGTTTTTCAGCCTCTTGCTTAGGACCTCACCACTGACTTTCCTTAGGACCTAGGGTTTTAGGGTTTTCAGATTCTCCACACCACCTACCTCACAGACTTCACCCCTGACTCTCGTGACCTATCCACACGGGTTGGGACTTTCCCGCAGATAGCTCCTCACGCCCCGATCCATCACTGCTACAAAGGCCACACTCACATCACCGGACACGCTTGTGACTTCTCCTCGATTTGCCATCGCTCCATGCTAACTATTCCTGACTTAGGATCACCTTCGATGATCTATATCTTGTTGTCGAACATCGCCCTAAACCAGGACTCGACGATTGTGAGTTCAACAGGCTTGACTGAGGATCTCGATGCCATGGCAATCCGATGTTGACCTGTCTTAACCCTGTCTGTGCTGCCACTTTTCTGATCCATATAGGCTAATCCAGCCTCTCTTCATGCCACCATAGGTAATGAAAGCAAAACTCATTCTCCCCCTAGAGAGGCAAACTAGGTAATGAAAGCCTAACTTATCTTACTTCCTTTCTGAGTCATTCTCCCTTAGCTTCCTATAATGAAGGACTGCAATACATTCTCCCTATTGGCACATCAATCCCATGCTGACACATCAACCCATGCACGAGCACCAAACACTCCACTCACGAGAGGAGTTTGCTCATCGTTGTTCACAACATCACCGTTGTGATCAACCGCATACGGAAGGTCCCCATTTATCCTTAACCTCCCTCATGTTGACAAACACCACCCTGGCATTTTCAACCACTTGAGTGTCCACTCTTGAAATAATGAGGTGATATACTCCCATTTTTCCCATTTCGAGTTTAAATGCTGCGGCAGTTCTATCTAGTATAAGGTTAACCACCTTCAGGTTCACGGTGAAAATAATTTTCATGTCTTTAAAGAATCCCTCCCCCTATCTGTCATTGCACCAACGATGACTTGGAATCCCTAAACCTTTAGAAACCCCAAATTTAGAAGTTTGAGGTTCAAATATTCAAAATTTGAAACAACCTCAACATAAACTTTCTTTAATCAATCCATCCTTGTTTTCAACAAAACACCCTTTGTTGTAATACAAAATGTATTTAAGGGGTTGAATGGTTACTAGACCTCAAAGAGTTCAAAAGATCCTTCAGGGCAAAATCCAGCTGTTCCTGATCGAACCTTTCGCGACTCCACGGATTCCACGAATCCTGAATTCAGATCCAGATGATGAAATTCCACTTTCTTCGCGATCGAAGCTGAAATCCACAACATCGAATCTCGCCGCGATGAAACGAATTGCATCCATCGATTCATGGATCGATTGGATACTCGATTCGATTCGGTGAACTCGACCTAAATTCTACAAAATCAAAATTATGAAATGTAGACATTATTTAGGCATACTAATCATGGAAAAATAGTTTTCTAATAAAAATCTATTCAAAGATTGACACAAACTTGAAAGCTTGCAAAACTTTAGTGTTTTCTTCAGGTTTTTCTTTTTTTAATTAGTTTGTAATATAGTGATTAATCGAAGATAGCCTTCACTTCACGGTTTCCAAAATTTAAACCAATATCAAAACACATTCATGTTCCTGGTTCCGGCCTTGGTAATGACTTACGTTAGCTTTCCTAATGATGGGAAAACACATAACTATGTGATGAACTTAAAACTCACAAAAATGCACTAAATCAACATCTTGAGTTTGTGTTCATCATCCTAACATCTCACTTGTATCTATGTGCAATACAAGTCACCTTATAGTCTCTGTGAGATGTAGATTTTGGTTTTGCCATAATCTAGGGATCATGCCTATCTAGGCATTTTGAGAGGTAGACATCCACAAAGGATGTTACTTGTTGATTTATTTGTTAAACAAATGTCACTTGTTTATTCCACTTGTTGTAAACAAATGCCACTTGTTTAACTAATGCCATATGTCCTTATTTTTTAAGGAAATAAACATAATGCATGATAATGTTATGGCATACATCAAAATTGTATGTATGACATGACATGGTATTTTTGTATTTTTCATGATAAGTCATGAATGCAAAATACAAATAAGATAAAATATGATGTCATGACATATTATGAGTAAACAATCAAAGGTTTAAGTATATAAATAATATACTAGATTAATCTAAGTATATCTTATTAATCCTCTTAACCTTGCCCAAAATGCTCCAAGAGTGCCAAAACCTAAATGGGCATTTCTAATTCTCTTGATTAATTTATGTCAATTTAAGCTTATCCTCAAATGTTGGCATATTCCATTTTCCCTCAAGAGTAATCACATATTTAGGCCCGGATTGCCTTAAATTGCCTAAGAACATACAAAAATCCCAACTTGGTTCTTATTAATTTTCAATATGTGCCATTTAAAATTAAAAACAATTCTTCCACCATTAGGCACATTTACTCTTTCAAGGAGTAATCAATAATTCCATTTCATTTTCAAAGGTTAACTAAAACCTTGAAAATGCTCCTTGATTGTCAATTTCCTCAAAGTTCCCCTACAATCAGAGTTGACCTAACCCATCTATGGGGTAGAGAAGATGCTCCTAGGAACCCAACACCCATTGGTGCTCCTTGGATGCTCTAGGTACTCACTAGGGATAACTTCTAGATACCTTCCTAGTGACCTTGTTTGTGACTTTCTTGACTCTTTCTTAGTCTTGGTCACATGCTCTTTCTGGGATGACTTCCTAGTATTCTTGGCTGGCTCGACCACTGAGACCTAGGTTTGTTCCGTAACTATATGGAACCTCTCCTAAGGCACATCTCTCAGCCTTTGTGTATCCCCAACCCCTATGGCCATGGATGGCTTTGCCCTAAACCTAGGTTATGCTGCTCATTTTGCCCTAATAGGGTATTTTCCATCCTTTTTAGGTTTTCCATTTATCAAGTCTTGACCTCAAGACTTGATTTTCCATCACTAAGTCCTTAGTTTTTGGTTTTCCATTAAGTGAGCATTTTGTTCTGGGCTGTAGTAGCAATATCAATCTTAGAGTTCTTGCTAGACTTTACATTCCTAGCCTAGTAGTTGGCAGTTTGGCATATGCTTTTCCTTAAAACCTCATGCCCTATTCTTATAGTAAATCGCATTAAAATGATAAAAAATTAGAACTATATACTTCTTTTTTAATGTAAAGGTAGGCTCGATAAATGTTACCCTTCTACTTGACTAATGGCCCTTGACTTGACTAATGCATCTTCTTTGACTTCCCTTGACATTCCGAGGCATTCGGATAATGAGGATTGATTCTTTGAACTTGTAATGCCCCTTGATATGCATGATATGCTCTTCTGCTCTTTCTGTTCGCTTGCTTGTCCATGCCGCACATTTGTTGTTGTGCCCTGTGCCCTTCTTTTGTCGGCAATTTAGGGCACTTTCTTTCCATCATGTCCTTCCCTACACTCAAAGCATATAATATGATTTTATTATTTAATTGAAATATTTATACTTGCTGCTGCATGAGGGTGGCATCTTTTTTTTGATCGAGAGAGGAGCTTCTCTCATCGGACCTGACCATTCCTCCATTTGGTTTTCTTGACTTGTGTAGGTGCACTTTCCTCCTTCTCCTCTTCTCTTGGATGTCACCCGGATGTAGTTTCTTCTTGATCCTGTCAAGATTGCCCTCGACTCCTGGGGTGAGAGCTTCATCGTCTTGAATATGAAACAAGGAGGTATGCCCTCCTCCCCCTCATGCATGTTGCTGAGGATGACTTTCTCGATTCTTCTTGGGAGGTGATCGCATCTATCAACAACATCTAATATCGAATCCTCTCTCCTCTGCTCGAAGAGGATGCTACAAGCAGAATGCAATTGCCTTGGCTCTCAGCAAAGCTGGCATCTTGAATTCAAGCATAAGATGTAGTCAGGACTTATTGTCACTTTGTCACTTCGCCTCATTTTTCATACTCATGAGCTCTGCTTTCTTTCGTTGTTTGAGAGTGTGCTTTGATAGTTAGAGAAACCATTGCTCTTATCTCCATCTCCGAAACAACCCGTGGATTGGAATCGAAACTATCCGAAACTGTCAAATATGGTGGAATGCCACCATCTCAGTCAGACTTGAATTGACTCGAAATTGACTTTGAGACCCCATATGCTTTTGTGTTTCACCCTTCTTAGACATGCAATCCGCTTCTTACCCTTAACTTTTGTTGTTATACCCAAAAGTAGCGAGTTAGAATATCGTCCGTTCGGCTACGATGCACTTTCGGTCCGGCATAGTCAGTTTCAGTAGGACCAGATAGGATGGACAAGATGCGCGTTCGGTCGGTCGGCGCTTGGAAAATCGGCGTTGGAAACTTGGCGTTGCTGGTCTTTACGGAAAGAGGTCACAAGAAACAAAGTCACAGGATGAAACCGCTGTCCGGTTGGTTTACGGTTGGTGGTATCGCTTTCATCAACGCGCGTGTTTAGGCGACGACTACTGACTCAAGCATAGTGAGCTTAGCTTCTCCTTACAAGCGGTGACCATGTATCCGCCTACTAAGTCCAGTGCCGCACTCGGCGAAGTGAGCGATCCTTCAGCGGCGATTTGGTAGGCTGAGTTTCGGAATGAGATCGAACCTTGAACAGATCCAGACGCTGATCGCACTCGAGCGCCCTTAAGCAGCCAGATCAGTTTTAGCGCTGTGGGAACGACAGCATGGCTCCAGAATGCAGCAGATTAGCGCTCCCAATCTGAATGGAACCCCAATGTCCCGCTCGAGAAGCGGATCATTCATCCGCATGATCCATCTGAAATCCTCCATAGGCGGCGGCTCGAATAGCGCTCTGGGCGTACGTATCGTCGTCATTGGTATTGATCCGATTGTCGGCCGGTCCGCGAAGTCCGGTCTCCTACCGTTGAAATCCGGCTCCCAGCGATCCGATTCGCTCCGAGCTGGACCAGGGATCCTGGATCCGTCCAAAGACAGTCCAGCTGATCGAGCTGAACGGATCGATCGGCCGCTTGGTTTTGTCGTCCAAAAACCAATCAAACCAACAATTCCGAACATCTCAACCAACCGTTAGTCTCTCTTCGTGTCTTGTCCTCTGCGTGCTGCCAACTTATCGTGTCGAGGCAGACTCCTCTAACCCAGTCGCTGCTTTCTAGTAACTTTTTACTCATCCGGTCGATCCGACCGAACTTTTCTTTCTTTCCCCGTCCATATCCTCCAGCATTTCAAGTGTGTCGTACCGATCAATCTTTTGGGTGACCTTCCATCGCTTGCGCTCTCGACGGGCCGATAGCCCTCACCACAAGTCCATCCATACAGCTCTTTTCTTGGGCTTAACGCCCGCACACCCAGGGTTTCTCTCCGCCACTCCCACATCACCACGCTGCTGGGACTCACCACTACATGCGCCACCTTCCGACTCCATACTCAGCTTCCTTTAGCATTCCATCCGACTTTACCTTTAGCCCTTGGCCCACTCATCACCTGTGACACTGCTTCTACATTCTCTACACGGCCTACAGATAACAGGATCCCGCTAGCTCGCATCATCGAGGATTTCCTAGGATCGATCAGTTCAACTTGGACCCTTCAATCAATCAATCAATTTGTGTCAACATCTCTAAACCAAGACAAGACGTGACTCAACAATTGCGATCACTTCGACGAGATGCCTTCGAGGAGCTTGGCTTTGGGAGGAGGGCGAGAGTTCTCAAAATCTGTCCGAATAGCGCTACCCTCGTACGATAACCTAACTCATCTCACAAAATTATAGGATTCCTTGATTGAAAATGTAGATCGGGTGAGATGACTAAGGATTCAATAAAAACAAAATCAATTAATTCAACAAATTAAAATTAAAATTAAAATTATTTAAAACTAAATTAAAATTAAAAAACTCTTTTAAAATTATTTAAAAAACATTTTTTAAAAATTATTTTAAAAATTATTTAAAAAATCATTTAAAATTATTTTTAAAAACTTTTAAAAAATCTTTTAAAAATCATTTAAAAATCATTTTAAAAAATCTTTTAAAAATTATTTTAAAAATCTTTTAAAAATCATTTTAAAAATCAATTAAAAAATATTTTAAACATCATTTTAAAAATTATTTTAAAAATCTTTTTAAAAAACTTTTAAAAATCGTTTAAAAATCATTTTAAAAATTATTATAAAAATCTTTTAAACAATCTATCAAAAATCGTTTAAAAATTATTTTAAAATCTTATAAAAAATCTTTTAAAAATTATTCAAAAATAATTTTAAAAATTATTTAAAAATCTTTTAAAAATTATTTTAAAATCATTTTAAATTTTTTTGAAAATTATTTAAAAATCATTTTAAAAAATTCTTTTAAAAATGTTTTAAAAATCATTTAAAAAAATAAAAATAAAAATCATTATAAAAATATTTTAAAAATTATTTAAAAATAATTTTAAAAATTATTTTAGAAATCTTTTAAAAATCATTTAAAAACCATTTTAAAATTATTTTTAAAATCTTTTAAAAATCATTTAAAATTTATTTTAAAAATCTTTTCAAAAATTATTTTAAAATCTTTTAAAAATTATTTAAATATCATTTTAAAAATTATTTAAAAATATTTTAAAAATATTTTTAAAATATTTTTAAAATTCTTTTAAAAATATTTTTAAAATTATTTAAAAATCATTTTAAATATTATTTAAATATTCTTCTAAAAAAATCTTTTAAAAATAATTTAAAAAACGTTTTAAAATTTCTTTTCAAACATTTTAAAAAAACTTTTAAAAAATTATTTTAAAAAATAATAAAAAAAAACTTTAAAAAATTGTTCTTAAAATTATTTTAACTTAAAATTTTTAAAAAAATTATTTTACCTTTAATTTTTTTTAACAAAAAACTATGTTAAACTCAAAATTTAGTTTAAAAATTAATTTAACTTAATAATTATTTTAGAAATTAATTTAACAAAAAAAATTATTTTAAAAATTATTTTAAACTTAAAAAGTATCTTAATTTTTTTTAACTAAAAATTATTATAAATCTTTTTAAACTTAAAATTATTTTATATCTTTTTAAACTTAAAATTATTTTAAATCTTTTTAACTTAAAAATTATTTTATATTTTTAAAAATTAACTTAAAAATTTTCTTAAAAATTATTTCAAAAATTATTATAAAATATAATTAACTTAAAAAATATTTTATCAAAACTAAAAATTAATTTAAAAATTATTTTCAACTAACTTTATCAAAACTAAAACTAAATGTAAAAATCAAATTTAAAATAAACTTAACTATAAATTAAATTAAATTAATGCTGAATAAATTAAATGTAAAATTTTGTAAACTAAACTAATTAACTTATGTTAAACTTAAAACTTAAATGAAGTTAGAAACTAAACGTTAAACTTAAAATTTAAACTTAAAATAAACCTTTAATTTAAAATTGAAATTAAACTTTAAAATTAAATTTTAATTAAGTTAAACTTAAACTAAACCCAAACTTAAAGTTAAATTAAAATTAAAATTAAAATTAATTCTAAGTCGATGTTACTTAAATGTTTTTTAAAAACTTGAAATTAACAACTTATTTAATTTACTTAATTCCTAGTCTTATTTTAAAAAAAATAACAGATTAATTAATCTACTAATTTATTCAACTTTGAATTAATACTGACTACAAACTTAATTAATTTTTCTTTAAACAAAAAATGAAATAAATATTATAACTAAGAGTGTCATTAAATTAACTCAATCAATTAATACAAAATTTAAGCTATTAAATTAGTAACAAATTATTTTAATACACCTAAATCTAAAATTAATTATCTTTTAGTCTAGTTGTTTAATAAATGATCAATTATACCAAGTATATAGAGATAATTATAAGTGTTACTAAATCCCCTATAACACTTAGATAGGAAAATATGCTAAGGTCTTGAATAATAACATACTCAAACCCCAATATTAACTTCAGGGGGAGTGTTGACTTCAGGGAAGTATTGACGTCAAGGAAGATGTTTTTGAGAAATATTTTTACAAAATATTTTGAAAATCTATAAATACAAAAGTATTTTGAAAAATCCTCTTACACTTTATTTGAAAAATATTCTTAAAGTACTTTCAAAAATTTTTAATCATTTTGAAAACTATTTTACAAATTACTTTCCAAACTTGTTTTATAAAAAAAACACTCTATAATTTTCAAAAATTGCTTTGAATTGTGTTTTTTTTCTCATTTTTTTTGTTACTTACTAAACATTTTAAAACTTAAGTTGGCAAGCTCCTCTTAAAAGGTTTTTGTGCACAATCACTTTTAAATTTTTTAGAAAATATTTTGAAAATGCACCTTCAAACTTTGTGTTCTTTTAATTTGGATCAACCCCCTAGACACATAGGAAGTTTTACTTGTGGTTAACAAGAAATCCTAAGAATGTGTCAAGTTAAGGGGGAGCCCTGATTGAAAGACTAAAAGTAATATTTAAAAATTACTTTTAAGAATCTTTGAAACTAAGCTTGAATATTTTTGCACTTTCAAAAGTTATTAATTGTGAAAACTCACTTTTGTCACTTAGAAACTTTATTTAAAATTTTGACAAAATTACTTAGAAGAATTTTGCAAAAGATATAATTCAAAAAGTCTTTTCAACCGTTTTATTAGTTTTTTTTTTCAAAACTCAACAAATGGTTTACTTTTAAAATATACTTTGAAAGATGTTTTTGCAAACACTTTGAAAAGTTTTTCAACTATTGTTGGTGCAAAAATTAATAGAAATTAACTTTAAGTTTATATCCTTTTGATGTATGCCAAAGGGGGAGAGTGATGTCTTAAGTTAGAAAAATTATCTAAATCTCAAAATCTTTTTTCGAATTTCTCAACTCTTGAGAATTAACCCTTAAAGACCCAAGCCTAACTTAAGAAAATTGTCAAACATCAAAAAGGGAGAGATTTTTGGTGCTGGGTTTCGATGTTTAATATGACCAGACCAAGTTGACCGGACGATGTTTGAGAAGAAGTCTAGTTAGGACTACATGGCTAGCAAAGATAAGTCCTAACCAAAGGTTGTTGTGTAAAGTGGAAGTCCCCAGTGAGTGAAGTCGGACGTGGAGGCCTGGGCAATGCGGGGAAGTCCGGTGGGTAGCCGCCCTAGTGAAGTGAAGGTTCCGGTGGTGGAGTGGAGGAGTGAAGTTAGGTGAAGGTCCCGTGTCTAGTGAGTGAAACTAGGTGGAGGAAGTCCTGGTGAGTGAAGTCAGGCAATGGAAGTCCTAGTGAGTGAAGCTAGGCAATCCTAAGAGGTAACCCTAGGTTATACTTGAATTATGTTAATAATGTGCTAACTCAGTATTGCAGGGAAGCTCAACTAGGTCGACGGGTTGACCAGGTAGCTGACACGAAGTCCAAACGGGTCGAAGCGCTGACCGGACATCTGGCAGGTAAGTGAAGGTATGCCACTGGAGGAGAGTGACTGTGAGGACTTGTTCCCGGGAAGGGAACATTAGGCGTTGATCAGACTTAGATCCATTTCAGATATCTAAGTTGAGATCGTGACTGTAACGATCCAAATTTCCTCATTTTGAGCTCCAAAAATAATTCAAAAATATTTAGAAATGCTATAGAAAAATTCTAGAGATTTTTAGAAATTTTTAGAGTATTTTAACGCAATTTTTGGAGGTCGTTTGGTATTTTTACTAAACGAATGAAGTTTTGACACAAAAATGTTCAAGCCGAGGTTCGAACCAGCAACCTCTGATCTAGGCAAAACTCGGCTAACCAAGTGGGCCGGCGGTTATTGCTGATCAAGTAATGGCCGAAATCATATTTAAGGGATAGTAGATATAGAAATATCTTAAGTTTATAAAAGGTTGTGGAAAAATATTTCGGCCGAGGTTCGAACCCTCGACCTCGGACCCGAAGCAAAGATTTAAGCGGAGTGGCTGACCAAGTGTGCTAGCGATTGTTTGTTATTAAGGAAGGAGAAAAATTCCATTTAAGTTATAGTTGGAAACGAAAATAACCTTGAGTATAAGTTTTAAATCCTTTTCCCTAAACCTAAACTTTCTCCTGAAATTCCCTTTCTTCTCTCACGCTCACGACGCCGCGCGACGGCTCTCGCTCGGGTGGAAACGAAGACGACTTAGGGCACGTCTCTGGCGGCCGACGAGCATCATTTTCCGACCGGTCTTCATCCGCGCGTGACCACCTCGACGAGAGGAGCTCGGAAACGCAAAGAAGCTGCCGGGATTCTCATCTATCCGAAACCCTAGATCCCCCTTTCCGGCTGTGAGTTCAAGGATACAAGGAGTAAGTTGCTACTCACCTGCAGTAGGATAGCTCCGAGGTTTAATCCGTGATTCTCTCCTTGTTCCCGAAGCTTTGCATGAGTTTTCTTGCTCTCTCTGTTTTTTTGAATCATGCTGCACAGATTTGCTTATTTGCCGTTCCTTGTTATTTCTACGGAAGCATGCTTAAGAATCCTGTATAAAATTAACATGCTAGGGATTTAGTTTTTTGGTTTGATTGTTCCTCCTTTGCATTCGGTACATACTGTACAGAGTTAACTTGCTAGGGATTTAGTTTCCTACTTTATTTTCTGAATATGCTATATAGGATTGGAGATTTTAATGTAATTTCCAGTATTGGGGAGCAATCTGAAGGGGGGTATGTCAAGGCTGCAGGCTGTTAAAGTATGTAATGATTTTGTGAAGTGTTCAGGATTTCTAGTGCAGGTTCTGTTGGGGATAAGTATACCTAGACAAATAACAGAATATGGAAAAGGTAGATAGGGTTTTAATGTCTCCCTCTTGGAATGAAAAGGATTTAGTTGGTGCTATGTTCATGGGCACGAATAGTCCCTTTTGAGTTTATTGTTCAGTTTCGGTTTTAATTATGCATTGGGAATAAACAGCTTTAGTTCTAGGAGTATCCAGTTAGATCTTTAGTAGTTTATTAGACTGGCAGTTTGATTTCCTGTGGATTTGTTTTCTTATGTCGAGGAAGGGAAACTTAGTCGACTTTGTGTGGATATGTTTTAGTGCTAAATCTGGAATTTGGCAGACTAAAAGATAAGTTTTGTTATAGGGTTCCAAGTTTCAGCAAGATAGATTCTGTTATTTTCTTTTGTTGCTATTCTTGAAGCATGAACAACCGATCATCCTAGCAAGTGGTTTAGATCTTCCAGCCCATATGTTGTGCATTGAAATTCTAGACTTTCGAGCTTTAATGAACCCGAACAGCCTTGTCTCCTTAAGTGTCAAAGGAGTTTCGCTTCCTTAATAGGCAAGAACAATCTTTATAATAAGCTTGCACAACCTTTTAATAATAAGCATATAGTTTATAGTCTTTCTATTACTGCCGTGGGCATAAACAACATGCATATCATGAAGATGCAGTCCTCCACTTTTAGGGTGCAGATTTGAAGTTTGCTACTTCCTTAACGAGCAAGAATAGCTCTTTAATTTAAAGCATGTGTTTCATTAAATCTTTTTAGAAGATTATAAGTAGTTATAAGTAAGAAAAGACCAAGGTCTTGATAGGATCTCTAAATTTCAGAATTTGGGATCAGCAGCACGCCAAGTGCTCAAAGAAATGTCGAGGCATTCTATAATAAAAGAATTAGAAGATAAGAAACATTTTAGTTCTTTCCTTGCTTGTGGAAATTTTCGGTGTAGATTAAGAGGTTTCAAGTATATTCCTTTGTAGATTGGAGAGGTTCTGTTGGGTTAAAGATGTTCTTTACATGTTATGATAAGAATTGAGGAAGTCTTGCAGTTTATTTCAAGTATATGTAAAGTTAGATTTATCTTTAAGCTTTTAGTTTCCCTTTTGTTTTGCTATTAGGCAATGAATACAGAATGACTTGGAATAGGTTTTGGTTTATTAGGCTAATTGGAGGTTGATCCGACAGTGATTTTTGGTTTATTTATGATGAAGTAGGTAGTGTAATTCCCTTAGTGCAGAAGTGTGGATGAAAGGGTGAAGATGAGCATATGTATTATGATGTTTTGGTGAGTATCATGTATTAAGACTAAAAGATGATTTGAAGTGATGTAATGAATTTAACAGGTAAGAAGTATGTGATTGATTTAGATATGCAAGTAGTAACTTTAGAGTAGAAGTTTAGTTTAGAAGATGAGAAAAGAGATTTAAATGTTACATCAATTTTGAGCATGATTTCTACTCTTTCGTGATGACTCTAAATGTTGATGACGTAAATTAAGGATGGAAACTTTACCTTCGGATTTAGCCATAAAGAATTTCGGAAGTGCTAGAGTTTCAAGTCCTAACAAGTTTAGACCTTTTTAGTGTTATTTAATGGGCAAGGACAGCCCTTTGTTAAAGTATAAGTATTAGTTCTAGCTATGAAATGGGCACAAACAACCCCACTTTGGAGTTTCTGTTTAGATGTTTTATTACGGTTTTAAGAAGCATGATCAGCCTTGTTTTTTTTAGCATGGCAAATTTAGTTTCCGTGCATTGATAAGCATGAACAGCCGTAGCTATTAGCATTGTCAGTTGTAGGTTAATGCGATTATTTATTATGCAGATTTCTGTTAAGCATTAGTGTAGATTTTTGATAAGTATTGTATGTGCAAATTTCTTTTGTATTCTATGCATGATTATGTGTTACATAGTTAGTTTCATTCATAGATGCATACGAAAGATACTCTAACAGTATTTTGGGTTTAAGAAAAGTATAAGAAAGATGAAGAAAAGTATAAGAAAGATAAAGAAAAGAAAGAAAAGGCCAAGGCCTTAAGTAAATCCCAAAGTCAAGACTTTAGGGATTTTGGGCACACAAGGTGCCTATTAAAATGCCAAGGCATTTAAAGAAGTAAACAAGATAATAAGTATTTTACTTTTAAGAAGAGGCTAGTACCCGACTTCACAAGGTTGTTGTTAAACAAATCCAGGTGTCCAATTCCAAGGTCTTGGCCCTGGTAGACCAAGGTCTGCTCTTTAGGATTGGTGGCTCGCTACCCCAACCTATTAGGGAACGCGCATAAGATGGTACTACGCCTGGGCCCAAGAAGAAGTTGAATATTATTTTGAAGTATTATAAGTATAAGTTTACTTTGCTTGTTAATGTTGAACTGTGCTAACACTTTATTTTGCAGGATAATATTATTTGCATTTTGCCTTGGACTAACTCTTTCGTGTAGGAGAAGGGATTTTTGGAAAAGAGTGGTCCGGGCACCCGGAAGGGATCCGGGCGCCCTGAGGTCCGGGCGCCCGGGAGGTGAAATTCTATCCCAGCGTCACCTCGCCAAGTGGAGCTCACTTATTGGTTCAACTATGTCACAGCCAGGGCGCTCTGAAGTTTCCAGGCATCCCGAACATCCAATATGAGGAGGGTCAAGGCTGAAGCTCCAACAACAACTCACGACTCGATCTCCTGTGCTCCTGCGACACTGCGAAGCTACTCCGACCACGCACTGTTCTTTTGTTTTCTTCCTTTTGTCGGTATTGCTTTTCTATTAGCATTCCTGTAATTTAGTTTGTAATCAAATATTCGAATTGCTAGTGGATTGCCCATCGAAAGCACCCTTGCGTGCGGACCTTGGAGTAGGAGTCGCAAAGGCTCCGAACCAAGTAAAAAATGACTCTTGTTAGCATTGCTTTATTCTTTTGCATTTACTTTTCCGCTGTGTACTTTCGACGAGTTTTAAATCGCTATTCACCCCCACCCCCCCACCCCCTGTAACGACCCAATTTTCCCTATTTCGAGTTCTAAATGTCTTCAAAAACATTTAGAAATACTTTTAAAATATTCTAGAGTTTTTTAGAAATTTTTATAGTATTTTTACGTAATTTTTGGAGGTCATTTGGTATTTTTACAAAACGAAAGAAGTTTAGACAAAAATTATGTAATAGCCTTAAGCGAAGCGAGGCAACCAAGTGAGCCGCGGGTCTTTTGTGAATATATATGGAACAAAATGTATATATGCAGTAGTTGGAACATTTAAAAGAAATTCAAAAATGAAGGCGCGGCTGAGGGATCGAAGCTGCGATCTGTGGCCCGGTTAAAAGCGGATTATATTTAATGTATAGTAATTAATAAACATCTTAGTTATAAAAGAAAAGTTTAAGTTTTTTCCCGAAACCTAAATCTTTCTCACCCGAAACCTCTCCTTGCTCGCTCGCGACGGCGCCAGTTCTTCTCGAACGAATCCACAGCAGGGGATCTAGGGCTTCTCCGGCGGTGGGCGAGGAGGTTCTCCGAGGGGTTTTCTCCACCTCCTTGAGATCGTCTCGTCGAGGAGCTTCCGTGGACACGAAGAGGAGCCAAGACCTTCAAGCTCTACCCGAAACCCTAGGGTTTTTCCTCTCCGTCGGTTGTAAGTGCAAGAACATCGGTGAGTTGCTACTCACCTGCGGTGGGAGTGGTTTGGTTTTGTTTCTCCTTGTTTTTGAATTGTGTAGTAAAGGTTGTTGTTTGGAACTTGCTGCCGTGTACTTCAAAGAAGGGAAAAAAAATATAGTATGGGTTAAGTATGTGGTTTAGATCTCTTTAGTTTCAAACAGAGCAAAGGATTTTGTGTTTTGAATTAGCTACCATGAATCACAAGGGAAGAAAGTAGTAATTCAATTTTTCTTGACTAAAATTCATGTTTGTCACCTTATTAGGCATGTTCGGTTTATACAGTGCCCTGCAAGTTCAGATTTTGTGCTAAGCAATGAACATAGATTGGGTTAGATAAATTTTTTTGCATTGGTTCCAGTTTGGGTTGTTGCTAACGATGAGCATGGTGGCATTTTGAGCATGTGTGCCATTTCGTGGGTTCTTGTTGTTATACCAATTGGTCGAGGCTTAAGAATAGTTTCCAAGATTTCCGCCTTCCTCCGCACGGTTGGTAGAAACAGCAAAGGTTATGTCACCACTAAAAAAGTAATATCTGGAAACCAAATGAAATAAACTGGTTATGGAAGCGTTCAATTGGTTTCCTTCTTCCTTGCTAACGTTACTGTTGTTGGGTTTTGAACAGGTTTTGATTGAAGCATGAGTAGATTTATTTTTAGTTTTCATTTGCTATTTTAATAAGCAATGAACATAAGATAGCTTGATTAAATTTTGAGCATGTAGTTAGTTTTCTTTATTGCTGTTAGATTTAAGTTTGAACAGCCCTTATAGTTAGCATTTCAGATTTAGGTTTCCTTGTTATCTACCATGAACCTCAATTTTAGGTTTTTCCTATGCTGTTTAGATTATTTCCTTGCTGTTTAGTTTTCGTTTGTTCAAATGCTGATAAAATGGGTATATGATATGCAAGGATGAGTACAAATATTGAGAAATTAGGTATATGATGATAATGACCAATTAATTGAAATATGATACCGTAGGCGGTAAATTACTTTTAATTGAAATATGTTACCGTAGGCATGTTTGGTATTAACAAATTGGATATATGATATGTAATGATGTTCCCTCAATAAATATCCAGGAACGTATGGTATACAATGCACAATCTCTCAATCAACTTAAATTTGGATATATTATATATACTGAATCAAGTATTCGATTTATAATTTTCTCGAATCGTCCAAGTCGCAGTGGTTCCTCTCCTGAGATGAAAATCTTTCGGATTTGATTCGGGATCATTCAGGAAAATCAGTCAAAATCTCAGCATCTCGAAATGCGTCGCCCGAACGGTTGGCCTCGGTTGACGGTGCTAGCTGCGTTAACTTTTTGCATGATAACTGTCCCGATGACTTCCTGTTCGTCTCACACCAATAAGTGGCCCGCCACTTGGGGCTTGGGTGATCTCGGCGGCTCCAAGCATGTTCAACCCGTAGTGCCGAGTCGAGCTCCCTTCCGGTGACCTCCTGAGCGCCCTGCCTGTCCTCACTATCTCTTACAGTACTACCGGTCTCCACGGTGTGCTCTTCCACGGTTGTACTCACACCGTCCCTAGACGCAGCAGCTTATGGCCGCCGACTGACTTCTGCCTGGCTTGCCAACGTGCCGCGTGCCTTGGCGACTTGGCTGCCTTTCGGTTCCTGCCAAGCCTCGCCCTCACTTAGATAAGGGTTAACAGCGCAGCGCAGACCTAACCTTGTTCGATCACATCAAACACCAGGGGTTCCCATCTTCCTTTGATGTGAGCAACCAAGTTAAGTTAGGGTAACCATATGCAATAAAAATAATTTATATTAAAATAAGTCCAAATATTTTTCAATTGAAAAATTATAGTACCTCCCCCTAGACTTAACATACTTCTCCCCCTTTGATCACATAAAAATTGGGATTATAAACAAGTCTAAGGTAAATTCAGACAAGAACTTTTGAGTGTAAAATATTTAGTAAAGACACTCTTCAGAATTTTTCGTTTGAAAAAAAATATTTTTCAGATAAGAACAGTCATAAGTGTAAAAAAAATTTAAGTTTAAAACTTATCTTAGCATTCCCAAAAAAAATTTTCTAAATTTTTTTTTTTTTAAATGATAAGGCAAAAAAAATCTATGTTAACTTTACAAAAAAAATTCTAAGTCAATTTTCATGAAAATTTCTAAGATAATAAAGAATTTCTAAGTTAAGTTAGAAAGTTTTTAAATATTTTCTAACACAAATTGAATAACTCTTTTAAAGCATTAAGTAATTTAAATTAATGCTTTTTCAGTTAGTCAATTAAACTTTTCATTCATTTAGATATGGCTTATATAAGTTAGCTTCCGCTGGTGGCGAGCTAGGTTTTTATCGTTATCGTTATCGAGCAACAACTTTAGCAAATCATAAAGAAATTAGTTTAATTCATCTTGTCAAAAATGCTAAGTCCCACTTAATTTTAATTATATGTGTTTCGATCCAAGGTTCCTACCTCGTGATTAATCAAGTATTTCGGTATATAGATTATATATTTCTAATTTGACTTGAAATCTATAATACTAATTTAAATTTTTAAATTTTATATATTATTATCATTCTTTCTATTTCTTCTTTTAGTTTTCATTTTCAATTTTCAAATTTTCAAAATCCTCTATAAGACAAAAAAAAATTTGTTTCTAAAATTTCATTTTCTAATTTGACATTTTTATTTTCTAATTTATACATGGATTAGGTTTGCTTAGCGTAGTAAAAGCCGATAGTGTAGTATCTAAGAGTAAAACCTCACCTCTCCATATGCCTGGGCCTACCCGCCTGAAGCCTGCTTTCACTGCGGACCTCCATCCTCGCCCATCCCAGGGCCCCTCCAGGGACAGGTCGTGTTCCGGTTGTGTATCGTGCGCCATTAGTGCTATTCTTCCCTTGATATTGAGCCTCGATTCGAGCTTAGTTGAAGTCGTGTCGCCCCGCTTTGGGTTGGTCGAGACTGGCCTTTTTTTGAGTTAGCTTCCTCTCGGCGGAGTTAGCGGTCTCCTCCGTCCCTCACCATGTAGCAACCACATCTTCTTCCACATTCTTTTACGTTAGATCGCATTTTAATTTTAGATCTTACCATGTATGCTTCTTGATAGTCCATGTATGCTTCTTTTTTTTCTCAATTATTCGATGGTCCCCGGTTGCGATCGTCTTTGTCTGGTAGTGGGGGCCTCTCATCGTCAAATATCATGCTAGTAGTAGAAACAACTTCAAAGCTTAGTGCTTCCGGTCGATGAGTAGTAGAGGCGCGATCCATTGATGTCCATTCAGGAGCTCGAGCGTTACGCTGTAAGCGAGTAGTGTCCCTTGGCGGTATACCGCCACCGTTTTTAATTAACTTTCTACTTCGTACCTACTACACTTCTCACCTTTCTTCCACGTGCATTGGAGTATCTGACGGTACCGGATGTCCCCTTCTAGCGAGCTTTGCTGCTGGGAGTATGGGTTCAGTTCGAACTTCTCCCAAGTTCTTTAGGAAATAGCCGATGCTGTTGACCTCGTTACCTCTTAACGACGCCAGCCCAGTTAACATGTTGTCACCGCATGGTGCTCGGATCTCTGATTCCATTCGCTCTCCTTCGATCGATCGCCTCTTCTTCTCTTTTCTTTATCTATAGAGCCCAATAAAACCGTCGTCATATCCAACTTGAATTTCAAAATCTTTAGGAATACCCATGCCTTCTTCCCTCGATCGTGGTGTGGACGCTTGGTCCAAACTACCGCCATCTGCTGTTTTTGATCGCGCGTTGGATCCCAAGCCGCAAGCCTGCCACTCTATGGAGCGTGAGTATCTAGGGGTGAATTCTACCAAAACCCTCTATATTCACTAACTTAAAGAACTTGTAATTAAAAAGCGTAGAGCTAGCGAGCAAAAATTAGAATGAAATTACTTGGTTATGAGGTTGCTAATTAATCCAAACAAAGAGGAAGGCGACTAATAGCCTTAGCCTCCTCGATGGCGCCTCTACAAATCAGTTGGTATGAAATAAATATAAAAGCATAAAGCGTACGCAGAGTATTGTCAATTGATACTATGGTATCAAGAGTAGTGCGCCACATTCCGGCGAGCTGAAGTGGTGGTCCATTGCGGGATGGGGCCCCAATCAACACGATTATTTCGCATTACTGAAGCATTACGGGCTGTCAAATATAGGAACTGTCGGATTGATACCGGCAGATTCAGTGCCTAGCATTCCACCCGTCGGGACACCGCTGCCTGCCTGCGGACTCGTCGTCGACGGGCGCCGACCAACTACTGTTAGGGACTTTCTCTGTGTAACCTCCGATCCGAGCGCTAGGATCGGTCCGGCTGCTCGTCTAATGGGTGCTTTAGGGCTCTTCCCTGAGGGCTCCTTCTTCTTATGATTTCACCACTTCCATATTCTCTTCCGCCAGCTCCACACAGCTTGTCGGTCCGGGTCTTTCTTCCTTTGAATTTCCGACAGCCGTGGATGATGCGATCATGCTGCCACGCGAGGTCATTCAGCCGTCTTCATCCGACTAAGCTCTAAGCGTTCACCTTAGCTCCCAACCACACTTAAACAGCTTGTTTGATCACATCAAAACACCTTGGGGTTCCAACAGCTTAAAGAAGTTAGATTTGCTTTCCTTTGATTTATTCTGTTGATACATGCTTAAAGAATTCTATTGCCATGTATTTTAGTAGAATGATTAGGTGGTCTATTAAATCTTTTTGAGGATTATGAGTAGCTATAAGTAAGAAAAGACCAAGGACTTGATAGGATCCCTAAACCTTAAGAATTGGGATCAACAGCACGCCAAGTGCTCAAGGAAATGCCAAGGCATTTTATTATAAGAGAATTAAAGAATAACAAGTATAAGGAAGTAATGGTTAAAAAGAAAATAAGTATTTTTTAATGATATGCTACACCCAAGGTCTAGTCCTAGATTGGTGCCCCATCGCTCTTAGGCACACCCTTAGGCACACGACGCACTGATCGATTACCTTTAGTTCGGGATTAGCACCTCGACCTTCTTAAGGATGGCCATTAAATTGTCCAGTGTATTTGATTTAAGCATAAATTTATGAATTGTAAGTCGAGTAAGAGTATATAATTGTTAGCGAGTAATAATACTGTATTGTTCATTCATAGAGTCAAGAATGTTAAGTCCTTCTTAGAATGCAGTTAGCATATATAGACTTAGACTGCCGTTCTTCTTATTGTAGCCTTATCATCTTTACTATTATAAGAAATGAGGGTTAGTTACTATTATTCACTATTTATAGCATGAGCATGACTATACACATTTAGTCAGCTAGTAGCTAGCTTATGCATTCAGTTTTAGATTCAGTTTTATTAGTTTAGCATAGCATGTTTTTATTATATACATGCATATTAGTTCATGAGTTAGACTCACTACTCTTATAGCTGCAGACACCGAAGGAAAATAGCGATATGAATATGAGCTTGAAGAAGGCAAGGCATAGGAGGAGGCTGATGCGTTTGGACTATGTAGTGATCTAAAGTTAAGGAATTTGTTAAGAGTGTGTTTGGTTTCTTCCTTTTCCTGGTATTTTGGCTCAAGCATGGTTGTTTGCTTCTTTTATTGTAAATCCAAGCCAAGTTATCCAACTCATATAGTATAGATCGCTATCACCGCAGACAACTACGTAAAGAAGACCATAATTTAATCACATCAGACCGGTGGTTAGTTAGTTAAGTAAGTAGACGTCACCTTTAACGCCAGAGTGTGTAACGGCCTAGTGAGAAGATGATTCTGGTGTTCGGTTGTCGTAGCCCAAACTGATCACACATCGACAAGATCCAAGCTTAGAAAGTATTTAAATCTTCTCTTCTATCGCTCGCTTCCTATTAACTTGCATGCTGCACCTATAGGGTGTTTGTTTTTAAGTGCTTAAAAGTAAGATGTAAGATTTGTTCCCCTTTTATATATATATATATATGATGAATAGCAGGGTTAGAGAAGCTATTTAGTCTTTTCTATAATTATAGATGATCACCTGAATTTACTGAGACCGAGCAGTCTTGTAAACGAAGTTCCAGGCGGGCGGTTTCGGTTTGAACCCACACCTATTCACAACTCAATTCTCTCCTGTAGACTCGGCAGACAGCAAGCGTGGCCAGCAAGTGATCAATGGCCATTGCGGAGCCTGGCCAACCGGACCCAACTCCCATTACCAGAGACCCCAGCAGAGAACCCCTGTGACTCAAAGACTACTCAGTTTGCAAGTGCAGCCCCAACCTAGACAAGACAACCTCTCAGTATCTGGTGGTCCGTTTCGAGGGGTTCAGCTTGTGTCAAGACTTGAAAGAATGACGGAGCACAGCTTTACATCATCTGGTCCTAAGAAGAATGTGTCCTTGCCTGGATCTTCTATGCCATTGGGGAGCGGAGTAGTGAAGGCAACATGAGGATCGTAGACAGACTTTGAGATAGGTTGTACAGATCACAATAGCTGTCGCAGTACGGTTGAGACTTGCGGCACCTGCTAAAGGCCAAAGAAGAAGCGTAATTAGCTCACCTTTTTGGTTAGCATTTAGAAGCATGGTTAGAACCAGCATGCATAATGCTCCCTAACCCGGATACTTGTAATGTGGTAACCACCAATTCATACCCATTGAGAAGTCCGTATGTTGACAACATTAGAGCAATCTCAATAAAAGACCTGGCATGCTTATAGGCCTAGAGCAATAAGGATCGGCAAAGCGCAGAAATGGAGAAAGGATAACATAGACAAGGCGTGAGGACGTCAGGTGTTCGGGTGGTGCGTGATTCTAGAAGAGCGTAGAAGAGAGAGCTACTACTTGGAGCCCCAATTTAAGGGGTTGAGTGGAGTTGATTGAATGAATCCCGGCTGCCCAGCTTGACATGTTGAAAGAGAAAGTTACAATGAAGTTACAATGCAACGCACAAATAGTTACAATATTCACTAGTCACTCACCGAGGGAGCTCTGTTGTTGTGTTTGTCTGAAGATGGATCTGTGAATGCATAGATTACACTGCTCAATCAAGTGACCATCAAACAAGCCCTTCTTGATCGGACTTATTTGATCTTATCGAGATCGGACGTTAGGCGAGGCGCATATTCTCTCATATAACTGCTCGACATACCATACAGCCTGTGCTGGAACGAACGGAAGCAGTAACGACTCACGAGTCGACGAACATGGACACGTTCGTTGTTGGATGCGAATGACGTGATGCTATTACTTTGGTTCTAATTCACATCACCCGTAATGGATGATGAGCTGAGAGCATTTACACCTTAGAGCATCCAACCCTATGACCCGGAGCAGCACACCGAGTGCTTAGTACCTAGGTCCATAATGCGGAGGAGCAGACACACACACTTGAAGATTGAGTTGTTCTAGCAGAAAGAACTATAGAGTGCGAGTTCGATCCACTCGTTCGGGGTGATCGTTGATCGGCAAAATAGTAGCGAAGAGGATCGATCCTCCAGGACACGCGGTTCACGCAGGGGCGCGATGGCAGCTTTTCGTTAGGCGTACATTAAGTCTGTAGGGCTTTTCCAGATAGTTTCTCAGAGCTCAGAAAAACACAGGCAGTTCGAAGCTGGGACACATGTGAGTAGTGTTTCCAAGAGCTCGTTTCCAGCTCAAAGGCGCATCGAACCAGGTGCCGGTGTAGCTCCACCATCAAGATCGATTCCAGATTGTTTCCTTAGTTGTCATGTTGTCACTTGCAAGGAGTCATTTCCACTACACAACTCAGATTGAGAAGAACTTGATCTTGGTGTCTTTGTGTGGGTTGGTTTGTGTATTGCAGTTAGGAGGAGAGGATCATTTTGGGGAACATCTAGAGTACTAAGTATCAAAGGACTTAAATATGAACGAGCGGATGATGGCTAGAGTTGGATCGCTCGTTATGTGTATGGTATGGTATGGTAAACTCTACCATCTAAAGCTATAGTGTGCGGAGCTAGCTGGCTAGCGTAAATCCGTCCCTCAGTCATGTCCTTGTCGTCGTTCTAGTTGGAAGTGGACTGGAAATGGACAACTCGCTCAGAACAGGTCTCGCTGGGATATACATCTCGGATAAAAGCGGTTGAGGCCGATAGTGGTGAAGATCGATCCATATCCATCACTGATCGAGCGAGGGATATATAGAGAGAAGTTTCGTTGTGAGACAGAGGGGCATTCGACAGGAGGCCAGTAGAGGGTAGGCGCGCTTTCATCCTACAAATGAATGCCTCGTAACGGACGGATTTTAGAAGGCTCATGGTACATCCATGTCTAAATATCTAACACGCGTGGCAGAAGACATATACCTTTGCGTGGGGTTCTCAGTTCGGGAGGGTTACCGGACCTCTCCCTAGGATTTCAAGACCGACCGAAAGTCGACGAGAGGGTTTTGGAGACTTCATATAGATGCAGAATAGGGAGTGCGAGTGAGCAGTCCGTCAGTTCCAAGAACCAGTCTAAATAGCTAGGTTCCGTGTCCTCCTTATATTTTAGGCCCATGTGTTCAAGATGAGACAATTAGATGAATCCTTCCCCTAAATCTATTGCTCTGAGATGGGCTTTCACTCTCTCGACTGTTCTCGACTAAACTAAGTAGGTTGAAGACTCATCCTCCCACACTCCATTATGGGTACCGTCTGTGAAGTCAGAAGCACTAGATTTCGTTGAAGGTTAAGAGTATACAGTCTCACGGTACAGCGATGGCCACCATCAGATGGCACCCCTTGAGGCATGATGGCAGAAGTGCGGATCACTTGTCAGGAAGAAGAGATGTTAGTGGAACCCTTATTGGATTAGACCCATGTAATGGATGAGACTACTGGGCTACCGTGCTAGGCTACGGTCGAACGGTGTAGCCGAACGGAGTGACAGCCAGTGCAGCTACGCCACATGAATTGCCATTCAAGTGAGGTTGAGTCTTTCTCAGAGTCGCTCCTATGAAGGGAGTGATGAGATTTGGCAAGAAGGGCAAATTAAGTTCTCGTTATGTAGAACCTACAGAAAGGATTGGGAAAGTAGCTTACAAGTCTGGATTTACCACGAGACATGTCAGCAATACATAATGTATTTCATGTCTCCGCAAGAAGTATTTCCATGACCTAGCCAAGTGATTCACCTCAGAGGTGGGATCCGGAGGATCTTAGTTAAGAAGAAACCTACAGATAGTGGACGGCTAAGAGATTAAGAAAAAGAAGTACCACTAGTGAAGGTCATCCGGCGCAAGCAACTGAAGAGGAAGTCACTTGGGAGGCGGAAGACAGTACAATGTATAGAACTATTCTAAGTTCGAGAACGAACTTTTATAAGGTATGGGGATTATACGATCCAATTTTCCCTATTTCGAGTTCTAAATGTCCTTCAAAACATTTAGAAATACTTTTAAAATATTCTAGAGATTTTTAGAAATTTTTAGAGTATTTTTACATAATTTTTGGAGGTCGTTTGGTATTTTACAAAACGAAAGAAGTTTAGACAAAAATGTAAGTCGAGATTCGAACCAGACCTCGACAAGTCACTAAGCCGAAGCGAGGCAACCAAGTGGTCTGGTCTTTGTGAATATATATGGAACGAAATGTATATATGCAGTAGTTGGAACATTTAAAAGAAATTCAAAAATGAAGGCGTGGCTGAGGGATCGAAGCTGCGATCTGTGGCTTCGGTTAAAAGCCAGTTGACAGTTGTGCCAGTGAGTTTTGTTAATTAAGGAAAGAACGGGAATAATTTAAAGGATAGTTGATAATAGAAATATTGGAGTTATAAAGGGAGAACTTAGGGCTTGATTTCCCGTGACCTAATTTCTACCTCTCTTCTTCCTCACGTGTGCGCGGCGCCGGCTCCTCTCGGGCGGAATTGAAGAACGAAGCTAGGGCTTCATCTCGGTGGTCGGCCAAGGGTTCAATCCAAGAAGTTCTTCCTGTTTTCACGAACCCTCGTCGAAGAGAGCATTGAGGATGCAAGGAGCCGCTGGAATTTGAGCTGGCCGAACCCTAGATTTCTCTTTTTCGGTTGTAAGTCCAAGAACAGCGAGGTGAGTTGCTACTCACCTGCAGTAGGAGTGGTTTTCGGATTTTGTTTCTCCTTGTTTTTGAATTGTGTAGTAAAGGTTGTTGTTTGGAACTTGCTGTCGTGTACTTCAAAGAAGGGAAAAAAATATATAGTATGGGTTAAGTATGTGGTTTAGATCTCTTTAGTTTCAAACAGAGCAAAGGATTTTGTGTTTTGAATTAGCTACCATGAATCACAAGGGAAGAAAGTAGTAATTCAGTTTTTCTTGACTAAAATTCCTGTTTGTCACCTTATTAGGCATGTTCGGTTTATACAGTGCCCTGCAAGTTCGGATTTTGTGCTAAGCAATGAACATAGAATGGGTTAGATAAATTTTTTTTTAGCATGTAGTTTGGTTCATTGTCATTGCTTGGTTTCAGTTTGGGTTGTTGCTAACAGTGAGCATGAGGTGGCTGGATTTTGAGCATGTGTGCCATTTTCGTGGGTTACTGTTGTTATACCAATTGATCAGGCTTAAGAATAGTTTCAAGATTTCCTTCTCCCTTGCAATTTCGGCCGAAACATGCTTAAAGATTTATGTCACCCTAAAAAAAAAGTAATAGCTTAGAGCAAATGAAATAGCTTTAGTTATGGAAACGTTCAATTGGATTTCCTTCTTCCTTGCTAACGTTACTGCTGTTGGGTTTTGAACAGGTTTTGATTGAAGCATGAGTAGATTTAATTTTAGTTTTCATTTGCTATTTTAATAAGCAATGAACATAAGATAGTTTGATTAAATTTTGAGCATGTAGTTAGTTTTCTTTATTGCTGTTAGATTTAAGTTTGAACAGCCCTTATAGTTAGCATTTCAGATTTAGGTTTCCTGATTTAGATTTCCTTGTTATGCTGCCATGAACCTCAATTTTAGATTTCTGTTAAGCATTAGTGCATATTTATGTTTATTGTAGCGTACTTAAAGAGTTCAGATTTGTTTTTCCTTTGTTTTAATTCTGTTGTAGCATGCTTAAAGAAGTTAGATTTGCTTTCCTTTGATTTATTCTGTTGATACATGCTTAAAGAATTCTGTTGCCATGTATTTTAGTAGAATGATTAGGTGGTCTATTAAATCTTTTTGAGGATTATGAGTAGTTATAAGTAAGAAAAGACCAATGACTTGATAGGATCCCTAAACCTTAAGAATTGGGATCAACAGCACGCCAAGTGCTCAAGGAAATGCCAAGGCATTTTATTATAAGAGAATTAAAGAATAACAAGTATAAGGAAGTAATGGTTAAAAAAAAAAATAAGTATTTTACTTTTAAATGGCATGTACCGAACATAAGGTCCATTGGGTGGGCTCCTAGATCGCCCCTAGGCACAAGATCGCCTAGAAGTACCTTAGTAGTTTCGGGATTAGCTACCTCGACTCTTATTAAGGATGCGTGCAAATTGGTACAATGCCGGGCCCAAGAGAAGTTTATTATTATTTTGAAGTATAAAAGTATTAAAGTATAAGTATTAAGCGAGTGAAATAAAATACAAAAGGTGTTTAGAATTCAGTAAGTTAAGTTCTTTATGCTAGCATGATAGTATAGACTTGCCTTACATGTTTAGCCTTTCAGTATGTTTCTTTACTATTAGAAGAGCATGAGTTAGCTTACTGTTATTCACTATTTATAAGCATGACTAGCTATACATGTTTAGTATTTCAGTTAGTATGATTTCTTTGCTATGTATGAGCATGAGTAGCTTTACATGTTAACATTCAGTTTTAGCATGTTTTTTATTTATATACATGCATATCGAGTTTTTTTGTGAGTTAGATAGCACTCACTAAGCTTTATGCTTATAGTTTGCATTTCCTCCTACTGCAGATAAAGGAAAAGCCAAAATGATATGAAGGAGGCGACAAGGGGAGGCTTGATGGGCGTGTGATGTTTGGACTATGGAGTGATCTAAGAAGTTGTCAAGAATTTGTTAAGAGTGTTTTGGTTTCCTTTGGTATTTTGCTTCTTTTGTTATATATAAACTGCGTGGTTGTTTGAAATATGTTCCAGCCGCATGTCGCTATGTATATAGTGTTTGTATATCAGTTTAAGGTCACCGGTACAGGGGAGACTGATTACCATGATTTTACTGCATTATTTTGATTCATATATGCATGGTTTGATGTTGATTTCATAGTTTAAATCAAGGTTACATCACATTTTGTGCATAGTGTGTATTTTTGGACTTAATTGTAAATTATATTATTTTTGGTGTTATTTGATGCTAATATTTTATTCTTATTTTGTAGGCATCAAAGGATCTTGGATTTGGATCTATTTGGGCCGAAATTGGGCTCAAATCAGAGTTCAAACGAGAAGATCTAGCCATTGAGCATTATGGGTCGTTCATCAAGAATAGGACAGATCTAGACCATCCGTTGAAGATCTGGCCGATCCAACTTAATGGGGAGCAGATCTGAGCCATTGATGAAGATCCAGAAGTTTTGATGTAGATCTGAGTTCATCTAGCTATTGATCCAGCCCGACTTAATCTGGACCGTTCAATGAAGACTGGGCCGATCTGGACCATCCAGTGATGATCTGATTGATCCGACCTACGGGAGGGTAGATCCAGACCCTAGATCAACATCAGTACCTTCGGATAAGATTTTGGATGACTTTTCACCATTGATTTAGCCCGGAATCATCTCAATCGTCCATTCCAGATCCAGATCTGATTTAAATGAGAAGCTACAGTTCCCAGCTTCTTCGTCGATCCCCTGCGCTGTTCTTCATCCCTTGGCGCGGCATCTTCCAGATTTCGGCCCCATTCCTTCTCCGATCAATTTCCCGAGCTTCAATCTCGGTGGAGAACTTCTCGGCGGTGTCATCCTGATCATCTGGAGCCATCGGAGAATGTTCTCTCCGGCGGAAATCTGCTCACGGTGACTTCTCTATTTTCTCCAGATTTGGAGGTGGTCTTCCAAATCTGCGCTCCGATTCCATTCAGTGACACTTGGAGGTGGTCCGCCGGTGTTATTGAGCTTCATCCGACGCTCATTCGCAGTCCACATTTTTGTTGGTGCAACCTTAGGTCAAGGTTGACCTGGTTGACCAGACTCGAGATGACTTGACTCGAGTTATGTTTTGATGTTTGACGAGTTATGACGATGTTTGACGTGAACAGAAAAGTTGTATCTTGATGTTGACAATGATACAAGCTTGGGAGATTGTGGGTGCAACTCGTGGTCAGCGACCTGACGACCGGGTGAGTTGACCCGACTGAAAAGTCAAGGGAGCTTGGCACGGGAGAAAGTCAAGTATGGAGACTTGGCACGGAGAAGTCAAGTATGGAAGCTTGGCACATGGGAGAGGAGAGAGGGGCTGAGGTCGCTCGTCCTGATCGGGTGTCGAGGGGAGTGGCTGCTGTTCTGGACGGATGTGGAAAGTCGTGAGTGAAGCGGTGAAAATCCTAGCGAGTGAAGCTAGGTGAAAGTGGAAGTCACAGTGGTGATGAGGTCGGCATGGGAACAGCTGAAGTCCGTGAAGCGAATGGTCACGGCAGTGAATGGAATAGCAGTGTGGAGTAAAACCCCTAGTAAGTGAAGCTAGGTGAAAGTCCGGTGAGTGAAGCCGGGCAGGAAAATCCAGATGGATCAAGGTGATCGGACATCGGTGTTGGGAGAGTCCAAGTAGATCGGGAGGATGATCGCATGGCACGAACGAAAGGAAGGTTGACCGAACACTTGGTGGAGAATTCTAGCAGTCAAGGGAGTGACCAGATGCTGAATGATGAAACGAGTTGACCCGGATGTTGGTCATAAAGGCAGTCGGAGTTTGGATCGATAGACCGATGACTCCATGGATAGCCCGATCGGTCACGGACGATGATCATCGGGCCATCGGAGTTATCCGTTATCCGATCAGATGTTATAGCCATCCGGAGGCGCAAAGAATTTGCGAGAAGGCACGACGGTCTACCTCGAGCGGTCAGAGCGTGCTCGGCGGAGCCGATCACAGAGATTCGGTCATCGGTCCATCGAGACGGATCGAGACTAATGAGCGGAAGAATGGATCAGTCCGGACCGATCCGACATCTGATCGGTCCTGATCCACGTAGGACCGATCCTAACTCAAGCACGCATAGTTAAATCTCAGTTTCTTCGCTTTCTTGGTTATAAAAGGAGGACTGCTGCTGCGAGCCTACTTCTTCTTCTTCTTCTTCCATTGTATTGAAGCTTCTGCTTCTGTGTTTGATTCACGGGCTTTGTTGAGCTCGCTTCCGAAGCTTCGCGTGAGCTTCCAGTCGTCGATCAGCTGCTGCGTTTGGGTTGTGAAGTTGCTGCTTCATCGCCTCCGGTCGACAGAGAAGGCAAGCGAGTGTTGCATTCATATTGTTGTTTGTATTTGCTTCTTGCTTTCCTTGTACTCCTTTCTTGTTGTTACAAGTATTGTGGCGAGGTTTCTCCACCCACAAGGAGCATTTATTAGCCGGTTCTCCGGGGACTCATCCACCGACGGATTGATAGGCTTCGTCCACCTTACGGACACGCCGAGGAGTAGGAGTTTATCTCCGAACCTCGTTACATCGGTTTGTTTGAGGTTTGTCTTCTTTCCCTTTCGTTTCTGTGTTTATTTTCCGCTGCGCTAACACGTTTTGTAGAAAGAAACGACGATTTGGGGTCGGCTATTCACAAGGATCCTAACAAGTGGTATCAGAGCAAGGTTGCTCTTCGTCGGATTAACACCCGGGGGAGCACAAGCTAGAGAATGGATCGACTCGGAGAAGACATCACGTTTCCACCATTCTACGAGTGCTGCGACTTCGAGTATTGGAAGGTAAGAATGAGGTATTTTCTTATGACTAACCTTGAAAATTGGAGTTGTGTGCAGGTAGGGTTTACTCATCCGGTGGATAAAGACGGAGAAACCCTAGAGAAGAAAAAGTGGACAAAGGAGCAAATCCACCAATCCACAATCAACGATGAGGTAACGAAAATTCTTGAATTTTCATTACCTAATGACATTTTGTGTAAGGTAGGTGGTTATAACAATGCCAAGGAGTTGTGGAACAACTTGGCCAAGTTCCATGAGGAGAGCTCCACTTCAAGCCATGAAGAGGAGTCAAGTGAGCTAAGTAGCTCACACCATGGAAGAGAGGAATTAGAAGTTGAGGGTTACTCAACATCTAAGGAAGAAGAGGAGGAGAGCACTTCTTCAAGATTGGAGCAAGAAGAAGCATCTACCTTCGGAAGGGATGAAGGAGAGAGTCTACATTCATCCTCAACCCTAGGTAACTCAAGCATTTTAATTTCAAGCAAATTACACATAATGTGTTTTGAGTGTAGGGAGTTTGGGCACTACAAGAGTAAGTGTCCAAAGAGGATTAGAAAGTCTCCACCGGCGCCAAAGGTCAAGGAAGCCGGAGTCCCGATACGCAAAGGCAAGGAGCACGTGGTGTGCTTCCAATGCAAGCGAAGGGGACACTATAGGAGTCAATGTCCGAGGGGGAGGCAACCTCACAAGGACAAGAGACCGAGCACGTCAATAGGGGGAGCGAAGGCAAACCCTAAGGTAACATTTAAAGCTCATTATTGCAATTCTAATAAGACACATGCTAGTAGTTTTATTGCAATTGCTAATAATGATAAGCATGTTAACTTAAGGAACCAATATATGTGCTTAGGTGCTAAACATGTTAGCCTAGATAAGGATAACACTAGGAAAGCCAACCCTAGGATCAACTCATCTAAGGCTAAGGAAAATCTAGGTAGAAACCCCAAGACAACTAGACATATGCCTAGGAACACCTCAAGAAAGAATGATAAATTAAAACTTGAGGTTTTAGAGAAAGAAAATCAAGTCTTGAGGTCAAGACTTGACACTCTAGAAAAGGCCCTAAAGAATTTAGAGAAGTCAACTCTAGGGTCTAAGGGTCAAATTTCAAAGCCCAAGGACAAGAAAGGTTTGGGTCACAAACCTAAGTCCCAAATGGTCAAGCCCACCTATCATAATGTTCCATTCGATTATGGAACAAAACCTAGGGCTAGGAAGACCAACACCAAGGTCACAAGGGGAGTCACCCCTAGAGTTGATCTTGATGAGTCCCAAATGGCCAAGGCTTTAAAGCCTAAGAGGGTCATTAGGAGGGTTGCTAGGGAAGTTATTCCTAGTGAATATTTAGTGAACCCAATGAGCTCTAATAGGTATTGGGTTCCTAGGAGCATCTTCTCTACCCCATAGATGGGTTAGAGAGTGTCAACTCCGATTAGAAGGGTAGTTAACCCAACTTTGAGGAAATTGACACTCAAGGAACATTTTCAAGGTTTTGTGAATCTTTGAAAATGAAATGGATTTATCATTTACTCCTTGAAGAGTAAATTGTGCCATATTTGAAAAAAATCGACTTTAACCTTTATTGGCACAAGTTAGGAAAACCTAGAGAAATACCAAGTTGGGGTCTTGGTACTCTCTTAGGAATTTAAGACAATCTAGGCCTTAATTAAAAAGGTGCTATTCTTGAGGAAATATGAAATATGCCAATATTTGAGGATATACTTAATGTTAAGTGGCATAAATTAATCAAGAAAAATAGGAATGCCAACTTAGGTTTGGGCATTTTCTTGAAGCACTTTGAGCAATCTAGGTTTAGATTTTAAGTTAGCTAAGGTGTTAAGGATACTTAGATAGGTAATCTAGGTATTTTATTTGTGCTAACTTACCATGGTTGTTTGCCATATGCCATGCCATGACATCATGTTTAACTTATTATCATTCGAAATGTCATGATCATGCTTAGGCTAATTATATGTCATGCTTATTTTAAGTTTTATACTTTATGCCATGACATCATGAAATTGGAACATGCTTCTATTTATGACATCATTTTATGCCATGTCATCATCTCTTGCATCTATAATCAATGAAATTGATCTAAGGATAAACAACACAATTTGATATGGAGATCAAGTTGTTGTTTTAGAAAATGCATGAAAACTTAGCCTAAGATAACCTAAACCCATATCTCACATCAAAATTGACTTGGATGTGTTTTATACACCTTAGATGTGTGTGAGATATTAGGATCATAAGTTAGGATCAAGGTGCATAGTTCTTGTACCTAGATGAGCCTAATTCGATATTGGGGATCATAGGGAAAGCTTTTGTACAAGTCATGTACATTTAGCCCTAAGATTATGGTCCTAAATTAAAAGGTTTAAAATCATTTTGAAATTGATTTGAAAAACCTTGATGAAGTCATTTTAGTGATAGCATTCATCATTGAGCAAATTGATACAAAGTTGACTTAACTTTGAACTATTTCAAAGTTTTTGAACTTTGTATCAAGATTTGAAAATGGAAGTTATTTTCATAGAAAATTATTTTTCCTTGATAGTATATGGTATGAGGAATGTATCCTCAAAATTTCACAATTTTTCGAATTTTCTGGAATTTGTTGTGAGTTTCTGAATTTCGGGAGAGAAGAGATCAGAAACCGCCTGATCTGAACTTGGATCAGTCACTGGACCGATCCAGGGAAGGCTGGATCGGTCTGGGGACCGATCCAGAGGGGTCCTGATCGGTCCGGTGACCGATCAGGCGCGCTGAATTTCATACCGTGGTGAAATTTCAGGCTGGAATTGAGTTTCGGGTTTCTAAAGGTCTGAAACTCTCCAAGACATTGTTGGTGCAATGGTCAAGGGGGAGTTGATCTTTAGGGGGAGTCTTACCTAATTATCAAGGGGGAGTTGACTTTTAGGGGGAGTTTTTACTTCTTAAGACTTTTGAGGATTAGTGATAAGGAATTGTCACTAAGTTGAGTGTTGAGTTTAGTATCAAGGGGTAAGTTAAGGGTTTCAATGAAAGGTATGAGACTTTCATTGGGAAGGAACTCTTGACCTTGATTCTCTCTTTTTGATGTGAGTCAAAAAGGGGGAGAGATGTCCCAAGGGGGAGAATGGGAGAATGTTTTGGAAAACCTAAGTTAGGTTATCGGGTTAACCTAACTTGTTTATGGGTTTTGTCAAACATCAAAAAGGGGGAGATTGTTGGTGCAACCTTAGGTCAAGGTTGACCTGGTTGACCAGACTCGAGATGACTTGACTCGAGTTATGTTTTGATGTTTGACGAGTTATGACGATGTTTGACGTGAACAGAAAAGTTGTATCTTGATGTTTGACAAGGATACAAGCTTGGGAGATTGTGGGTGCAACTCGTGGTCAAGGTTGACCTGGTTGACCCGAGGTGAGTTGATTGACTGACTCGAAAAGTCCAGGGGAGCTTGGCACGGGAGAAAGTCCAAGTATGGAGACTTGGCACGGAGAAGTCAAGTATGGAAGCTTGTCACATGGGAAGAGGAGAGGGCCTGGTTCGCTCGCTTGACTCGTGGTCGAGAGGGCTCGGCTCGGTAGCTCGTTCTCTGGATCGGATGTGGAAAGTCCTGGTGAGTGAAGCCGGTGAAAATCCTAGCGAGTGAAGCTAGGTGAAAGTGGAAGTCCCAGTGAGTGAAGCAAGTCACCGTGGTGAGGGCGAATTGGAAGTCTGGTGAGTGAAGCTGAGCAGAAATCTGTGAGTGAAGCGGTAAAACCCTAGTAAGTGAAGCTAGGTGAAAGTCCACGTGAGTGAAGCGCGCAGGAAAATCCGGATGGATCAGGGTGATCGGACATCTGGTGGGAAAGTCCAAGTAGATCAAGGAGTGATCGGATGCTCTTGAAGAGGAAAGCCCAGTGGGTCAAAGGGATTGACCGAACACTTGGTGGAGAATTCTAGCAGTCGGAGGGTGACCGGATGCAGGAATGATGAACCAACCAGTCAGGTTGACCGGATGTTGGTGTAAGCCCGAGGGTTGGAGTTTGGATCGATCCGGGACCGATCGATCCCTGATAGCCACGATCGGTCACCGGCCGCGTCACCATCGGTAAGGCAAGTTTCGTTATCGATTCGATCGAGGCCGATCGAGACAACGATCGAGGCGCAGAGAAGCCCGAGCCACGAGACTGATCGGGCTGATCGGTCTGATCCGTGGACCGATCGAGGAAAGTTCTCGATCGGTCCATGGACCGATCGGATGAAATGAACAAGCGGTTGGGAATGGACCGATCATCACATGGATTGATCGGTCCTACGGATCGAGAGACTGCCATTGAGGATGCTAGCGGCAGATTTCTTCATGTTTCTTCGTTTCTTCGCGTTATAAAGGAGGGTCTGCTGGAGCCTACTTCTTCTTCTTCTTCTTCCATTGGATTGGATCTTACGCTACGTGTTTGATTCACGGGCTTTGTTGAGCTCGCTAAGGCTCACGCGTGAGCTCCGCGTCGATCATCGCCGCGTTTGGGTTGTGAAGTCGCTTTCCGCTCGCGTCGATCAGCGAGAAGAGCAAGTGAGTGTTGCATTCATATTGTTGTTTGTATTTGCTTCTTGCTTTCCTTGTACTCCTTTCTTGTTGTTACAAGTATTGTGGCGAGGTTTCTCCACCCACAAGGAGCATTTATTAGCCGGTTCTCCGGGGACTCATCCACCGACGGATTGATAGGCTTCGTCCACCTTACGGACACGCCGAGGAGTAGGAGTTTATCTCCGAACCTCGTTACATCGGTTTGTTTGAGGTTTGTCTTCTTTCCCTTTCGTTTCTGTGTTTATTTTCCGCTGCGCTAACACGTTTTGTAGAAACGCGACGATTTGGGGTCGGCTATTCACACCCCCCTCTCTAGCCTCCGTACGAAGGATCCTAACAATTTTCACTTCAGATCCAGAGAGCTCCGGGATGTAGATTTCCATCATTTTCGGCATTTATGGGTTTTGGGATGTTCTTAGCTCGTCGGGGGTGGTCCGTCGGCGTTGCTGAGTATACCTGAAGCTGATACGCCGCTTAGATGCTCCACTGAGGTCCAAAATTGGGTGGTCTCGACTTTGGCACTCTTGTGTGACGGCTTGAGTGTGAAGTTTGGTGAGATTGGTTGTGAGTTGGATTGGTTAGGGTTTATTTCATTTTGTTATTATTTTTTTACAGCTTAGAACATATTCCTTTATGTTTGTTATGGTTTAGAAAGTAATCTAGCATTTCATTTCATAGTTGAAGTTTAATTGTGTTTAATTTGTGCTTGATTAATTGTTTAGTTGGGTAGTTTTAAGTTAGGGTTTTAATTAGTGTTGTAGATCAGATTTATTTGCATCTTGTATTTCATTCCTTAGTTTAAGAGTGTGTCAATGATTTAATCTCAATGTAGGAGTGACAATGCGTTAAGGTTTGATTGTTGGCACATAGGTAGGTTTTAGTTATGCTTTAGATTAATTTCTTTACTGCTGTGTTTTCCTTTGTAGATTTATATTCAAAGCTTTAAAACCCCCAACTCCATTTTTATACCGAAACCCCCAAAAATAGGAATAAAAAGACAATCCTAGATTACATCATACTGTTGATTCCTCGAGAGCGATCCTGGGCTCGTTACTACAACGTTATTGCAAAATTAAGGGGTTCAGTGAAAATACATTTGTACAATTTTATTAGCGGATGTGACAGATTCACTCATCAAATTTTGGCGTCGTTGCCGGGGAAGACGTTAATATGCAATATTTGGTCATTTTAGGATTGTTGTTTGATTGCTTTCATGATTATATATCCATGTGTTTGATTTTATTGGTTCCTGAGTCTTCTGATTTTATTTGCTAGTTGTTGTGTAAGAACAGGAAATTTATTTTACCATGGATCCATATTATCAGCATTTTGGAGATTGGAGTCAGAGTTATTATTATCAGCCTCAGACTGGGATTTATGTGCCTGAATATCAGTATGAGGATGTACAAGAACAATTTGAAGAATCAATGTGGAAATTCAATGAAGTTATGCAACAAATGAGAGAGCATCAAGAGCAACAATTTGCAAGGATACAGAATATTCAGAGTCAGTTAGATCAGATTGCATCATCCATCAACCAGTTGCAAATACAAAGCGCCAGTGAAGAGATGGATTGTGGAGCTCTTGTCAGGCCTGACACTGCATCTATTTCTTCACAAGAATTTTCTAGTTTAATTTGTGATGATGATGTAGTTGTTAAAATTTCTGATTCTACTAACAATATTGCTCTAGATGTTATTAATAATGCAGGTATTGATGATTTAAGTGTAGGGGTATGCTTACTGGAAGCATTACCTCAAGAATCACCAGGAATTGAGGATATAAGTGTAGGGACTTATGCTAGGGAGCCAAGCACCCAAGAATCACTACATGAAGATGTACATGCACCAGAACTAGAGTTTGAGCAATTACTTGATGAGAAAGAGGTAACAGTCTCCACTCCAGGTACCTTTCAACACGATAAGGTAAGTATTGTTTGTGATACATCAGAAAATTTTATAGAGGTACCAATTGTTGATTTTATTAGTTGTGATTCATTGCTTGATATATTTTCTACCCACACTAATTTTCTCCTGTTTTCTTTTTACCCCACATGTGTGTGGGAGGTGTTTTCTTTTATTGATTGTGTAGGAGAAGTTGAGCTTCCGGAGTGGGTGCTTAAACTGAGTCGACTTAGACCTCCAGAAAAAATGGTGAATAAGAAGAATTTGAGTAGAACCATGATTACTCCACTACCGGCATGGATACAACTTCTAAACCTTCTTCAACCACCGGGAAATGAAAGGGGAGTTGGTTCCAATTTTGTTTGCTCTTGCATTTTAATTCATGCTTTGTTAATAAATTCGTTATACGTTTCTTTAGTTTAATACTTTGCATTTGCACTTTGTTTTTACATTTTGCATTTTATTTCCATATTTGCTTCCATACTTTTCATTTTGTTTGGTATACATAGCATGCCATTTGAATAAAAGTCTCCATGAATTGTTTAGTGATACTTTTAAGATGGTAAAAGTCTCTTAAATTTGACCATCAATTTTAGGTCATTTAACATGATTGGATGCTTTTCTTGCATTATATTGGTTAATTTGGTGGTGGATTCCATTTTGATTAATTAAGCTTGATTGCATAAAAATACCTAGAGAAGACCACTTTAAGCCTATACACGATTATATTATTTTGTGTGGCATGCACTCATAGCAAATTAAACTCTAGAACTTGCTTAGTTTCTTTTCAAAGTCACAATAGCATTTGTGTGCATGGAAATTGAGGATTTTGTCAATTTTGTTCCCCTTCATACTTTCCAATTCCTTTTCTCACAATTTTCTTTATATATTCTCATCTAGCATATTAATTCTTAATTCTCTTAGCTTGTCATATTTCTTTTATTTCGTTGAGAGTTTTGGATTAATTGCTTGATGAGTTAGCTTGACTTAGATGGACAAGGTTTTAAGTTGGGGGAGGGATGATGAGATGATAATTTTTGGAAATATTGAAGAATGTTGCGAGGATTCACGAAATATTGGCACAATCACTTGATTATGAGTTGTTTAGTGAAATTTTGAAGCTGAAAATTGTGTGCACTGGTTTGTGCCACTCTTGTGCCAATTTTCTCTTTAAAATCTCAAATCATTGAGAAATTCAAGCAATGTGTTGTATGCTCAATAACAAATGGTATGCTTACCTTGTATGGCATTTGCAAGATGCGAAAAGATGAATTCAGGGATTAATCTGGACACAAAACAATGCAAGAATAGTGAGTTGTATAGCTACTGAAATGTGATTTAAATGGATCAAAAATTCAGAATTAAATGGGTTATTATTATTTCATCAACTAAGCATTCGAATGGAGTGTCAATTACTCTGAAAAGTTGAAGGAGAGGGCAGCATTCGGAACTTTAAACAGTGAGGGAAATGCTGAAAACAAAGCTGAAACAAATTGGAATTCAAGTTGCTGAATTTGTATCAAGTTGCTGAAATTGTGAAGCTGCAGTTTGGGAATTAGATTGTTAAGGCAGTAGGGAAAAGTAAGATTCCAAGCTGGAATTTTCGTGCCAATGCAGTGCATCTTGATTTGAAAGCAGATTAGTTCTGTGCCAAGGGGTAACTGCTGATTTGAGCCAATCTTACTTGCTATTCGAATCTGAAATGAATGAAATTAAAGCCATCTTGATTCAATATCAATTGAACTATCTTCCAAAGCTTCACTTGTTGACGATTTTTGCTGAAATGCCATTGTAGTAGATTCTAGAAACTCAAGGACAGATAAACACAGCAATTGTGCAGAATCTGTGTGGCATTAGAAATTTAATTCTTTTTGTTTCTTTAGACAAGGAATGAATAGAATCAAAGAGCATGCAAGGTGTTAACTGAATCTGTAAAAAGAAATGAAGGCCCTTGAAATGTTATATCAAGCGAGTTATCTCTGAAGTTTATTTGCTGAAAATTTTTGCTGAAAGAGTCTTTGTTCAGAATTAAGAGTTAATCAGCAATTCAAGGGAGGTTGAAATTCAACACTAATCAAGAATTACAAGGTTGCAGTAATTAAGGTGTTGTGCAGATTGAAGCAACAATTCATATTCTGTGCCAATTTGGGAAGAGGATTGAGATGAGTTGGAGCTGCCGAAACCTGTAAAGCTTTCAAGTATGTAGTGTAAATGGTTTTAAGAAATAAGATGAAGAAGTATTGGGAATTTCAGTGGCTAAACAGGGCATAGTTGATACAAAGTCAGTCCTGCAGAAATTTCAGTGCTAAATCTGAATATGAGCAGTTTTCAACTAAGGCAGTTTCTAATCAAACTTTGGAGACACTTGGAGAGCTAAGTGATGAACGAAATTAAGTCATATAGTTCTCATAATATATGGAATTCACTCAAAAATTGGAAGCTAGTTTTTCATTCACCAATTGGGTTGCTAATCCACTAAAATCTTCCATGATTTATACATGTAAATACAATGGAGGAAAGGGGAATAGATGAATATCTTTGGAACTGAACTCAAATTTGTAAAAGGTTATGCCAACTTGTGACCGAGTTCTCCATCCGGAGGAATTTGAATTCAAATCTTCATTGATTGAATGCTAATTGAGTTAGTTTATAGAGATTTAACCTCAAAGCTTGGACTGAGATTCGAAGTAGATCAGAATTTGAAACTTCAACAGAAATTTCAGAAAATTTCAGAATCTGTTTGGTTTTGAGATTGAGTCTAATTGATCTTTTAAATCAGTGAAATCAAGGAATTCAACTTGAACAAATGGATGAGCCTTTAAGGTGGATTATTTCCTCAAAAGTTTTGGAATAATAGCAAACTCACAATGATGTAATAAGCTGAGAATTCAGAATTTTGAAATGGATTTGATGTTTTGTGCCAAATCCTTATGATTTTTTTTATTATTATTACTTGAAATTCTTGTTCAAATCAATTGAGTGCTAAAGACACTTTCATCTTAGTCCAATGCTTCATGATTCAAACTTAAACACAACAGAAAGGTTGTGGTAATTTGCAGGATTTGAAGAGTAGGGCTTAAAAGTTGTAATCTATTTGCTTCATTCCAAAGTTTACAGCCTTTTAGCTTGAAGGTCTTCCACAGGTTTTATACCAACTTCAAATGGAAAAGGATGGGTTGATGAAGGATTAAACAGAATTTCAGTAGATATCAGTTCAATTTCCGAATTCCTGCACTTCCACTATAGAGCTGTCACGGCAGAGGCTCAAAATGAATTTAGAATTGAGTCATTTTATGCTATTAAGTTCTAGAAATCTCATTGTACTCGAATGCTATTATGAGTTGCAATTACATAAGTGGTCTCTGAAGATCTGTTCGAGTTACACAGAAATCAGTTTCATAGAAGTTTCAGGATTTGACAAGATGAAGAGTATATTGCTGCATTACCTCCATCACCTACTATTCTATTTCTGATTAGTAGCAAATTCCATAAGTATCATTACTGTCTCTCTTGCTTCTGAGCAGAAAGAAGACATTTTAGATTGCCAATTAAATTGCAATTGATGTATCAATTCTGCATTGTCGCGTGCCAAGCTTTAGTGTAAAGTTTCTGCTATTCTGTAAATGGATTCGAATCTGAATGAATACCACAGAAATAGAACAGAGAATGAGAAAAAAAAAACAGAATTTGCAGCTAATAAGTAAAGAAACAGGGGCTTCTAGAGTATTAAGTCATTGGAGAACAATATGGTGTTTCATTGTCCGAGACGGCCAATGCTTTAAGTGTGTCTCTAAGCTTAGAAAGAAAACAACTTAGAAGCATAGAATATGAATTTTGGAGATCAGAATTTGCTGCTGGTAGCTGAAATAATTTTGTGAATCTTTCTATTTGTGTGCAAGATCAAAACCAGAATTGTTGGAGTATAGAAAACTGAAATGGGGCAGTAAGAATAAATTTAAGTTTCATTACTGGAAAGGGAAAAGTGCATGTCAATTTCATGAAGAGATACCAGATTTGGAGGGAGATGATAATGGTGCAAGGTTCTGATCAGTAGAAGGTTTCACTAAACTGTTTGAGAATTTCAGTACTTTGAATCTGAGTTCTGAGTTCTGAAATTCTGTTCCAGAAATTGATTAGCAGACAACTTAAATTATTTTGAAATCATAAATTGGAATTCAGAAATGATTGTTCGAAGTTTAATTCCAGCTGAAAGTGCTCAGGAAATTGGAATTCAAAGATTCTGCAATTCATGATATTGTAAAGGTTGAATTTAGGAGTTCACTAACTTCCACATTAAACAAAATGTGGAACTACTTGAAATATGAATCCGAATTTGTTTCTAAAGCCATGAATCACTTGGTTGAGCTTGTAAGTTAAGTTGATATTACAAATGGCAATGCTGAATTTGGGATTTAATGCATGATAAAATCTGCAGAATGAAGCAAGACAAAGGAAATGACAAGGAAAGTATCAATGTATGATGTGTTTTATTGTCTGAGACGGACAATAATTTAAGTGTGGGGGAGGAAGTTCTCCATGAGATGATTTGAGATTATTTTTGAGCTTCCAAAATGCTGAAATTTAAGTGCAAAGACAGTGAAGAAAGAAAAAAATATATTGAAAAATGGTACATCAAAAGTATCAAGAGTGGAGATAGAGTATCAAGAATCTTGGATTGCCATCAAATTGAAGGGGAGGTTAGCTTGATCTTTTGAATTGATAAAAACAAATGGTATTCATCTCTTTTCACATCAAAATGGTCAACTCATCAAGTACATTCCTCCAATACTCTCATCTTCTCATTTTCTTCATTGAATACTTTTCTTTTGCCAATTTCATCCATTTTCATTGTTCTTCTTGCTTCCATTTCAATTCTTCATGATAAATTCCTTTTGATTCATGTATGCTATGTTTATAGTGGTGGAGAATTAGAAAATAAGCAAGCTTATGGTAGTGAAATATTGTGAGTTGCATTGAGTGAACTCCACTTATACACATGTTTGAGTGTGAGAGTTAGAATAGGTAAATCCCTTGTGAGATTGCAACTTGCTTAATTTTTCAATTGGATTGAAACTACCATACCTACTGATTATTGTTTGAATTGTATTCATGATTGTTTGTGATCTTTAGATGGTCTTAGTTAAATTCTTTTTACCATTTTTAGGTATTGCTAGGGAAATTTCTATAGAGATGATTTTTAATTTTCTTTACTTGCACGGGACGTTCAAGACTAAGTGTGGGGGATTTGATAACCATGATTTTACTGCATTATTTTGATTCATATATGCATGGTTTGATGTTGATTTCATAGTTTAAATCATGGTTACATCATATTTTGGGCATAGTGTGTATTTTTGGACTTAATTGCAAATTATATTATTTTTGGTATTATTTGATGCTAATATTTTATTCTTATTTTGTAGGCATCAAAGGATCTTGGATTTGGAGCTATTTGGACCGAAATTGGGCTCAAATCGGAGTTCAAACGAGAAGATCTAGCCATTGAGCATTATGGGTCGTTCATCAAGAATAGGACAGATCTTGACCATCCGTTGAAGATCTGGCCGATGCAACTTAATGGGGAGCAGATCTGAGCCATTGATGAAGATCCAGAAGTTTTGATGCAGATCTGAGTTCATCTAGCTATTGATCCAGCCCGACTTAATCTAGACCGTTCAATGAAGACTGGGCCGATCTGGGCCATCCAGTGATGATCTGATCGATCCGACCTACGGGAGGGTAGATCCAGACCCTAGATCAACATCAGTACCTTCGGATCATATTTTGGATGACTTTTCACCATTGATTTAGCCCGAAATCATCTCAACCGTCCATTCCAGATCCAGATCTGATTTAAATGAGAAGCTACAGTACCCAGCTTCTTCGTCGATCCCCTGCGCTGTTCTTCATCCCGCGGCACGGCATCTTCCGGATTTCGGCCCCATTCCTTCTCCGATCAATTTCCCGAGCTTCAATCTCGGTGGAGAACTTCTCGGCGGTGTCATCCAGATCATCTGGAGCCATCGGAGAGTGTTCTCTCCGGCGGAAATCTGCTCACGGAGACTTCTCTATTTTCGCCAGATTTGGAGGTGGTCTTCCAAATCTGGGCTCCGATTCCATTCAGTGACGCTTAGAGGTGGTCCGCCGGTGTTATTGAGCTTCATCCGATGCTCATCCGCAATCCACATTTTCACTTCAGATCCAGAGAGCTCCGGGATGTAGATTTCCATCATTTTCGGCATTTATGGGTTTTGGGATGTTCTTAGCTCGTCGGGGGTGGTCCGTCGGCGTTGCTGAGTATACCTGAAGCTGAATGCTCCACTGAGGTCCGAAATTGGGTGGTCTCGACTTTGGCACTCTTGTGTGACGGCTTGAGTGTGAAGTTTGGTGAGATTGGTTGTGAGTTGGATTGGTTAGGGTTTATTTCATTTTGTTATTATTTTTTTATAGCTTAGAACATATTCCTTTATGTTTGTTATGGTTTAGAAAGTAATCTAGCATTTCATTTCATAGTTGAAGTTTAATTGTGTTTAATTTGTGCTTGATTAATTGTTTAGTTGGGTAGTTTTAAGTTAGGGTTTTAATTGGTGTTGTAGATCAGATTTATTTGCATCTTGTATTTCATTCCTTAGTTTAAGAGTGTGTCAATGATTTAATCTCAATGTAGGAGTGACAATGCGTTAAGGTTTGATTGTTGGCACATAGGTAGGTTTTAGTTATGCTTTAGATTAATTTCTTTACTGTTGTGTTTTCCTTTGTAGATTTATATTCAAAGCTTTAAAACCCCCAACTCCATTTTTATATCGAAAACCCCAAAAATAGGAATAAAAAGACAATCCTAGATTACATCATACTGTTGATTCCTCGAGAGCGATCCTGGGCTCGTTACTACAACGTTATTGCAAAATTAAGAGTTTCAGTGAAAATACATTTGTACAATTTGATTAGCGGATATGACAGATTCGCTCAAAGAATTTGTTAAGAGTGTTTTGGTTTCCTTTGGTATTTTGCTTCTTTTGTTATATATAAACTGCGTGGTTGTTTGAAATATGTTCCAACCGCATGTGGCTGTGTATATAGTGTTTGTATATCAGTTTAAGGTCACCGGTACAGGGGAGACTCTGTCGAAATTTTTCGGTAGGATTTTCATGTGGTTTTTAATCATACCGGTTAAGTAGAGTTAGTAGTTAAGTAACAGTCACCTTAGAGAGTAGTAGTAGTAGTGTAGAAGGTGGGTCGTTACACCCCCACCCCCCACCCCCCTCTAACGAAACTCTACGATCCAACAGTAAAAACATCATGGTTCTGCTGGAGGCAGTTGATTAGTTCGACTTTTTGCTCGGCCCCCAGGTTGGATGCTATAAAGGTCGTCACCTCTGCTCGACCAGGATGTATCTATACTTCTTCCTTTTTCTCATAAACCAGATATGGAGGTTTTTCGATTATGGCGTGTACCTCTAGACGGGGCATCTTCCGAGCAAACTTGGCTTCTGTCTTGACCATCTCCACGTAGCAGCGTCGAACAGCCAACTGATCCCCTTTGACTTCCCCGACCTGGTCTTCGACTGAGAACTTGACACTACCGCTCGGAACTCATTGAGGGCCGATCGACCCAGAATGACGTTCTAGGTGGAGGAAGCGTCTACTACGATGAAGTTGGTAGTCCGCGCCCTCCGGAGTGGCTCCTCTCCGAGTGATATGGCCAACCTTATTTGACCGATCGGCTGAACCTCATTTCCGGTGAACCCGTACAGAGGGGTCGTTATCGGCAGCAACTCGGCGCGGTCGATCTGGAGCTGATCGAACGCCTTCCTGAAAATGATGTTGACCAAGCTCCCTGTGTCAATGAATATGTGGTGAATAGTATAGTTGACAATTATCGCTCGGATAATGAGAGCGTCTTCGTGCGACACTTTAATCCCCTCGAGATCCCTGGGGCCGAAGCTGATCTCGGGTCCGCTCGCCTTCTCTTGACTGCAGCCTATGGCTCCAGCCTCCGAGCGTATGATTTTCGGGCTCGATTAGAGTCTCCGCTGGTCGGTCCACCAGCTATGATGTTGATCTCCCACTGGGCGGCATTGCTTCTGTTCTCCTCCTCCCGGGCGGATGGTCTGCCTCGTTCGTGTGAGGCTCAAAGATGGTCATCACTTTTTAGCTGATGATGATGCTGACGCTCCGGTGATCGCCTGCCCTCCTCTCGTCGTCCGGTGCTCTGACGCCTATGTCGCAGGTTGGGGGAAGGCGATCGATGGCGATGACTTCTAGGGGTCGTTTGAGCGACTGAGGGGAACCCGCGACAATCGCGGGTGTTGTGGGTTGCCGACTGATGGAAAGCACAGAACATAGGAGTCCATACCTTTCCCTTTGGCTTTGGTCGCTCGGAGGCCACATGCTGGACGGCGTATGGCCTTGCTTCCTGATGTGGCCATGCTCCATCGGCTCGGGGCCCTCTTGGTGGCTGGTGGCTAGTCGGTGGACTTCGCTCGGTCAGCACCAATGGTTCTGATGATGCTTCATTCCTTCTGGCCGCCTGGGCTTCCTCCACGTTTATGTATTCGTTGGCCTTCTTCAACATATGATCGTAGTCTCGGGGCGGCTTCCTGACGAGTGATCGGAAGAAGTCCTCGTCCACGAGCCCTTGCGTGAACGTGTTCATCATGGTCTCGGATGAGACCGAAGGAATATCCATCGCTACCTGGTTGAAGCGCTGGATGTAGGCTCGGAGAGTCTCTCTTGGCCCTTGCTTCATGGAGAACAGACTGACGCTTGTCTTCTAATAGCGCCTGCTGCTCGCGAAGTGGTGGAGGAAAACCATTTGGAAGTCCTTAAAACTCCGGATCGACCCATCCGGCAACCTCCGAAACCAGCGTTGTGTAACGACCACCCTTCTTACTACTACTCTCTAAGGGCGACCGTTAGCTAACTACTACTCTACTTACTAGTGTCACTTATGCTAATATTAGCAACACTTAGATTTATCACGGCCCCAGAGGAAGTCCTACCGAAAAATTTCGACAGAGTCTCCCCTGTACCGGTGACCAAATCAACCATACAAACACTATATACACAGCCACAGGCGGCTGGAACATACTTTTTCACAGCCACGCAGTATAATAACACAATAAGAAGAAGGAACTACTCTAACAATAGCAAACAACTATATCACTCCAACAATAGGACCCAACTACAAGTGCGGAATAAACTTAATTACAATCTCAACTCATAATAACATTTAAAGAAAACTAGAACATAAACTGAAACTCTAAACAGGTAAGTCCTGAACATTTGCTAGCAAACTCTGGATCTCTCCATAGTCCAGTCATCACACACCTTCATCACCACCACCTTGTCGCCTTCCTTTCATACTTTAGCTTTTCCTTTATCTGCAGTAGGAGGAAAAAATAGATCTATAAGCGAAACGCTTAGTAAGTACTATACTATCTCACAAAAACTTGAAGTGCATAAAAATGCAAACGATACTAAAACTGAAATGTTAAAAGAAAAGCTACATGTACTCATTTAATAGCAAGGTACTCAAATAAACTGCATACTCATGATATACCAGAATAAAGCTGAATACTAGAAATAAAACTAATCATGCTCACTAAACTGATAAGAAAAGTAATGAAACTCATGCTGTATGCTTAGAATTAAAGGAAATAAACTTCTGCAAATTCTAAACATAGGTGATACTTGTTTCATTTACTTATAGCTTTATACTTGAAATTAATATTTTAATTTCTTTTACTTTTACTTTTCTTTCTTCTTCTTTTTCTTTGGGCCCAGGCTTAGTACCATCTTATGTGCGCTCCCTAATAGAGACTGCTGTAGTCCCACAGGGTAAAGACCTCAGTCTTACCAGGGCCGAGACCTCGGAAACGGTCACCTGAATTTGTTTAACGACAACCTCGAAAGTCGGGTACTAGCCTCTTACTTTAATTTACTTGTTATCTCTTTTTAACTAGACCTTGGTCTTTTTCTTACTTATAGCTGCTCATTATAGCAAGGAAAGTCCAAACTAAATGTTATGTGCATATATGTATATGCTAAAATCTGTTCATGCATATCTTAAAGCAAAGGGAAACAAAAATCAACATACTACTATATGTTATAATCTGTTCATGCACATCTTAAAGCAAAGGGAAACAAAAACCAGCATACTACTATATGCTAAAATCTGTTCATATGAATACTAAAAATCTACACATGTGAATAACAAAAATCTGCACACGTGAATCATTAAAAATCTGCGAATGAAATAGAATTAAAAACTAATACTGCTCATGCTATTCTAATACTGCCTACTTTAAATAAAGGCTGCCCTTCTAACTAAATAAGGGTTGTTTTTGCCCTTTGAGTTGCAAGGAAAATGCTAAATCATTCTAACTAATTAAAGGGTTGTTCTTGCCTTTTTGAGTAGCAAGAAAAATGCTAAACTATTCTAACTAATTAAGGGTTGTCCTTGGATAAGGAACTATTCATGCTTATTGAGAAACTTTTCTGCTTAAAACAGAGCTGTGAAATTCTGAATTTTAGGTTAAAAGGCTAAAGAACTAAGCAACTGAAACGCCAAGCAACCAAATTCTGAAATGTTAGAAAGGTAGCATCACAAGCTAACTCCAAATCATAAAACAGGGTTGTTCACGTTAACCCAGGAAGTTAGGAACTCAGAACTGAAATACTGGGAACTAGGGTTGATCGGCCTTATTGAGTTGGCACAGGAAGGACCAAACAGTAAGCTCAAGGAGGGTTGTTCGTTCCACTATACAGCACAAGAAAAGAAATCTAACCAGACCTACTAATATAGAGCTGTTCTTTTCAAGTTTAACAGGGAAACTATGACAGGAGATGCTCCAATCTGCATGGTATAAGGAAGTAACAGCATAGGCAAAACATGCTATCACCTAACTGCATCAGGAAATTAACAGCACAAGCAAGAAATGCTATAACCTACACGGCATAAGGAAATTAATAGCATAAGCAAGAAATGCTATAACCTACACAGCATATGGAACCGTAATTATGTAGAAATCTCAACCCAAATTCATCGCAGAAATTCATCCAAGCATACAACTCGCGGCAGATTCAAACACAAAGAGAAATACGAACCGAAACCACTCCTACCACAGGTGAGTAGTACTTACCTACTGTTCTTGGACTTATAACCGGCGGTAGGGCTGCTAGGGCTTCCGGGGAGATGAAGACTTCGGCTTCCCTTTCGTGCTCACGCGTTCTCTTAGGCGAGAGGAGCTCAGATCCGCAAGGTTCGCCGGAAGAAGGCCTTCGCCAACCGATGGAGACCAAAACCTAGCTTCTTCTTCGCTGTCGCCCGAGCAGGAGCGCCGCACGCAGTCGGGATCGGGGAGAAGGGCAGATAGGGTTTTCGGCGAGAAAGGGGAAACTTATAACTAGGTTTAAATTCTGCTCCAACTACAACTTAATTAAATTCGCTCCCCTTCTTAATCGCAAATCAACCGCAGACCAGTTGGTTGGCTGGGTTCGGCTGAGATTCGGCTCGGGTCGAGGTCGTGGGTTCGAATCTCACTTTCAATATTTTTGGTCAAAACTTCTTTCTTTTTGTAACATACTAAACGACCTCCAAAAATTACGTAAAAATACTCTAAAAATTCCTAAAAATCTCTAGAATATTTTAAAAGTATTTCCAAATATTTTTATGGACTTTTAGAACTTGAAATAGGGAAAATTGGGTCGTTACACGTTGTGCCGAGCTGGATAATGTAGTGAGGAAGACTCGGCATTTGACTCCATTTGTGTATTGATGAAGAGTAGTGGCGTTGTCGAACTTACCAAGATGGTCGCCGGGGTCGGTTGATCCGTTGTATTCTCCGATTGCCAGAGGAGCGTAGTGCCTCGGTAGCGGATCTTGCAGTATCACCTCGGAGAATTGGCGGTTGACCCGCTCGGGAGACAAATCAGCTTTCTGCGCTTTGCCTTTCCTCGCGTCCCGAACGGGCGCTTCTTCTGACGAAGAACCTCACTCTTGGTTGGCTTGCGCGATCTCGGAGGGCGTCTGGAACAAAACTCGGTGGAATGGTATCGGGGCGGGCGTCGCCTCCCCTTGCGTGCCGGTCGACCCTTTATTCTGTCCCCAGATGGATAATTGTTCCGGTCGGTCTTCCTGCACTACTCGGCCTCCTGAAGCTGAAGTCGCCTGTTGCGCCAGCCGATCGACCAACGCTCTTTACTGCTGCTACTCGACTATTTTTGCCGCTCGTGCTTGTTTGAGCATGTCGAGCTCCTCCTGAGTGAGCGTCATGATGTGAAGTCGTCCATCTTCTTCCATCTTCCATCTTCTTCCATCTTCCACAGATGATGCTAAATTTGATCCTGTAAAATACCGAAAATAGGCGAATATTAATAAAGGAATTTTCTGGAATTTTTGGATATTTTTCGGGAATTTTTCGGAGCTCGTACGGACGAGTTAACGGGGATAAAAACGGGGCCCGAAAAAGCCTGTTTAGGCTACCCCATTTTAACGAGGAAAAGTTTTCTTTTCCTTTTTATTTGATTTTTATTTTCTCTTATTCTCTTCCTCGCCGACTCTTTTCCCTCTCCCCGCGCGCCCGACGCCTCCGAGCCCTAACCGCTGGCCGCGTCGGTTTCCTCTTCCCCTCTGCGTACAATAGCCCTCGGCTAAGGGCTTCACCTCTTCTTGCCTCGCCACTGCCGATCATCTTCTTCTCTAATTTGCCGCCGGCCTAATTTTTTCTTCCCGCACGAAGGAACCCCAGCGCCGGCCGTCGTCGCTTGTGCCCTAGCACCGCCGGGTGTCGATCCTCCTCAGCCCTAGTGTCGGGCCTTTTTCTCCTCTTCTAAGTGCCGGCAGCCGAGCACCTCTCTGCCTAGCGCCTGTGCCGTAGTCGCCCAGCACTGCCACCGACACACTGTGTGCATCGCGCCGTGCCCAAGTTTCTGCTTCCTCTCTTCCGACCTAGCATCGTCGTTTCTCCTCGCGCCAAGCAGCAGCACTCTGTGCCCTAGCTTTGGTTGGATACCTTGGGCTCAGCCTCACAATCTCTAGTATGGATCTAGGGTTTTCGGCAGTGGGCTGATAGAAAAGCATCCCCGCCACTGCTACTTGCTACCATCTCCGGAGAGGAGGTTAGGTAAGGATTTTTGTTAACATCAGTAGTGATGTAGATTGTGGTATGCTATTGTAAGGATTTCCAATTTGTTAGATCTGGAATTTGTTGTTCAGTTGGCAGTGGATAGTGGTGTGGAGTTGCTGGATTCCGACCACCACAGCACGGAACGTCTAGTTGTTTCCTTGAATTCCATCTTTGATCCGATCAGTGTAAGTGTTTCTACAAGTGAGATTTTGTTTTGTAGATCTGGTAAATATATTGAATTTGGTATGAGTTGGATTGTGGATTAGGTTTATGTTATTGTGTTAATTAGGGTTTGTCCCTAATTTAGTGTAAGAGATTTTTATTTAGCTATTTATAGGAATTAGCTAAATAAAATGTATATGTATTGGTGATACAGGACTTTGACGCGAGACGAGCATCTCGATGTCAGATTTGGACATTCCTATTGGAGGCGGGTACTTTTGACTTTATGTCGTTTGATATACATAGTAGTGAATTTAACAAATTGCATTAATTATGTTCCTCATTCTGTTTCGGTTAATCACTACCCAAAACTTGTTACATGCTTGATTGATTGCTTGGTTTGCATCTCATGTATACTTTACCTGTTTATACATGCTTGTAGGGGTAGTGATATACCATGTTTCACCATGTTCAGGACCTAGATTGTATACCTTATTTGATCTGTGTACCGTTGTTTTGATTCATTGACTTATGGTGCACTTTCTATATATATACATGGTTTAGTTCAGGATATTTTGTGGTTAGTGCCATGCACCATTTGCATGATTGCATGCTGTGCGATAGTCCGCTCCATTATTATTGAGCACATCGCCAGTTACATGGATCTGCACACACCACCACTCATGGGTTAGAGGTCGATTCAGGCAGAGTGTGTTGCAGCAGGGACTTAGTTTGGCTCCGTTGGTCCGCTCATGGGTAGTGTGACACAACGTGTTAGCCAGCAGGGATTCCTCCCCGTAATCGTGTACCGGGAGTTGAGAGCATTGCGCTCCCCCATTTATGATTTGGGGTAGAAGGATAGGTGTACTCCGACAACATCCTGTTAGGATGTATACTAAAAGCCTAGCTTTTGGTATAAACATTTATCTAGAAATAAGAATCACATTGGTCAAATGTCTACATTTACGATAAATGTAGTTGCTCAATTAATTTATATTGTAGATAACATGGTGTGTGGTGACACACACAGAAGATCATGTTATCGGTTCCTTATAAATTATAAACAGTAGCTCACGACCAAGATGGAAAGGAACAAACCATTGGAATGTCGTAGTGTAATTAGGTATTAGTTTATCTTAACTATATAATTACACTAGTACACTTAGAGTGTATTGAGTAGGATCATTTGAGGTCGTTCCTTTTATACTGACTTTATGAAGGAACAAAGACCTCAGTTATTATGGAAGTGTGTGCTCTTAATCCTAATATAATAACAAGCACATATATTTGATATTTATTTCTTTAATTTATCAATGGGTGAGATTTAGTTCGATGAATCAATAAGCCCGATAAGTTGGGAAATGATATCACTTATAGTGTGTGTTGTTGATTATAGAAGGAAACTGTGTCCTAGTAATCTAGGTTGCTAATGTCCCCAAGATGAGCTCATAAAGATTGTCATGTTAAACCCTGCAGGTGGACTTAGTCCGACATGACGATAAGGTTGAGTGGTATTATTCTTAGATTAAGATATTAATTAAATGAGTTGTCAGTAACTCACTTTATTAGTGGACATTCGACATCTTAAACACAGGGAGACTAACACACTCATAATAAGAAGGAGCCCAAAAATGTAATTTAGGATTGGTGCGGTAGTTCAATAATAGTTCTCTAGTGGAATGAATTATTATTGATAAAATTAAGTTGTGTGTTCGGGGCGAACACGGGATGCTTAATTTTATCGGGAGACCAAAATCAATTTCTCCTCTCGGTCCCTATCATAGCCTCTTATTTATAGAGTACTATACCCACCTATACCCACCTTCGTACCCATGATGTAGGGGTCAACCAAGATAGCTTGAGGTTTAAGCTAGGGTCGGCCAAGCCTTGGTTCATGGGTGGCCGGCCCTAGCTTGAACCCAAGCTTAGGTGGCCGACCCCCATTAAATTAAAAAAAAAAATTTTAAATTTTCTTATGTGAAAGATATAATTTATTGGAGAGATTTAAAATTAAAATATCTCTTTTAAAAGGATCTACAAAATATTAAAGAAAGAGATTAGATCTCTTTCCTTATTTGTAGATTGGAAAGATATTTTATTTTTTCTTCTTTATAAATTATTCACATGTAGAAAAATTAAAATTATAGAAAAAATTTTTTATCTACCATGAAGGGATTGTAAAGAGAAAATTTATTTTTTAAAATTTTCGAAGACAAATAAGGAATTTTTAATTGTTGATTGAAAATTATCTTATTTGCTCTCAATGAGGTGGCCGGCCATATACAATTGATTAGGAAATTTTATTTAATTTTTCTTAATTAATTGTTATCAAGAAAAGTTAAGGAAATTTTATTGTAATTAAATTTCCTTATTTACCTAAGCTAAGGAATATAAAAGAGGGGGTTGGGGTGCCTTCATGAGTGACAACCTCTATTATTCTCTCCCTCTTTTCCATGGTGTTGTGGCCGGCCATCCTCTCTCCCTCTCTTCCTCTTTGTGGTGGCCAAAACCTTATTTTGCTTGGAGCTCTTGTGGTGGTCGGATACTACTTGGAGAAGAAGAAGAAGAAGGAGAGAAAGCTTGCATCCCTTGGAGCTTAGTTGGTGGAAAAAGTTCTTCATCCTTGGATTTTGGTGCTTGGCCGAAACTTGAAGGAAGAAGAAGAAAGTGCTAGGTGGTCCTCATCTTGGAAGATCGTTGCCCACACAACGTCCGAGGTTAGAAGAGGAATACGGTAGAAGATCAAGAGGTCCTTCTAAAAGGTATAACTAGTATTTTTCCTTTCCGCATCATACTAGTTATTTTTGGAAATAATACCAAATACAAGAGGCATACAATTCTAGTATTTCGAATTTGTTTTCGATGTTGTGTTCTTTTATTTTTTTTCTTTTCCTTGTGATTTGATTGTTCTTTTCGGTTGACCTAAAGTTATTTAAGGAAATTAAATATTAACTTTCCTTAAAAGGCTTTGTCTAGTCGGTGGTGGTTGTTCCCATATCCAAGAAGGTCATGTGCCTCACCAGTTCAGTACTGGGAGCCAATTTTGGAAACTAATATTTAATGAAATTAATAACCTAGGTGATTTGGATCGAACGTGTTAAGTTCCGCAGGAGATCCGAGTCTAAACCTAAAAGAACAAATATATTAAACTTTGGATCAAACGTGTTAAGTTCCACAGGCGATCTAAGTTTAATTTAAAAGAACACATGGTAGCTAGGAAAAGGTTCAGACCTTTGTACAAATTTTTGTACAGTGGAACCATTAGGTTTTCCGAGTAGCAACCAACAATTGGTATCAGAGCTAGGGTTTTGCCTCTGTGGATTTGGTATTGGTTTAATTATGCACATGTCATACATAATTTAGGCAGGTTAATAGTAGGATGTGCTAACTTTGTAGATGCAGAATCCAACTATTATGGCTTATAGTTTTTATGTGTGTGATTGGACCCTTGGACATGTCAAGGGCATTTATGTGTGTGCATAATTGTATTATAAAATACAGCAGGAGTTGTATTTAGTTTTATTAGGATTTTATTTTTGATCTAGTTACATGTACATTCCTTTTATGGAATATATGATCGATGGATGTAAATTTTTATTTTATGTTCGATCTAGTTTACATGTACATTCCTTCAAGGAATATAGGATCGAAAAATGTAAAATTCTATTTATGTCACGAATCGAATCTTGCAAGGCGTGGAACCTTTTGAGGATTAGAGGTGCAGCGGAACAAGGAGCAAGATGGATGAGACAATTAGACCTGGTGGCGGTGGCCAAAGATGGCAGCAGCTAGGGTTGGCGACACACGGAGGACAGCAATAGATAAAAGCCATAATAGTTGAAAATTAGTTTTTCTATTTATTATTTTTTATGCTGTGCTGTGTGTGCTTGTTAGTATGCATGTTAAGTAGGCTCGCATAGTCAAAATTCCTCACTTTAAATAACTAAGTGGGAGAGGGATTTAATTTTAAATAAATTCCACGGTCTCCATTACTGGTTTATAAGTGATGCAACAAGCTTGCGCGTTGGCTCTGAGTGCCTTCCTCCATATCGGATGAGCTTGTTTGCGGATCACTAGATTAAACTTCCATTTGGGATGACTATAGGAAGTTAATTAAGAGCGTGTGATCTTCCCCATCGGAAGGGGCACAATCTTATTAATGGACTTAGTGTCAAGTAATGGTATACACTTAGGCACAACTAATAGTATCCTCCCCATCGGAGTCACTGCTATTATTTGTGCGACTGAAGAAAACCAACTATTAATTTGTCAAATAAATAAGTTGACAAGATAATAAAATTAAAAACCCCTCTTACAAATGTTTGATTTTGTATACGTCCACACTATCGTGGCATACAAAATTCACGATGTTTGAGGTAATTTTATTTGTCATAAAGATTTATTGACAAGATAATTAATGGGTAAACCCCTCCTATTACAAATGTTTAATTTTGTATACGTCCACACTGTCGTGGCATGCAAAATTCACGGTGTTTGAGGTGTTGGTGAATTTAAATAATATTGTTTGAGGAATCAATGTTATTTTAAATTCAAAAGTTTTGACCAAATATTTGATCAAAGAAAGATCAACTATTAATTTTATTCGTCATAAAGTAAAGTTGACGAGATAATAAAATTAATGGATAAAATCTCTTCTTTGATTTTGTATACGTCCACACTATCGTGGCATACAAAATTCATGGGGATTTTAAGGAATTGATCTTGACCAAATATTTTTATGATTCTTAGGATTTAAAATGTTTGTCAATTCCCTAGTTGATATACTATAGAAAAGACTTAGTAGTCCCGATTGTAATGATTGGAAATAGGACTTGGACATTAAGGTAGTTTGTCTTTTTAGAACTGAAGAACAATATAGGTGTATTTAATTCATTAGTTAAAACATGTTTAGTGGTGTTATCTACTAGAACCTGGAGTGTAGATACAGATGCCATTAATCATGTCCGCAATTCATTGCAAGGGTTCCAGGAAACCTGAAAACTATATGAAAGGTAAATCACTGTCTACATGGGCGCTACTGCAAAAAGTGGTAGCTATTGCAGTGGGAGATGCTTATCCTCTGATAGGAATAGAATATGGATTTTAGAAATTGTCTTTACGTACTAAGTTTAGAAAAAATTTATTTTCAGTTTCTAAACTATTAAAGAATAGATATTGTGTCTATTTTGATAACAAAATTGTTGTCAAGAAAAATATGGAAGTTATCTATTCTGGTACGTTGGTTGGCAATTTATAAATCCAATAAATCCCACGATGCAACAAATGAAAATTAGTAACACATCTTCTAATTTTTAAGAGAAAGCAACCTTCGGAAATGAACCAATTATATCTTTGGCATCTAAGGCTAGGTTATATTAACTTGAGTAGGATTCATTGGTAGCTGATGAACTTTTGGGTTCATTAGTAGTGGAAATCTTTCCAACCTGCGAGTCTTACTTGGAAGGAAAAATAACCAAGAAGCTTTTAAGTCTAAGGGGTTTGGAGCCAAAGATATATAAGAAAAGGTTCATTCTGATTTGTGAAGACTTTTTGACTATCCAGGCAAGAGGTTGTTTCAAATATTTCATCTATTTTATAGACAACTATTTGAGATACGGATACATTTACTTGATGTGCCACAAGTCTAAGTGCTTTGATTAGTTCAAAGAGTACGAGGCTGATGTGGAGAAACGTCAAAGTAAAAGTATCAAGATACTACGGTGAGATCGTAGTGACAAGTACTTCTTGGGAGAATTTAGGAGTCACTTATCAGAAGTAGGGATTCAATCCCAACTAACTGCACCTGGTACACCCCTACAGAATGGTGTAGAAAAAGGAAGGTTTAGGACTCTTATGGAAATAAGTAGATTGATGATGAGTTATTTGGAAAATTACCAAATTCATTTTAAGGATATAATCTGGAAACCGAAGTGAACATAGTACCTTCCAAATTCAGAACTCTCTACTCATATAGAATTGCTAAATAGGCATAAGCCTATTTTAAAGCATATTCGGATTTGGGTAGTCCAGCACATATGCTGAAGAGAGACAATGATAAGTTGGACATGAATTCACTTGTTTGTAAGTTATCCTAGAGAAATGAAAGTAGGTTTATAGTCTTAAAAATCAGAAGGTCATTTTTAGCATCAATGATTGATTTTTAGAAAAGGACTATGTAATAAATCACAAGCTCATAAGTAAATTTATTCTTAAAGAAATTATAAAAGACATGTCTAATCTAGTACCAACTGTACAAGATGAAATATCACAAGAAACTGCAACACGTATCACAATTGATACACAATTATAGACAGTACATCATCGTAGTGGGAGGGTTGTCAAACAACCAAAAGGATTCATGTTTTGGGAGAGTTTTTGGACTTGATCCCAAATGAACATGAGTCTGATCCCGGAAATATGATGAAGCACTCCAAAATAAAGATGCAACATCTTAGCAAAGAACAATGAATACAGAATTAAAATATATGTATTCTAATCAAATTTGGAAGCTTGTAGAACCACCAGATGGTGTAAAAGCCATTGGGTGAAAATATGTCTACAATAGGAAAAGATGGATAGACAGGAAGGTGGAAACTTTCAAAGCAAGGCTTGATAAAAAAGGAAACTTTTTCACTGGTAGTCATGCTTAAGTCTATCCAGATTCTTTTATCTATTTAGCAAGTGGATGTAAAGACAGCATTCCTTAATGGAAGTCTTGAAAAAAAGCATCCATACAAAGCAACCAGAAGGGTTCATTGCAAAGGGCAAAGAGCATTTTGTGTGCAAGCTCAATCAGTCTATGGACTGAGGCAAAGATTCAAGGTCTTAGAACATCCGATTTATCAAAGGAATCCAGACCTATGGATTTATTTAGTAACCGGATAAGTCTTGTGTATACAAAAGGTGTGATGGAAACGTGGTGATATTTCTTGTACTATACGTAGATAACATTTTTGGTAGTTGGAAACAATATCAAAATGTTGTCAGAAGTAAGGGTATGGTTGTCCAAACAATTCGATATGAAGGACTTGGGAGAATGAATATATTCTTGGGATCAAAGTAATAAGGGATCACAAGAAAAGAATATTTTAATTATCCCAAGCTTCATATATCGGAAAAAAATCCTTGCTCGTTTTAAGCATGCAAAACTCCAAGAAAGGTTTCTTACCTTATTAGCATGGAGTAACTTTATCTAAAGAAATGTCTCTGTACACATCAAAGGAGATAAAGGACATGAAGGCAGTTCCCAGTGGGAAGCCTAATGTATGCAATGTATGCGATACAGACCGGATATCTATTTTGCCGTGGGCATAGTTAGTAGATATCAAAGTAACTCTGGACAAGGACATTGATCTGCGGTAAAGCATATATTGAAGTACCTTAGAGGCACTAGAGATTATATGTTAGCTTATAAGGCAGATAATTTGTTCCTTGTGGGTTGCATGAATTTTAACATCCGAAAGGGACAATAGTAAGTCAACCTCGGGTTTGTGTTTACTTTAGGAGGTAAAGTCATAACTATGGAAGAGTGATAAGCATAGGTGTTTTTCTGGACTCTACCATAGAAGTTTAGTATATGGCAAGCCTCGGTAGCCATAAAAGTTGAATGACTCAATAGCCTCAAGATAGACTTAGATATGATTTGGTTTGTCCAAAGATTATTACAATTTATTGTAATGATATTGGTTGCAAGAACAAACTAAGAAACCATAAGTCTATAAGGCAAGTAAACACATGAGCGTAGTACCACCAATAAAATCGTATAAACGAGAAGTTTGCGTCGATTGCATCGGTGATGACCTATAGATCCTTTCACTAAGGTCCTTAAGGCAAGAGCTTTGATGGGCATGTTGAAGGATTGGGAATCGGATGTATGGTAGCGATATACTTAGTCTTTTAGTATAAGTGGGAGATTGTTAGGATGTATACTAAAAGCCTAGCTTTTGGTATAAACATTTATCTAGAAATAAGAATCACATTGGTCAAATGTCTACATTTACGATAAATGTTGTCACGGCGGAGTCCATAAGAAAATTCATCAGCATCTACATGTGGACAATCCAAACTTTATCTCCCTACATCTACCTAATACCCTCGCGACGGAATAATAACAACAAATAAAACATCACCGCAAGTATATATAATCTATTCACCCTCACAACCACGCAGCTAAGATAATTAAGCAAGAAAATAATACCCGACCCTAATCCACTCCACTCTACCTCAAAGCTAGCGAACTCACCTCTTCTCGCCGCAGGCGCATGTAGTAGAATAAAAACCAAATCCAAATCCATCGATATAATAAAATCTATACCATGTCCATAAGTAAATAAATCCGAACATAACAAGTTCAAACAAAGTAGGAAAAAGGAACCAAACGAAAACCAATCACATCGTCGAGGTCTAGACCAGCGTGTGAACTCTCTCCCGAAAGATCAACAAAATATCAACAATAGGCGGGGTGAGTCCAACACCCAGCAGTACAATTGATATGCAAAGTAAAGAAACAACCTAGCACTAATCATAAATCACAGTCTGATAAGAAAGATAAAATACATCTCAAGTAAGCAGAGATATGCATAAACAGTCCCAGTATAAGGTCAAACATCGAGTGGTATAGGAATCACAGTATGCGTCAAATATAGGTATCCAAACAATATACATATATAATGCAGGAAGCACAGCAATAAATGCATATGATGCCAATGATGATCGTAGAGTCACCCCCGATCATCTCACACACAATATCTCACACGAGTGAGGCAGGGTAGTGTGACAACAACCGTGCACTCACGTCACTACTCCCCGATGGTGAGTGACGACGGATCTTGATGTTGAACACATCCTCCTACCCCAAATCATAAATGGGGACTGAATGCTCTCAACTCCGATGCGATGACGGGAGGAATCCCTGATAACACACGTTGTGTCACACTACCATGGCGGACGACGATAACCTAAGAAGCCCCGCAACACATTCGCCCGCAGCAACACATCAAACCCATGTGTGGTGTGCAAGCTCAATAATGGACGGACTTGAATGTCGCGCGATTATCAAAGATGCAAAATCATGGATCAACAACCATATAAACATCGACCTAATCCATATATATATATAGAAAAGTGCACCTAGGTCAACCAGATCATACCGAATCAAAGGTATATGTAGGTATAAAACCTAGGTCTCCTGAACATGGTGAAGCATGGTACCCCATAAGCATGTATAAATAAAGTAGTACATGAGATGCAAACCAATCAATCAATCAAGCATATACCAAGATTTGGGTAGTGATTAAAACCAGAAGAAACACAATTAATGCAAATTTCATTACTACATATCAAACAGTCAGTCAGTAACCTCCACAAAATAGAAAGGTCCAACCCCGAGTACTCGTGTAGTCCCAGATTCCATCATAATGTCTAGTTTAGCTAATTCTATCATACAACAATTAGCCAAACTAAATTCTAATGCAATTAAATAATAAGTTCATCCTTAATTCCAATATCAACCCATAAACCTATTTCATATCCATCATCATAATAATCCAATTCCAACCTAATTCAATGTATTTACCAATCTAACAACAACATCATACATCAAATCCCTAAATCTTACCTCATCTAAAGAAGTGGTTAGTCAAGATGGAATAAGTCAGGAAACCCTCCATCGAGGTGATCAAACACCTAACAAAATGTATAAAATCGATCCCATTTCACACTAGCAAATCCTTGACCGGAATGGAAGAAACCTACCGTATAGGGGTGAACCAGGAAACAACGACTTGGGTCACTCATGCGATTTATGGCCCACCATGATGGCTAGGGCTACCTAGCAGATCACTACAGACCTCGGAAGAAATTAGCGGCGTAGAGGAAATGGCCCCAAACTCTGCTATCGGCACAAAGTCTAAAAGGGAAAGACCAGCCCAGGTGGCTACCAGCTCATCACTATCAGTGCGAAGCGTGTGGACACTAAGAACACAAGAAATGGTACTCAAACAGAGCGATGGCCGCACCACGAGTGGTCAAGCACCATGCATGCTAAGAATAGCTACATAACGAAACGAACCGTTACTCCAGGGCCGAGGAGGAGCCACAAGCACGGTCGGCTGTAAGTGGTGACACCACGTAGATCATACAAGATCATAAATTATAAACAAGAGCTCACCACCAAGAGGAAACAAACCATTGAAGGTGGAGTGTAATTAGGTATTAGTTTATCTTAACTATATAATTACACTAGTACACTTAGAGGTAGGTATGACACATGAGGTCGCTCCTTTCACTTTTGGATACAAACGAAGAAAGACTCTTATTATGGAAGTGTGTGCTAATATAATAACAAGCACATATATTTTATATTTATTTCTTTAATTTATCAATGGGTGAGATAGTGAAGGAATCAATAATAAGCCCGATAAGTTGGGAAATGATATCACTTATAGTGTGTTGTTGATTATAGAAGGAAACGTGTCCTAGTAATCTAGGTTGATAATGTCCCCAAGACGAGTTCATAAAGATTGTCATGTAACCCCTCGCAGTGGACTTAGTCCGACATGACGCATAAGGTTGAGTGGTACTATTCTTGAATTAAGATATTAATTAAATGAATTGTCAGAACTCACTTAATTAGTGGATATTCGACATCTTAAACATGGGACCACACACTCATAATAAGAAGGAGCCCAAAAAATGTACTTTTAGGATGCGGTAGTTCAACAATAGTTCTCTAGTGGAATGAATTATTATTGATAAATTAGTTGTGTCTGAGTTAACACGGATGCTTAATTTTATCGGGGAAAATCAATTTCTCCCCTCCTCTCGGTCCCCTATCGTAGCTCTTATTTATAGAGTACTATACCCACCTATACTCACCGTTCGCATGATGTAGGGGCTTCTACCTGAGGTTTAAGCTAGGTTTGCTGTATGGTCGACCCAAGCTTCCTGGTATTGGCCCAAGCTTAGGTTCATTAAATTAAAGAATTTTAATTTTAAAATTTTCTTATGATATATAATTAATATATGGAGAGATTTAAATTAAAATATCTTTTAAAGGATCCTAAGATTAAAGAGAGATTAGATCTCTTTCTTATTTGTAGATAAAAAGATATTTTATTTTTTCTCTTTCTTATGAACTATTCACATGTAGAAAAAATTAAAATTATAGAAATTTCTTTTATCTACCATGAAGGGATTGAAAGAGAAATTTTAAAATTTCAAGACAAATAGGAAATTTTTAATTGTTGATTGAAAATTATCTTCTTTGCTCTCCATGAGGCCGTCTATATACAATTGATTAGGAAATTTTATTTAATTTTTCTAATTAATTGTTATTTGTTAAGGAAATTTATTGCAATTAAACTTCCTTATTTAAAGAGGGTTGGGGTCAGTTTCACGAGTGACCTATTATTCTCTCCCTTTCCTTGGTGTTGGCCATCCATCCTCTCTCCCTTCTCTACTCTTTGTGGTGGTAATAAACCTGCTGGAGCCCTGGTGGCGGGCTTACTACTACTTGGAGAGAAGAAGAAGAAGAAAAAGAAAGCTTGCATTGAGTTGGTGGAAAAGTTCTTTATCCTTGGATTTTGGTGTTTACCGAAACTTGAAGGAAGAAGAAGAAGGTACAGGTGGTCCTCATCTTGAAGATCGTTGTCCACACAACGTCCGAGGTTAAAGAGGAATACTTGAGAAGATCAAGAGGTCTTTCTAAAGGTATAACTAGTATTTTTCCTTTCCGCATCATACTAGTTATTTTGGAAATAATACCAAATACAAGAGGCATATGATTCTAGTATTTCTCAATTTGTTTTCTCGATGTTGTGTTCTTTTTTATTTTTTTTTCTTTTCCCTTTGTGATTTGATTGTTGTTCTTTCGGCTGAACACTAAAGTTATTTAATTTAGTTATTTGTTATTAAAATAAATTTAAGGAAAGCTTTGTGTAAAAGGCTTTAATCTAGCTCATGGTCCCGTATCCCATCCAAAGGTTCCCCCAAGCAAGATCGGGACAAATGCCTTAACCGTAATGTCGAGCGTGTAACCAAGTAAGATCATACGTAAGTAGTATTCCGAGGATTTTCAAAGCACGTACGTTTAATTTGATCAATATTTCCGGTACTTTGACGTGAACTGGATCATAGAGTTCTTAGATTTCGGCAACCAACACATCCAAATCACACAAACTTCCTGAAGCATTAGGTTTTGCGGGCTGCATTTTTACATATACGGCCCCTGTGTGGAGTTCTCACAGGCGGCGAAGAGTAATCGATTCATTGGCCTCTACCCACCTGACCATGATACTTGTTGGCTGATGTGTGCATCGCTTGATTTGTATGCATCTTGTCATGATTTATCTACTCTGATGCTGTCGATGCGGACCTCGGATGCTTAGGTATCCCGTGTCCAGTATGTCCTTATATAGTACTGTTCAGTAGTACCTTCGATTCGGGAGTTTACTTCGCATCGAGATGCTTGTTCGTGGCCACCTGACCCAGACGCGTGTTGCTGTCCCGATTTGCTTGTTCGCTCGACTCACCCGCCTTGTTCGACTTGTCCGTTATACCCGCACTCCATTGTTGTTATTTTACCCTTTGTCGGAGTTACTGAGAGAGCTAGTCCTCGTTAGTCCTCGCACTGAGATATTATATTGGTCTTTGGTCTTTACATGTACTATAAATTTGTTTTGTTACGGTATGGATGGGTATGTTGTCGATGGATTGTTGTTTTGCTTTACCATACGCCTCGAATGCGGATGAGGAGGTAAATTGATCTTATCGTCGTTTTGTTTTAATGAGTGTTGAGAGTGGATTTGAGTCCCATTCTTAATCGCATAAACCGTATGTGTGTATTGTTATATTCCATATATTCCAGTTGTCCACAGTAATGCCAAGGTATACGAGGTATGGAGATGTAAAGCCCAGCATTCCGATTGTCCAACAGTCCCATTGACAGTGGATGGAGATGGCTTTGGAGTGATGTCCGTCTGAGTATGTAGTATTATTACATCGATACACGTTGCCGGAGACTAGGCGCCCATCTGCAACTATAAGTCGTTAGTCAGGGGTTCCCCGTTCACACGACGACTCCAAGTCGTTTAATGTAGAAACCTATGACCCCTGCTATGACGCTGCGCGTCAGTTAGTGCGCTCAACGCGCATGATCGGCGGTGAAAACATAATCGGTGGCAACCTACGGTGCGAGTCGGCCTGGATGCTGAGGCTTTCCAAAGGACAGCTTAAAAGTCCGGTACGTGCGAAATGAGGTGTCGGAAAGGTGGTGCCTGGTGCGTCCGGCGTACTCTTAACCTCGTGACTCACCGAACCTTTGCACGTTTGTGCACATCATCCCTTGTGAAGATATTGTCATTGCTCAATCAACCGCTGTGCAGTACATTAGCTCTACTTCGATTGTACATGAAAAGCCGCCGTTGTTGAATTACGGTTCAGTCGGTGCTTCGCGGCCCATTGTCGTCAAAGGGCGCCTCCTCCATCGACGCCTCGCCGCGGCGGGACGTCACTGGTTATACCACCATAATCTGAAGCGAGAGAGATTCGGCTTTGCCGTCCATGTTGGTATGAGCATGAGCGAGCACTCAAGCTTCGATCGATAAGTTGCAAGTGTCGGAGAGAAGTGTCCGACTACTCTACTCCCGCCTTTCCCCGAAGGTGAGAAAGGTGGTTCACTTTGGACGGACGGTGCTCGTGACGCGTTAACCCTTCCACTTTCTCTACGATGCAAGGCGAGCTTACCACTATTATCATATATTTTATCAATCAAATATATCTAGAAATATATATTTAAAATAAAATGGACACAAACGAGTACGTATATTTGATAAAAAGTATTATTTTTATTTTAAAAGTATAAGAAAGAAAGATAATAAATTAACATAAAACTTAATTTATATATATATTTTTAATCCGTAGGTCAACTCAAGTCTATCGTGGGTCGATCCATGTGGGTCATGGACTTAGATAGATTGGTCCATGGTAGATTTATGATGATAAAATTTTAATCTAATTCATTTAAATTATTTAACAGAATAGATTAATATGATGAATATAACTTAAATTGACATCTCTATTAAATATTACAGATGAGGCTTCGACGACTATGTGCATGATGCACGATGACAGTGCGGCTGTCACAAGTTGATCAGAGACCCAACGGTGGCTTGGTTCCAGGGCTGGTGGTTGGTACTAATTGAGTTTGTGTTGATGGTTTGTTTGGCCGATGTCTCGAGGTTAGTATCGTGAGAGTATACATTCATATAGTTTTATACCTTGGATAGCTCGAGTACAATATTTTATCAAAAATAATTGACTATCTTTAAACATATATTTGATTTTCTACCTTTTATTGATGATATATAATGTACTTGTCATAAAAAATATAAAAATTAAAAAAAATTAAAAAATATATATATAAAATGAGCACTGCCGTTGCAACACAGTTATATCAGACAGTTACGCCAATCTGATATATTATGTCCGTTATTTCGAAGAGTTACTTCGTCGCTTTTATATCGGTTAGCGCCTCTATGTACTCCTCTTCGCATTTTCTTTTTCTCCAGGCGGAACAGTAGAAGCGGAGACCTATCGGCTCTCACGTTCTCATATCCATCAACCTACCCGTTTCGTACGTTCTACACGCCTCCTGTGATCACCAGGTGATCCCGATTGCATTGTTTCATGTCGATCTCCTTAGTTTTAGATCACGAGATGCTTTATCTGCTTCCTCCGTCTCTAAACGTAGATTGATCTTTCGCTTATTGGCGGCGACGCTCGGATCGGAATCTTATTCACGTAGATCTTTTATTCTAAAGTCTTCTCCTTGATTTGGTCTCAAATTTTTGCTGTTTCGTGTGCAAATGCAACGCCATGCCTGGTTCTGCTTCAGATCTGTGGTCTTTGTTGTCGGATCTTCGTCGAGTGTTGTAGTCGTAATTGTTTTAGGCTTTATTAAGTTTACGTTTTGTTCATGATAGCTTAGGGAACGATGGGGCTCAGTTTCGCCAAACTATTTAGCCGCCTGTTTGCGAAGAAGGAGATGAGGATCCTGATGGTCGGGCTTGATGCTGCTGGTAAGACGACCATCCTCTACAAGCTCAAGCTTGGAGAGATTGTCACCACCATTCCAACAATCGGTGAGCATATTTGTCATCGCACACATTTATCTGCATTTTCATTTTTTTTTAAAATTTCAGCAAAGATTGCTATATTTGGTTTATTAACCTAATGCCCTTAATCCAGTTATTTAAAAGTCGTAGGCATGCATTATTTTACCTAATGAAAGTGATTTTTGAAGATTTGTGTATGGTTGTAAATTGTGAACTGTCTTTTTTTTTTACATCATGGAGAACAAAAAACGGATGAAATCTAATCGTGAATAGCTGAAACAACATCTGTAGATTAGCCATGGAGATCAATTGAATTATACTAATGAAACATGATCAACCCTACTACAACTCTTAGACCCATATTCAAAACATAACCAAATTACTGCAATTTGTTTTTTTAGCAAGGTATGTAATATATTGTCAAATATTTAATGTGCTTCCAGGAGTTCTATTTTTCATCAAATTGAAAGATCTTATGATCAATCCATAGGTCATTTTGACTCCATTGAAAATGAGGATTTATAATTTCCCACATCGATCAAACAAAGATTCTACAAATAAAGGAAATGTTGTTTCTTTGAGATCCTTCCTATCTCCAAATATGAGAACCAAGATAGAATCAGATCAACTCCAATAAATACCTTTTTGGATCTTCCTTGATGGTCCCAGCTATTCACGGAGCGCAGAAAGCAAGCAGATTAACAAATATTTGCTTTTGGAAGACAAATTCAACAAAAGTTCTGAAAAAAAAACAAATTTATACAAATTGTCATGTTTTGAATTTGCTTTTATACCCACATTAAAATCAGTTATTTTGGTATGAATTGTAATAAATATTAAACTTGTATTTTGGTAAGTATTATTATTCTTTTTAAAATAGTTTTTGTTTTCATTTGAAATTAACTGTTATAATATTTGTTTGTTGAATAAATGATTCTTCCTTTTGGTGGTGATTATATTAATTTGAAGTGCTCTATATGGACAGTCAATACATGGGTAATTAGGTGTGGCTTGCAACACCATATGACGTTTACATTTAGTTATTGTAGATTATTTGAAGGGTCCGTGGTTTTCTGATCTGTTTAAATGCATGTTATCTCATTTTAGTTAAAATGGGTTTTAATGCAGGATTCAATGTGGAGACTGTTGAGTACAAGAACATCAGTTTCACTGTATGGGATGTTGGTGGTCAGGACAAGGTACCACTTCATTATTGTTACTTGTTAGCCAGTATTTCTTATCTAAACAATTCTTTTACTTTGAAAAAGTGTTTTTGGCAACAACTGTTTTATGAGAATTCCAGAGGTTGATGGGACAATGATACAGCATGGGTATTTAATATTTAGGTGGTATCATCGAAATTCACTTTAGATGTTATTAACTTGACATGCAGAGCTGACTTGATTCTCTCATGATGATTTATTTGTTAATTGTTGCCTTGTTTGCCTGTTTCTAAATAATGTTCTGGTGAACAACAGATCAGACCTCTCTGGAGGCATTACTTCCAGAACACACAGGGACTTATTTTTGTTGTTGATAGCAATGACCGAGATCGTGTTGTGGAGGCAAGGGATGAACTCCACAGAATGCTTAATGAGGTAACATGTTTTACTATAATATATTCCTGTTATAATTTTCAGAATTAATTCTCGTTCTTCATAATCTGTTCTGGAGGAATAAAGTAAATTTCTTCTTACATTTAAGCAATATGGTTGTGATATCATTTCTATTTTATTTTATTTTTAAAAAATGCATATTCTATGTATCTAGCATATTCCTTAATAATTAAGGTAAATTGTGAAAAAAGTGGGAGACTTCTGTAGTTATATGCTGTACATATTCCTTCCTGATTAAGTTAGCATGAATGGAAGATTCCTCAATTGTTTTTATTGCTATACTAAACCTGCACAGATGTTTACGTAACTATTTTTTAATCTATGATGATAGGATGAGTTGAGGGATGCAGTCTTGCTTGTGTTTGCTAACAAACAAGACCTTCCAAATGCAATGAATGCTGCTGAAATAACAGATAAGCTTGGTCTTCATTCTCTCCGTCAACGTCACTGGTAAGATATATTTGTGCTATCTGTTTCGATTTGTAACTAACATTTTGCTTAGCAATTGGTTTTTGGAATATATGCTGAATTATCATAAATCAATCAAAAATAATAACAATCATACAATGGATTTTGTCGCATTAAATATGCTTAAGCTCGATGTATATTATTGTCTTCTTAAGATGATGACACTAATTTGCTATTCAAGGTTAAAAGGTTGGGTTATTATTAATCTCTTCGATATCAAGAAATTTGGTTTGGATACTGCTCTCTCATGGAAACCAGATTGGTAATAATAATAGATCGCCTTTCTTATTGCATGTGATGCTAATAAACTTGGGTTGCATAATGTTAGCATAGATCGTTGGCCTCTCTAAACTTAATAATTCAGAGTGACCTATAAAATTATGGTCTCGAGCAGGTAAGTTATATCAAAATGTCCTTTTCCAGTTCAGGGAAGTTCACAAAGAGTGACCCCGTCTATTTTTCTGAGCTGAGTTTTGCTAGTTTAGTCTACACAGCCTCTGCTTTCTGTTTTTTTTTTTATATATTAATGTCTTCCCCGTGAATCTGAAGTCAGTAGCTCAGCCTATATTACTAATGAATTAATGCCCTATTGTCATTTTCTTGGTTCTTCAACTTCAAGATAACCGTAAAGTTTAAGATGTTGCAATATTGATTTTTGGAGATTGAGAACATAAATTTTGTTTGTTTGCCAGGTACATACAAAGCACTTGTGCTACATCTGGTGAAGGTTTGTATGAAGGGCTTGATTGGCTCTCCAACAACATTGCTAGTAAGGTATGTACTTTTTTATTTTTCAAAGTTGAATCCATTATGTGTTACTTTTAAAAAAAATCATTTTATAGTTTTATTGTAATGTAACGCTTCCTTATAAAAACTATTTGTTTACAGTAATCAAAACTTCTTGGAGGTTCTATCTTAACAACAACAATTGTTGGCATTGGATGCTTTGGCAACATCGCGGAAGCAAGAAAACCATCAGTGCCGTTTTTTTCCGCCTTATGAAAAACTTAAATACTTATCTGTAGAACAAATATGTGCTTGGTTGTCAACAATTTCTATATAAATCACTTTTTATATGATTTATGGATCTTGTTGCTAAATTTCCTATATAATTCAAGGCACAGCACACTCCCAAAAAAAAAATTTGCACTCCCAGAAAAACCAAAAAAGTGCGTTGGTGAATCATAGTACAGTGTCAGAAAAGACATTCTTATTGTTGTCTAAAACTAATCCGCTTTTTACCGAAAGGAATGGGAATGCTTCTATATTTATCAAAATAATATCTTAGTTTTTAAATTACTAAAAAGAATATTAAAAATAATGATATTTCCTTCTTACCCTTCCCGTTAACTTTTTAAATCTCCTCCCCTCATATGCTTTTTTATAATGCATCCGAATCATAATTTAAGATTTATAAATTAAAAATTGCTCCTTTTGATTTGGATGCACATCATTTCATCATAAGTCTCACTTTAACTGTCTTTCGTCTTTATGTTCTTATATTGACAATTTCAATATTAACCTCTTCTTGTTTTCCCATATCTTCCCCTGTATCTATGCGGCGGATTGCAATAAAGTAAGTAAAGAGTTTGTATTTTGTCGTAAGGCATTAAAGAGACATTAAAGAGTGTTACTTCAAAGAATTACTGCTGTGAAGAAAATTGATGTGGAAGGTCAAATTTCAAGTAAAACTACATTTAATAGAAGAAGAGAGATACAGTTTAGTTATGTACGTATAGTATTTCCTAAAAATTAGTATGTAATATCAAAAAAGATTAGCATGTTATTCTTTAATCAAATCTAATGTTTGACATCATAAATACCTTCACCTCGCTCAACCATTCCTATTATTATAAATTATAATTTTGTTGATATCCAAAAATCCTAGTAGATCCATTAGTAGTTTTCGGTCAAAACCCACTAATGGACTTAAAGATGTCATATTGCACCCAAATTAATTCTTGTGACTCCAACAGTGTCGTCTATTGTTGATTTAGATCTCTCTAGAGCTGATATAATGTTACAATAAATTTCAACCAGAACGTGAGCCAAATATTTTCCATATTAGGCACAGCGTGGGCCTGATACTATCTCATATTTGACTCGGCGTGGGCTTGATACTATCTCATATCAGGTCCATCATGGGTCTGATATGAGAATATATCAGGCCCACAATGGGCCTGATATGGGAAAATATATCAGACCCTTTTTAATTGTCTCGCTCAACCCTTCATTATTTTTACATTGTAATTTTGCTAACTTATTTTAGAATTGATTTTTCAAGGATGATCATATTGTTGAAGAAATTTTCTCTGAAATATAGAATACGCTTGACGCAAATTCTATTGTGGAATAGGGAGCTAATACTCAAGCAATTTGGCCTTTAATTTAAATGAAGAAGAAAGTCATCTAGAAGATAAGGTTCAAAATCTTGGTACGACACTTGTCAAATACTTTGATTCTACTTGGAGTGAGGAGGAAGAGCATCATATCTAGATTTCAGAGGAATTACAATGCAATATAAATGGACAAGAGTTTTTAGCTAATGATATGCATATTGAATAATATGAATTTCCCCAAAGTAGTACAGTGACTTAGAGGAGGAGTTCCTAATTGCCGATGATCCATATATTTTGAATTCTCGATTGCTGCAAAGACCTATTGGAGAGGTAAGAGATGTGGATGAATTTTATGTTGGACAGATTTTTCCTTCTCGACAAGAGTTCAAGAATGCACTTGCGAAGCATGCCATGAATAAAAAAAATGAGATAAAACCAGGAAACTTAGATAAATAAAGTGAAAGCAGTCTACTTTAACCAACCATGTACATGAAGAGTGATTGGGCGAGATGATTTGGAGTTTAGGATTACAAAATATGTAAAGGAACACCAATGTAGCACTGTAAGGGAAAGTGCTGATCATCAAGCATGCTCTTCCTCATTTGTAGCATCTTTTATTGAAGAGCAATTTGTTTCTAACGAACAGTACATACAAAGTATGATTATTGTTGGATCGAGATCGCGCTAGAGGGGGGGGGGGGGGGAATAGCGCTCGTGGCTTTCACGGGTTTCAGATTTGTAAAACGGCGGGTAATAAGCAGCGAAAATATAAAAGAACACAACGCAAACACAAGGTATTTACTTGGTCTTGAGCCCGTGATTTACCTCTACTCCAAGGCCCACGCCGCTGAGCTGCCATTGCTGAGAAACAACTATAATTTTGAAAAAGAATTACAAATTAAGTACACCGTAATAGTAAAATATACCGACGATAAACAAGAAATAGTAGATTCAGAGTCTGCCCTCACACTAAGTTGTAGCTTCGGTCTCAACTTCTTGTTAGCAAACAAGCGTGGCGATTGCTTGGAAGGTGATATCTCTAATGCTAGTCAAGTCCTTCAGTAGCTTGTCGAGGTGCCCAATGCCCCACGGAGGCGCCTCAAACCCAAATTTGTATCCCCGACTTCGTCATGATAAGCCTCACGGGCCGCAACTTATCTCACTCGAGGGCGCCCAATGCCCCACGGAGGCGCCCAAGAAAGGTGTGTGGTCCAAGGCGCCCAATGCCTATGGAGGCACCTGCAGCCCGCCTTTGTACCCGAGGCGCCTAAGCTCCATGGAGGGTGCCCCTGCATCACATCCTGAGGCAAACTTTGTGTTTTAGTCCCTCAAGATATGTTAGTCCCAAAATATCCTACAACACAAAGTTAGTACAGGAAACATATAATAATTAAATGTTTGATGCCCTTCGGTCAGTCTGCTCGACGGGATTTCTACCTAAAACCCAGTCAACCGACGCCATCGCTCCTCTTCCGAGGAACGCGGCCTCACCTACTCCACTTAGGGAGAGCTACTCTTGCCGCCCGGGTCATCCAACGACTGACTTTGCTCGGCTCGATGCTTCCTATTTTCATGTTGGGCGTCCCATTCACCTAATTGCCTAGATTCTCTACCCGGTTCATGACACTGTGATTTCAACCTAGGATTACCTCCCCCTAGGATTTTGTCCGAAGCTCCGACCCGCTAAGACTTTCCGCCTAGGGTTACCACCCCCTAGGACCTAGAGTTACCGCCCTCTAGAGTTTTCCACCTTCCTAACCGCAACTAGGACTTTTGCCTAAGTACACTTAGAACTTTTCCTACAACGCTCATTCAACATATTAGTAAACAAAATACCTTAACTTTGAACCCTTTGACATAATCAAAACATAGGTTCGATCGTCGGATGCTTCCCGCACCAACAATTATATCTAATATAAAAGTTAGGTTTAGTATGACCATATTGTACAGAAAAACATACATAGCTCGGGAGAAAGCAATGAAAAATGTGTTTGGAGATTATGATCAAGCATATAGAGATCTTCCACTATATCTGCGTGAGTTGAGAGTTAGGGATCCTGAAACTTATGTAGCACTACACAAGAATGGTAATTGATCCTGTCCGAGCGGCCCGGAAACAGTGCTGAGTCGTGGACGATTTGACGCTAGTCTTGTGTCTCTGCGCGATGTGCTAGCCTCCGACGATCCGGACGATCATCACGCCGGAGGTTATGACGACAGACAGCTCAAGTACGTAAGGCTGGCTACAGGAGGTAGGCTACGTAGCCTATCTTATGAGGTGCAATGGGTCTTTATGGGGGCGTGAACAGCTTGTCCGATGTGCACGCCTGATGCGCCCCTAAAGCTTCCTTCTCAACCTTCTCCGCGGGGTCATCCATATTCCAGGCGGATCATCTATCAGGAGCACGGACATGCTTCCACCGGTGGAAGCTTGCCGGTGGAAGCTTGCCTCTCATGATTACTGCCAATCTGCCATGTGTACGTGCCGCAACGGCCGCCAAGTGTCTCGAGGATGATGTTATCCCCTATCGTCGTCTTACGTTCCCATGGGTACTTATCCCTTATGGCGTTCCGGTAGAGCGAGGCGGTCGCCGGCCGTCAGAGCACGTACGACGCGGTCTCGTCACGCTTCCTGTATATCACTACTTGATGAGATGCTCCGCACTTGCCTTGCAGTGCACTTTCACCAACGCTGCCGACCTTTCAACCCCCGATCGCACTGGCGGTCTGTCTCGTCCATAGAGACGGTACGCTGACGCATTCACATCGGCCATCTGCTTGAGGCAGGTCCCGCCGCCGTCGGACGCCCTATCACACAGATCACCTTCGATCCACGTGTGCGGAGTTGCCCCTTGAGTCTCGGGGTACTGTCGTCGCCCCTTATCACATTTGATTATTGGCCGGCGCAGAACGACTGTGCGCACGCTCTGAGGGCGGGCTTCGTGTCTTGTTGGGCTCTGCTTCGATCTGCCGAAAGCGAGCCGAGTAAACAGAATTACAGAGATGTGTATACGTCAAGTCGGGACAAAGAATGAGAATGACTCAGGAGCAGCATCGTTACCAACGTTATGCAGGAGCTTATCCGATGCGCATGTTTTGCGGCAAGTGCGTGTTGCCTTACGCTTCCTCCAAAATACACCTAGTCTATCAGTCGTCGCACAGCGCCGCAAGACAAAAGTGGGAGCTTTCCACAGATTCGCTCCTTCAACTGCCAAGGTCCGAGGCCGGTTATTCGTCAAGTTATCCCTTCCTTCAGGCATCCCTCTCCTTTGCCCTCTTGCGCCTCGTCCTGTGTCTGCTATTTGGCGGTTGGGTCCGGAGTGACGTGTGACTCATAGACTGTATGCATGCGTTCAGTTGCCGGTTCGTATAACCTAACGCACCGCTCTTGAAACCTTACCTTACGCGCAGGCCATAGTGGTGGTTCCTCACGTCTTTCTCTCGTTCACGTCACCGCCGGGTCACTTTGTAGGCACCAGCGCCTCTGCCTGACCGGCCCCTCGCACATGTCGCGTCTCCGGGTCCTCCTCACGTTGCGCGTGACTGATCACACGCGCGTGCCTGGTCGTGGGGTTTGACCCCATTGGCGGTTGTCACTTATCGTCTTATCACGATCACGTCTCTAGAAGTCTAATCGCGAGGACCTGCCGTATTGATTACTATGGCGGGTTCCTTCGTATTTCGGCGAGGGGCTGACTCGGCGGCGGATTGATGCTCGCCGAGTCGGCGAGTTCGATTCCACTATCTTGTATTTGCTCCGGCCATCTCTCTTTGTTTGGTGGGGCTCGTTTGAGGCCTTGCCTCCATCGCAGTCATCTCCCCATCTAATATGGCTCATATGGTAATGTCATGCTACTATCAATCTGTCCATGTTCCGGTCCGAAATTATGTGCTGTAGGCGTAGCCCAAGTAGCCAGGAGCTTCGGGCCATCGCCGTTGCATCGGTCGGTTCCGAACGGTGTCCGTGTCTCCACGGTATGGTGAGGCGCAGGGCCAAGGGGTTATAGTAGCGCTTGACGCTGCCAGGCACTTCTGCACTGTGCCTCCTACTCGACCACTATCCTTCCCCCACAGCTGCCATTGCTTTGGTGTCTCCAACAAATTCTCGGCGGCGCTCTTTCCTCTCTTGCACTTTGGCTGCTGCTCGGATCCCATCCCTCCTACTCCCCCTCCTAGTCTTCAGTCGTCGCTAGTTCCGTTAGTTCGCCTCTCCCTTTTTATTTTCCTTTCCTCTATCCTTCCTTCTTCACTCACATCTCTCTCGGCGTCGTGATGGCTGGCAAATCTTTCTCTGCATGGTACATGACCATGGTTAATGGCCGTAGCATTTAAACGGCGCCAGCGGCGGGCTTCGGGCCTTCTCAATTCGTCCGGACTCAAATAATTTGAACCTACCTCCACCATGATTCTAGTTTTAGCCACCTCTTGGGTCCGATCCACCGGGGCGGCTGCAATCATGTATGCATGCTCGACTCAATTTGTTGTTGGCCGCCTTCTACACTTTTTTATCCGGAAGTTTGTAATTATTTTATCGCGCAGCTACCGCTTGTCGGCTGTTGTCCAACTTCTGGTTGTTCTTTGTGGCGTTGTAACCTTCTTCAGCATCGATAGTGCCGCGATATTCTGTCCCTAATCTTCCAATTTACTTTCTACCCACCCAGCGACAGGGGTCCTTTTCCTTCGCCTCATCTTTTGATAAGAGGCGGAATGCCTATATAGCTGAGTCTGGCACGGGTCTTCAATGCCGTAATTTTACTTAAATAGCTTTTCCTTTACGCCCAGTGGCCGGAGCGGACATCTTGGAGCTGGCACGGAAATATCAAGACCATCAGTAGTATCTTCATGGCCAATTCTGCTCTTGGTCGGAGGTTCAAAGCTCCATTGTTCAATCCCTCCTTGTCCTGTGTCCTTTTCTATAATTATTCTCCATGTCCAATCGGTACCAATATATCCATGCTGTTGCTTGTTGCATGCGGATGTTGCCAGGTTGGAGCTTGTTGGAGAATGGCGGCGCGGTGGTAGCGGGAGGCGATTCAATGTCTACGGTGCATGGTGGCCCCGAGGCGCACGAGAGCAGGTGTCAAATCCCGGGAAAGTCTGCCCGATCGGCCGCATATTTCGGAGCGGGGATAATCACCATCGACACTGACCTACGAGCCCAGCTGACCACCCATCACTTCGCGGATTCCCCAGCCCGAAGTATTGCGTACGCCGATAGCGGCACGGATATCGCAGGTGATTGGGCCACATCGGCTCAGGAGCTCGAGGCGGACCATCCCTTGCACCTTGTACGGCCATTTCTTGATTTGGGACTCTCGGCATTTTCCTCACCTTCGGCTGTTAGTTCCTCACACACTGATCACTGCCCTAGCGGCTAATCGCCTAGTTACTGCCCGGCCCGCCTCAAGCTCGAAACATACTATACCGCACCCTTCACGCACCACTCCGGCAAGCGTTTCTTTCCCTTCCCAATCCAGTCTCGGAAAGCTGGCTGTCAAGTCTCCAAATACTGCGAGGGCTTCATCGGAGAGTTTCCGTGGATCAAATCGGACCGGATCTCTACTCCCGAGCATCAAGTTACCATCCGCCCTTGCCTCTGCCTGCTGCACGTGGAACGAGGACGAAACTCCCCTCGATGTCCAACCGTCAACCGCCATAATGCAAAACCAACCGGTATGTTTTTACTGCGCTATTCTGACTTCACACCAGACATTTCCGATCGGAGATTTCCCAATCGTCCAATGTGATATGTGTCGATGAACGCCACATCGGCGGTGAGGAGAAGACCACGGAAGGGCCCTACGAAGGAGCTGAACTAGCCCACAGATGTCCGAGCTGTAACCGGGTGTCAAGTGGGTCAGATAGCACCGGGTGTTCAATCAGTGTACCAGTGACCGAACTAACCAACAAGCGACTGTGTAGGGTGGCGTAGAGGGAAGTCCGGATACGGCCGTATTTCAGAGGTCCGGCGGTATTTTATCTCAGCGCTGCCATCATGATAAACCTTCTGTGTGAATAAGGAAGAGCCTCAGCTCTTGCTCTTGGCTCTTCCCCTTGGACTTGGTAGCACCTCGGCAGAGCGACCGGGTGTATGACCACCTCGACCTTTGGATGCATTGGTGAAAAGTTTAGCGTCGTTGGTACGTCGCATCCTTATCCCACACTTTGCTGATGGGTCCCAGGATAGAGGAGGATGGTGATTGTCGGGCTTGGGTGAGGCGTTTGAGCCTTGTAATTTTTTTAACTCTCGCTCTAAGAGCGTCGGTTTCTCTAATGGTTATATCCGTCTTGTTATTAACCTCCGATTCCTAGGTCCTATCGTCCCGTCGTTACTACATTACCATTTCTCTCCTATTCGTAACGTACAATTCGAACTTACTCCGTAGGCCTCGTTTTCCCTAATCTAACTTTATCTTTATCTTATAACCTTATAACCTTTTAACTAGGTAGTCTCTGCTAGATGTTAGCTGCTTCGGGATTTCATCATATACATGAATCCTTAGTATCGTCCGTATCAAGCGAATGTACCCGCATGCGTGCTCTTGTGTCCGCTGGTAGGGGCCCGCATGACTTCGCGTCACGCGGGCATTCTCCAGTTGAGTTTATGGTCAGAACTAACCGTCGCCTAACGCCGCCGCGGCCTTCAAGCGGGGGTTATAATGCCGGTTCGCTCAAGGGGTTAATAACGTCGCTAATACGGTCGCGATGGCCAGTCTTACCTTGCCATGGCCTTGTCGTAATAGTATGACATATTGACGTCGACTTGAGCCTTCAGGCGAGTTTATAGCCACATAGTTGCGGCGGTACGCCGGTACGCTCGTTCGCCGTGCGCGGAGACCGCCTCGCTCTCAGAGCCCCGGCCGATTTCGTTTATAGCCGCCCGACTCTCTAGTTTAACGTAACGCCGCCGCTCGAGTGCACTCAGTGAGCGGCGGCCGGATTTATAGCCGACCTTGCATGTCCGGCGGGGGTTTATAACGCCGCCACGACGGCCTAGCCTTCGCTCGCCGTCTTCGCACGGGGTTTTATATAGCGCGATCCGAGTCCGACTAGACGATCTAAGTTTAATCGGCGTGTGGCGTGTGGTTTAGTCACGGTCCAACTCTAGAGTTTCCACCAACCCTCTCATCAGTCATGAGCTTAGCTGGATAATATACTCGTGACGCGGCGTCTCCGTCTTCGTCGCCGAGTCATTATCGCCAGGCACATTTGCATTTGCCTGGTCCTTGATAATATACCCCGCACTCCCCGGTTCATGATAATATACATGGCGCTTGGGTACTACCGAACCTGGGTTCGCAAGTAGCGAGTCGAGCCTGATACTCCCCGCTGACTCCGGATACTCGGCCGCCAGTGAACAGTAGCGGAGTCTCGCCATGCGCCATCGAGCATTTGATATTATGCCTATCACTTGTTATCGTACCGGGCAGCGAGTCTTTATATAACATCTACGGCGCGCCTTGATATATGCCTTTGTTTTGTTACGAGCTTTGATCTTATCAAATGATGCACTCATGGAATATTCATGATAATATCATGGCGGCATTCTTTCATCCGGCGATAGGGCTAAATGACTGCCTCCTCAGCCCATCTTCATCCTCCCAGTAGCAGGCTCTAGCTCTGTCAGCGACGATGTCGGAGCTCCTTCTGAAGCGTCCTTCCTGTCTGACTTTGAAGCCACGTGGCTTTACTTTCTTCACCTTTCTTCCAGCCTAAGCTATGCTCGGGAATCACACTGGTTGTAGTACTCTTTGTCTATAGGCCGGTAGTAGCGGGCGGCAGAGCGGACGCTCTCCGCCGCCGATGAGGTCGAATTTTAATTGCCTTAGTCCGCCTCGGGTACGCCCGGATCATAGTCTGCTACCTGGCCGGCAGCCTCAGTGGGGCGAGCTTCCTCGCCTCATACTGTGGAATGGGGTTACCCCGTTCCCTCCTTAGGTGCTTGGATGGCCCTAACTTCTGAGCGTCTGCGTCGAGCGGCTTCCTCCCATGCCATGTGGTTAAGAGCATCAGGAATTCCTCCGGTTACTCTACGCAAGCGACCATTGCTTGGGGGATGCACGCAGATGAAGCGCCGCTCAATCCTTCTATTCCCATTCGAGGACGAGGAGAGAGGCCGTCCACGAAACTAGCCGGGCACGCGAAATCTTAAAAGATGCTATCTGAAGACCCGGCGACGGATGTGTTTTGCCCAATAGTATTTTTTGACCATGTGCTCGCGATTATGGCTCAACCCTCCACCACTGGTAAGTAATGCACACCCTTCCTCCGTCCTCGGTCGTCATACCATGCCAACCCGTGAGAGAACAGGCAACTGTGCTTAGTACTCCATGTCATTCCACGGTATGGTACTACCGGCGTCGGCGTCGGCACTCAAAGCGTTCGGTCTCATGGTCCGGCTGGCGGATCCGAGGTATCAGCAGAGAGGAGCTCGGCTAATATCGCGGTGTTCGTGGAGAATGCATTGCGTCTATGAGCTCTAGCCGTAGAGCACATTTAGCAGGAGAAAAACCTGTAAATCGACCACTCGTGACGCCTCTCTCCATGGTGAGTGTAATTCCGATCGAGGCTGAGCGCAGACGAATCCGAATCGCTTCCGATCGAGCCACTGAACGAACGGGCCTTTCCATGGCCGTCTCTACTGTATGTGGCTACCAAGGATACTTTCGATAGGAGATTGGTCGATGCCATGGCGAACATTTGCTTCTTAAACGGCTAATTCATTACATACGGTTCTCCATGCCGATATCCGATCACCCGGCCAGTTAGCTGAGTTTTCGAAGCTCCCCGTATGGTCTTGCATTATTTATCTCAGCGCCCCAATGAGCGCCCATAGCGCGAGTCAAGCCTGCCAAGTCCGCGTGCCACCACCACGAGTGGATCACCCGGCGACCACGATTGCCTGTCGTGGACTTGCAATCCACTATGAGGGCTGAGGGCTCGTAGCCCATTATTGCCTAATAATCTAGCTCGGATAAATCGCATCCGCAATTCCGATCCAGGATGTGATGGCCTTTAGGCGACTCCCTTTTGCTACTTGGTTGGTGACTCAAGCCCTTGTTTGTTCTTCGATCGGTCATCAAGCCAAGAACTGCGAGCTTCAAGGATGCCGTTTGGTCGCCGAGCTATCTTCGTCACCTGACGTCATCGGATGCCGGATGGCCTTGTCAGTCGGTGAAAGACTATTTGCTACCAATAATGGTGTATGGTGTGCCGTATAAGGTGGCACAGCGGCATGGAATGCGCCTAACTTCAAGACCGTGGACTCAACATCTTTTGATGGCTAAAAGTACATTGTTGTTCTCACCAGCCGGCCTTAATCTAATCTGAGCCCTAATTGTGACCCAATCGCCCACAGCCCACATTTTCTAACTGAGAGGACTCACTGATTAGTATATACACTGGTAAATCGGACAGTCTTCATTCCCCGGACGTCCGATCCAAGTCGCCTGTCCCATTAGATGGTGGCATTCTGACGGAGGATCTTGAAAAATGAAGTCAATTCACATCTTGATGATGCCGTTATTAACCTCTCTGTTATGCTCTGTACCTCACCTCCTTGGAGGCTGAATATACTGACTCTACCTCGAATTTGATTTACGAGGAGTATCATGCCGTGCCTGCCTTTTAGTTGCTCACCCCACCCCATCATGTGTAGCTGTAGGAGAGCCCCGCTCAACTCTGAGTTAAGGTAAGTTTAACGCCGTACCCTCAACGCGCCAGGTCCTCCTGTCACTCAAGAGAGCTGGGACTTGATAATATGTATGTGTCCCGCACTTTGGTCCATCGTCAAGTCTCGACGATGAGAATCTGGAGGTGTGATCCAGCGTGCTCAAGCGAGATTGTGGGCAGGTGCAATAGGCGCGCTCGACCTTCTTGAAGAATGATTCTTGGTCTGCAGGGTCCCTAGTATTGAGTCTCGTAGCATAGTGCCAGCTTCATTAAATCCGACCCGCCTACTCATTTCGTACCGTGGCGAGGTAAAAGTCTTCACCCAAGTCGGAGCAACGATGCATTCCTTGTTGCCGGCTTTGGAAACCAGACCATACATTTGCAACCTCTTGTACTTTCCCTTATGCGTCCTTGCTTCTACCTTTACCTTGAGGATCACATTTGCGCGGCTTAAAGTCCCTCTTCCTTCCTTGCTTCAAGTCCCCACGGCCCGGATGCATCATGTTTGCGCCGTCCACCCACGAGTACAGCCACGTCGTCCTGCCATGAATCGATTTATAGCCATGATCAACCATACACATATCCCGCATCGACCTCGGCCATCTATGGAGTGGCCTGCCCTGATGGGATGGTGATCGTCCCTCCTGCTTAATAAACAAAGAAGTAGCTTAGATGATAGCATGTACCCGACCTGGCACTTCTTTCCGTGACTTTCTGCTCGGACCATCTCTCCACCACGTATCTCTCCCGCCCAGTCATCCCCCCCACCTCTCCCTTGAGTCCTCACCGAGGAATTCGAAATCTTCGGTATCGGAACCTGAGAGTCGGATGAACATGTATCAATGCGTGTCAACCAGTCAACCGACCGGTGGTGGTCCTCGAGTGGCTCAGCAAGAGCACGCAGCGACTTAGGGACTTGTGGCCGCACTTCATTCCCAGTGAATCCATAGAGGGAGGGGGTGTCACATCATGTATGATTTCGTAGTTGCGAGTTCGCCGATTTGTAGTTAGATCGGGTCTCTTCTATAGAGCTTTAGAATTACAGATGTCATGAATGTGTGTGAATAGTATACATTATTCCGCGCAACTCGAATCATCAGGATCAATCTGAGGGACTTGACTTGAGTCTCAGGCCCGTGCCCGAGATCTGGGGCGCTGACCTCCACAGCGGCACGCGCTGTGATCCTCATCCGTGCAAGGCAGTCGGCCCATGGAATTTCCACCTGGCGGCCCCCTGATTGATGATGTTGATCTCTCCTCGGAGTTCTGTTCCTATTTTCCTCTCGGAACGGTCGAGGTTGTTCATTGCGGATGTCCTGACTCTATGGACACACCGGATCGCCTTCTTCATCCTCCCGAGAGCCCGCGCTGCGGATATTCGATATGCGATCATTGTTCTGGTCTGGATACGTGATGACGAAGCTGAAGGTAACCTCTTGAAAAGTCGGATAAGAGATGGGGTGGGGGTGTCAGTGGTAGCGTATTGGTGGTGTGGTCGGGTGTCTAGTGAACAAAAACCGGGTCCATACTTACTTTGCTCAATCGTCGACCGCGAGCCAAGGATGCGGTTGAGGACGATGAGGTACCTCACGCAGAGGTGCGGCCGACTCATACTTCTATGCGTGAATGCTGGGTAACTGCCAGTGTGCTGGAGTCGCCTCTTAGGCCACTTTTCTCCACACATTTTCTGTCCTTTTGGCCTGCCTTGTAGTGCGCTTTATGCGCTTGGCTGACGGCATCCGGAAGCTCCACGTACGAAGCCCAAAGGAGCGCTTCTTAGTTTAGCTCACCATTGTTTAGTGATCGTGAAATCACATCCTTCCAGACAGCATTAGTTCGTCACCATTGTTTGAATCTTGCGCGCTGCAACCAGGTGCTCAATGGTCGTCGAGGTGCCCTCTCTTCCCTTGTGTCGTCTTCACCCACAGTTGAGCCCTAGTCGGACGCTGTCTCAGATTAGCAAAATGAGCGTAAAGCGTGTCAATGAGCCTGACCCGGTCTTCCTGCTCTTGGTCCACCGTTGATAGCGCGGAGAATACTCTGACTCATTCATCATCCTGTAATGCGATCTGCTTGTCACAGACTTGCATTACACTGTCATCCGGGTTGCTGTCGCTGCGTTGTGCACTCTCGACGCGCACATAATACCTCGTGCCGGTAGGCCGGGCAAGGAACTCATCCGACGACGCCTTTCGCGGTTGGTCTGCCGATCTGATGCCCACACGGTACGTCCGCTGCGGCCCTGATCGCCTCGATGGATCCTGTTGATAGTCCAGGCCATACCAACTCCAGCGAGCCCCTCCGAAAATGACAACGGCTGGCAATCTCCGGTCTTCCCGGCAGAAGCTCTCACTGTTGAGGCGCTGCTGGGTCCTTGTCGAGATGTTGAAAGCGGTCATTAACATGCCCGTCGCACAGTGTCTCGCTTGCGAGTTTTGGTGACGAGTCGTCGGGCCCGACCGGTTACTCTACGCCAGTTGAGTGACCCTGGCATCTCGATCCGCTCGATCCGACGCGCCAGCGTTCGAGTTCCGACACGTTGAGTCGCTCAGCAGACGTTCGGAAGACGGTGCGCTAGCTTATCGCTGGTTCCGCTCTGCCGTAGGCCTGACGATGGCTAAAGGACGAGCTCAAAGAAGCCGAGCACGCAGCAGGCTCATGATAACAGTACGACGATGAGATGCATTGCAGTCGTCAGGATTATTATAGTACGTTTCAGGCTACTTCCCAACGTACCTTAACAAGTGCGTGTCGAGAAAGTGCCTCTTGCGCAATTACTTGATAGATACGGTATGCTCCGGGATGGCGGTGGAAAACTCACCGTATGATTACGTGCGGCTCGGCGCCCAACTTCTTGTTTGTCGGCGGTGTCTCGAAAATGATGTTATCCCCCTTTGTCCTCTTGTGTTCCTTGTCTATTTGGCGGCCGAGATGCGCCGCTATCTCAGTTCGACATATACTTCTGAGCCTCGTATGCTCAGACAGACTACTCGTCTGCCTGCTCTGCACCGAGCAGAGCAGCCCACGACCCTAAACCTTTTGCCTTAGAGCACGGACACCTAACTCTTAGGGCCGGGTTATCTTTCATTCGCTTGAGATTCACCCGGTCGGCCTGCCGAGGCCGGTGAGGCCTTTGCCTGTCCCAGTCGCCGGGTCTCAAGTTGACTATCTTGACCTTTGACCTCCATGTGCCGTTGACCCCCCGCTGACAAGGGTCCCCCGTCCTTATCACCGAATCAGTAACAATCAGTTCCAGTGATGTTTTTGGGCTTTTGGCGCATGTTGAAGAGTATTCAGGTCGTATCTATGCAAATTAATCGAAATTGCTACCACACATCTTATCCGGGTGTGTTGTTGATGGCTACAGCGATCGATGGTAATGGGAATGTCCTCCTAGTTACCTTTGGAATTGCTGAAGTTGAATGTGCGTCTGCATGAGAGTGGTTTTTGGATCATACAAAGATATTCTTAGCTGCCCATGCACAGTCAATGAGCATAGTATCAAATAGATATTATGGCATTATATCAACAGTTAGGAAAGGCTACCCGACCTCCCATAATGCTTTTTGTTGCTACCACATGTCTTGCAACATGGTAACAGATACTGGCAATAGGTCATCTTTAGGCTTGTTTTGGATAGTAGCACGAGCAAACACAACACTCCAATATGATTCAGTTCATACTTGAAAAACATTCAGATGCTCATAAGTGGCTTCAGAACATTGACCTTAAAAGATGAGCTAATGCACACTTTAGTGGGAGAAGATATACAATACTAACCACTAACTATGTATAGAGTTTAAATGCTTTGTTCAAGTATACACGTGAACTTTCCATAAACATGTTAATTGATAATACTAGAGGGAAGAAGGCTCGAAATGGAAGGGTGCTTTGACACCTAATGCTACTATAGAAATGGATTCAAGGAGAGAGAAAGCTAAAACATATAGAGTCCATCCCTACTCTCAATCTGAAATGGAAGTAGAGACCCGGGGTGCTTCATACATTATTGATTTGGAAAGAAAATATTACAACTACGGAGAGTTTCAAAATTCTAGATTGCCTTGCTCACATGCTATTGCTGTAATCATTCATCGGAACATGGATACACTCCCGTATTGTGAGCATTATTTTCATTCACAAAATTGGAAGACCACTTATATGATCGTATTTATCCTTGTCGAAGCAAGGAATTTTGGCCTTGTGGTGTAAACAACTTTATAGTTCTATGTTCCCGTAGCCTTGTGCAACCCGATAGCCAAAAGAAGACACGGATTGAGTCGAAACATAACAGGAAGGTAAAAAATCAAATGCAGCCGTTGCAAACAACTTGCTCATAATTGAAGGGCTTGTAGAATGTCGCCAGCTCCTGCTAATTGACTTACTAGTATATGTATGCAAGAATATTTTTTAAGCAGAAATATTATGATTGATTTATATATTTTGTATGAAGGCATAATGGATCCATATCTTTTGTATGTAGTACATCCGTATATTTTTTTTTGGCTGGTATATGTTTGCATGAATTTAAAGAAAAATAGTTGTGTTGAGTTTTATAAATTTTATATCTCTGATATGAGAATTATCAATTGTCAAGATATTTCAAAGTGAGTGTTTGTAAATTGGGTTTCATCTGTAAGTTCTGACTAAATTACAATAAGTTGAATTGGATTTAATCTGTATTTTCCTAACAGTGGGTCTGATATGGGAAAATATCAGATCCAACGATGGACTTGATATTTTCCATATCAGGCTCACTATGATTTTTGGTGTGAGAATTGTATAGGTGAATAATAAATAAGATTGTAAATTGAGTTTCAACTCTAAGTTACGACATAAAAATGAAGAATCTCGTTGTGCTTGTACGTTAAAACTTGAAAGTGTACAGTATTCATTGAATTCCAGCCAGTGCACTATTTCGTGTCAAATGATACGACATAATAACTTCATTGACAATTATTAGAACCTAGGTTTGACATCATACTATATTCGGTGAAGGTTTATATGAAGGGCTTGATTGGCTCTCCATCAACATTACCAGCAAGGTATTTACTTTTTAGTTTTCCAAGACCCCTCTATCTGAGACGTCAAGACCCTGGACAAATGTTATAGAATCACTATGAATATTGCCAAAATTGAGAGCAAACTTGACGAGATTTATGAAAGCCGTAGGAATCTCCGATTGAAGCCCGTAGATGGGTAGCGACGATTCGAAGATGGATTAGGTTTCTGTCGTTGCAACTTTCGATGAATCTAGAATCAACGGAAGAAGCAAGGAGTGTGAATTTGTGGTGGCCACTCTCAAAGCTGATTTGGTCGTGAATCTATATGTGGTTGTGATCTATATCCTCGTTGGAATCGGTAAGACTACACTCAGCCAATTAGTCTTCAAATCCTATTGAATTCAATGGGGACTTATGATGATGTTATTGTCTTTAACGAACGCGTACGACATTGTAAAGACTGCAAAACAGATTATCAAGGAGATAATTGGGAAAGACTACATGATCAAAGCTTTGACTACTTGCAAAATCATCTTAAGGAACTTATGAAAGACGAGATTCTTGCTTGTGCTTGACAATTTCTGCACGAAGGAACTCATGGTCTTTGACAGTTCTGCAGGTGGCTAAAGCTTTGACTCTTGCAATTTTCCTTAGTTATTTCTTTGAGTATCTCTTCTGTTGCCTTTACGACGCTGTACACTTTTGTTAAAAACACCCATATCATCATTTCAAAGTTGTCATCGCTTATAGATAAAGACACCTATATCATCATTTCAAAGTTTTCATCTTTTATAGATTTAGTAGGGTTTGTGAATTGTGGAACCTGCCTCTAGATCACTCTTAGAGAAATATTTGAAAACTAATTGGACGAGTGTAGTTTTATTGATTCCAGCAAGATCATGGATCACAACCACACGTAGAGTTGAGATCGAATCGGCTTTGAGAGGTGCCACCACCGATTTGCGCTCCTTGATTCTTTTGAAGATTTTAGATTTGTTAAAGGTTGTAATGGTAGGAACAGAATCCATCTCGTTCGAGCCATCACTTCACCATTGCCCAACTAAGGGCTTCAATCGGAGATTCCTCTGGCTTTCGTGTGGATCTTGTCAAGTTTTTCCTCAATCTTTGCAATATCCTTTGTGATTCTGCGACGCTTGACAAAGGTCTTGACGCCAAAAGAGAGGACTGACAACTTCCTTTTATGGGAAGGAGCTTCCTTGGCGTGCTTGCTTGATGATGTCGATGAGAGTTTGGAACTCGTTGATAAGCTTTTCGGCGTTGAAGGTCTTCATCTCGCCGACTCAGCCCCTGACGGCTTCCTGTTTGATGTCGAGTGACTCAGCGTTGACGAATAAGCACTGGATCCGCTTGTGGATTCTCTGGAATTTGTCGACCACGTCCTCGAGGTTTCGAATGAGGGAGGCCTGATTGTAGACAACAGTGAGAAGACACCAGAAGATCTTGCTGCCCATCTCTGTGAGGATCTCGATTTATTCAACCTATAGCGAAGGCTGTGCAGATGGGAGATGGAGGGAGGGAAGGAGGAACAAAGGGCGACTAAATTGGCTACATTCTTGAAAACAAGCGAGTGTGAGGTGCCATCAAAATTATGGAATGGGAACTTGGGAAGTTGCCTGGAAACGAAAGGCTTTACCAACAGCGACTTTGAAAATATTTTGTATAAAGGTGAGACATCATTTCTAAAAACACGGGCTGCTTCACCGAATACTATATTAAAACACAAGGTGAATCCAATCTAACTTAAATATCAAAAGATTTATTTGAAACAATCTCTTAATATTTGTGTAGTTTAAGAATTCTCAAACGGAGATGTCAGAAAGATGCAAGAGTAAACTATCCCTCTGCTCTCAGATCCTCTGGGAAAGTTTATTAAACTTATAATGCTTTAATTATGCTAACGACTTGTAAAAATATCATTAGCGATCAGTAATATTTTGAGTACAATATATGATCTATTCATTGTAAATAGTGAAATACTTAAAATATTAATGGGATAACATAAAGAGCAAAAAAAAAAAAAAAAAAAAAAAAAATCCAACATGAATATCCTTTAATTCTCTTAAATCGCAAAGTAATTCATGGTAGCGAGTTCGTCCGTAGATAGTGACTGTTTATTTACCCTATATGTCTACGAGACCATTAGTTATAGCGAGTTCGCTTGCATACATTGACTATTTGTTTATTCTAACTGTCCACGGGATCATTCAAGATAGAGTGTCCTGCAATCAATGCTTATTATATACTTGCTATATGTCAGTCATGTATTTATTAGTGCAGGTTGGGTGGGATATACTCTATGTACTCTCGATTTATTCGTCACATCTAGGTGAGCAGGTTAGTAGAGGATTATTATTGTTGGCTATGCTTTAGTTAGCAGACGATTATAGTTGTACACTTACTTTTACAGTAAGTATTTTTTTAAGACTGTATACTTTTGTTTTAGTTTTCCAAATATGTTTATGTAATAATTAACTTGAGTGTGGATTTTTCTCTTGCGTGGTTATGGTTGTTTCCAGTCGTATGAGCTTATTTACTATTCTTGTTCAGCCGTGTGAGTATGTGTCCAAGCTTCAATTGTCATTGTTATAGGCGAGGTGCTATCTAATTTTCGTTGGATAATCTTATTCTCGGAGCGTGATAATATTAGAACACAAGGCGACTTTCCACCTGTGTACCTGCATTTACCTCCCTCCATATCCGTGGGACCGGCTCTAGGGGGCCGCTGATGTGATCTAACTAAAAATATCAAAATATTAATGTGAAAAAATCTCTTAATATTTTTGTAGTTTAGGAATTCTCAATGTAAGAGTAAGGTATCCCCTGCTCTCACATCCTCTGGGGAAGTTTAATAACCTATAATGTTTTGGTTATGCTAACGAATAATAAAATAATCAATAGCGATCAGTAATATTTTGAGTACAGTATATGATCAATACTTGTAGAAGCAGAATAGTTAAATACTTAAAATATTCATAGGATCAAATAAAGAGCAAAAATAATCTAACATGAATATTCTTTTATTCTCAGCAACTTTACAGCAAGTGTATAGAAAATACTATTACGTAATTCTGATCATAATAACCTATCTTTACAGAAATAAACTTACATTATTGTCGACGATCCAAATATAAATCAGTGATTGCTGCCTCAAATAAGCTTACAATGAGGCAGCAGTCATAGCTCGAGAAATTGTAACACTGTTTGAGTTGTAGCACGTAGTTTTTGTTGCTTCAATTTCCGTTTCTTGGCACAAAGCTTGGAGGAATGATACATCCGTTACTTTAGTGGTCCTCTTAGTGTCAGTCATACGGATATGGAAAGAGATACATGCAGGTGCATAGGCCATAGACACATGGTGGGGTAAACCTCAGGTCGTGAGTTCCTGATAATCAACCCCTGACCATTACGCCAGAGATGTCATGCGTCCACCGTCTGCGCTACGCCCTAGGGACTTTGGAGGAATGATACATTATATTATAAATAGGGGTGTAATCAAACCCAGTTTAGCCAAACAGAACAAGGTTTGAGCTCAGCTCGATTGATTTTTCTCTAAATTTGAGCTCAAGCTCGGCTCATGTTCGATTAGAGATTTAATTCATAAGTTATAGCTCGATTCGTAATGAAATTAAACAATATGCAAGCGGTTGGAGCTCAGTTCAAAAATAATTCGTTTAAAAACTAAATCAGCTTACTTCGAACTTGGCTCATTAAGATATCATTTTTAAATTGTTAAATAAGCTCGAGTTAAACACATATATAATTGAGCTCGAGTAAACGGTGTTATTTTGCTTTTAAATTTTAATTATTAAAAAATTATTATATTTATAATTCATGTGATTATATAATAATAATGAGATAATATGTTCAGCCTATTCACGAATACATTTGTAAGCTTCTAAACGTACGTGATCATGAGCACACGAATCAAATATTATTAACCTCGACCTCGACTCAAGATCAAATAAATATTCCTGGCGTTCCCTCAAGTTTTATGGACGAATACTTTATGCGTAAGGAATTAATAGAGAAGGAAAAGAAATAGGGTAATTGAGATTGTTGATTAAGCTGCATATACATTTAATGAGTAGAAGTATTTTCAGCGACAGTTTTTTAAGGTAGTAATCCAAGTGAATGCAAACTTATAACGTGATGAGTCTGTTTGTTAAGGCAAAATGAAAAGAGACAAATGGATACCTATAGATGAACTAATAGAAAAGTAAGTCGATGGATATTAATTGCTTAATTTATGTTTATATAGGTATGGATGGATAAGTAAGATAATTCTTTGCTTTTCTTTTATCCCCTATTTAAAAAAGGATTTATCGTTCCTTATCTTTCTTTTGGAGATTCAAATTCTCTATGAATTTTGTAACATTAATATGCCTATACTTGGGCACAAAAACTCGTGGGATACAATTCATTTTGAGTTTATAAGCAACGCTTTTTATCACTTTATTCTATTAATGATTATTGAATTACATTATTCACATATATAATTTATGATCTATTCAGTCATTTAAAAAGACATATATTATGAACTTGGGCTGAAGAACCCTTTTGTGTTAAGTGATCATGTGAATCGGGTTGGGATGACAAGGGTGAATCAATTGAGGCATATGTATGAGATTAGTTGGTTATGTTGCTGGCGGGTAACAAGGAATTGTAGCAAAATTTGGTCTCCAAAGTCTTCAAAATGTAAGGTTTTCTACATATTCAGGTAAAATTTTGACATTAGTTCCAACAAGGCCAAGGTATCTCAGGTGAACTAGCTTGACAACTGAATCTGGTAATTCTAATATGTCATTGTCTTCCATAATCAGAAACTCATTCTTACAGAGAGAGCATGTAAGATGACTAACCAAGTTGGGCATTATGCATTTGCATGTAGTTTAGATGAATGACATATGGTGGTTAAAGAGCAGGCTACCATTGACTTCCAGCATTCTCTATACCCAACCTTGTGATATCCACATACTAACCAACTCATCGTAATTCCATTGATGGTGACTTTTCATGACACTCCTCAAGATTGGACAAGGCTATTATTTTCCAGCATTTCATTGTAGATGGGTTTTTCAAATGTCGACTGCACTTTCCCATTTCAAGAGTTCACCAATGGAGATTATGGCAGATGCCCACTATACTTTCACTTATGTCTGTACGTTTCTGATCGACGTCCTAGTTAGCTTGGGAAAATATTATAAAAATAATAATTTCCAGCAATCATCATTCTAGAGACCCTGGAACTACTCCAAATATGAATCTGTCATCCCCTCAAGATATCATTGTTGTGAGCCGTGATCGAAACTAGGCTTCCTTTTGCTCCCACCAGAAGAAGAAGACACCGTCTCTCTTAGAACATGAGTTCCTTCATGCATAAATTGTCAAACACAAGCAAGAATTTCTTACCTTTCACAAGATCCTTAATTAAGATTTTTTTTTATTTTTTGCATATGGTTAAAGCTTTGACACTGTAGTTTTTCCAATTATCTCCAGGATAATCTCTTTTATAGCCTTTATGACGATTGCATGCTTTCGCCAAAGACAACCACATCATCTTCTCAAAGTACTTGACAGATTCAATAGGATTTGCAAAACCCACCTCTCGATCGCTCTTAGAAAAATGTTTGAAGACTAATTGGGTTAGTAAGACACGCTCTTAGAAAAATGTTTGAAGACTAATTGGGTTAGTGCAGTCTTACGGATTCTAGTAATGCCATAGATTACAACCACATGTAGATTTGAGACCAAATCAATTTTGAGAGTGGCCACAACCAATTCACACTTCTTGCTTCTTCCAAAGATATTCTAGATTCATTGAAGATTGCAACAGTAGTAACAAGTTCATCTCCATCATTAAAATTAGAATATAATATATCGATCTCTAATTTTAATGACCGAATTAAAATCGATTGTTAATTTAGTAACTAAATTTAAATTCGATAATTAAATTAGTGATAAAAATTTTAAATCATTTGCTATTTTAACATAATTATAATTTATTATTTAGCAATCAAATTTAAATCCAGTCATCCTTTCTATAAACTAAAGATGCATAATGAAATTGTCATTATGAAAGATGTCTTTCATAAGGAATAACTCATTCTTACAGAGAGCATGCTAGACGGTGAATCAATTTAGGTGTGTATTAGCATGTACATAATTTTACTACCTGAACCATATTCGGTGGACTTCGAAAAATGACATCGATCAAAGGTCGTTAAAAGGCACACTACCATTGGCTTCTGGCGTGTAACAACACTACAAGAAAATGTTCATTTTACGTTCGAATATTGGTCGACTTGACCATGTTATTTGTCAAACTCATAATTATCTTAGAAAAATAGAGCAAAAAGCAAAACCCTACTTCCATTCCTAAACAATTGATGGGAACTTACCATAGACTTCTCAAGATTGGACAAGTACTATCGTCTTCCCAGACATAGCATTTCATTGCATATGGTATTCCAATTGTTGACATTTGTTTTCATTTCAAGAGTTGGCCGCAAGAAGCGAATCCTACTTTCATCGATGTTTTTAGTTTCTAATACACATCCTCATTAGCTTTTGTAAATGCTATAGCACTAAATAATTTGTAACAATCACATCCTTCTGGAGACTTTGCTCCAAATAGTTATAGGTCATAATGTAATTTTAATATCAAATATTTAATCGGTCATTAATTTTGAAATCCATTGATATTTAAGCGACTGATTCAATTTCAATCGCTAATTGTGATAGAAAATTAAAAATTATTGTTAAAATTAAAATCTATCCTTAAAATTTAATCTATCGTTAATTTAACGATCATCCTTCTAAAGACCCTGTAACTACTCCAAATAGGGATCAATCATCCCCCTTGAGATGTCATTGTTCTCAGCCGTGATTAAAATCCAACTTCCTTTCGCTCCCACCAGAAGAAGATGACATGGTCTCTCCTAGAACATGGGTTCCTTTTGACATAAATTGTCAAGCACAAGCTAGAATCTCTTGCCTTTCACAAGTTACTTAAGACGATTCTTCATGCGGTTAAAGCTTTGACACCCACAGTTTTTCCAATTATCTCGTTGATGATCTCTTTTGTAGCCTTTATGACGTTGCACACTTTCGCCAAAGACAACCAAATCATCTTCTCAAAGTACTTGTTGTTCACTGATAGATTCAATAGGATTTGTAGAACCCGTCTCTTGATCGCTTTTAGAGAAATGTTTGAGGACTAATTGAGCTAGTGCAGTATTACCGATTCTAGCAAGGTCATAGATTGCAAACACACATAGATGACCGAATCAACATTAAGAGCGACCATAACCAATTTACACTTCTTGTTTCTTCCAAAAATTCTAGATTCATCAAAGTATACAATGGTAGGAATAGAGTCCATCTCGGTAATTAAAATTAGAATATAATATATCGGTCACAAATTTTAATGACCAAATTAAAATTAGTTGCTAATTTAGTGACTAAATTTAAATTTGATAATTAAATCATTCATTATTTTATCATAATTATAATTTAATATTTAATGATCAAAATTATATTCTGTCACCCTTTCTATAAACTAAAGATGCATAACGAAATTGTCTGATCAAGGATTCAATTGATTGTCTTTCATAACCAATAACTCATTCTTAGAGAGAGCATATGAGACAATGAATCAGTTTAGGCATTGTGTATTAGCATGCAGTTTTAATTGAACTATATTCGGTGGACTTCGAAAAATGACATGGATCGAAGGTTGTTAAAGAGCATACAACCATTGACTTCCGGTATATACAAACACTACAAGAAAATGATCACAATCAAATATTGGTCAACTTGACTTGCTCATCTTTGTCAAACTCATAAATATCTTGGAAAAATAGAGCAAAAAGCAAAGCGCTGCTTTGCTCCTCAAAATTGGGGCCTATTAATGTTAACACTTCTTCCAATTTCTAAAACGATTTTTTATGTGCTACTGCTTCATATTTTGATGGTAATGCCCAATTTTGTAGATTCCGCTTTCCATTAACACCTTCCACTTATTCGATGTATTTATGTATGTTTTAATTTATTTATTTATTATTATTATTATTATTATTATTACTATTTTCTTCTTTTGACCACATTTTTACGATTAACACTAGCTATTTTATTATATATCTTATTTTATAAGACTTAATCTCAGTATCTCTATAAAATCTTAGCAGTAGATAATCTCTTACTTTCTCCGTCTCTCGACGGTTATTTGACTATTTTCCTTTTTCATCAATGATTTCATACGTTTCTTCTCTCCTGATAATATTCTCAGAGGACGTTTTTGTCCTCTCTTATCAGTAATATCACTTCCTCACTTTTTCTGTTCCACGGGGTTATCTGGAGTGGTTAGTGCGTAGAAGCTTGCCACTTAAAAGCGTGGGTTCGAACCTCGGGGTAGTCAGATCTCTATTTAATGATAAAAAATTTTATTCCGATCAAAATAAATTTTGATCATTAATTTTGAATTTTCTTGTAGTGCAATCCTTGTGCTATCTACATCCTTACCGCTTATCTTTGTAAAACTCATAATTATCTAGAAAAATTAGAGCAAAACATCAAAGCTTTCAATTCGAAGTTCAATTAATGGGAATTTACCATGAGACACCTCAACATTGAACAAACTATTGTTTTCCAGATATAACATTTCATTATAGATGATCATTCAGTTGACAACATTAATTTCAGATTTCAAGAGTTTGCCACAAGAAGCAAATCCTGGCATATGTCCAATTATGCTTTCACCTATGCCTGTAAATAACACAAACTGTTTGCAACAATCTTCCTTTTGGAGAGCCTGCTCCTAATGGGGATCGGTCATCCCCTCGAGACGCTATTGTTTTGAGCCGTGATCAAAGCCCAGCTTCATCTCGCTTCCTCCAGAAGATAAAGACAATGTCTCTCCCTTCCTTACAACATCGAACGTCAAAGACACCTATATCATCTTCTCAAAGTAATAGTTGCCATAGTTGACAGATTCAATAGGTTTGTGGAAGTCGCATCTCAATCTCTGTCAGAGAAAATGTTTGAAGACTAATTGAGCGAGTGTAGTTTTACAGATTCCAGCGAGACCATAGATCACAAATACAGATCAGGCCAATGTGATATGGTCTCTAAGAAACCAGGTCCAAGTGTTCTAGTTGAAGATTTTTTTCTCCTTTGCACTACTATGGAAGTCTGAAAATTATAAAAGATGACACATTTGGACTATTTGGCACTTCAGAAACTCACAGAATTTGAAATGAGTACAATCGAAATTCTCTACGTTAATTAATGAGTTTTGATCGAAATCAACTTATGAACATAAAATATTTAGATTTCTATGAATTTACAATCACATGAAAAGGTAGAGTTTAGAGAAGGTAGATTTGATATTAAATCTTAATTCTGATTTTCATAGTTAAATTAAAAAAAAATTGAGTTGTATAAATCGACATGTAAGAGGAAGGGAGAGAGAGAAGGAAAGAGATGTTGAGTTTGCATATATCTGTGTTGGATCGAGATGCGTGTGGGAGGAGGGGGGAGTTGAATCATGTGGTTTTGAAAACTTGATCTTTTTGAATTTTTAAAAGAAAAGTATGCAGCGTAAAACTAAGAAGAAAGAGAACACAAGAAATACGGTCGATTTTATTTGGTTCGGATACTTCGGTGACTCCTACTCAAGACCCAAGTCCTACAGACATATCGATAGATAATCCACTAAAATACCTCTTCCGATAACTCTGGAAGAGAGAATCGAGTACAATAAAAGTTAAAACAAGTGCAACACCTTGCACTTGTTCTTTTACAGTACTTAACTACCAGAAAATAACTTTGCTACCAACATGTAGGGATTGAAGTGAGAGCGCTCGTGTGTTGGTGTCGATTTGCCGGTCGTGATCGGAAGTTTTCGAAGTAGTCGTCGGGCACAGCAAGGTCGCAGCAGAGTCACAGCAGTAAGTTAGAGCAGTAGGAACCTCAAACGGATGCGCAGTAGCTCTTATAGTAGTTGTCTTCAGAAGCTTGGTCGAGACTGCCTTATAAAGGGCATGGAAGGAGCCTTCCATGAGCATTGAAGGTGCCTTCAATGTGATAAATCTGACCCCGACTTCGCTGCGCCTTATTTCCGACGGGGTCCAAAATTTATCCCTTGGAAGGCGCCTTCCATGAACAGTGTGAAGGCGCCTTCCGATGCTTGAAGGCGCCTTCGGGTACTGTTCATTTGAAGGCTTTTTGTACGATGAAGCAGCCATGTCAGAGGAGGAACGAACGACAACCCGTGTCCAGTTGCTGAGACACCGACAAGGGGACACCAGGAGTCGGGGGACTAGACAAGAAAGTCGGGTGAGTCGGGTGAGGGTAGCCCAAGAGCTGCGGTCGAGATGGGTCCGAGATGATGTAGTCCTGGTCCTTCGTTATTGAGGTTATGGGGCTGAGGTTGCAAACATGGTCCCACTTTGAAAACACATGAAAGAGTTTGATAAGTTTAAAAGATATCCATTGAGGCCTTTTGGGGAGTGCCTAAGAGAAAAATCATGAGGGCTTAGGCCCAAAGTGGACAATATCATGCTATTGTGGAGATATCTAAATTCTTTTCGATCCAACAATGTTAGTTCAAAACTAAAACATCTAACCTACAAAACAAAGTTAGCACAGTAAAAAAATAAGAAGTAGTAATTAGCTTCTGTCCTCCCAGGACCATGAGTTAGTCATGGTCTTAGATTAGGGATCAAAAATGGATCTAACCTGGACCGACGCCTACTGTCCCTCAACCGAAACATATCCTCACAGAGTTACTCTCCTCCAATGACTTACCTTTACTTACCAACTTACAGTTGGTTGACTTACCTGTTGACCCACCAGGTTTTCATGTCAGTTGTCTGGTCCGCAGACCCAACTGGACTTTTGCTGATTGTTTGGTCCTGTGGACCCAATCGGACTTTCTGCCAGATATCCGGTCAACTATTGACCTATCTCGACTTCGCACCAGCTATTCAGTCTCGCAGACCTAGTTGGATTTCAGCCTGGTGTCCGATCCTTCGGGCTTGTCAATTCCTACACACTCGGTAAAGCAATTAGATCACAAAATATCTAACTTAAGTCCCTTGTCATTTATTAAAATCTGAGTTAGACCGTTAGTACAATCCGCATCAATAATCTCTTCTTTTTTGATGCAATGACAACTAGGATTAAGTTAGGAAAAAGATATACAAAAACAAACAAAAATATGATTTTAAGAGAAGTTTGAAATAAGGCAGTCAGTTTTATTCTCTTAATCAATTTTAAGGTTAAGTTATTATGATTTTCTTTAGTTTTCTAACTGATAAACTCTAACCCTCCTTTGACATTTATCAAAAAACATGAGTAGATAAATCAATCAACCGAAAAAATGCTAAGTAAAATAATCAAGGAAAGTAATAAAAACATGTATATCCGCTACATTAATAGCCCCCTAGTGCCGACCTCATGGATATAGAGAGAGGTACATGCAGGTACACAGGCGTCAGACGCATGGTGGGGTAAACCTCAAGTCGTCAGTTCCTGAGAATCGACCCCTAGCCATTACACCCTGGGGGCATTGGTGTCGGCCTTTTAGCATGTCACGAGGCGCTCCAAATTAATCAAGATAGAAACTCATTAAACATAAAGACAAGCATCGTAGTAAGGAGTCTCAAGTCGTATTTTTCCAAGGGCAACTAGTGAATGTATGCATATCCTAGAATTGATTCAAATTGAGTTATTACATCAACAAGGTCAAACTAGCACTTCCACTTAACTTGCAATTCAGATTGAGTTCTTCTAATAAGATCAAAAATAGATTCAAGTAAGGTTGATCTCCTCTAAACATTATCACCTCCAATTCATCAAATTAGCATTAATTTAGATTCTAATGCACCATTGAATCAAACAATTCAACTCCATCTTTTCTATTCTTAATCACAGTAACAAGTAAACTCAAAGATTTAATCAAACTTGTAGGTACCTAAATATCATCCAATTCACAATTACAATCTAAGTTGACAATTAAACTCAAAAGCCCATTCTCAATTACAATGATTAGAGGTAACCAATCAAAACATCAAATTAAGCATCCAACACTTAGACAAGATCATAGTCACAAAAATTGAATTGCTAACCAAATCACAAAACCCTACAAACTGTTAGTATCAGTATTGCAAAACTAATCAGAAAATAGATCTAAGGTTGGGGTTTGTAAGCAAGAAATTGAAATCGGAATCACAGAAATTTAAACAAGAATAGAATGGTAAAGACAAGAGATCATATCTTCAGATCTGATCAACTACATGGCAAATTCAATAACATTTAAAAGAAAACAAAAACCCTAACATTCCTCAATCCAAATCCGGATCAAACTCCTCTCAACCTGCTGTGAAACAGATGTGCTATTGGAAACCTCCCCTCAAACACCCAACAAACGATAAACAAGCTTCCAACTTATTACCAGATGATGCTCATGGCTCTTGGAAACCTCCCCTCAAGCTCCCATCTAACTGATAATTCCATTGACCGAAGAAACAGAGTATGAACCTGTGATTTGTCCAAGCTAGATCGATTGATCAGATCGATCCACTTGAGTTGCGGAATGAAGATCGGAAGAAGATCTAAGACTCAAAGAAACCTTCCTCTGAGCTCAGTTGGATACGAAGATCGCTGATCGAGAAACCTCCCTCTCATAGGATCGCGACAGTGAAACAGATTCAAATTCGTGCCGAGAAACCTCCCTCTGCCGCTCTCTGATCACCAGAAGATGGACGCCGGCAGCTTAGGATCGCCGTCGTTGAAGAAACTTGGCCTCAGATCTGGAATTGAGGAACGGAGCCTCGGCGTCGCGGAAGTAGGAAGAAGAATAGTGTAATGTCGCGAAAACACCGAGCCCAATCTGCACTGTATCTTCTCGCGGTATTTAAATCCTCTTCAGATTAAATCGGACGGTCTAGAGTAACTCAGGCTTGATCAACGGTTGTGATGTCTTCAGATCTGGATCAAAACCTATGGATCTTCATCAACGGACGAGATCTGCTCCTCATTAGGTCGGATGGACCAGGTTCTCAACTGATGGCTCAGATCTCTCCAATCTTCAACAAATGGTCTAAATCGATCCAAAGCTTGATCGCCTCATTTTGCCCTAGATTTAAGCCCAAGTGTGGTCTAATCTGATGGGGTCACCAACCCTTTTGATGCCTACAAAATAATAAACAAATATTAACATCAAATACCATAAAAATAAGCTAATTTGTAATTAGGTCCAAAATCATGTGCAATTATGAAATATGATGTAAATGTGAGATTAAGCTATGAATAGACCAATAAAAATATGCATTATGATTCAAAATAATATAGCCAAAATATGATTATCAAATCCCTCACACTTAGTCTTGGATATCTCGTTCAAGTCAAGAAAACTAAAAATCCTACTTAAATGGCACCCCCTAAACAAATTCCTAAACATGATTAGAAAAATAAAGTAAACCATCTAAGATAATCACATTCCAAAATCTCAAGCATTCATGGACTTCAAACTTTACTCTTGGTTAACAACATAATAATTTCCATCAATCATGAATAAATTGAAATTGATTTCACACTAAAAACCTTACAAGATAAAATTTTTGTCGCCCTCATCCTATCTCACATGTAATCACAAAAATGGAGGGCACTCATGCTACTTGTGCTTCTTAAACTACCATAAGCTTGCTTATATTCTACTCTCTACCATGATCATGAATACAAAATCACAATATGAAGTTTAATCATGAAGAAATAGGAGATATGAATTAAGTACACATCAAAGCATTAGTTGCAAGAAAAGATAAGAAAAGAAAGAATTAGCAACAAAGAAAAGAATGGAAAGAAAGTATGAGTTTAAGTTCTAGTGGAAGACATGGATACAAAACAGTGCTATATAAATGAATACTTGGCCATACTTCCTTCTTCCTTAACTTTCTTCCAATTACTTCACCATTGATCAACAATTTCAGTTTCCTATTCTTTTAATTTCAATGAATGCATCTCTAATAACTACTCCTTAACAACCATCTCATTCACTCCCAAATCTAGCAATCTTCATTTACTTATCTTCAATTCTTAGCCTTTCAAAATTTCGGCACAAAAACTGCATTAATAGAACTTAGCCTTAATTGCATATGTCTTCTTCCTGTTTAGCTGCAAAACTCTCTGTACACCTCCCTTTTAATTGCTTCTTTTAAGTTCTAACTAATGATCCTACTGATCCTTGAACTCTACATCTTTTCCTTGTAATACATCACTGATCAATTACAAAATAACTCTGAATTTAGTTCGCAACATCATAGAAGGAAAATGCAACACCATTTGTTTCAAATAATGCAAGATCTGCACTGCTTTTCCCTCTGGATTTAAACACACCTTTGATATAAAATTCTACATTTTTGATTCCACTCAACATTTCAGCATTTCATCAACCTTCTTGTTCTCTAATTGTGCACTTTCAATTAGATCTTTGCTCGTCTCGAGCAATGAAACTCAACAAGTGCTCAACAAATTCAAGAATTTCTTCAATTTTCTGCAATTTCAATTGAAACCTGAACTTAGTATCCAGATTCTGATATAAGATGAATTCTGCAAAATTTTCCAGAAAGTTAAGCTTAAGAAAATGGTACATTTGGTATTGAATCAAAAGACTTCGAGTTCCCTAAATCACTAATCAGAAATATCAAGGAAATTCAACCCAAAACTATTTTCTTGAAGTCAGAATCAACTCCTTGTATTAATGAATTTCATCTCCTTTTCCATCATTTTATTGTTAGTTAGAGCCCTAGAGCCAATCATTTGATGATTGTTGTATGAACTCGTTGTATCATATTCTTATATATATAAAGGCATTTGTTTATGGTTATTATGCTTACTTGTATTGGTGCCAAATAACTAAGTATAATAGCGTCCTTGAGTAGAATGTTCAATCGATTAGTTGAATCGATAGTGAGATGATATAGGGAACACTACCTAATCATTCCTAGTCAATTAGCATTCAAGGACAATGTTAATATAGACGAGACTAACATGTAGTCAACTCGATGACTTGATCTCATCATGGTGGAGATCATGGACAGCAGAGTACATTGGAGAATGTGAATGACCGCGAGAAAGTATCATGGATCGTTATGAGTGTCATATACTTTCTCATGTGGCTATTAGTATGACTATTAGTCCTTGGACCTGAAGTCACCATGGTTCCTACATAAGGAGTTGCATACTTTGGCTTTGGCGTCACCAGGAATAGGGTGGACTATGATTGATTATTATGTAACAAATTATGTGTGTGATGATGTGGATGGGATCTATCCCCTCCTGTGACGGGGTGACATCGATATTCTTGATAGAGTGAGACTAAGTGGATATGCCCAAATGAGTCAATATGAGATGTTGAGCTCATTTGATTGAGTGAGTCTACTTGGGATTCAAGATTTAGATTGATTAGAGGATAACACGGTCTATGCCTCACATTGATCAATCTAGATGTCAAGAATAGAAGGACACTTGTCATATATTGTGAAGAGTCACAATTAGTAGTCACAAGGTGATGTTGGATCTCAACATTATAACTTGGGTAGTAATGATGTGTTGCTAGATACCGCTCATTACTTATGCTTCTAAATGGGTTTAGGAGCATTGCCAATGTTATAAGAACCTATAGGGTCACAGACAAAGGGCAATTAGATGGAGATTAGGTTCATTTGATGAACCTAAAGGATTAGGTCCATGTGATGAACCAAATTGGATTAAGAGTAATCCAAATTAGGCTAATTGAGTTAGACTCAATTTGGTTCATGTGTTAGATGATTCTAATTTGGACTTAGACTCATTGAGTCAATTTAATTCAATGAATAGAGATTCATTAAATTAAATTTGACTTGAACCAATGATTAGATTTGATCAACCATGGGAGAGAAGTGGTCAAGTTTGACTTGACTTGAGAGGAAGATGAAGGGTCAAGTTTGACTTGACCATTTGCCACCTCATTGGTGAGTTGGCAAAGAGTGGGCCAATGATGATGCTCCACATCATTGATGGATGCCATCTCATGGGAGTTACCAAGAGTTGTGACTTGGTATTCCATGGAGGTTATTAACCTCATTCATGTGACTTATTCATGTGAGTTTCATTTTCTTTTGTATATGTAAATTTTATTTCTTCGCACGGATCCGGTGGCAGGGTTTTGGGGTTTCCGCAATGCAAAAAGCGGTTTCTGCGGTCCGAAAAACCCAACATTTATAACCTCTATTTCCGTAGTTTCCTTTTACATTTAATCCTCAACAAGAACTAACCCAATTCACCTCGAATTGCACCTTCAATGACTGCAAATTCAGCTTTACTGCAAATTAAAACTCAACTGCAGAATGGATAGAATCAGATTCCAAGTTTCAACTTCCAGTTTCCAGCTATTGTCACTGTTCTGTATCAAACTTCCACACTAAAACTCAGCTAAACTAGGAAGATGGCACATTCTCTTAATCAATACTCTACAAACAACTAGCCTCCAGATTTCGAGAGAACAAACAACTTTTTATTCCAGTTATCACGACAAATTGCAAGTTTTCTGATTTCCCAGCCAGCTTCTGAATTTGTATCAACTTCCCATCATCTATCCTTCAAAAATATCCAAGTTTAAGCAACTTTACAGAGAGTTTCATAAGAATTTTTACACACAACATTTAACTTCATCCAAGATCCAGCAACTTGCAATTTACAGAATCTAACCCATCCTTTTCCTTAATCAGGACTTGATCTTTAATTACTCTAAATTATTCATTAAGTATTTAATCAATGTAAGCTGAATTCCCTTATTTCGAATCATAAATATCAAGTTGGTACAACTCCCTTTTAAGCTTCACAAATTCTAATTTTTAGACATGCTATCCAATGCATTTTGTAAAGACCTGGAAAGCAAAATATAAACTCGACCAATATAAAGCTTGTAGAAATCATGGAAGCGCTTGGATATCATTTGCTTTTGCACCCCAAAGAGCTTCACCTGGCCCATTCTTTGATTAAACTGCTACACTTGAATCTCGGTACAAACATGATACACAATCAAATTTCAGCATCATTCCTACATATTTTCATCCTTATTTCAATCACAAATTCAGTTTTGCCATAACTCCACAGTAGCATTTTTGCATTAGTACTGGTAATCTGCATTTCTGTTATCAACTTCCAATTATTAATAGAGATTCACAAATACTAAACCTCCACTCTAAATTCCTGCATCTCTGCGAAATACCAGCTCCATTTGCACTATTCAATATCAGTTTCTGAAACTCTTCCTCTATAAGCTTCAAAACCTCCTACACAGCAATCCATTTGATAACATTCAACATCTTCCAACAGGTTCACTTCTGTTTCCCAGCTTCTCCCTCACTGTTTCAGATCTGTTACTAGATTTTCTTGCAATGTTTCAGTAATTCTTAGCTCTGAAATTTGTATAGAATTTGGGGAGGTCATGGAGAGAGAACTTTTTGATCAGAACATCAGTTATAAAATTATTGCAGCTGCTGATAAGTGACTACATTTCAGTTCCTGTCCACTGAATTTGAGCTCCTGTTTTGTATCAAATTCTTAGCCCAAAAATTTTGGAAACTCGAGATAAACTAGATCAACATTTAACAAGATAAGAACAACATCTAAAATTCAATTTTTTTTTAAAGTGATCAGCTTGCTATAAAAACCAATTACCACAGCAATTGCAGGTTTCCTGATTTTCTGCACACTATAATTTTTGCATCTTTTCTTTCTCTGCTGATCTCCCTTCAAAATTCAAGCTTCATCAATTATATTCTTCAATGAACTGTCTCATCCATCTCCTCATTTCAAGCTTGATCTCAATCGATTCACATTTGGAAACTCAGCTAAAACAAAAACTTCAGAATCTTAATGCTGTTCAATTCCAACTCTGCACTTCAATGTCTCTGTAGATTTTTATGCAATGATCACTGCAACTTATTCTACATTCTATCATCCATAAAGTCCCTAATTCAATCAACAGCTATATCATTGATTCACTTAGTAGCACTGTCCAGAATTAAACACTTACAGAATGATAGTAGAACTTCATATATCCAGATCCATCCTTGTTCAGCAATCTACATTCCAAAAAAAAAATTCTCAATAGATGTTTCAGCATTGGCCTCCCATATATTATTCCTAAAATGACTGCTAAAAATTTGCATATTAAATCAATTTTATAGACTCCATAGTTGCCATGTCTACTTCTGCAGAATTTAACACAACAGCATCTTCCTTGCTCAAAAAGTTCAGAGTCTCAAATTACACCTTGTAACGCTTTCAAAATTCTATTCACAGCATTTTGTGAAGAAATGGAAAGGAACTAAACAACATTTGCTTCTGAGATATTCCAATTGCAGTACCCCATGAGTGGAAATTCAGAAGTGATTCTATTTTGCTGCATTCTGTTTTTAATAGATTCACTTAAAAGTTCAACTTCTGTTCTTGTCTAATCAAACCACTCTTAAGCCAAGTCAATGAAGAATATTTATCCACACATGTCACTAATTTGAACATGTTTCTGCAGATTTCAGCCATTTACAGATTTGAATGTATCACCATAGTATCAAATTTCAAAATTAAAAGCTATTAAATCTTGCTCTATACATGAGTAAGCTCAAGGAATGATTCTATTTGACATTGCAACATTAAGAGCTTGGCTTTAAAATCTTGCTATCCAAAAACAGAATTATTAATTGGCACAAGAAATCCTTAACATAAACAATCGTTAAGAAATTGATCTTCCCAATCTTGAACCACTACAAACTTCTTCATGCATCCAATTACTCCAAAAACCACTTCACATTTCCCCCACACTTGAACTTAATCCACCTTGGCCAATATCCATCATATAACAAACCATGTATCCATATCCAAAAGATTTACAAATGAGAAGACATAAATTGATATGATGATTATCAAGAAGAATAACAATAATTTGTGTGAAAGAAATAAACAAATAGATTTACCTTCATAAACATGATTTAATCCATTAGATTGTGGTTTTGAAAGAATCAAAGCAAGTTCTAGAGTGCAATAACACAAGAGCATCACTCATTTAAGGTTCATCCTCACTAGGTATGAAAAAGTATCAATCCAATTATCAATCAAGTGTCCATTATTAAATAGAAACCTTGAGAAAATTAAAAGTCCATTATTGACATTAAGCTCCAAAATAGATTCTTCAATCTAGCTTACATTCTCTACTTCTAACATGCTATAGAATTGATGTTTGACAATATATTGGGTTTAGATGATATGGATGCAATAAGTATGCCATTTGGGAGATTGTTTATGCCATTGCCATACCGATAAGAGCCCAATAGGAAAGTCAGGGGTAAGCCATATTAGTCGTGAGATGCCAAAAGGAAGGAGTGAAGTCTGGACTTGACGACAAGGGAGTGAGTCTGTGTCGGTAGCCGAAAGTCAAGTGGCTAGCGTGTCCTAGGTGGATCCATAGCTAGTGTCGGCTAGCAGAAGGAGCAGCTAGGTGAGTGGTGAGGCTGGCAGGTAGACTAGGCTGAGGTCATCTGTGGGCAATTGAAATAGTGCATCCAAGGTTAGGTCAGTATCCGAGATAATCAGAGTAGGAAGCACGCGAGGTATCAGGATCAACGGACCGCACCCGAATATGAAAGTGGATACGAAGGTCGGGATTGGAATTCGACGGATTTGGAGTCAGATTGATGGCTGGGACAGTCATCTCTGTTGGTTTAGGCTAGTTTTGGTTACTTATTCAAGAGATTCGGACTTGATTTGGAGTTCGAGGTGATCGATCGATGATGAGATTCGCCGATCGTATCAGACAATCTCCGAAATTGGTCCGCCAGACCAACTAATTCCGATCAGTGATATTTGGATCCGGATCCGGGATCATCAGCGAAGCATTGTCTGATTCGAGCCGGATCGCAGATCTATGGAATCGCAGTTCGCGTCGCGACGATCGGCGTAGAAAACGCACCCTCCGAAGTGGAGCAGCTCAATCAGATAATAACGTCGCGGAGTCATCGATCGAATTCAGATTGAAGGCGCACACGGTTATGTCCTGCTGCCTAACTAAGCCACCGAGAACCAAAGATCAGCGGTTCTCCGACCTCGTGCCGGGCTAGCAGGGCCTTGGAACGTCGACAATGACCACTTGCTTGAATCGGCGACCGTCGGATCTCTCACAATATCTGCGCATTTGACTTCTCTCGGATCAACACTCAACTCTCACTTTCTCTTTGACTTCGCATCCTGCTTCTCTCGGATTGAAGAGGTTTGCGTTTCCCCAAGGCCGAAGTTAGGGTTAGGAAGGTTATTGCACATCTTGTAAGCTTGCTTCATCTTGAAGGTATCCTTCCCAGTAGGCAAGTCCGCCTTTGGAGTTCGGGTGCGGTTCAGGTGTGTCTTCGCTTCACTGGACTATCACATGAAGATATCTTGTAAAGGAGGTGTTGGCATAGAGAATCCTTTATGGACTTTGTTTCGACTATAGTAAATTTCACGACCGTATTGTTTTTGTTTCCTCAAAAATCATCTCCGCGACGAAAAAACGTCAATGCATTTCGGCTCACCGCTACGGAGGTCGCTTTTGAAAATATCAACTCAGATAACATCTTATGCTTATTGCTATGCTGGGGGTAATATAATGCAGTGCCCAACATGCTTCCTCATTTCACATCTCGAAAGTGTAAATATGTCGATAGAGATCAACTATTTGTTCACCCCCCAGCTACAAATTTAATAACACTTCTATTGAATAAAATTAAAAAAGTATCCTTTAAAATCAAATTCCTGTGAAATTTAGTTACCCGAATCCAGAATCCATCGTCATTCAATCTACGGAGGGCGGAGGGTCGGAGGACTGTAATTCCGGTTTTATCGTTAAGTAGAACTTTTTCTTTGAGATTGGCGGTTCAAGAATATTCAGTGTTCCAATTCTCAAGAGCTTGTATTCTCTGGACCTTCCCTTTAACCTAATTCCTTTCAATGAAGCTTTTACAGAAACCTTTGAACACGAAATAGCGATATTAGTAGAAATTGAAATCTTTCTCCAAACATTAAAGACACGACCAATTGCATACGACCTTGGAATAGGTACCTGATTACCCATACCTTGTAGCATGGTGGTTACCTTTTCATCACACCAGAATTCCAATGACAAAGAAATTGTCTGGAAAAATGATATCAATAGTTCGTCACCTATGTGAAAATACACTTTGGTTACACATAGCACAAGTATCAAACCAGTCCCTAGATAGTGGTTCAACCTCTGTGATGATTCTTGGGTGCTTGGCTCCATAGCACAGTTACACCATCCGATCTTGGTGATTCTTGAGATTCCTGCTTCTGGACAGAATTCTTCTGATTACGCTTGTTTGGGAATCAAGAGTGACATTAGTAGCAGACAACTTGCTGCATCCATCCAGTAAAGCGAGTATAGCCCCGAGAGCTCCATCATATCCAGCAGACAAGCGCTCTTTGTGTTTGTAGTCCAGCTGATCCTCTCAACTCTCGGATGATGGAATCAAGAATGGATGGATGGATGTCAGATACTGATACACGTACACTATATCCTCAGTTTCCCGAAATCACGCTCACATCATTTGTTGCATCCTCACGTTCTCGCACATGACTGTTGCGGATAAAATTTACATGAGAGACTATGAACTCTTCGAGTAGGTCCGATATGACCTCGAGTTAGGTAAATTGATGGCTCCTCTTTGCACTTGTGTCATACCAGCCGAATTATCCACCCAATTAGCATTAAAACCATTAGAAAATAACTCATATCTATTTTGTTGATCCATGTTTGGGTAAATTCGATACTCAGGTTGAAAATGATAACTCTCCATTCTACCACCAAAATCCTGAAAATATGGATCCATGCTAAAGAAATCTCCTGTTCTTCACTAAAACACTAAAACTCAATGTTAGAAGACTCTAGAGCATAAAGTTCCAAACACATGAAAATATGAACAGCAAAACACTCAAAAATTCAAGAACAAACCAACATGAAAATACAAAAAGAATTAAACAATCAAATCAATCAAGATGCTAACAAAATACACCAATCAATGCTCAATGCACAATCTAAAATAAACACACACTACTAGTTAGTTGTTCCCAGGCAACGACGCCAAAATTTGGTGTCGGTCTTTTAGCATGTCACGAGACGCTCCAAATTAATCAAGATAGAAACTCATTAAACATAAAGACAAGCATCGTAGTAAGGAGTCCCAAGTCATATTTTTTCAAGGGCAACTAGTGAATGTATGCATATCCTAGAATTGATTCAAATTGAGTTATTACATCAACAAGGTCAAACTAGCACTTCCACTTAACTTGCAATTCAGATTGAGTTCTTCTAATAAGATCAAAAACAGATTCAAGTAAGGTTGATCTCCTCTAAACATTATCACCTCCAATTCATCAAATTAGCATCAATTAAATTTAGATTCTAATGCACCATTGAATCAAACAATTCAACTCCATCTTTTCTATTCTTAATCACAGTAACAAGTAAACTCAAAGATTCAATCAAACTTGTAGGTACCTACATATCATCCAATTCACAATTACAATTTAATTTGACAATTAAACTCAAAAGCCCATTCTCAATTACAATGATCAGAGGTAACCAATCAAAACATCAAATTAAGCATCCAACACTTAGACAAGATCATAGTCACAAAGATTAAATTGCTAACTAAATCACAAAACCCTACAAACTATTAGTATCAGTATTGCAAAACTAATCATAAAATAGATATAAGGTTGGGGTTTGTAAACAAGAAATTGAAATCGGAATTGCAAAATCAAGAACAGAAAAGGACCAAAGACAAGAGATCAGATCTATCCCACCATACGGCAAAATTAACATTTGCAAGAAACAAAACCCCAACATTCTTCAATCCAAATCCTGATCAACTCTCAACTCTCAAAACAGAGTGTTATTGAAACCTCCCAACAAAACGTATAACAACCTCCCTCTCACAGGATCGCGGTAGTGAAACAGATTCAAATTCCCGCCGAGAAACCTCCCTCTGCCGCTCTCTGATCACCGGAAGATGGACGCCGGCAGCTTAGGATCGCCGTCTTTGAAGAAACATGGCTTCAGATCTGGAATTGAGGAACGGAGCCTCGGCGTCGCGGAAGTAGGAAGAAGAACAGTGCGATGTCGCGAAAACGCCGAGCCCAATCTGCACTGTAGCTTCTCGCGGTATTTAAATCCTCTTCAAATTAAATCGAACGGTCCAGATTAACTTAGGCTTGATCAACGGTTGTGATATCTTCAGATCTGGATCAAAACCTCTGGATCTTCATCAACAGACGAGATATGCTCCTCATTAGGTCGGATGGACCAGATTCTCAACGGATGGCTCAGATCTCTCCAATCTTCAACGAATGGTCCAAATCAATCCAAAGCTTGATGACCTTGTTTTGCCCTAGATTTAAGCCCAAGTGTGGCCTAATCTGATCGGGTCACCAACTCTTTTGATGCCTACAAAATAATAAACAAATATTAGCATCAAATACCATGAAAATAAGCTAATTTATAATTAGGTCCAAAATCATGTGCAATTATGAAATATGATGTAAATGTGAGATTAAGCTATGAATAGACCAATAAAAATATACATTATGATTCAAAATAATATAGCCAAAATCATGGTTATCAGGCATCAAGGAAAGTAATAAAATTTTGACAACTAGAAACTTTCGAGATTAATGGGGGAAGGAGTTAGAGAATTTTCAACTTTCACAAACCATGAAGAAAAACTAAATTTGCAAAATACTTTTTGTGAAGTAGTATCTTTCCAAAAAAATATTTCTAAATGTAGTTTAACAGAATTTGCTAAGTAATAAAGGTTTGTGGAACTAAAAAGATGACTCTTGCAAGTGTTTTCGAAACCTTTCCAAAGTGTTTTCAAAAATATCTTTCAACATATGTTTAAAACAGTTTTCAAAATCCTTGTAAGCAATTTGGCAAAATATATATTTTGAAAAAGTATTAGTATTGTTGCAAGGAAAGCTAACTTTAAAGCAAATTAAGAAAATTGTGATAAAATTTTTATAAGTATAAAATCGTCAAAGTAATTTCAAAGTTCTGTAGGTTTATTGGAGGGAGGAGTTTATTAAAACTTCTAAAGAAGTTTTGAAAGAAAATTTCAAATCTTTTCAAAACATTTTGAAAATAGACTCTTCAAAAACAAACCATTTTGCAAAATCTTGGAAGAGTTAAACAATTTGTCAAGATATATTACAAAACACTTTTCAAAACAAGTAATTTGTTGCAATGTAATTTTTAGAGTGCAATTGTTCAAGGCAACTTTTGAAAAAGTTTTGCAAATTATCCTTCCAAAATATTTTTAAAGTATTTTTAAAGAAATTTGTCCAAGTAAAATAAGTTTGGAAATATTTTCAACATAGTTTTGTCAAAGATAAAGTGAAAAGATAATCATTGTAAGAATTTTATAAAATTTTCAAAACTTTGTAAAGTGTTTTCAAAAATAGTTTTCAAAGTACTTTTCATAGCACTTTTAAATAGTTTTTGAATGTAAATTTTGAAACACTTTCATTTTTCAAGATAGTCATTTGAAAAAGTAAGATTTTTTAAAGTAAATTTTGAAAGTAAGTGTTGAAAGTATCTTGTAAAATATTTTTCATAAAGATTAAGCACAGTAATTTTAACTCATATCGTATTTTCAAATATATTTTACAAAGTTTTTCCCAGTATAAAATTTGGAAACCAAAATTTCCAAAAGCAATTTAAAGTAATTTCAAAATTTTATTACTTTTCAAGATAATTTTCAGAACATCATGCAAATATAAATATTTTCAAATATTTTTCAAAAATATTTTGCAAGTGTTATTCAGAATAATTTCAAGGGATTTTCAAAATAGTTTTCAAAATGATTTTTGACGTATTTCTCAACGAAACACGTTAAAGCAATGGTGTTTCAAGGGAAAAGTATTTAAATGTTTTCTAAGGTAATTTTAGTCAGTTTTCAAAAATATATCCTCCCCCTTAAATTGGTACTCCCTCTTAAATTGACACCGATGGTTATCGAGGATCTTTATCTAATTGTTTAAGGGTCTTAGTGTTGGAATACTTTTTCAAAAGTATTTTGCAAGTGTTATTCAAAATAACTTGAAAGGATTTTCAAAATAGTTTTCTCAACGAAACACATTAAAGCAATGGTGTTTCAAGGGAAAAGTATTTAAATATTTTCTAAGGTAATTTTAATCAGTTTTCAAAAATATATCCTCCCCTTAAGTTGGCACTCCCCCTTAAATTGATGACGATGGTTATCGAGAATCTTTATCTAATTGTTTAAGGGTCTTAGTGTTGGAATACTGTTTTTCAAAAAATATGTAATTTAGAAAAACTATATAGGTAAAGTTTGATTAATTTGAGATTGTTTCTTATCAATATTGAGTATTATTTAAGTTTTAATTATATTAAGTTAGGTTTAATTTTATTTAGGTTAAATTAAGGAAGACGTTGTAATTAATGAATTGATTGATTAATTTCTAGTATAATTAATTATTTATTTTGCATTAATAATGCTTAGTTTAAATTATGGTATAAATGTTTATTTTAATTCATTTTTAAGTTTAAGTTTCAATTTTAAGTTGATTAAGTTTTAGTTGATTTAATTATTTGTTGAATCAAGATTTAAGTTTAAATTAATTAAACTTTAAATTTATAAGTTCATTAAAGTTTTTTTTAAAATAAATTTTAAAACAATGTTTAAAGGATTTTTTAAAATAGGTTTTAAATGATTTTCAAAATAGTTTAGAAGAATTTTTAAACAATTTTCAAAATACTTTTTTTTGAAAAAAAATAATTTGGTTTTAATTTTAAATTAGTTTAAGGTTAATTTTTAATTTGGATTCTAATTTTGATTTATTTAAATTTAATTTATTATATTTTATTTTAATATATTTTTAATTTAATTTAAATTAAATTTATTTTAATTAAACATGCAATGATTTAATTTTCAGATCGTTGTATACGCTGATACTGCTTTATATACCGCTTAATTATTCGTCTGAATTGCTAGAATTTGCTAATAAGTAGTGTTAATTTATTATATATTTTATCATTGTACTAAGTAAGTAGTGTGTGTCATGCATTTACGTATGTCAATGCCTTTATATTAATAGAGCAAATTAAGCGAGCGGTTGGAACAAGATGGACTGAGTAGGTCGAGGTAAAAGGCGAGTAAGGTAGGTCTAATTATATCTTGACTATATATTACAATCTTCACATGAGGTCGTGGTTGACTTTTATTCTGGTCGCTTTTATACGACAATCTTGACGACTAGGAACAGGACATCGATGAAATGGGTGGAAGGAAGCTGAATCCAGGTTAAACCGATAACAGCACGTCCTCGAGATTGAAAAGTATCACTTGTAGTGTGTGTTGAGTCAATATCTAAACTGAGGCTGGGGAGACAGGTAATGTCCTGATACCTGTCCTCTAGGTTGCCAGAGACAAGATAAATAGTCGATAACTCAAGGAGAGAGCTCGTATCATTAAACCAAACCTTCAGCGAACAGTATCGACTTCCGAGCACATCTCTTAATTAATTATTATGAGTCGATCGTCTAATACACATCATATTCTAAACACAACAATTTAGGAATTGTGCGTATTTGGATTGATGCGATTCAAAAGTGATTTGGGATGGGATTGATTGATTGCGTTGTTCATTGGTGCGGTTTGTGATGATAGTTCTCTAGTGGAATGGATGGACTATCATAAAATTAATTATTGTTCAGGTCGCGGATGACTTTAATTATGAGTCACTCCGCCGCTCCGTCTCTATTCCTATCATACCCTCTTTTATAGAGTTATTATACACACTTCTAACCCACTAAACCCACTTCAGTCCAGAGGTCCTGAAATAGGGCCGGCACAGCGCACTTCGGCCGTCTAAGGCTAGGGACCTCTGTTTAGGGTAGCTTAGGGCTGACCAAATTAAATAAAAAAATTTAATTTAATTTATTATTATTTTAATATATATTTTAAAGAAAATTAAAATTAAAATATCTCTTGTAAAAGATCTACAAAAGAATTGATATATTTCCTTATTTGTAGATTGGAGAGTTTTTTATTTTCTTTAAAATTATTCACATATAAAATTAAAATTATAGAATTTTCTTTTTATTAACCATGATATAAAAGAAATTTTATTTTAAAATTTCCAAGGAAACAAATAAGGAAAGTTTTAATTGTTGATCAAAACTTGTCCAATTTGTTGATGGCTGCCATTAGTTTATTGGGAAATTTTATTTTTTTCAATTAAATCATGTCAAATTAAGAAAATTTTATTGTAAATAAATTTCCTAATTTGCTTAGGCCAAGGAATATAAAAGGAGGGGTAGGGTGTGCCTTCATGAGATACAACATCTATTATTTATTATTTCTCCTTCCCTCTGGTGGTGGTGTAACGTTTAACTCTCCTCTTCTCTTGTGGTGACCCTACTCTTCCATTGGAGCTCTTGTGGTGGCCGGATAATACTTGAAGGAAGAAGAAGAAAGAGAAGCTGGAAGCTATTTATACCATGCAGAAATTGGGTTATTTGGTAGCTTGCCGAACCTAGCTAGGAGGAGGAGAAGGTGATTGGTGGTTTCTCGCTCGTCGCTCGCGTTCTCCACGCATCGTTAAAAGAGAAGATACAGAAGATCGGTTTCAATAACTAGTAATTTTTATATTCCTCGTCATGATAGTTATTTATGGAAATAATACCAAATACAGGAGGCTTACGTTCAGTATTTCGAATATGTTTTCGATGTTGTGTTCTTTTGTTTTCTTTCTTGTGATTTGATTGTTTCTTTGGTTAACCTAAAGTTATTTTTTGGAAATTAAATATTAGCTTTAAAGGTTTTGTCTAGTCTATGGTGGTTGCTCAAGAGGCCATGTGCTGCCCACGACCAAGATCGTGTAGGATAAAATTATTATTATTTAATGGAATTTAACAAGGAGACTTAATAATGGTTAGGTTCATTCCAATCGTCAAAACCTAAGAACAAATAGATTAAGTTTGGATCAAACGTGTTAATAGGCGATCCAAAATTTAATTTAACATGGTAGCTAGGAAAGGTTCGACCTTTGCCTTTGCAATTGTGCATGCACGATTGGAACATCTAGTTCAGTCCGCAGTGTAGCAACAGTGTACTACGGAACCTTTGAAAATAAGTGTGGACTCATAATGATTTTACTCATTTGATTCACTTTTGAGTTTGGTCTTCATGATTCGCGTAGGAGGCTCGACGTTCATCGCGCCGACATTGAAGTTACTTTGAGGATTTTGAGATTTTTTGAGATGGGCGCAATATCACTATAATGTCCCTTCTTGTTGCAATTAAAGCATGTGATGTTCATCTTATTATTACTGGAGTTTAAGGTGGAGTTGATCTTCTGTAGATCCCTTTTGGTGAAATTCTTCTTTCTCTTGGTGAACATCTTCTTTACCATGTTCACCAGGTATTCTTCATCGTCTGAGTCTTGGTTAGATTCAACTTCAGGTTCTGGTTTGGTTCTGGACTTTTCTTTTGATATTCTTACAATAAAAGCAACACCTTTCTCGATTTTAATGTTAGTTTATTCGTGTAGCTCCAATTCACAAAAAAGTTCATCTAACTTTAACTTGGATAAGTTCTTTGAAATCTTATAGGCATCCATGATGGATGCTCATAGTGCATTTCGTGGAAATACGTTTAGAGCGTACCTTATAAGATCTCGGTTCTCCATCCGATCGCCAATTGTGTGAAGTCTATTGAGGATGTCTTTTATCCTCGCATGTAGCTAATTGATAGTCTCACCTTCCTACATTTTTATATTAAATAACTTATTTAAAAATAGATCCCTTTTAGTTACCTTTGCGTCATTGGTTCCCTCGTGTAGTCCTATGAGCTTGTCACATAACTCTTTGGTGTTTTCGTGTGGGCCGACGCGGTTCAGTTCCTCCTTTATTAATCCACATTGGATTATGTTGAGGGCCTTGAAGTCGATCTGGGCTTTCTTCTTCATTTCTGAATTCCAATTTTTTGAGTCCATTGGAATTCTGATGTTGTGGTCGACTAGCGCCTTGTATTCTTTGGTGACGCTGAACCACTGGTTGTAATCGATCTTCAAATACACTTCCATCCAACTCTTTTAGTAGGGGAAGTCATCTCCATTAAAGAGAGGGGGGCGTGCAGTACTATATCCCTCAAGTTGGGCCATTTAGCATTGAAGATAGAAAACTAAAGAAAGGTACCAAGACTTGGTCTTCGATTAGCAGAGTTTTAGAAGAAAAATAAGAAATTTTGAAGAACTCGAGTGATGTTGCATCAACTTTGAGTTAAAAAGTGAATGAGAAATTATTATTTGAAAACGTAAGTTCTACCAATTCAAATTGAATACGAAAAACCAAAATTCGAAAATAATTCTCCCTGACTTGATTGGTAGTTGCACCAATTCAGAGCAGAATCTTCTCTGATACCATTTGTTGGATCGAGACATATGTGAAAGGAGGGTGAATCATGTGGTTTTGAAAACTTATTTTTTTTTAATTTTAAAAGAAAAGTACGCAGTGGAAAACTAAGAAGACAGAGAACATAAAAAAACACGATCGGTTTTACTTGGTTTGGAGACTTCGATGACTCTTACTCCAAGACCTAGGTACTACAAACCTATCGATGGGTAATCCACTAAAATATCTCTTCCAATACCTCCAAAAGAGGGAATCGAGTACACTGAAAGTTTGAACAAGTGCAACACCTTGCACTTGTTCTTTTGCAGTACTTAATTATAAGGAAATAACTTTGTTACCAACACGCAGGGATTGAAGTGAGAGCGCTCATGTGTTGGTGTTAGTCTATCGACAACAATCGGAAGTTCTTGGAGCAGTCATCGAGCACAATAGGTTCCACCTCGCGGTGGTGTTGGGATTTAAGTGGTGCTTAGACTGTTTCAACAAGGTGACCTGGTTGACGGAACCGCGAGTTGTTTGACTTTGAGCTGTTGCTTATGTTTGACAGTTATGTTGGACAACAAGCGGAGATGTAAAAGTTGATCTGATGTTTTTAAGGATACAAGCTTGGATTGTGAGGCAACCCGTTGCAACAAACCTGGTTGACAAGGTTGAGGGTTGACCCGATGGTGAGTTGACTCTAAGTAGGCGAGCAGAAGAATCAACGGAATCAATCAATCCAGGCAGGCTAGGTTTTTTGAGAAAGAGGGAGGTATAGAGAGAAGTCCAATATGGAAGGGTCGTCAGTACCGGAGAGAACAAGTATGGAGACTTGTATGTCACTTGGTATGGCGGACTTGGCGAATAGGAAGAGAGCTTCGCACATGCTCCGGTCCTGCCCTCTCCTGAGCCTGTGGCTCGAGGGCTCTGCCTTTGCTCAGGATGGAAAGTCACGTGAGTGAAGGGAAGGATGTCCGGTGAAGGTGCCAGGCTCAGCCGGAAGAAGGGAAAGTCCTGGTGGTGAAGCTGGCCGCGTCACAGCCAGGCCAGAGGCAGCTGTGGGAGTGAACGTCCGCGTACGGTGTCACTGATCCATTGCCGAGTGAAGTCACAGTGGAGATTGGGATCGGTGAGATCAGCGTTGATCACGAGTGAGTGAGAAGCTAGTCTAGCTGAATCTGCTAGATGGAATCAGCTGGTGATGAGTCGAAGCAAGGGTGAGCAAAGAGAATGGATCAAGTGAGACCTGACATACCGATCTGTGTTGATCAACTGGCAAGTGGACAATACGAGGACACAGGGATCTGGCGATGGGAAGAAAACTAAGTGGACACGGTGGGGAGTCAAAGGATTGAGCACCGGTGGGAGTCTTAGGTGGGCAAGTCTTAGCAAGTCAGGACGACCGACCTACATAAGATGCCACCATGAGAGGTCAGGGTCAAGGCTGACCGGATTGCAACATTGGTGCAAATCGACGCGAGTGCTGGCGAGTTTCTGGCCGCTCGATCCCGTACGGAAATGTGCGAGCACGAGCACCGCAGCAGATCGTCACCGGAGACGCAGGAGCAGTTAAGACTAGCACAGTTCGATCAACCGATGAATGAGTCGTCTCAGACTCTCGTAATCGGTCGGCTCCATGATTAGTTCAGACTCCACCCACCGGAAGCATAGGCCGTTCAGGAGTCGCCACCGATGGGCGGGGTTGTGACTTATTGACGGTGTTGCCCCATTTCCAAGCCGTATATGTACGTTGCGGCTGTGTGCGCAGGCTCGTACTTTTCCTTGAGTGCTCGGTCCACGTGGGTGCACAGCATTGACTTACGCCTCTTCTTCTTGCTTGTGTGTTGTCGCTGTTCTGACCAGGAATGACTCTGAGGTGAGATGCTTGCCGTGCTCTGGATCTTTCCAACCAGTGTTGCGTTTCAGCAATAGTAATGTTAGCCGTCATGCCCGAACTAATTTTTATGCTTCTTTATAAAACGGGGCAGTGATTATTAATCCACACGGATTGATTCGTCGCAGACAACTCGAGCTACGGTGATCTTCGAATGAATGAACCTCAACGCTCTGAGGCTGTTATGTCTTGCTCTCCATTTGCACCGCGAGTTAGGAAGCCAGGAAGCACATTTATTTATCGCCTTATTATTAAAACTCAGGTTGCTGGATGTGGTCTTGGCTCTGCTCGCTCGAGTGGGATTACACCAACCCAGCCTGCCTGAGCTGAGATGGATCTTGGAAGACATCACGATTCCACCTTCTCACGATCATGACGACTTGGCGTTTTTGGAAGAGTAAGAATGAAATATTTCTTATGACTAATCTTGAGAATTAGAGTTGTGCTCCAAGTAGGTTTTCGCTCTCCTCAAATGGATGAAGAAGGAAAACCTATAAAGCGAGAAGAAAAAGTAGACGAAGGATCAAATCATTTGTCCGGAATCAATAATATGGAATTTTGTACCTAATGATAACTATTATTGAATGGGTAAGTTACAACGATGCCGGGGTTGTGGAACAACTTGGCGAAGTTCCATGAGAGCTCCAATTCAAATAGCGAGGAGGTCAAGTGGGCCAAGTGAGCTCACATCATGGAGAATGTCGAATTAGAAATTGATTACTCGACATCTAAAGAAGAAGAGGAGGAGAGTTCTTCTTGAGGTTGAACTTAAGAAGAAGCTTCTCCAGGGAGGATGAAGAAGAAGAGGCGTTAAGCCATCTCGACTCTAGGTAACTCGAGCCATTTGGTTTCTGGTGCACATAATGTGCTTTGAGTGTGAGGGAATTTAGACATTCTGAGAGTAAACCTCAGTTAGAAAGACTCCCATAGGCTCGAAGGTCGAGGAAGCGGAGTCCCAACACGCAGGGCAGGGGCCGTGGTGTACTTCCAATGCAAAGGGACACTATGGGAGTGGTAATAAGAGCAACCTCCATAAGGACAAAGACCCGAAACCGTCCATAGGGGAGGCGGCGAACCCTAAGGTAACATTTAGTCTTACTCTTGCAGCTAAGACACATGCTAAGTAGTTTTGTTTGCAATTATTTAATGATAAGCATGTTAACCTTAGGAACCAATATATGTGGGTGCTAAACATGTTGGCCTAGGTAAGGACAACACTAGAAATGTCAACCCTAGGATTAGCCATTGAGTTGAGGGGAAATAATGGGAATCCCAAAACTACTAGACATATGCCTAGTCTCAAGAACAATGACAAATTAAAACTTGAGGTATTAGAAAAGAATCAAGTCTTGAGGTCAAGACTTGACATGTTAGAAAAGACCCTTAAAAATTTGGAAAAGTCAAATATAGGGTCTAAGGGGCAAAAACCAAAGCCCAAGGACATGAAAGGTTTGGGTCACAAACCTAAGTCCCAAGTGGTCAAGCCCACTTATCATAATGTTCCATTCGATTATGGAACAAAATCTAGGGCTAGGAAGACCATCACCAAGGTCACAAGGGGAGTCACCCCTAGAGTTGATCTTGTTGAGTCCCAAATGACCAAGGCACAAAGCCTAGGAGGGTCATTAGAGGGAGGGTTGCTGGGGAAGTCATCCTAGTGAATGTTAGTGGACAATGAGCTCCAATGGTGGTTCCCTGGGCGTGATTCCATCCATTAGTTAGGTGTGTTGCTTACTTGAATGAGTAGTTAACCTGGTCATGGCAAAGGTGGCACTTTAGGAATTTTCAAAGATTGTAATCAAGCCTTGAAATGAAATGAAAAGTTATTCCTAATTAGTTAGATGTGCCAACTACATTTGGGGGGAGTTCTCTTGGGTGGGTGGCATAGTGATCTAAACGTCCTTGGTATATGATTTTAGGTCTATTATATGATCCTTGGTTTTGTAATGATCAAAAATGGCAACTAAGGCTAGAGTTAGGTATTTTCTATACCTTTACATGTTATTTGCCATATATTGTTTGTCATATGTCATGTCATGACATCATACTTAATTTATCATCATTTGAAATGTCATGATAATGCTTAGGTTATTTAGATGTCATGCCTTATTTAAGTTTCATACTTTATGCCATGACATCATGACATTGGCACATGTTTTCATTTATGATACTATTTTATGTCATGTCATCATCTCTTGCATGTATAATCAATTAAATTGATTTAAGGACAAAAACACAACTTGATATGGAGATCAAATTGTAGTTTAGAAAACGCATGAGAATCTAGTTTAAGATAACCTAGACTCATATCTCACATCAAAATTGACTTGAATGTGTTTGATACACCTTAGATGTGTGTGAGATATTAGGATGATGAGTTAGGATCAAGGTGCATAGTTCTTGTACCTAGATGAGCCTAATTCTAAATTGGGGGATCATAGGGAAAGCTTGTGTACAAGTCATGTACATTTAGCCCTAAGATTGTGGTCCCAAATTAAAGGGTTTAAAATCATTTTAAAATTGATTTGAAAAACCGTGATGAAGCTTTTCTAGTGATAGCTCTCATCATTGAGCAAAGTGATACAAAGATGAGTTAACTTTGAGCTATTTCAAAGACTTTTGAACTTTGTATCAAGATTGAAAAATGGAAGATATTTTCATAGAAAACTATTTTTCCTTGATAGTATATGTTATGAGGAATGTATCCTCAAAGTTTTATAATTTCTGGAATTTTCTGGAATTTTGTAGGGGTTTACACGAATTTGGAAGAAGTAGAGCATCTCCGAAGGTGATCGGAAGGGGATCGGTCGGAGTCGAATAATGGATCGGTCCTTTGTGACCCGTCCGACTGTCGGTCGGTGGCCAAATCAGGGGCGTCTCGGGATGACCATATCAAATTTCTGAAATTTTGAAGTTAGTGTTTTAGTTTCTAAAAGGTTTGAAACTCTCCAAGACATTGTTGGTGCAATGTCAAGGGGAGTTGACCTTTAGAGAATTTTACCTATTAGTCGAGTTGACTTTTAGGGAGTTTTACTCTAAGACTTGAGTAGTATAAGATTATCACTAAGTTAATTATTGACCTTAGTATCGAGGGAAATTAAGGATTTCAATGAAGGTATGGGACCTTCATTGAAGAAACTCTTGACCTTGATTAACTCTTTTGATGTGTCGAAAAGGGGAGAGTGTAAGTTTGGGGAGAATGTACAAGGAAGAACATTAGAAAACCTAAGTTTGATTATGAGTTTTGTCAAACATCGAGGGAGATTGTTGGTGCAACCTTAGAGTGAGAGTTGACTGGTTGACCGAGACTCATGAGTTGACTTGACTCGAGTTGACTGTTTCATTTGACGAGTTATGTTTGACAATGTTTGACGATGAGCGAGGAAAGGATGTCTTGATGTTTTACAAGGATACAAGACTTGGGAGATTGTGGGTCAAACCCGTGGCGTCAAGGAATTAACCTGGTTGACCGAGGCAGGTTGACGACTTTCGAAGAATCAGCGAGGGGCTTGGCAGGAAAAGTCAAGCGAGGGAGCTTAGCGTAGGAAGAATCAAGCGAGAGAGTTTGTGGCATGGTGAAAAGTCAAGCGGGGTTTGGGATGGTGAAAAGTCAAGCCGGGAGCTTGTGCCGGGAAAAAGAATCCAAATATGGAGACTTAGCACGGAGAAGTCAAGTATGGAAGCTTGTGGGAAGTCGGAGGGCTCGGTAGCTCGTTCCCGAGCTGGCGTAGTCGAGGAAGGGCTCGATGGCTCGTTCTCTGGACCGGATGGCAAAGTCCTGGTGAGTGAAGCCAGGAAGGCGGATAGGGTCACAGGTGAGTGAAGCCGGGCGGTGGAAGAATCACTGGTGAGTAGGCAGGCGGTGGGGAGATCACGGTGGGTGAGCCGGGCGGGTTGTAGAAAACCTAGTGAGTGAGCTGGGTGAAGTCACGGTGGTGAAGAGCCAGGCAGTGGGAGTCTGGTGAGTGAAGCCGAGGCGGGTGAAAGTCTGGTGAGTGAAGTCGAGGCGGTTAGAAAGTCTGGTGAGTGAGGCAGGCGGTTGGAGAAATCACGGTGAGTGAAGCGGTGAAAATCCTAGATGAGTGAAGCTAGGTGAAAGTCACGGTGAGTGAAGCCGGGCAAGAGAAAATCGAGATGGATCAGGGTGATCGGACATCTGGTGTTGAGAAGGAATCAAGTAGGTCAAGGTGGCCAGGATACTTGACACGAGAGAAGAAAGTCGAGTGGGTCGAAGGTTGTGGGACACTTGAGTGGGGAGTCTTAGCGAGTGAGGGTGACGGATGCTAAGCATGATGTACCAAGGAGGTCAAGGTTGACCCGGATATTGGTTTGGACTTGGTTTGGGCAAAACAAGATCTGGATCGAATGCAGTGACCGATCCGCGATATCTTTATGGTTTTACAGTGATGCGGAGACCGATCGAGCGGGCTCGATTGACACTACGTGACTTCGCAGTGATGCGGGGACGATCGGCGGGAAACTGATCGGTCCCGGGGCCGTCGAGGTCTGCGAAGGATTGGGCAACTCTACGTGAAGCATTCCTGATCGATGCAGGGACCGATCAGCATAAGCTGATCGGTCTCCATGGCTGATCGGAAGAACTCCCCAGATAGATCGGGGCTGATCGGTCGAGGACTAAACTCAGCCGGCTGGAGTTATTTCAGACTTACGTATTTGTTCTTTTTGCTTGCGGAGTTCGCGGAACAAGGGATATAGGAGGGTTATAAAGGAGATGGGGAGCTGCTACGGTTAAACTGCTTACGCTTCTCAGGAAGCTTACATTTCTCGAAACACGCTTCTTCTTGTTCTGCCTCTTCTTCTTGCTGCTGCAGGACTGTATGACTTCTTTGAGCTCTTCTTCATTCTGAAGCTTTTTGTGAGCTTCCACTCATTCAGGACCAAGCCCGATCGATTCTTTGTTGCTGTGTGAACAGATCAGAAAGCTTACGCTTCGTCGATCGAAGGAAAAGCGAGTAGCGAAAGGTGTTTCATACATTTGTATTGTATTTTGCTTCTTCTTTCTACTCTGTATTGCTTTTTGCAAAACATTGTGGCGAGGTGGCGAGGAAGGAGTGATTATTGATGAGCTTGGTCTCATCCACCGACGGATTGATAGGCTTCGTAATTATATCTCTCGAACCTCGTTACATCGACGCTGTTGAGGTTTGATTTCCCTTCTATTTTATTTTACGCTAACCCTAATCGTAGGAAGAAACGAGCAATTTGGGGTCGGCTATTCACACCCCCCTCTCTAGCCACGACTATCGATCCTAACAGTAGGAACCTCAATCGGATGCGCAGTAGCTCTTATAGTAGTTGTCTTGAGAAACTTGGTCGAGACTACCTTATAAAGGGCATGGAAGGCACCTTCCATGAGCATTGAAGGCTCCTTCAATGTGGTAAATCTAATCTCGACTTCACTGCGCCTTATCCACGACGGGGGTCCAAAATTTATCCCTTGGAAGGGGCCTTCAATGGCTTGAAGTTGCCTTCCAATGCTTGAAGGCACCTTTAGGTACTGCTCATCTGAAGGTTTTTTTTCCTCCTTTTGCCTTGTAAGTTGTGTTAGTCCAAAATTAAAACATCTAACCTGCAAAACAAAGTTAGCACAGTGAAAAATAAGAAGTAGTAATTAGCTCCTGTCCTCCCAGGACCATGAACTAGTCAGGGTCTCAGATTAGGTATCCAAAATGGACCTAACATGGACCGACGCCTACTGTCCCTCAATCGGTACACGTCCTCACAGAGTTATTCTCCTCTAGTGACTTACCTTACCAACTTGCAGTCAATTGACTTGCCTCTTAACTCACCAGGTCTTCATGTCAGCTGTTCGGTTCGAAGACCTAATTGGACTTCTGCCGGTTGTTTAGTCCCGTGGACCTAATCAGACTTCCTGCCAGATATCTAGTCAGCTCATTGACCTATCTAGACTTCGCACCAGCTATCCGGTCCTGCGGACCTAACTGGATTTCATCCTAGTGTCCGGTCCTTCAGACTTGTCAATTCCTGCACACTCAGTAAAATAATTAGATCACAAAACTGTTAGGACCTTCGGACGCGGCTAGAGAGGGGGGGTGTGAATAGCCGACCCCAAATTTACGTTTCTTCCTACAATTTTAGTTAGCGCAGCGGAAATAAAAGATAGAAATGAAACGGGAGAATATCAAACCTCAAATGCGACGATATAACGAGGTTCGGAGATGATACTCCTACTCTCCCTGTCCGTAAGGTGGACGAATCCTATCAATCCCGGCGGTGGATGAGACGGCTAAAAATAAAACTCCTCCGGTGGAGAAACCTCACCACAATCTACAAAGATAAAGCAAGAAGCCAAGAACAATATGAATGTAAAACACTAGTTGCTTGCCCGTTGGTTGCGTGATGAAGCAACCACTTCACGGATGCCAACAACAAACGAATCGATGAGGTTCAAGTCGGTGGAAGCTCACACTGAAGCTTCAGGTGGAGAGCTCAACAAAGCTCGGATCGCGGAGCAAGAAGAAGTCCACCCATATCTAGAGGCCTCCACCTCTTGATTTATATGAACCTACTGCGAAGAAGAAGACATGCCGTAAAAACGCCTGGACTCAGCGGCTCTTGGACCGTGGCCACCCGTCGATCCGATCGGGAACTCGGGGCTGATGACCTCGGTCCGGCCTTCAGGCTAATCGGCGATCGAGTCCCAACTCCTCAGAGAGTTGGTTGCGAGTCGACGGCGGATGGCTGACAGTAGGACCGTCCAGATGGTCGGTCACGCAGGCCGATCCCTCCTATTCCTTCTCCCAACTGTTCTTCGGTCACCGGCCACCGATCGACGATGATCCTGAGAAAGTGATCGCATCCTGGATCGTGGATCTCGGCCGTCGATCCAGTAACAATATGGTCCTCATGGATCGGCGATCAATTTCCCGCCTAAACCCTAAAGCCTTCCGATCTAGAGAACGAGCTACAAGCCCTCTCGACCTAGTAGAAGAGCGAGCTCACAGCCCTCTCCGACTCCATCGCTAGAGCAGGCCTCTGAGCTCTCCGACCTCCCATGCCAAGCTTCCATACTTGGACTTTTTCCGTGCTTGACTCCAGCGTCCCGTGGACTTTTCCGTGCAGTCTCCACCTGGACTTTGTGCCAAGTTGCCACTTTGTGCAAGTCTCCATACTTGGACTTTCGTGCTCGACTTTCGATGCACTCCCTCGGACTTCTCCTCCGTCCAACTCCTGCTTGGACTTTCATTTTAGTCTAGCCTTCTTGGACTTTTCTCACAAGTCATACTCTGGACTTTTACTTTTCTTACTGTTCCAAGTCTCCTCTGGACTTTTCCCGCTGTCTCCTTGGACCTTTCCGTGCTAAGTCTCCATACTTGGACTTTTTCGGTCAACTCAAGTCGGGTCAACCAGGTCAACCTTGACCAAAGGTTGCACCCACAATCCCCCAAGTTCCTATTCTTGTCAAACATCAAAATATAACTTCTCCATTCTTGTCAAACATCAAAATATATCTCGAGTCAGGTCAACTCGAGTCGGGTCACACAGGTCAACCTTGACCTAAGGTTGCACCAACAAAAACATCTAACTTAACTCCATTGTCATTTATCAAAACCTGAGTTAGATCGTTAGTGCAATCTGCACCAACAATCTGAACCTCAAAATTATTTTAAAATTTATTACGTTTCAAATGTGGCTCGAATGCATTAGAAATCGGTGTGTGAAAAATTAATGTTGATGGGAGGGATAGAACGAGAAGACCACCCAAATAAATGCACCCTTTGGTCATTTTCAAAATATAGTGTGTGATTTAAAATTTTTCCAAATCTACGTGCATATTTTTTTTTTGTAAATTTTTGATTTATTTTTGCATAGGTATGGATGGATAAGTCAGACAATGCTTTGCTTTTCTTTTATCCTTGATAGTCTCTTTTCGGCTCGCTCGGACTCCTCCTCTCCACAACACGAGATCAACTTCCTGTTGGTAGTTTTGAGAGCATGAAAACTAAAACGAAGCAATTAAAATAATGTGGTAACCACTCACATTGATCTCCCGAAGAACCGCAACCAAAGATGTCGATCGATGAAGAGATTGTCACTGTCGGAAGCACGATCACGGAGTAATCGGAAAACGCTTCAAGGTTCACGAGCCAAATCCCAGCCTCTGGATGCTCTCCCTTTGCTCTCTCAGATCACCTTCGTTGCTCCTCTGCTCGCCTCTCGATCGCTTGCTCGCTGTTCACCCCCGATGCTCCTCTAATAACCTCGATCGCTTGCTCGCTCTTCACCTCCTCCAATCACGATTGCTCTTGGACGCCATCTTATATAGCTAGCAAAACATCGGTTACCAACCGATGCTTTGATGGCTAGCTTTCAATGGAGGAAGATGAAGGATCGACACCCCTTCATCTTCCCGACGTTGCAACTGATGCAACGTCTAACATCTCCCACTAGTCCAAGTCAATCCATATGGTCACATAGACCATGTCAGTCACATAGACTACAAGGTGATCATGTCACGAAGACCAGAGCGAAATTAGTCACAAGGACTAAATAAGTCTCGTAGACTTTATGAGGATCAAGTCACGAAGACCAGAGCAAAATTTAGTCACAAAGACCAAATAAGTCACGAAGACTTTATGAGGATCAAGTCACGAAGACCAGAGCAAAATTTAGTCACAAAGACCAAATAAGTCACGTAGACTTTATGAGGATCCAGTCACGAAGACCTAATAAGAACATCCATTCCATACATTAGGGAAAATGGTTCGTGCGACAGCAAGCACAGTGAGCATTCAATTGCTAAAAAGATTGTCACACCTTACTTAGCTGTTCCATAGAACAAATCAGAGACATAAATGTCCATAGAATGAATCAAACACATAAATGACTTACTTTTACCCCAGATTAAATTATTTACATCATGATGAACATCTCTAATCCCTCATATTGACCATATGTCAAGAGCAGGTTCAACTTCTCCAATCAAACAAATTATTCACAATTACATTTTATGTACTGAACTAAAAATGTAACCGGTACCAGTGAATAAATGTCACAGATGTAAATCAATCTTAATCTTCCTTTTTAGCTAGAATCCATTCATTCTAATCAGTCGCTTTCCTAGTTATGCTCTATAGACCGAATCATCCATAGCCAATAGGAAACATGCTAAAGTAGTAGACAATTAAATAGTCACTTATGATAAGAATGAAATTAACGTATAATATGAAGGGCTCACATAATAGAGAAGTAGAGAGTCATTCTCCTACTACACTTATTATCACAATAACACATGTGGTATGAATCATATGTTACGATATTTTTTTTTTTACCAAAAAGAGTGCATGTTTTTCCCAAATTTAACATCATATAGATTTCGATTTAGACATTCCCAATGTCTAATCCTGAATTCAACATATGAATTCTAATCTGACCTCAAGCAGATTTAGTAAATGGTGGGTGCATTTACTCCAATCATTACACAAATGATCTCATCTTGACACAAATATCAAGGCAACCTTAACTTGTGGGTATGTCTCTATTCACAGCTACATAAGTTGTCCCATAAGCAACGGTCTTACCTCTATTCGTACTTAACAAATAGAGATGATTGTCCATGTGAGTGGACCAATCCCAATCTACCAACATGCTTATCGAGACTTTTTGTTCGAATGTAACCAAGACATATACACTGAATAGATCATGACATTTTTCATTTATCAAAATATCTTTACAATTGTTACATTCTTCGAAGTCCCAAATGTTGGTGCAATCGACCTCCTAGGTTTTAATGTCAGACAAATATGTTTAAGTAAGAATGTTTTAGTATGGAGCTTGATCTAGGGAAGTCCTAGTTGTAGGCTAGGCAAGGGAAGTCCTAGTTGGAGGCTAGGTAAGGAGAGAAATCTCGGTATATCGTGGAACTCAGGTGGATAGGTCTGGAGGACCTGATCCCTAGGTAGCCGAATACTAAGTCCTAGTTGTAGGCTAGGTAAGGGAAATCTCAGTATGTCGTGTAAGTCAGGTGGATAGGTCTGGAGGACTTGATCCCTGGGTAGTCGAATACTGAGTCTTGGTAAGTGAAGCCAAGTGGAGAAAATCCTAAGGGGTGGTAACCTTAGGTAACGAGAAGTCTTGGAGGAGTGAACTCCAAGCAAGGTTGATCGGATGGTTTTCGGTCGACCGCGCGCGGTCGACTGGACCAGCGAATCTCGGTAAATCTAGGTTTAGGTTTACTGTTGTTTTCTGTATTACTATTATTGCTGTTGGCTAATGTAGTATTGCAGGAAAAGTCTTAGTGGATCATCGGACATCGAAAAGAGCCAAAGAAGTCCAAACACGAGGAGCATGTTCTGTAGTTGAGGTAAACAAACAAGGAGGGCGGGTGTCGGGTTCCCAAAGGAACAACCTAAGGTCGCCGATCCAACTAAAGAAACCGGAAAGTTTCAAGTTGAGATCAAGACAGTTCTACTGTCCTATATTACTCATGCATTATATTTGTGCTAACACTTGTTTTGCATGAATATTGTTTAAACTCTTTGTAGATTCGGCCGATTGGTCGAGCAACGGAGGATTGGTCGATAAGCACTCGAACCAGGACTCCTCTGCATCAGGTTCGGACCAGCAGAGTCAACCAAAAGCTTGACATCTAGAACCAGATGAGCACCGAACCATAGTGACTCAGCAGACATCATCACCCAAGTCAGGACCGATGGAAGTGACCGACGAATTCAACCGGGATCGGATCGAACCACGTCGACATCAATCAAATTGATTAAAGGGTGATCTCGGCGATTTCAGCGAACAAGGAAAACCTTGTTCGTGTCGAAAAAGGTTGGTTCCGTACGAACCAAAGGCCGCAACATGCGCGAGACGCCACTCGGATGATTGAGCGTGGGGTTCTGTCGGTCAGGATCGATCGGAACCTCGGTCACCTATAAATTAAGGCTCGAGGTCGAGGCCATGAACAATTTTTCTCGATCACAAGTTTGTGGCGACTCATCTTCATCGATGATCTGAGTCAAGTTATTCGAAAGCACCGACCTACGCTCAATCTTCATTCATTTGTCGGTATATATATTTTGTTTTTCACTTAATTGCAAATAAGATAGTAGGCTTGTTACTATCTTATTCTATTGTATTGCGATCCGCCTTCTCCGAGGACTTGGAGAGAAGAGTTTTAGTGTTTTGCCCATCGGTGTGGTCAAGGACGCGCTGGGCTCGAGCAAGAGGCACAAAGTCATTGTACCTTTCTGCTGTGCACGACTTTGATTTCAAAGAAACTATTAGTTTTAAAAGAACGCGATATTCACCCCCCCCCCCCTCTATCGCGCTACTCGATCCTATCACCAAAGACTTCATATGTCCATGAAATGACTCTTTAGTCAATGGCTTAGTAAAAGGATCAACAAGCATATTCCGTGTAGGGATGTACTCAAGAATAACCTTTTTCTTGTCAACAATATCCCTTACAAAATTATATTTAATTTCTATATACTTGCCTTTGCTGTGATATTTGGGATCCTTAGAAAAAGCTATCGCAGCTTGACTGTCACAGTACACAGTAACAGGACTCCCACTATCTTCAGCAATCTTCAGATGCTTTAAGAACCTTCTTAGCCAGACAGCCTCTTGTACAGCCACTGCACAAGCCACATACTCAGCTTCCATTATCGACAAGGCTACACAAGCTTACTTTTTGCTGTTCCATGAGATGGCGACATCATTCAGCAAGAAGACATAGCCAGATGTGGATTTTCTGTCATCAAGGTCCCCTGCCCAATCTGCATCTGAGTAGCCACTTAGGCTCATATCTGATCCTTGGAAACAGAGGCAATAATCAGCTATTCTTTTAAGATATTTGAATATCCTCTTCACCGCTTTCCAGTGTCTCGATCCTGGATTTGACTGGAAACGACTAACTAAGCCAACAACATAGTTTATATCGGGACGAGTACACAACATAGTGTACATCAAACTACCAATAGCACTGATATATGGTTTTTTCTTCATTTCGGCTATTTCCTCAGGAGTCTTGGGATAAATACTTTTGCTCAAAACAATACCTTTTGCTATAGGCGTCTGTTCAATATTGCAATCTGAAATATTGAAGTGTTGCAGCATCTTAGTAATATAAGCTTCTTGAGACAAACCCAAAAGCCTCTTTGATCGGTCTCTAACGATCTTCACTCCTAAGATGTACTCTGCTTCTCCCATATCTATTATGTCAAATTGTGATGAAAGCAAACTTTTGACTTCTATCACACACTTTATGTCGCTTCTAGCTATTAGCATATCATCAACATATAATGATAAAATGACAAGCTTTCCTTTTTCCTTTCTTAGGTAAACACAATGATCCTCATTGATCATTTCAAAATCATAAGATAATATTACTTCATTAAATCTTATGTTCCATTGTCTTGACGCTTGCTTTAGCCCATATATAGACTTCCGAAGTCTACAAACTCTTTTCTCTTGACCTTCAGCAACATAACCTTCTGGTTGTACCATATAGATTTTTTCATCAAGATTACCATTAAGGAAAGCCGTTTTTACATCCATCTGATGTAATTCCATGTCATATTGTGCTACTATAGCTAGGATGATACGTATTGACACAAACTTCACAACTGGGGAGAATGTTTCTTCAAAATCAATACCCTCCATTTGGGTATATCCTTTTGCAACTAATCGAGCTTTGTATTGGTTAATTGATCCATCTACTTTCCTCTTTACTTTGAGAATCCACTTATTCCCAATAGCCCTTCGGCCTGGAGGAAGATCGACTAAATCCCAAACTTGATTCTTTCTCATTGACTCCATTTCTTCATCCATTGTAATTTTCCATTCTTTTCTAACTAAGCTGCTCAAAGCTTCCTCAACTGTTCGATGTTCCTCATCATCAACTGGGAGAACCATCAATGCCTCATTCTCAATATCAAACCTTCTCCGAGGAATAATCAGACGACTACTTCTTCGAAGGTTAGACTGTTGAGAAACTGACTCATTCAGTGGCAAATTACTCCCACTCGGTTGACTAGGTTCAGGCATCTCCTGATTTGTTGATAAAGGAAAATTATCCTCCTCCTCTAACTCATATAGAGGAATTGTCTTATCAACTTCACCTCGTGTTGGGAACTCAGTTTCTAGAAAAGTAGCATCTCTTAACTCTATTTCAGAGATGGTTCCATCTTTTCGCTCACCAATAAAAACATAACCCTTAGAAGTCTCAGAGTACCTTATAAAGATACACTTCTTACCTCTAGGTCCTAATTTTCCATATTCGTGAGTCTTATCATGAACGTAGGCAGCTGACCCCCAGGATCTCAGATTACTCAAATCTGGCTTTCTGCCTGTCCAACGTTCATGTGGGGTAGATGGAACTGACTTTGAAGGCACTTTGTTAAGTATATAGGTCGCAACTAATAATGCATCTCCCCAAAAGGAGATTGATAAATTAGCCTACATCATCATAGACTTAACCATTTCAAAAAGAGTCCTATTTCTTCTTTCAGCAACCCCATTTTTCTGTGGAGTTCCAGGGATAGTTAGTTGTCTAATAATCTCTTTCTCATTACACATTGTCTTGAACTGATCAGACAAATATTCTCCTCCACGGTCAGTGCACAAGGTTTTAACCTTACGTTCCAATTGATTCTAAACTTCATTTAAGTAACGAATAAAGCAATCCAATGCTTCAGATTTATGAGAAATCAAATACACATGACCAAAACGTGTGAAGTTATCGATAAATGTAATGAAATAAGAACTCCCATTTCTAGCCTTCACATTCATTGGACCACAAATATCCGAATGAATTAATTGCAATGGTGATTCAGCCCTAATAGCCTTACCAAATGGTTTTCTAGTCATCTTTCCCGCAAGACAATGCTCACATATAGACAAGTTAATCTTAGCATGAGTGCCTAATAGGCCCTCCTTAGCTAATCTATTCATTTGTTCTTGTCCTATATGTCCCAATCTAGCATGCCAAATTTCATCATTAACATCAGCATTACTAGGAAGAGCAATGTTTGAAAAACAACTATCATTATTATTTGGTTCCTCATCAAGAACCATAAAACCACTTGTTACAAAACTATACCCAATTAACACAGAGTTAATTCGAAGTTCCACACAACGGCTATAAAAATATACATTGTAACCTAAATCAAGAAGACAAATGACGGAAACCAGATTCCGTCGAATCTCAGGAGCGTACAGGACATCATATAGAAACAAGGTGCCTCCACCACGTAGGTTGAGCTTGCAAGTGCCAATTCCTTTGACTTCAATTCTTGCATTGTTTCCCACATATATCCATTTGTTGCCAGCTGGTACCCGATGGTACTCCACATATGTAGCTCGATCACGAGGTACGTGGTTCATTGCTCCTGAATCTACAATCCACAAAGGATACGAATCAGCTAACAACACTGTACTTGCAACATATTGCTCGTGGAAAGAAGACAAAGATGGATCTACCTTTTTAGGCTCAACACACTCCCAAGCAAAATGACCCTTCTTGCCACAGTTGAAGCAAGTCAACTTGCTCCTAGGTTTTTGTCCATTTTTCTTTCCTTTCTTCTTGATTTGGTTTTTCGCAGCAACAACATTAGCCTCCTTTCCTTTCCCCTTTCCTTTCTTGAACCACTTGTTCTTATTCTTGGAATTAGAACCTTCAGCTACAAAAGCTTGACCCGAAATCCTTGTGGATTCAATCCTTTCTGCCTCAAGTTCCACATGGCGTGAGACATTAGTGAAAGTCTTGATACTCTCACTATGGGCCAAGTTCTATTTCATCGTTTCCCAAGAATCAGGAAGGGAACGGATAACTGCCTGAACCTGTTGTTTATCGGTCAACGTATAACCAGCAGTCTTAAGCTCTCGAATCATGTTACCCATCTCCCTGAGATGTTGGGCTATGGTAACATTCGAGCGCTTTTTACAACTATCAAACTTGATAGTTAGCTGACGGAGCTTACTCAGACTAACTCTACTGTACTTCTCTCTAAGGGCTACCCAGACAGCATGAGTCGATGGTAATGGCTCATATTCAAACACCAGGTCATCCACCATTGAACTAATCAATATTCCCTTAGCAACGGAGTCCTTCCTTTTCCATGCCTTATAGGCATCAAGGTCACGTCTATGCTGTGCTGAAGAACCATCAACCGGTTTCTCCATAATTTGGTTTACAGCCTCTAGAACTTCTTGTTCCTCAAGAACATATTGTATCTTGAGGTGCCAGATTTTATAGTTATCCCCATATAATTTCTCACCCTTATTGAGTTCAGCTATGATGTTTTTAGTTGTTATGATCTACATAAATAAACAAATTATTTATTATTTCAGTGTAATTCATATATGTGCAACTATTTATTGACTCAGTGTAAATTAGAGTTAGTTTACAAAATCAAGTGATAACATTATTTCCACTCATCATTTGTATGTTCTAATCTAATCAACACTGATCAATTATATTACACATATCCTAACTAATGAACGAATCATTTAATATGAACAAATCATATTTATATGAACTAATCATATCATGAAATGAACTAATCATTTCCAAGTTAGTTAACATATAACAAAACTTTTCATTATTTAATTATATTCGTACAAAACGAAAGAAATTATTACATGACTCAAAAATCAAACGAGATGACACTGTTCGTACATAACGACAGTAAACAGAACACTAATAACCTATCTAACTAGATAGGCCAGCACTGCTCCCACTAGGACAAACACTAGTGTAGCAGCCAACACTGTCCTTATTAACCTGGACTTATTTAGGATAATCTCAGATGAGGCAGCTTCAGGATTCTCTATCAGATTCATTTCTGGATCTTCCTCGAGCATCTCCTGGTCCTCTTCAGACTCTTTAGGCTCTTCTTCACCCATATGATGAAGTAGTTCCTCGATCATCGAACAATATGTGACACCCTTCCCTTCCACATAGTTTGCTATTATCTTGGGATACTTGCAATGAATGCATCAATGCCCGGATCCTAAGCGTCAGATCGAAACTCTTTTGCTCAAGTTTCAAAATAGTTTATCCGGTCCCATGTTCGCGACTCATGACATGCACTTATACTTCTATTCGAATCTCCCTCCTAGGTTCGGTTACCATGGATGTCTTTAACCGGAAAAATTGAATTTAAATAAGTCGGTACAAAATTAACAAAACCAGTTTAATTCAATTTATACAGGCATACCATCATTATAAATCAAGAAAAACAAATCTTCTCGATTTTCAGGAGTTTAAGTCGACTGACCCATTAGAACGGTTAATCAGGAGTCCGGATGTTAAACTTAGTCTAATTACCTTATTAGAATTAATCTAATTGGACCTTTGTTCTGTTATCGTTTAAGCCCATTTGAGTCAACCTCAGACTTATTGATCAAACTTAGGTCCGTTTGATTCATCCAATGCCCATTGGATTAAGTCTGACCCATTAGAACAAATCTAATTTTTTTTATAAAATCTGATACACCAGAACTAATCCGGTCATATTTGATCAACCCAACTTCTGTAATCAAGATCACCCTAATTAATTCAATAATAAACTGAACTGGTTAAACCAACAAATAATTTAAACCAGCTTTAGGTATCATCGAATCAAATTGGTCTGCCTAAATCAATTAATAATTTAAACCAGATCTGGGTTTGATTGATCAAGTTGGTAGGGTTCTATTTTCGGTAAATTGAACCATAAATTAATTAAATATTTTTATTTATTAATTAAATACATATAGATATATATTATTAATTAATAAATAAATATTTAATTAAATTTTAGGCACAGTTCGTGATGAAGAAAAAAAATTAAAATTATGCATGCAATTTTTTTCTTCACGTTTTTAGTTTTTTTTCACAGTTTTCATCAAAAGAACTGTTCATGCCTTTTTCACTCTTGAATCGATTCATGCCTGCTCTTGAATCGATTCAAGTGCATGCAAAAAATAAAAAATGCAACTCACTGTGATTCGTAAAATGCCACTGTTCATGCATTTTTTTTCTCTTTAATCGATTCAAATGCAAGTTTTTTCACTGTGCTTCGTCAAAAGCACTGTTCATCGATTAAAAATTTCAATTGATTAATGAATCGATTCAATACTATGCGCGATTTTGAATCGATTGAATTACATTTCAATCGATTCAATTCAATTGAATTGATTGATTAATCGATTTAATTGATGAACATTATTCACTGCTCATCGTCTTCTTTGCGACAGAAGAAGAAAAACGCGAGTTTTTTCGCGTCGATTTTCATGCTTTCAAATCTAGCACGCTCTGATACCATTGTTGGTAGTTTTGAGAGCATGAAAACTAAAACGAAGCAATTAAAATAATACGGTAACCACTCACATTGATCTCCTGAAGAACCGCAACCAAAGACGCCGATCGATGAAGAAATTGCCGCTGTCGGAAACACGATCACAGAGTAACCGGAAAGCGCTTCAAGGTTCACGAGCCAAATCCCAGCCTCTGGATGCTCTCCCTTTGCTCTCTCAGATCACCTTCGTTGCTCCTCTGCTCGCCTCTCGATCACTTGCTGGCTGTTCACCCTCGATGCTCCTCTGATAACCTCGATCGCTTGCTCGCTCTTCACCTCCTCCAATCACGATTGCTCTTGGACGCCATCTTATATAGCTAGCAAAACATTGGTTACCAACCGATGCTTTGATCGCTAGCTTTCAATGGAGGAAGATGAAGGATCGGCACCCCTTCATCTTCCCGACATTGCAACTGATGCAACGTCTAACACTTCCTAGTTGGCAAGATCCAAGCACCTTGAGATGTAGTACCGCCCCTCCTATGCTTAAGTCAGCGATCAATCAAAGAAGGAAGAAAAAGAAGAACGAAAGATGAAGAAGAAAATTAATGGAAAGGAGTCGCCTCCGCTTGCTAGAATAAAAAAACCAACCTCTAACTTACCTCTTCTAGTGTTTATATTGTTGTCAAAAAGCATCTTCACGTCACATGTCATGCGCCCCTCTACTTTTTCCTACGAGTTAGTTAAGACGAGCCTTCTAACTATCTGTTACACCCTCCTCCATTCATTAATTATCACATATTCATTAAAACCCTCTTCTAGTGTTTGGTACTGAAATTTCTCTTTCTTTGCATGACAGGTCGAGCATCTGGGAAGACATGCAAGGAGTGTTCCATTACTGAAGGAGAAACACCCGTGACTTCTTTAGGCGTCCAGGCAAAGACATCATTATTTTTCTTTAGGCACTGAACCAGCTCGGTTTTCAACATAGGATCAAGATCGACCGCGACATAGGTAGTAGCTTCAGGTTGACCGGTCTGTATCTGGACCTCCTCCTTTTCCTCATAGATCAGAACAGGTGGCTTCTCTTGAATGGCATTGACCTCCATTCTTTGAATTTTTCGAGCTATACTAGCTTCAGTCCAGGCGATCTCCACATAACATGTACGGGTTGTCTTCTGATCACCCGAACTTCCCCGACCTGGTCATCAACAGGAAATTTAATTTTTTGGCAGAAAGTAGAGACGACCACCCTAAACTTATTTAGGGTCGGTCGACCCAGTATCACATTATAGGCAGATGGAGCATCCACCACCATGAAGTGAGATCTTCTTGTTCTCATTAGGGGCTCTTCCCCTAAAGATATGGCCAACTTTATTTGTCTGAGTGGTTGTACCTCATTACCAGTGAATCCATATAAAGGAGTCACCATCTGTTGAAGTTCGCTCGGGTCAATCTGCAGTTGATCAAAAGCTTTTTTGAAGATAATATTTACAGAACTACCAGTATCTATAAAGGTACGATAAATAGTATAATTGGCTATCACAGCCTTAATTATTAATGCATCATCATGGGGTATTTCTATTCTCTCGAGATCTTTGGGCCCAAAACTGATCTCTGGATCGGCTACTCTCTCCATGCCGCACCCTACAACATGGATTTCGAGTCTTCGTTCATGTGCTTTTCTGGCCCTATTGGAGTCTCCATTAGTGGGCCTGCCCGTGATCATATTAATGTTTCCCCGGGCGGCATTGCTTCTATTCTCTTCTTGTCGGGCGATCGTGGCCTCAGGCTGAGTCTTCTCAGGCACCTGAATCGTACCGACCGGGGTTGGTAATACACCTTGTTGAGGCTCAACCGGGCGATATTCTAACTTGAGTGGACTTTGCTGCCTGGGATATTGTTGCTGATAGTAATTTTGTCTCTGATATCGATCCCTATTTGCTCTTTTATTTTTCAAAACAAAATAGTCTTCTATGTGATGACTGCTGGACTTGTGATAAGTGCACCATATTCTTGGTGCCTCTTGCTATATCTCCACATGTTGTACTGCTTGTGGACGATACTCTAGATGACGATGGGGCAGATGAACTACTCGAGGTCCCCTCGGTGGAGGAACAGGAGCGGGGGCCTTCTCCTTAACAGAGGCAGGAGAAAAAGTAGTACCTTCTTTTCTGCGCGCAGCCTGAGCTTCTTCAATATTAATAAACTCAGTGGCACGTTCAATTAAGGAGTCAAAATTGGCAGGGGGATTTCTCACCGGATCTTTAAAGAAATCATTATCATTTAAGTCTTGAGAGAAAGCACTTACTAATATTTCCGTGGTAGCATTGGGCACATCAATAGCTACTTGATTGAATATTTTAATATAGGCTCTGATGAACTCCTTAGATGCTTGTTTAATTGAAAATAAGCTCCAGGAAGTTTTGTGATACCTCTTGTTGCTGGAAAAATGGTGCAGGAAAACCTTCTTGAAATCCTTAAACTTTCGGATAGATTTTTCCGGCAATCTCTTGAACCAACGTTGCGCAGCTCCTCCGAGTGTTGTAAGGAAGATCCGACACTTCACCCCATCAGAAAATTGTTGTAATAATGCTACATTCTCAAATTTCAACAAATGATCCTCTGGATCTGTAGTCCCAATATACTCGTCGATCTGTAGATTTTGATACCGCTTAGGAAGCGGATCATCCAGTACACTTTGGGAAAATGGAGAAATGACTCTTTCCGGCGAGCTATCACTAGCTACCATCATCTTAGCTTTGCGCTTTTCTTTGTCTGGCGCCTCGCAAGAGGATTCCTGAAATATAGGCCTTCGTCCTCCCTGCTCAAAAGGAGTACGAAGGAAAGCTCAAGGGCGCCTAGTCGGAGAAGTAGCAGCCGGAGGGAAATATACATGATCTTCTTCTTCCCGCTCCTTTCCCTTCCGATGCTCAGTAGTCGAAATCGTCAGGTTATGAGCTACTGGCAGGGTAGCTCTAGTATGAGTTTGTTGTTGTTGTTGCTGTTGTTGTAAAGCTTTCTGCACATGAGTATTTATGAGGAAATCCAGATCTTCACGACTAATGGTGAGTAAGTTTGATTTTCCAGTGTCTTCCATCTCACAGTCTCAGATTCAGGTGAAGTTCCCACAGACGGCGTCAAATTTGATCCTGTCTGAGAAGCCTGACAAAACGGAAAGCTAGGAGAAAACCTACTACTGATGAAGAATAATACTTGTAAAATACCAATCCGAGAAACCCAAAGTGGATCTAGGAGAATGAAGTCACAGAATGCCCTCCTTATGCGAAGATCCAAAGACGAAAGGAAAGCTTTAATGAAGAAAATCGAGATCTGGAGCTTCCAAGGCTTCCTGCACACAAGAGATCAACTAACACTATTGTCAGTGACCTAAGACCGGGGTGGGAATCCCTGGCTAGGCCCTCCGACGCTCAAGTCAGTGATCTCTCTTTTTGTGTGGAAAACCAGAAAGAAGAAGAAGATGAACAGTAATTGAAAACTAGGGTTGTGAGTATGAGCATCAACGTGAGCATACCTGACCAACGGAGAGGATTCCCCTTTTTATACCACTTCATATAACCTCCGTAGTCATGAAGTGGACCCCGGTTTGTTAGAATTTGTTATAAGATAACGTAAGCCACGTACTTGCAGAAAATAGTTTTTAAGGAATCTTTTTTGTACCCCAGATGTACCTTCTTTGTCGCCTAGTATCTGCAGAAGAGTCTAGAAACATTCTTTCCGCTAAGTTAGTCAACCTGTTATATGATTACATGAAGCAGATATTTTCATAAGCTATTCATAAATATCCTCAAAATGTTTATTCTCGTCCTGTCCTATAAGTTATATTTTATCACCCCTGCTTGGTTATCCTGTCTCCACTATATTGTGGACAGCCCGATATTATACTATGTTTTGTATTGGTCGGGATTGACCCTAGGTTTTGTACAGGCGGGTTATTATTTTTATTTAACACATGTCCTCATCGTCCGATAATATATTATAAATCCTGTACGGTCTTGTAGTTGCTCATTCTCGGATGATCATATACATCCACCCGATATTAGTCTATATTCGCATGTGCTAGCTCAGACAATCCCGACCGATATTGGTCTTTCTTTCTTAAGGTATATCCCGGCCGATATTAGACTACCCTTCTCAAGATGTACCCCGACCGGTATTAGCCTATCTTTTCTTTAAGGTATTATCCCGGCCGATATTAGCCTACCCTTCTCAAGATGTACCCCGACCGGTATTAGCCTATCTTTTCTTTAAGGTATTATCACGGTCGGTGTTGGCCTATATTTTCTTAAGTGTGTTACCCCGTCCGGTATTTGCCTATATTTCCTTAAGCATGTTGTCCCAGACGATATTGTCCTATATTTTCTTAAGCCCGATATCCCGGCCAATATTTACATTGATTAATTCTGCTATCTCTTTTCTTTCCCCTTTTCACCGGGGACCTACTAAACCTAACCCATATCATCACCGATAAACCCAACTTTTCCCGTAGTATGATTTGGGTTAGGTGATCATATGCATCGGTTGGCTAGGGTGCATCTATTAAGCCATATGTACAAAATCAGTTGGTTAAGTTGTTCATACTAGATGAATTATTAGGTTGATAGACATACTAATTGGGTGACTTATCCTCTGTTTGGATGAGGTGAGGGAAGATTCATTAATGGAAGAGAAAAGGAAGACAAGGGAGGAAAAGGGAGAGGAAGTAAAATATTTATTTTACCCTTGTTTGGGAGGGAGGAAAGGTTCATTCGGGAGGAAAGAGAAGAGAATAAAAGTTAAATATATAAAATTACAAAATATCCTTTTTTTCTTTAAATAAATATGCATGTGAAAAAAAATAAGTATAAAATTAAAACAATTTCTCCTTACCCTTCCTTAGAGCATCCACATCAGCTACCCTATCTAAGTATTTTATCCTAAATTTTGGATAGAGTAGCTAAAAAACCTTTGTATCAGCTACCCTATCTATTCTCTAAATTTATATTGATGAATAGTTATTTTCTAAATTTAGGGAATGAAATCTCTACCCTAAAAATAAAACAAAATTTCTTTTTAATCTCTCTCCTTCCACTCATTCATAAATATAATAATAAAAATAGAAGAAAGAGAAGAAAATAATAAAAATTGAAGATAATGGAAATTTTAGAGTAGTTGATGTAGTGTGTAGTAAAAAGTGATTGTCTAAATTTAATAAAGTGAGTCATTTACCCTAATGGTCAGTTTACTTGGGAGAGTGGAAACCAAAACTAAGGAAAAGTTTTCGTGGTGTAAAAGTTTTCATCATTTATTTCATTCAAATTTTCAGATGGAAAAGAAATGCAATCCATCAACGGATGATTTTGGAGCAAAAATTGATCACCTCAAAATCGAACGGAAAGCAACATATGGAAAAAAAATGATCCATGTACCCTTTTTCATTTACAAAATTACACCATATACCAAAAAATGGCGCATGTACCCTTTTTAACTAATAAAATTACACCATGCACCTAAAAAATGACGCATGTATCTTTTTTATTTACAAAATTACATTGCATGTATCCACCTTCCTCTATCAAGATAAACAAACATGTAAAGGAAAGGATTTCTTCACCCTTTCTCTTCTCTTCCTCCGAGGATAATTTTCTATCATAAATTCCTTTCCCTTCCTAATCCGTGCTTTAGAGTAAACATACATTAAATTTTAGATATAAAGATAGAGAAACTGATGTGGATGCTCTTACACCTCAAATTGGGGTGTAAGGAATATGGCTGATTCCCGAGCATGCAAGGGTAAGCTTTACCCTTCTCTCCCCTTCCTCTCCGTAATTCACTCCCTCCCAAATAATGGTCAAAATTATCCTTCCCCCTATTTTTCCTTCCCTCTCCTTCACTCACCTCCTCCCAAACAGAGAGTTAGTGTCCCAATTGGATGATTAAGATTGTTGGTATTACAAAAGCGATTTTGATCGTTAGAGGAGAGGGGTGAATAGTATACCTACAATAAAATTTAAATTTCTCTTACTAACGACTTAGTAAGGACACACACATTAAACAAAAAATAAAAACAAACATAAAAGTAAGGACACAATCATTTACTTGGTTCACAACCCCCCATGGGGCTATGCACAATTTAGCGCATGTCTACTTACCTTCTTCTCTTCAGGAAAGTACAGGAGGTGGAGAAACCTCTTACAGTAGTTGAGTACAAGAAGACTAATTAAAGCTTTGCAAAACAAAAAGAGTTTTGTAGTTGTGTGTCGTGTTTTTTAATAGAGCTCCTCGCCTTCTTTTATAATCTCTGATCGAATTGCTAACGTAGCTCATTGGTCGACTGAATAGGTTGTTTAATCCATAGGAAATTAATGATGTGGCAAATAAGGCTTATCCACTCGACGATCCTTGCTCATCCCTTTGTTAATGTGACATCAATTCGGTTAACCTTATCACTAATTAAGGTTGATTGAAACTTATCAGCTTCATATGACTTTTCAAACTTGTTGTCATGTGTCCTTCAGTCGTTGATCTTTATCTACGGTCACTCGATCCCGCTTACATTGGATCTCAGCTATTGGATTAATGTCCATGAGGCTTTCAGTCGCCTGATCTTGTTATCCGATCAATTGATCCATCTCAGTCGATATCTTGTAAACATATAATATTTATCCACTGCTTTGGTCAATCGAACCACTAGTCTAGTTGATCAGAAGATTTGGTTAATTGGAAACTCTTTTTCGGTTGCTCGAACTTCCTAACCCAATCGACTACCCCTGAGTTTACCTAGAGTTGTGTCTATCCTCATCTGGTTACAATTTACTCTACTCTTGTCTCACAGTTTACCTTGTGCATGCTTCCTCTCGACTTCTCGCCCTCAAATGCCGGAGTACTCTTTCGCAGCTTCTCGCCCCTCGGATGCACCCAGTCCGTCAGTTCCTTTCTCGTGCCATCCTTCTTGCACGCTCGTGTCTTCTATCAAGGTCCACCATCTCCAATGCTTCTTGTCCTTTCCGGTCCCTCGGGTGTCTCATATCACCTTTCACCTCACTTTATTCTAACTTGAGTTATAGGGTACTTGTGTGTTCTCCTAAATTCTTGTACATTTAGATACACAAGTTAGTGACACAAGCAAGACCTAACTTAGACTAGTTTTACAACACATCAAAATAGTCATTTTTCAAACTACTTGGGTTCTAACGAAGAGTACTCGTTGAGCTAGCTAGATTTATGGGGTGAGCTCATTTGGGGCAAATGAATAGGTGGGTGTTAAATCACTTCATTTAAAGTGAAGGAGATAAAGCATATTCATTGTAACACATATCACATGGCCTTACCAAGTCACTGGAAACTGTGAGAATAAACTATTAGAATCCATTAATTGTAAGAGATAAGACATGAAATTAGTGTGTTAAAGCATTTAGTCAAAGCGAACGAGATTAGGTACAACATGTATCATGTGGCTGGCTTTGCCAATTGTCATGATGAAAATCTTCAAATGAAATTAGGGTGGGAATAAACTACTAGAATTCATAAAATGCAAGCGTGAAATTAGGGTGGGAATAAACTACTAGAATTCATAAAATGCAAGCGATGAGGCATAAAGTTAGGGTGTTAGCTAGAGCACTTGAGTCTTGACCTCAAACAAACGAGATAAGGCATGTTTGTGAAAACACATATCACGTGTCTTTAATTTGATACGTGGATGAAAAACGGTATACTATTAGTGTAGGAATAAACTATCGAAATTCATTAAATGTAATAAAGCATGTGTATGATAACACGTAAACGAAAACTTAGCAAAATTAGGGTCAGAATAAATTCCACTAGATAAAATTAGAGTGTTAATATAATGCATGAGTGGCCTTGTGAGGTTGATAATGAAACTTGATGAAATTACAGTGGACATGAACTACTAGAATTAATAAGATATCAAAGAATAAAATATGAGAGACATTTTCAGGATATTTTGCAAAATGGATATAGAAGAACTAAGAATGACATTTGCAATCTTTCTTTAGCAATTTGAAAAGGAGAAATGCAAATTGAATGATTCTTAGAGTGCAAAAATTGTTTATGCATTAAAAATGATTGGTGCATTATCAATGAAAAACAATCAACATTTATCCATGATTACTTAATGAATTGTTCACATCTTCTATATAATCTATATATAAATTAGTACACAAAACAAAGATTTAATTATGTACAGCAAGAGTATGTATAAATGTATATGAGTAGCAAGACCAAAAGGTCCTGAAGCCAGTTCTATACTAATCAAACGCTTATAATCAACTAAAAATCTCTCATTCATCAGTACTTCCACATGTTATCCCAATCCAAGGCCGCTCCAGAGGAAGAAGGATCGACAATGAAGCCACTGTAGTTCCTCGAGGATGATGATATCTCGGCTGCGGCGTTGAGGTCGGTGCTCTGGCCGGTGTCCTGCGAACGGCAGCAGCCACCCATTGACATGGACTGGTTCGAGCTCTGCTCCATCTTGCAACGTCTCCTGATGGATGCATCAAGGTGGTTGTTATTTGAGGCCGTCGTCGTCAGCAAAGAGGAATCCTGGTGATGCAAGTAGTTGTGGGCTGCGGAGCTCAGATTCTGTACGGGGTCGAAGACAACATTAAGTTGAGGTGGATTTGAGCTCAGAAATGGCAGGTCTTCCATGGCTATTATTGGGTAATTGGAAGGGATATCCATACGAGGAGGCAAAGTGGAGGAGTCAAATAAGAAATCATCTGAAGCCAACTCTGATCCAAGAGTACTTGTTGTTCTCTTCGCTCCTCCTGTGTTCTTGTGGAAGACCCTACACACAACCCATTCTTCCTGCAATCATCAAAAGTCAAGATTTCTGAGATTGTTTCAGAAAAAGATATGATTAGTTGGGAAAAGAAAAGTAGTAGTAGTAGCAGTCGTGGTGCCTTTGATGTAGATCTAGAGAAATTATTAGGGAATGGGGATTTGCTTTCCAGTCTGAACTCATGCATGACCCAATTACTCTTCTGGCCTCTAGGTGCCCTTCCTCTGTAGAAGACAAGGGTCTTCTTCATGCCCACAAGGACTCCTCTGCCCCTGTAGATCTCCTTGTCCTTGCCTGTAGCTTTCCAGTAGCCAGCCTTTGTGGCCCTGTTGGTTCTCATCCCTGTAGCGTACTTCCTATCTCTCTGGCAAAAGAAATACCATTCCTTCTCCCCCATCTTTGCCTTGCCTAGGGTGCAAAAACATGCATATACATATCGACTCAAAATTATATACATCTATAATGAAAACAGATGAGGTAAGAAAATTGAGTAATTACTTGGGAGATCCCATGGCTCACACTTGTTGAGGTTAACCTCTCCTATGGCCCTCGCAGAGAAGGTTTGGTCGACGACCTTCGGCGTGAGGTAGTAGCTGATGATCTCCTCGTCCGTGGGGTGAAACCTGAAGCCTGGAGGCAGCTCCATGCAATCTTCTTCCATGCCACTAAATCTACCTCCAAATTCTTGCAAGAGATGAGAAAATAACAATCAAGAAGAAGAGTTTTGGAGGAAATTAATAATTAAGAGCGCAAATTGCGCTGTGAGGTCGAGGTGGAGTTAAGAAAAAAGAACATAGAGGAGAGGTGGTGCCTTATATAGAGGGACAAGAAGGGAGTTACGTTGAGTTCCCCTCCAAGGCAATTAAGGTCCGTGCCATTGAAGTCACTTCAGCGACAAGCCTCGCCATTGCTGCAAACATATATAATTGCCTGAATTATGGGTTAATCCTGCGATTCTTATCAGGAACAGAATCTACTGTGTTTATTAATTAATTAATTAGCTAGTCGTCTTTTCTTGGAGGGAATAAAGTATGCTAAAAAACAGCCCTGATTTTCTGATCTCTATCTCTTTCTCTCTCGAGGCTGCAAGAAAGCTGCAGAATGTTATTGTTATTTTGATCTTGATGGATAATGTGATCAAAGTGTCGTTAATGATTGAAGGAGGAGAACGATGAGGGGGAATATAATTAATGGATTGTCCATTCACTTTGTAGCTGAGCTAATTATGGCAAGTCCTTGTTCAGGGCATCGACATATGGCAAAAACTTGGACATAAATACAGGCACTGTTTTAAAAACCAGACGCATAAGAGAATCAGTGGGTCAGTTCGTCTTCGATCGAATTTGTGCGTTAGCAATTAAAGGCATATATCTCAATGCTTAACTCTTGTCGTGTTAACTAAAGAGTGGCAAATGCCAAAGAATAATTAGTATTTTGTAGTTAATTATTAAGTTAACGATCGATAAACTTTAAGATGGTGATACAAAAACTGACCACTTTAAAACTTTTTAGGAGGTATCTATGGTTATGGCTATAGAGATGGTGCAAAAAGAGTGTTGAGCGCTAAATTGTGAAAAGGGGTAAATCATTGGCACGTGTCCAGTTGATAATAAGGATAATGCTCAGCTCAGCTCGGCTTAAGGTAGAGCCGAACGCGTTCGGTCACGCTGTTCTCGAGGAAGACGGCCACGCCATCTCCCGAAAAGACACGGTTTCCGGCGGGGACCACCGGCTTCGGATAGCCGGGAAAACCGGTAGCGGTGGCGCGGCTTCTGCCGGAAGCCCCATCCGCTGCCGCCTTCTCCTCCTCCACGCGTGTCTTACGTGTGTATTAATTACGTTAAAAAACCTTTCGGCTTAATTAGAATTAATTTCTAATCTTAACTGGGATTAAGGTGGAGTTGGGTTCTTTTTTAAAAATTAGAATCATAATATTACGGGATGAGAATGAGTATGAGTATAAATATCACTCTTAAAAATAATATTTATTAAATATTTTCTATAACTTAAATTTTCTTTTTTATTTTTAGAGGAAATAAAAGAAAAAAATAAATGTAAAAGAAAGTTGAATATGAGAAAAAAAATATGATGAGAGATGATGATATAAAAAAGTGTTATGAGAGAGAAAATGTGATGAGAAAAAAATGAAGAGAGAGAAAATGAAAAAAGAAAGCGGAGAAATTGAGGAGAGAGAAAATATGAAGAGAGAGAATAATGAGAGAAAAAATATGATGAGAGAAAATGAGAAGAGAGTGTATGATGAGAGATTGAGAAGAGAGAAAGCATAATGAAAAAGAAAGTATGATGATTGAGAATGATGAGAAAGAAAGCATTGTGGCAAAAGGTGAATACGCTCGCCCCCAGCGCCCCCGCCAACCCGTCCAAAGAACAACACGGAGTAGGTAAATCACGGGCGGCTACTAGCCTTTGGAATAGTGATTAACACATAAGGGAGGTATTTACCTCGACTTTGTCGAGATTGAACCCCAGACCTCATTGTGGCAACACCTCATACGCTAGCCACTAGACCCATCTGAGGGGACATGATGAAAAAGAAAGCATGATGATTGAAAATGATGAGAGAGAAAATGTGATGAGAAAAAATAAGGAAAAAGTATGTGATGGGATAAAAAAACATAATGAGAGAGGATGAGGAGAGAGAAAGTTTGATAAAAGAGAATGAAGAGAGAGAAAGTGTGCTAAAAGAAAATGAGGAGAGAGAACATGTGATCGGAGAGAATGCATGATGAGAGAGCAACAGATAGAGAAAGTAAGATGAGAGAGAATAAGGAGAGAAAAAGTGTGATAAAGAGAAAGTGTGATAAGAGAATGAGAAGAGAAAAAGTAAAATATAAGAAAAATTAAACAAATATATTAAGGGTATTTTCGTCCAAACTTTAATTCTTATTCTTATTCTTATTCTCGTCAAAATCCAAGGGAGACGATGAATTTCATCAATACTCAAGTTTTTAAATTTTATTATAAAATCTTCATTCAATTCTCATCAATCAAATACAAAATTTATGAAGAAATCCAATTCTCCATTCCTATACACATACCTATGTACCAAATGCCACTTAAAATTTTCTAATTGTCTAGAACGATCATGAAGCTCTCATTAATTAGCCAGTTTGATTCTTTTTTCTGTCGAATAAGAAATCAAAATATATGGTCATATTTTCCATAAAATTAAGCTATGCACGCATTGGTTTGCCCATAAACGGGTTAATAGTTACGAACCAATTAATTAATTAATTAATTAAGAAAAGATTGGGCGTTGAGGTGTACTTGTCACCAAAGCCTCGCTTAGTTAATTCCTTTGCATGGAATAGTGTTAAACTATTAGAAAACAATGGTTTTGAGCTTTGAGGTGTACTAGGAGATAGTAATTCCCCCACGTAAAAATCCCTATTAAATCTGTCATTTTCAAATTAATTGGCCAACCCATGAAATATCTTATATTACTTCATATATTATATGTGAAATTTTTGATGAGGTCATGAGCAGTCGCCTCTATTAATTGGACACCCCACTGAAAAGCAACGTTAACGTACTGCAGATCCAATCTAGATAAAACGTCTAATGTCAAAACAAAAAATCTAGATAAAAGTGAGATAAAAGTGGGGTTTAGTTAGAAATCTTAAGGCATGCACCAATGGACGTAACTTCATGCAAATTCAAAGCGTGGATGCATGCAGAGCACGGGAATTGAGATGACGTTGATGCACGTTGTGGTGCGACAGGCCGCATGCGTATCGATGCGTATAAATTGTCAGAAAGTCAACGATCTCAATTTTTTTTTAATCCGATATATGGATAGTTCAATTAATTTCGGAGATGAATGACCTTTTCGCTAATTTGTCCATCGGATACATTCAAAAACGCAACGGTTCCTCATCCAGTAATCAGCTTTGTCCAAGTTTTCGAGCATTGCAAACGTAAATTGCCCTTCATGACAATCAAATCCGGATTTTATTCACGTTCACCTTTAATTTTATGGACTAAGTTTCCACTCAATTCTCAGATTTCATGTCCACTCGGTTCATGGGTTTCATTTTCGTTCACCTTCAATTTCACGGGTTATATTCCCGCTCAATTCTCGGGCTCAGCACTTGCCTCGTTCTTTGTTTCATTAGTACTTGTCTCATTCAACACTCATTCAATACTGTTTTTTTATCGCTCGATAATTAGCATTTTGATGTATTATTTTGACTCTTATAGTTAATATTTTTACCCTCTCATATGCTTAATTCCATATTTATATCATATTTTACTAGTTGAGATTTATTTGGAGCATTGATGTAATTTTTCATATATTTTCTAGATTTTTATCTAAAAAGGTGCATCTTATTTTGTAGGGAAGCAATCTAGGTCGTTGATAGAGATCTAGAGCATCCTGGATCATTCATCCAGATTGGAAGTATCTAGATCGTTGATCATGAATAAGTAATCTAACGGTTCATCAAGAAGTGAAGCTCCAAGTCCAATTTCAAAAGCCCAACTCATACAAGAGCTCAACTTTACTTCCTCTTAATGGATTTGATCAATCTCACTCCTCTCATCAACCCAAAACCCAAAACCCAAAACCCAAAACCCAAAAACCAAAAATCCAAAATTCTACTAAGAAACTTAATCCTTCTCTACCTCATGCACAATTTGTAGAGGGAGGACCCCACAGGTCATCCGAGATGGTAAGTGGTGGCATGCTTGCCACATGAGGTCGCGGGGTCGAACCACAGGGCTGCCGGAGTGTAAATCCTCGGCCCCTGTGCAACTCACTCCACCACCACTTGCCTTCTTAGCTGTCATGATTTACCTCCCTCGTGATAGCCTGGGGTCGGGTGTGGCGGGGGCGCTGGGAGCGAGCGATTTCGCCTTTTGCCACACGATTTGGAGAGGGAGGGGGGACACATCGCACGAAGCTTCTAGCACGCGCGAAGCTTCGACGCTGCCTTCGACCCTTCTTCTTCCTCCTTCACCAACGGCCGGAAGCTACCTCTCCTCATTCACCGCCGCCAGTCGGACTTCCCTCACCTCTCCTCACATCCTCTCCATCTCCCCACCATCATCTCCTACCCGCGAATCCAGCCGCACTGCCTCTTCATCCAGAACACAGCCCGCCTCACACAGTCTCCATCCAACCGCGACATCTCCAAGATCCATTTCCAACAGCCCATACAGTTCATATCTTCATTCGGACTTTGGGGGTTCCCATCGCCGGGAAGCAGCAGCGACTTCCTCCAGAACCTATCAGCATCTCCATCTCTTGCAGTTTTAAACAGCCGCAATCGCATTTGGATTTATTCCTTCATTGTGTTGATTTGGTTAATACTTGTTTGTTTTCAATAGTTCTTGATGTTGGTTGATCTTTATTGATGGATTATTGTATTAGATCGGGTTTCTCATAGTTTAGATTTCCTGCATTAGGCTTAATCAGATGTTGCCTTTGATGTGTTCGATGAAATGCCCCTAAACACCCTTGACAGTTTATTAATGCATTTTAGTTCCTTAATTTCTTGCAATGCTTTGGTTGGTTAAATGTTAGTGATAGTTGTCCTTTGATTAAATGCAATTAGGATATATTAGCTTAGATTTCGTTACATGCTCTAAGTTTCATTCCATGCTTAGTTTCGTTAATGTTTTACTTCATGTTGCCTTTTATTTTCTGTAATTGTAGTTAAGTTAGACTTAGCCTTTAATTACTTGCATTATCTTTCGTTTACTAGATTAGGTTTTATTTAATGTCTTGCTATTTCATTCTCTAGTTTAATTCCGTTGATGGTGAAATCGTAGCCTAGAGCGACAATGCGTTGTGAGATCACTATTAATGGGTAGATGAATGTTATTCATTTCATTAGGGTAAATTTCATACTTGTTTTGTTATCTCATTTGTTAGGTAGAATCAAAACCCAAAACTCCCATTTCCATATCAAAAATCTAAAAACATAAATAACATATAATCCTATGGTTATCATTTTATCGTTACATTCATTGGTAAACGACTTGAGTTGACCATATGTTATACTAGCGTACATAGATTCGGTACTTAATTCTTTTGATATCGTATCACGACAAAAATGATCTTATCACTCGCTCATCATCGCTATCGTCATTCGATTAACATCGTTACTGTCACTTGCTCAACACCGCTTCCGTTGCTCGATCGTCATCGTCATAGATACGGGCTTGACATTACACGACGAACCCAGCGATCTGACTCTGTACTTAGAAGTGATTCAGCCTTTACGATGGACTATCTAGCAAATCGGGCTCGTGCCTTCTTCGACTAGACTTTAAGAGAAGGCTTATGATGCGAATGTATTGAGAGGACCTAAGGGAATTAGGGAGAAAGGGGAGGGTATTATGGTAAAATCATTGTTAGGACTTTTAGAGGAGGAGAGGCTTCAGCAAAAGAAGGGGGGAGGGGGTCTTCTTCTTAGTTTGAGGCTGTCGCCTTTGACACGTGATAAGGTGGTCGCCTACGACACCGTCCGCCGTCAATGCCTGTCGCCTCTATGACCATACCACCCCTCCTCTTTTCTTGTCTCCCCAGCCACCGCTGCCGCATCTAACAGTTGCCATCGCATCCAACGGATAAGCGACGCCCCCTCTCATCTCCTTCGTCGTCTGCGCCTCTTGCCACTTTTGTCGTCGATTGGACCATGTAGCCCTGCGCTGCCTCCTTCTTGCTCACGCAATCGGCCACCAGGACGTAGCTCGTACCCATCTCTCCTCATGTGAGTAGCAACCCTCTTTTCCTTCATGATCCTCATCCATGACCTCTTTCATCATCGACCAGACCTCTCCTCGCCCTCACCGTCATTATGGTTATTCCTGGCACCGGTCCTGCAACATCGTTGCCTCTCTGGTCGTTGTCGCTATCTCTCCGGCCACTGCTAACATCCTCAGAGCTGCCTCCATAGTTGTTGCCCTCCTAGTAGCCATTGCCTAGGTTCTTCAACCTGCGTGCCGTCGCTATTCTGTTTCGGCGCCATACCACCTATTCCGTTTCAGCTCTATGTCGCCTGTTTTGGCTCCATACTGTTTATCTGCTCCAACTTCAAGTCGAAATGATGTTTGGTCTTCGAGGCGATATGATGTTCGTTCTACAAGCTGAGGTGGTGTCTGGCCGATGAGCTGATGTGGTTCCGGCCTTTGAGCCGTTGATATGTTCCAGCTCCTTGGTTCCGTGTGGCCTCTGGCCTTGTACTGCCCCCAACTTCGCATTGACCCAGTTCTCCATCCAGTTCGATCCTTCATGCTATATAAAGTCCTGCCCTCACAGGCCAAGGTACAAGGAGGCCATCGCTCCTATTTTCACATATAACATTTCTATTCGTCTTTATATTTTTATATCAAAGGAGACTAACCTGAGACAACTCATTATCTCCGCCAGCTCCTATGGGCTAAGCGTTATGACCAATTTATCGATCTACCAGAGGTCGCTCCCCTGAGCCAGGGTACGTTATCATACTCATTCTTTATTTATTTTATCATTTTACTATTAGCTTGTTCCTTATATATTTATAGGATCTGCCTTGAGCATTAGGGTGCTAGAGACCGGGGTAACTCGGTCACTGTATGCAAGTAGCATTGACTAGAGACTTTCTGACGACTTGATCAACATAGAAGACAACTCATCATATCCTCCCCCTCCGGGGCATGGCGACTTGGTTAGCATTCTAGCCACATCATTTTGATAATTTCATCTTCTTAGCTTCCGAACATGATCAAATTTGGTATCGTCTGTAAAAATCTTTACTTGAATATGAGATTTAAAGGTGCAGGAGGCTGGAAGACTCACCACTATTACACTTTAATACAAGAGGAGTTAGAGATGATCATTAACACTCGAGTGCAAAAGGCACTGCAACAGTAACAACAAGCAGCTACTGGTGGTACGTTGTCACCACCAAAGGAAAGGCTCCAGTGACTGATAGCTCTTCCTAGCGAATTAGTATCCCGTTTTCTCAACAAATACTAGAGGATAAATTGCCAAAACATTATCAAACCCTAAACATAGGAAAATAACCAGGATCAATTGATCCAGAAGATCATCTCCTTAATTCGAAAATACGTCCTTCCTTCAACAATTTACGGACGGTGTAAAGTGTCGAATATTCCTCACTATATTCGGCGATTCAGCATAACGATGGTTCAAGTGACTGCCGGACAACTCCATTCGCCGTTTTAAACATTTTTGTAAAATTTTTCTTCATCACTTTTCCAACAATCGACGTTACCATAAAACCCTCTAGAGCCTCTTTTCACTCAAGCAAGGGCCCAAGGAGACCCTTAGAGCTTATATTAAAAGATTCAATCAAGTGGTTATGGAAGTCCTCACAGCCACCATAGAAATTTTGTTGAGCGTTTTTTCTCAAGAGCTTGCTGATAACGACTTCTTTCACGACTTGGCTAGAAGACCTCGAAAGAACTTTGATCTGTTACTCGATTGGGTGATTGAATTCATTAATGTGAAAGAAGCACTTGTCGCCCGTAAAAAGGAGGTCGCCACACTTGTCTCAACTCCAACCTCCGAGCGACCGACGCCACCTGCTCCTCTACCTAAAGGACCTCGGGCGGGTCCTCAGTTTCGTCATCAAGAACCACAACCTCAGGTCATGCAAACATGTGGAAGCCCCTCGAGAAGTACCGCGCCGGTGGTGTGCATATCATCGGTCAGCCACTCATGACACTCAGGAGTATTACTTTTTGATAAATTGCCAGAACACCAATCAGAGATCTTACCGGCACACCCTATCTCCCAACCGCCGCCCTTATCAACAACCAAATGGTTCACTTAGAAGAAATCAATGAGAGACTAAGTGGCGCCAAAGAACACCTCCACCGGTAGAACGAGCACAAGTTCCAGCCCAGGTTCAACCAGAGCTAACAACCTAACTGGAGAGAACCGCAACAATGCCTCTCGGGGCAATATCAACATGATAGTTAGTGTCCGACCGATGGAGACTCCAACCGAGCGAGAAAGTCACATGCTCGATGTTTGGAGATTCACGTCGTCGGCTGCAGCACAGGGCATGCAGCTAGGCCCGAAATTAACTTTAAATCCAAAGATTTGGAGGGGTGAAAATACCCCATGACAATTCTTTAATAATTAAGGCTATTGTAGCTAATTATAATATTTCTCGTACTTTTATTGACACAGGAAGCTCAGTTAACGTCCTTTTCCAATAGGTGTTTAAGCAATTGCAGATAGACTCAAGCATGCTTCAACCCATGGTGACTTCTTTGTATGGATTCAAGGGTAATGGGATTCAATTGCTCGACCAAATAAAATTGGACATATCCTTAAGGAAGGAGCCCCTAATGAAAACGCGCTGATAGATTTTCATAGTCGTGGGCGCGCCTTTGGCCTACAATGTTATTTTGGGCTGACCGACCCTAAATGAATTTCGGATAGTCGTTTCCACCTTCTGCTAGAAAATAAAATTCCCTGTGGATGACCAGATGAGTGAGGTTAAAGGCATTAATTGGTAGCATGCAAGTGCTACGTAGAAATAGTTAAGACGGAAGCCAATGCTGCTTGAAAAATTCAAAGATTGGATGTCAACACTATCTGGGAAACACCGCCCACCCTGGTATATGAAGAAAAGGAAGAAATACAGATTCAACCCGGCCGATCAAAAGCTACTACTCAGATAGCAACTGACCTGATTCCTAAACTTAAAGCTGAGTTGGTCAAATGTTTGACGAACAATAGTGATGTTTTCGCCTGGACACCCAAAGAAGTGACAGGCGTATCACCCGAGATCATGGAGCATGTACTCCATGTTCATTCAGATGCCTGTTCAGTCAAGCAAAGGAAGCAGAATTTCAGGGTAAATCTGAATAAAATCATCAAGGAAGAGGTGGACAAATTATTGGAGGCAAGCTACATCCGAGAAGTTCAGTTCCCAAGCTAGCTAGCCAATGTTGTCTTGGTGTATAAATCAGGAAACAAGTAGCAGGTTTGTGTAGACTTCAGAGATCTTAACAAAGCTCATCCGAAAGATTATTATCTGTGCCCCGTATCGACTAAGTGATGGATTCCACCTCTGGGTGTGAATTCATCTGTATGTTGGACGCTTATTAAGGATATCATCAGGTCTCGCTCGCCAAAGATGATTAGGAAAATGTTAGCTTTTTAACCAAAGATACTTATTGTTATAATGTTATGTCATTTGAACTAAAGAATACATAAGCTACCTATGAACGACTTATGAACAAAGTCTTTAAAAAGTAAATCGGGCAAAATATGAAAATTTATATAGATGATATCTTTATCAAATTTTTCCGGGTGAGCGATCTGTGTACTGATATGGAGGATACATGCCAATCTTTGAAGTAATACGGATTAAAACTTAATCTCAATAAATATCTACTCGGAGTTAGAAACGGACGATTCTTTGATCGAATGAGAAATATGACAGAATGAGAATTAGAAATCAATTCAAATAAGGTTCGAACGCTTTAAGGTATAGCTCCCCACGTAACTAGAACTCACCGATCGGATCACTATCCTCCCTTGCAAATTAAAAGCGTAGATGCATGCAGAACACGGGAATTGAGATGACGTTGATGTACGTTCTGGTGCGATAGGCCGCATGCTATCTCGATGCGTACACTTTGTGACAAAGTCAACGATCTCAATTGTTTTAAATCTGATATATGGATAGTTGAATTAGTTTCGGAGATGAATGATCTTTTCCCTAACTCGTCCATCGGATAAACTCAAAAATAGAACGATTCCTCATCCAACAGTCAACTTTATCCAAGTTTTCGAATATTATAAATATAAATTGCCCTTACCGATGCACTCGAGCAACTATTTTGATGATAATTTGACGATGATGTAGGCAAACTATAATAACGATCAGGGTATTAAGAGCAATGGATGATATATATTTGTCAATTTAAATCGGAAAAAAAAAATAAATTATCTGTAAAAGTTAACATAATAAATGAATTCCATGGCCAACACACAAGTTATAATTTTATCCTATTCTTGCTTCATTGAACTATCAAGGCAGGATGGACTAATTGAGACAGATGTTTTAAAAACCTTAATTTGGATAGATTTTATAGTAATCTTAATTGAGGCAGACTTTATATAAAACTAATAAATTTTAGAATAACTTAATTGAGACAAGAGTTTAGAATAGAACTAAACGGATTTTTAAACAAGCTTAAACGAGATATTTTAGAATAGAACCTTGGATTAGATTTTAGAATATAATAGAGCTAGAATCCTTTTGGCATGAATTTCAAAATTAAATTAAATTTATTACGTCTGCATTACTTAATTTTAATAAAATTATGTTATAACTAAACTATTATCGATTAGCGACACAATCATGCCAATGTTTGTCGAATTATATTAACAGGAAAATAGTAAATGGAAAATTAGTATGAATATGAAGCATAAAAGTGAAATGATAGAAGTCATTACATGCCCCAGAATCACAACCTGATCAAAAAAAACTGGACGAATTGTCCTGCAAAAGTAATTTGAAAATAACAGGGTTGTTCATGATAAACATGGGTCAAAATCTCTCAGGTAAGTTTCTAAGAAGCTTCTGCTAAAGTGGCCTGTAAGAAAGCTCTTCCAGGTTGACGTTTAGACAGTGGACCATGGCATCCAAGCAGCTGCACAGCCAGACACATTCACAAGAATATAAATTCATTTGTTGCTTGCTTGCCAGAATTATCAGGAAATATCAAAATAGCAACTCTATTTTTCTCTTTCAAGCAAATGGAAAGTTGAGACGTTTAGTTAAATGCACAGCGTCAGCATGGAATGAGAGCGATGAAAATGCAAAACTATGGTAACAAAGTTGTTAATTCATTGCATCAAATGAGTAAAGTATTTATGAAACAGAAGATACCTTGGCATTGACACCATCTGGCATGATCCTGTTCTCGCTCTTCCATTTCACATAATCAGAACGGTTGAACTTAGTAAAGCCCCTGAGAGCCAGTTTACGATGTTAGCAGATAAAATAACAAATATGACAAATCCAGTGATCATTCAAGGCCTGAAAATGGTGCCTGTCACACATCAGAGGCAAAATGTAGCTCATGAATTACAGAGATATGACATTAGATTGGATAACAATAGAACCTTATAGAAATCAAGGTGATATCATCTGAACTTTCAGGTTTTCATTCAGATACTTACCACTTTCCGCTGACAATTATCTTTTGACGGCCAGGGAACTTGAACTTGGCCCGTCTTAATGCTTCTTGGGCATTATGGCTATTGTTGTCCTTGCAGCGAACAGACAGAAGAACCTGGCCAATACTTACCCTAGCGCATGTCCCTTGAGGCTTCCCGAAGGCACCCCTCATACCAGTCTGGAGCCTATCAGCTCCAGCACAAGAAAGCATTTTGTTGATACGAAGAACATGGAACGGATGAACTCTCACTCGTAGGTGAAAAGCATCCTTCCCAGCAAATTTGGTCATATACTTATTGCAAGCAATGCGTGCAGCCTCAAGAGCTTCACTGGAAACATTTTCCTTCTCCCAACTCACAAGGTGAACACAGAAAGGAAACTCGTCAACCCCTTTCTTTTTCATACCAACATCATAGATCCTAATCTTAGGATCAGGGACACCACGGCAGTACCGCGATTTAGGATACGGTTTGTTCTTAATCTGACGATAACAACGTGCAGGCCCTGTATGAAGAATAACCATAAGGTATTTATTGTTTCCAGCAAAAGTATTGTGATATGACCAATGATCTTAATGATAAAATATATCTAAAACAAATTTTCTTTTTGGTCTTAAAACATAATGAATCACTCCTAATAATCTTATGAATCACCCTTTGCCTATTGCTCTCATCAGATGGTGAAGGCCTATGCATCACTTACTCTTACTAAAAATCACTGAACAACCATTTCTCAATGTATGACAGTTAACCACACCTCTAGTCATGATTGGAAATACAAAAAAACTACAATGTTGGAAAATCATAATATAAACGAGTTACATGTATGTAATAGACCCATTAATATGTGTAGTAAAGTAAAAGGAGACACTCTGAATAACAAAAAGATTCACTATTTCCTTGATATTACATATGCTACAAGTGAAATTAAAGATAATGACCAGATATGCATCTTACAACTATGATACAAATGCCGACCAGTAGAAAGCAGTAGTAACATTTCATATACGATAGATTTTGCATAATACGATGGTATCAAATGCACATTACCATGTCGATTACGACCAAAACAGCACTGTTCGAATCTAGTTATCATATTTATTTCCATACTGTGAACATAATTTTGCTAATAAAAAGGTAACATAAGACGAGCACGCAAGAACAGAACGAAGCAAGCAATAGACCATATACAAATAAATGAAGTTTAAAGTAGATCCGCCTGATTTCATGTCAGGAAAGACAATCTATTGAACTTTATTCACCATGTTAAAATGCCTCGTGTAACCCAAAACTAGCCGATAGAAGGGATGATCAATAAACACAGAAAATTCCATTTTTTTCAGAAAAAATTCTAAGAAGATTGACATATCAAAGTTATACTCCACTAGAAATCATAGGATCAGACAGAATGAGAAAACTTACGCCTGCCCATCGCTGCGACGAAGAAAAGCACAGGATCAAAGCCTAAACCAAACCAAGGTAGCGAAGCGGCTCCCCTGCCTTCCTTTTTTTCTAAACAGTGGAAGGAGAGAGGAAACCCTAGGAACAAATTAAACCATCGGTTTAGCACCGGACGGCCCATAACACCAAATGGGCTGCAATAGGACCGGACCAATACAAGGTCCATTGACCATCCAAAGATAAGAGTGGATGGTTAACTCATGAATTGTTTATTTTTAAATGTACCAATTCATCACAAATTGAAATTCTTCATTCAAATACATATATTTTTTAATAGAACATTTTTTTTTTGTAACTCTTGTAAATATAGTCACATAGATTATCCTTTAGAATCATGTTGCAGCAAGCGAGATATATATGTAACCTTGATTAAAGTTGAAGCTTAAAACGCACTAATTAACAATCTTCATTGTCCTGGAAAGATCAATGACAGAATGGAACAGCCGAACAGGGACTTGTTCCACCACAAACATGCAGATTGCGATAGATAAAAGCACTATCTCACAAAGTAAATTAGACTCGACAGACATCACTGCTCATGATAAAGGACCTGGTTTCTAGTCATGCACATACTGCTCAGATAAGCTCCCTGTCAATAGTAAAGTATGTCCTCTGCTGAAGCCATGATAGGTTGATTTATATGTCTCAAGTTCCATGGACTCATAAAGCTATCAGTGAGCTGAGGCCCGTCCCACATCGACATATTGCTTCTGAGATTGCTTCCCCTCATGCTGTGTGCTGTTTCATTGAATGATTCGAGTGCGTAGCTGAGCTCCATCGCCTGAGCCATGAGAATAGAATTCTCGGCCTTCATGGCAGCGCAGCGCTGTGTGGTGATGCTCAAGAGCATTATGAGCTGGCTGTTCTCCTTCTTCAGCTGACTCAACTCTGTTATCAAATCCGACACCTGCTTCTGCTTGCGCATTCTTGATCGCCTTGCGGACTCACGATTCGATATCATTCGCTTGCGCTTCTTCTGCTCCATGAGAGCCTGAAGGTCTTCGTGGGAACCCAAGTTATGGAGCAGAGAGGAGCCGGAAGAAGTACCACCAGGCGAAGCCATTAGAATTTGGAGTTTTACAGTAGAGAAATTGTTTTGGAAAGACTTATAATGGAATTATGACAAGAGAAAGCTAAGAGTCACGGGCAATTCTTAGCTCAAAGGTCATGGAAAACATAGAACCAGTAAAGGAAGACAACGGAGAAGGATTGCGCGAGATTGGTCATGCGACGAAGAATATTGCTTATCATAAACAAGACAGGTCAATTTTACTCACAGAAACATCAAGAGACAGTGATGATACATGTGATGGGCAAATAACCAAATAGAAATTTTAAGAGAGACTAATTAAACAATAGATAGAACTTTGTCTTGCAGAGAGAGGAGAAGAGTCTAACTTGGACAAGAGCAGCGGAATCTTAAGAAAAACTAAGCAAGTCAGAAGAAGGGAAGGAGGGAAGGGAATTGTAACATTAGGAGTTGGTAGTATTTATAGAGCAAAATGGGAGCTAAGAAAGAGGAAAGAGATGAGAGAAATATTAGAATACTAGACTAGTTGGTTTTGATTCGTCAACATTAACATTCCATAAGGCATCCTCCTACAATGGCTAGTGTGTTGTAAGAGCAATCACTTGATCAAGATTCAGTAATAGGTCAGTCATTTATTCAGTAATAGGTCAGTCATTTTGGACAGTAAATAGTTTGCCTTTTTTCTCAAACAAGGAGGTAAAGAACATGTTCAAAACACTGCCAAGATTCTCATGCTTTAGTAGACTGCCTTTTGCAAATGTGGAAGTAACCAACAGCTAGCGCATAAGAGCACTCACCCTCCCACAAACATTTTGATTTCCTTCTTTAATTCTTATAAAGATTGATAAGGGGACAAGAGTCCTACCCCAGTCTTTTGAAGGATGGCTGAGGTAGTCCCACTTCAGACACTAAGTAGAATATTCTCTAATGCTCTTGACATTATTAATTAGGTCCTGCGTAGTAATCAATTCAAGTGCCCATCATATATATTCTCCGATGGTATCCCTATACTCTAACAGCGTTTGCTCTGTTACCATCAAGATTTGGATCAATTCTTCTGACCGAAGGAAAAACAACTTATTCAGGTTTTGAAGAATAGAAAAGTGGTTTGATTGATGTGAAGGAGACCTTTTATCTGTTCAAGTACAAAGACGACTACAGTGATGGCGAAATCACTTTACGTTAAGATCTCTCGATCGAGCAACTCTAAACAAACCTTGATTGCCAAATACTTCAAGGCGAAGTCAATGAACGAGGCCAGCTTCGCTAGTGTTTGAGTGGTGACTAAGAGTGACCTGTGAAGTCATCTTTTTGATCACGTGTCGAATGAAGGAGCAAGACTATGGCACTGCTTACCGATGTTAAAGTAAAGAGATCGCCCAATATCTTTTTGATGCACAAGATGCGCTCTTAAATTGTATTTTGTTGTTGCTATTCTTCCTTCTTTGTTTCCATGTATGATATATACTCTTTTTCGCTGCGCGCCATCAGTGTAAATTGTTATATATACTTGTAGGTTTATATTGTGGATGATCAACATGTATAATTACTGGATTCAGTTGGTAGGATCAAGTACATATGATTGGATCGGTTTAATTTCCATAAGAAGGGTTTATACTTGATTAACATACATAACTAATTGTTATTAAGGAAACTAAATCTATATAAAGAGAGTTTGAATTATTAGATGTGAATTCAATGTATAAATCGATTAACCTGATTCATTAACATTGATGGATTGCTAATAAGAGATAAATTTTATGATGGATATTCTTCATAAATTGGGTTGAGTATATAAAGGAAGAGATGAGGTTCATTTTAGGACATGTTGAATCATGTCCTCTTTCTCTTGATTCTTCTCCTTTATTGTAAAGGACTTTTTCATAGAATCTCCTATGACAGATAAGAAGTATATCATCTCTTTACTAATTATTATTTTAAGAAAAATGATATGCTCAAGAAAAAAAACTTAAGCAAAAACTTAAGGATAGACACATAAACTGATGGGGCCCACAAAAAATGAAATGGTGGGTCATGATTGTATGTATCTATCCTTGAGCTTTTCCTTAAGTTTTTTTCCTTGAGCATATCATCGCTCTTATTTTAATTTTCTATATTACTATAAAGATTAATGATAATTGGATCATATTATAATAGATACATTCAGATTACTAATGTATCATAATTGTAACCCAGCAAGCCTTCATGATTCATGCAAAATTACGAGATGCCTTGCAAAGTTCGAAAGAAATAAAAAGACCACAACAATAAACTACGGCACTAAAGTTTTCCCCTTATTTCCTTCTCCTTGGCACCTATAAACAAGGCCAGGCACTTATACATTACCATAGAGGTGGTATAACAAAAGAATATCCTCGGAACAAACAAGACCCCTGGAGTGGAGACAAATCAAAGGCACTCAAAATGGATCTTCATGCACTAAGATCATTTTGCTTTTATCAAAAAAAAATTAAAATCCTCCAAATGTTGTTCTCCACCTTTTAGAACTCCCAATCCGTTCATCCAAGTCTATCTTGCACGATGAAGTAAAAGTAAGTAGCGCATTTAAGAGTCGGATCTTTCTGTTTGTTGAGTGTTTGAAACCTCAGCATAATTGCATAAAGATGAACACCACTTTATGCTACTTAGTTAATGTCAGTAACATTCCTTTCTATACACCAATGAAGTTATACAGTTTAGTATTCAAAGTTCTTCAAAGAACTTTTTTGGAGAAGACAAAAGGCTGGGACATTTAGTTGATGACAGCTTGATATTACAATACTAACAATAATAATAGGTGCGAAATAGTAGTTCCAGTTCTAAGAGACTTGTTGTTTCAATTTACTGTACCTATGATTTCCTTACCGATATATTCCGTTTGTAATTTAATGTAATCTTGATTATATTATTATATTTGTTAATATAATATATGTAATCTTTACTTAAAGGGTGATTATATTATTTAGTTTGGTACATATTATTTTTTTTATAAGAAATATAATTCGTATTATTATAACATAATAAAAGTATCCTGCAACCTCTGTCAAAGGCGACGACAGGTGACGATCGCGACCGCACCTCTGCTGAAAGGCGGTGATGGCCAGCGGCGATGGGCAACGATGCCTGGAGGTGGCAGTAGGTGGTGGCGGCCGTTGCACTTCTGCCGGAGGCAATGGCCAACAGTAGTGGCCGACGATACCCGGAGGTAGCAGCCTGAGGGCGACATTTAAATTTGAAATTTAAATTTAATTAAATGATGACCTTGTAGACTAAGTTTTGGTAGGAGGTAATTCACTTGTAATGTAATCCAGATTATAAAAGATAATAAAGTTTTGTAATCTGGATTATAAGGCCAACACCATGTAATCCGATTATATTATGAGGTCGTTGTTTAACTAACATTTAAATATCAAATATACCCCTAGTCCATTTTCGGCATCAATTGGTCATCGACGTCGCTTCTATCGTCGTTGCCAGCCGCCGCCTCCGAGCACCGTCGCCGCCTCCGTGCGCCGTCAGACACCGCCATCGATTGCCAGTCGCCTACGAGCACCGCTGTTGATCGCCGCTAGTCATCGTCAGTCGCCATGTCGCCACCGCTGCCGGTCACCACCTCCGGGCATCATCGGCCACCGCCACAGACCACCGACCACCACCTCTGGTAGAGGTGCGCCGGCTACCGCTGTTGGCCATTGCTTTCAGCAGAGGTCACAAGATATTTTTATCAATTTTTAATAATACGAATCACATTCCTTAAAAAAAATAATAGACATCAAATAAAAGAATATAATCACCCTTGTAATTAAAGATTATATACATCATATTACCAAACGTAGTAATATAATAAAGATTATATTACATTATATTAAAAAAATTATTATATTAGAAGTTTGATTACATTACCCCTAACTAAACTTAGCCGTAATGCAATCAGATTATATGATGTTGACCTTGTAATTCAGAGTACAAAATTTTATTACCTTTAATAATCTAGATTACATTATATTACAATTTTAAAACTACCAAATAAAAGAATTAATATTGGCGCTGTCTGTGGGAACTAATCTGACCGTTCGAGGCCAGCTCGAATTTCCGAAAGCCGGTACGTAGCCTTTGGACACTTTTGGTACGAAGCTGCTGCGAGGCCTGAAACTCAAGCAAGGTGAACCGGCCACTCCAGCGGGTGGCTGGCGTCGGCCGGACGATCATCGGGTCTGAGCACGAAGCGGAGACGACGCTTTCTGGCTATGCCTGCTGAGGTATGGGTAGGCCTTCACTTCCTGCCTGTTCCGGGTCTCTGCCTACTTGAGGACTGGCAATCCAGACCGATTTCAAGTTCTACAAGCCAGGCATTAGTTTCGGGACTGATCGGCGGACCCGTGCGTTCTCGCAGGCAGCCCGTGTATCCGCTGCGCATTTCTTCAAGGCGTCTATCGGGCGCACGGGAGTAAATTCGGCAAGACGCAGCATGAGATATGTCGGTCAGCGATCTGACCACTCTGCCTCAGAGCGATCTACGCGGTGACAATCACGATGCACGTCGTCACCTCTGCGCCACCGACGACGGTGACCGCTGAAGGCGTCCCGGGACGGTAGCGGGTGGTGGTATCAGGGCTAGGAAGGAATTCGGACGGTGGCTCTCGATGTGTTGCTACGAGGCCAAAGCTTGGGTTTGTCGAGCGAGAAGGCTCACACTTGACCTGGTCAAATGCTTCTTGACACGCCGTATAGCCGCTGCACGTGCGTACGTTGAACCGTCCAAGCGCTAGCTTAAGTCAGGGACCACGCGCGCGACGCAAGGGCTCAACCGGACGGGTATCCGGTCTGTCCATCACGCGTGGCATGGGCGGGGATGGTCGATCCTAGCCTCAGAAGGGAACTGCATGGAGCGACATCAGGCTCGGGCAAGAGGACTGGGCCTGGATACGGTAGCGACCACGATCTGAGCATACGAGTCGACGTCGAACAGACCGGTGCTCACGAGCGTCCTGGCCTAGCAAGCCACAAGGTTTACCCTACAAGAGGACCGTCCTCACTTGCCACCACAAGGAGTGAGAACGACCCCCATGGAGATTGTGGGAGAGGATGGATTGTGCGACGACCACCTCGCATCGGAAAGAGCCCCATGCGGCGATCGGCGTTTCCGCCATGACGAGGCGAAAAGAAGACGCAACTGGCCGGATGAGCTTACGCTCAGCGTAGCGCCGAGTAGCATGCAGGGATCACCCAACAACGGGAGGAGGAGGATCGGAGAACGGGAGAGATCGGTCATCTCGTCGTCTCAGGACCTCACCTAGGGGGACTGGAATAGGCACCTCTCCATCGGAATGAGTCAGGCATAGGATCACCTGTGAGCGACGCTGCCAGATCGGACACCGGTCGAATAATCGTCCAGCGCCTTGACAGTGTGAGACCCGGACCAGAAGCCCACTTCAACACCCGAGGAAAGTCAAGTTACTATTCGCGCCTGATCATATTGATGACAAGCGGCGCTCGGTTCGGTCATTCGTGATTTTCACCAAATTTACTACAAGGTTACGTCATTGATCGAAATTGCTTCAAATTAAGGCAATCCATACCAGTCTGACGATTTCCCTGGCATAGCTGACCCTACTTGTTGGCCGCCACGTTCCGAATCTCGTGCCGTTGGAATTGGGTCAGCGGCTATCTTCGTCGTTATTGGCCAGTCCGACCCTGTTGGTGCGTATAGGTGCGATAGGCCTTGCCTCCAAACTCGGTCTCGCATTCACCCGGATCCGAATTTACCGTGGAGGATCAGAGGAAGGCGAGACCCCCACCGGAGATGCTACGTGGAAATGGAATCGGGTCTAATCAAAGTTCGGAAGTGCCGAGCGTTTGCGATTAACTGTCGAACAATACCGGCCACCTTCTTTGGTTTATGAAGAAAGAGGAGGTGCGATTGACCATCCCATCGGACGTGAGGCCACCACCTTGTGCGATCGGAGCGTGTAAAAGGTGATCAAATGCCTGAATCGCCGAACTTCGCCCTTAGCCTTGTCGTAGTGTCCCATGGTGCTGAGCTGGGCCGTTCGCCGTGCCGTGGACTTGTCGACCCATGAACTTCTATCTGGGGACGTGCGCAGTGAAGCAAGGAAGAGAGGACTCAGCAAGCACGTAATCATCGGGCGAAGAAGAAAACACACGCTAGCAATTCATATAAGGAAGTTCAGAAGTACAATTCAGAGCAAGTCGGTCCTCAGTCTGCAAGCCAAGGCAACAAGTGGAGAGTCTACATCGACTTCCCGGGACTTGAACAAGGCATGCAGGGACTTCTATCCTCTTCCCATCGATCGTATCAAGTTGACTTGAACACAAGGCATGCAAGTCGACCCTTTCTTGATGTCTTGGCTCGCGGGCTAACCATATGAGCATATGCTGCGCACTCATGGCATGCCGCTAATATGCTATGTGTTCGATACGAGGCTACCATCAAGTGTCGCTTCGAAGAAGAAAGAGAAGAAACCACACTGTACAGCACCGGCTTGCTACGTTAATGCCGGGATTGAAGAACGTGAGCCACCTACCACCTTTGATGAACAAGGTCTCTTCGGCACGGCGCATTTGGAAGTGTGCGTGGGCGACCACGTACTTATCAAGTCCTGGGCTTTACACGACATGGAGGAGACCTTCAAACATTAGGTATGGCATCAAGACTTAACACCTAAATGTTGGTTGGGCGCCTTGGGTTACGTATGTAATTGTCTGGCATAAGAACCCTAGCAAGATAAAGAAGTCGCTGCAGAGGACATGCCGCGCTCCCGAAACTCCTCGAGAGTCTGCATCTCACCGGCACGGCATACAGTTCATCTCTCGTGACCGGTTGTTTTCAAGATAGTAAAACCACCAAGTTTCAATGGGATGAGAGTGCGATGCCGAGCTAAGGGTGTTGAATTCTGTGCGAGGTGAAATTGGTAAGGAGCCGCTAACGTCTTATTTACTTCATCAATCAACTATAGCTCGGCATTAGTGAAAAGCACACCGACGGTATATTTTTAAGCCATATCTTAAGGATAGTATCTGGTCTTCGAGTTAGTGAGATACAATGAGATGGTGCGCCTTACACAGGGCCCTTACACGCTTTCGCGCGCTTGGATGACGAACCACTAGCGGTACTCCAACCGGCATCCGGACGGTTTATTAAGTGGACAGCGAGTTTAAGCGGTTTGATATCAATACCAAGCATCATCACGAATCGAAGCACACTCCCTTTGGTCGAGCTTCACGCGTACAAAAGCAGTATACTTAAGGTATATGGAAAATCATGTGGATGGATGGTCCACACTTACGTGGAGTGGAATGGGATAGTACTACCGTCTCAAGGAGAAGGTGGATGATCCTCCAGTCCTGGAGCTGACTATGACATGGGCGTGTCATGCCCGATGCAAATAATGAGGCGAATCGTGTGAGCGGGGCACAAGCTCACTTCTTTCGCTCGACCAAACGACTGCCATTTGAAATAAACAATGCTGATTGTACGCAGCTTCAGGCCTTTGAACTCAAAACTTCAAAAGGTCGTCATGGCTCATCAGGTAGTAGTCGAGAAAGATACTTAACGAGGAGAACCACGCGTGGGTTAGCTAAATACTTAGCTCAATAGTCATCGCAGTCATCACCACCCGTACGTAGCAAATATGTTTGGTAGACATGTGGATCGGATGGGCGACCTCTGGACACCAGAGCGATTGAGAGAGCAACCATCGGGAGTTACTCCGGGTGCGGTCGGATCGGACCGGCCTCAACTATTAAGAAGGAGAGGGCCGGTCGCGGCAACAAAAAGGCATTGCTGACGTCACTATAGTCATTTCGGAGGCTGCAATTTCGGAGAGTCATCGCTCGGGCCATACATTCTCCAGAGGTACATCAGTCGTCATCATGCAGAGGCCATGTGCCGCTTCGAAGATCTCACTACCAGCTTTACGGTGATGCACTCTACGCGGTTATAGTAGTAGCGTGTCTCCCGCCAAGTACCACAACCATCCACCGATATACCAATCCTCTGCATGCGCCAGGAGAAGAAATGCAAGCATGGATATGTCTTGCCCGACCGTCACCGCATGGACATCGAGACCCTTCCCGTGTGACGACAGAAAAACAAAAAAGGATTGATCAAATTCTAGAGTGGAGGCTGAGCCATTGGCCAAGATAACCGAGCACATGGTCAAAAATTCATGCAAAACATATCTGTCGGTTCAAGCGGTTCACGGTTCAAGCATTCGCTGTTGACAATAGTTCGTCAATAGACGTTACGTGAAAATCAACTCAAAATGGTGCAAGCCAACCGGATATGGCATCCGGTAGCATTTCACGCCGTGGCGTATCCCCAAGCAATGTCAAGTCGGAAGCCGTTGTCGAGATACTCATTTCTTCGTCAACCGGGAGAGGACGGCGTTGTTCACCCCATCGAGTCAGTCGTTATGGGGCCATCCGCTTGACTCGACTAGCAGCAGCCAGCCCGCCAGTGACGACCTTGTATATGGAGGGAGGATATCATCCCATGGGCGCGGAGCGAGAGAACGGCACAGTGGAACTCCACCGGGCCGAGATCGAGCGAGCAAAATGAATTGATGGCTGATGCTTGGTATTGAATGAATCGCGCAATCCGTCCGCTCCTGCCTAATGGCCTAGCTGTACGATGAATGATGCAAAGTTGGAGGCTCCTAGCGTGATCGGCAGATAAGTCGATTCGGGCGACTTGGTGTGGAAGAGAAATCTTGCACGTTTCACATCGAATGATCAGATCCTTACTGAAGATGAGGATGTAGACATGCCAGATAGGGGTTTAAACCACACATCTATCGGATCGGATGAAAAGGCTAATGGTAATCAATACGTTTGTAAATTACACTCTAGTACATGGGATGTTCTACATTGCCAGCGGTGCGTGCGGTGAGATTATAACTAATATATTATCTATTAGCAGCAGGCTGGTGGAGACGTGACGTTTGGCGAGATATATATTAAATCATATGGAGCTCACCCGATGAGACAAGTCAGCTCGAGTCGGACTGACTAGCTGGCACTGACATTAAACTCCGGACTCGTTCGGACCGGCGCAGAAATAGACATGCCATTAAACTTAGAGTGGCATTGGACTAAGTATAGCCGGAGAAAGTCGGCCAAGACTAGAGTGAGCTCAAGATGATTTACTCTTTTAATGACCGCGCTATAAATGTCATACCAGCATCCAGAAGGTACTGCCTCACGACTTGTGATGCCGACTGCTTCGTGAGTAATACGACAAAGGTATCTGGGTTTCAGCGGGGTCGCCAGTTTGACCTTCGAAATTACTTCACTCATTTACATACGAAAACAAAGGATAAAAATTCCGTGAGTAGGGGTCCATACTAGGTCACGCTTATAAAGCAGTTAAAAATAGGGAGAGAGACACCGGCTGCGATTGTATTGGCTGGCTAAAAGCCCAGCGGTTACAAAGGACCAGTTATAGTAAAACCTGTGGGCTAATAATGGATGACGGATAGGAGGCCTAAAAGCCCATCTTCCGCCTGAGGAAGCGGCCGGAAGATGGAGGTACCCCTCCTCACCTCCACCTGGGCAGGTGATATGTTGCAACTACGTATCACCGTTACCGAACTCGTCCGAGAGATCCTGGCCATACGAGCTTGCCATACTCTCCATTGGCTCTGATATTCCTTCCAACGAAGGCCGCCCAATGATCGATCTCGGATTCGATAGTTATCCTAGATGTTCCTTGCCGGAAAGCGTCCGACTCCATTTGGGAGTTCATATTCAGATATTCTGATATTCGCTTCAACGCATACATTCTTTCGCGGCCAAGCATCAGCAGTCTCTGCTAACCAGATGGCATCTTCCATCATTGCACATTCGCCGCGGCGGCCACTTCATCCTCCGCGCAGGTCCATTCCTATGCTCGCTCCATTGTGTCCAAGTCCCCCCTATGCTATTCTAGGCCATCCGTTCCGCCAGCGACGATTTATGAGGAACACGGTACTACCGCTCTTTGCTTCACCGCGAGGCCACTCCGTTGAGGCTTGACCACCTCATTGTGCGATCTGCGACGCTCTGTGATCAATGCTGATCAAGAATGACGCACCGCCTCTCACCATAACACAGGTTGGAACGGATGGATAAATAAGCCGTGAGATCATGCATGATACATGACCTCTCATGCGGTGTCATGTGATGTGATGGCTCTCTGCGAGGCAAGGAAAGTCTAGTGGTAAGCCTCGCATCTTCGGCCGAGTGCGGATCAGCCACGGATGGTGTAATGACGTGGTGCCGGGGTTAAAATCTCTTAGCCGTGATTTGCAGCGTGCACTGAGGAATTCCGCCTTAGGCGATGACTAACGTGAGAGTACGGGCTAAGCTGCCAGGCTTACGGTGACACAGCTTTCACCACCGCGGGTAAAAGCCAGTATGCTAAACCGTGAGACGCGGAGCCGATCAAGACCCACCTTGCAGTCAGTGAGCATCTACGGTGGTGATGCCCGGTGGGAGGATCGGAAGAAATGGTCGTTAGTCGAGGTGCAGTCTGCGGGATCACTGACGCGCAGCGCCTCCGAGAGCGCCAGCTGGTCGTCATTCGAGCAATAGGCGTCGACAAGGGCTCGGCGAATAGACGGGCCTGCTACTGACCGCGCCAGCTAATGAGCCACGATCCTCAAGAACAAGCGTGCGGCTTGGCATAACCGCTAGCCGGGTGAGCCTGCTAGTGGACGCACTCGTGAGTTCGTGTCGCTGAGTCACTACTTTCACCAACTCGGTACGGCAAGGCCAGTAGAGATCGACCACGTCCTCGATGCATCAAGCTTACCAATCTTCTGCCAAGCTCACGGTAGCGGGCCTACCTTGGCGCCCTATGGGCTTCTGTGAAGCTACTCGTCGTATAGAACTTACCGGAAAGGAAGGACGAAACAAGGAAAGAGGATACTTACCCAAATTACCATTGAGCTTTATGCCATCTCAGCACAACACATAACAACCCCTAGTTTGTCGATATTGAACTTATGTAGATGTGAAGAAGATACTCGTACCGGTCTTGCTCGCCGAGGTCGCTAAGTCACGTCAAACGATGGTTTGCCACTTGGATACTAAAGGAAAATGAAAAAGAAAAAATAATTTCCAACTTTTCCTCGCTTACGAGAGTCAGGGTCCGTGAGACTAGAAAAGGAAAGTACCCCACTCGGACTGTTTTGGGTAGTAAAAGTAATGGAAATCTAGGGGATAACGGTGCGCCAAAGGATACACGCCGGCCAACTCTAAAGAGTTAGGTAAGTTGTGCCGTGATGGAAATAATCGCAAACCTTTCCTGAAAGTGTAGTAGGCGTGTGAACCGGATTCTGGTGGCAGACTATGCGTGTCAAGGCAAGACTAGACTAGTAAGGAACCGTAAGGAAGTAAGGTTTACGTCTGAGGCTGGACGTTTGGGCGGCCGCTGTAAGGCATGCCGTAATGGCATATGGGCTAAGATGGGAATGATGGACCTGCTAAGGCGATCGAGTGAATAGTGAGAGGTAGCAGCGAGCCAGAAAGATGAACTAAGACTACAGGGAAATGCTAAACCTGTGGTGAACATCACAGGAATCGAAGAAAGGTAGAGAGACTAGAGGAAGGAAGGGGTCGAGGCCTTGGGTCGCGCACAGGCACAGCGGATGCTAGGAAGATGGTCGCGGAAGTGGCCCAAGCAGCAGGCAGCATAGGTGAGGTGAGAGCAGGAGGTTCGATTAAAGGTTTCGGCGCAGCCTTCGTAACCCCTCAACAACATGGCCTTCGTCCAGAGGATCCCGAAGCGAGACATCGGACCACCGTGATTGAACGTCAGCCGATTTGAACCATCATCGCAGCCGGATATGCTATGCCAATCCGCCACGCGCGATATGGTCAGCAATTGGGGACAATTTAAGCCTTAATGAGATTGGCTAAACTTTTAATGGCGTGCGCGGCGATCAAATTCGATTCACGGCTGACCTCCCAAACGGCACGAGCGAACCGCGAGCAACGAGGCATGGCCGACATCAAGAGCCCACACTCACACACTTTAAGGTGGTGTGATCGTCTCGACCTAAGCCACTCTCGGACACTCACGCCTCCGAACTTGAACTTGAAGGGAGGTGTGATCCTCCCTGATAAGGCGCAGGCGGGACAAGCGGTGAAAGGGTCGCTACATGGAGGTCAAAGGTCAAGATAGTCAATGAAGATTGGCCGTGGATCGTATCGGACAGATGAAGGCGAAACCGTGACGGTGAGTTCTCCCACGAAGAAGGTACGACTAGGGCGTTTAGCCTGCGCTCATAAAAGGTTCAAAGGGTGGCGGGGGTTACCGTAGTCGCCAGGCCGCGCAAAGGTAGGAAGGCCTTGCTACATATGACCAGGATCCCGCCTATCCGCTGAGCCTATGTACATGAAGATATGAGGAGTCATCTGGCGACCGTTAGCCCTGCCGAAATGCGGCATATAGTTGCTTGGCTCATTCGTAGATAAACTGCGGGTACGAGCTTTTTCACACTGTCTCCGATGGGACTAGCAGCAGGAAGCGCACGGCTACGCCGGAGCCCCGTGTCCGCTTCTCAGGCCTATAGACCTCTCGCGACGTAGGACTGTATGCAACTTCCATTCATGTTGCTGCTGCTGCCTGAGAGCCGCGCAGGCCTGCCGGAGTGCCATCTTTTCGTCCGACCAGTGAAGGCGGAGATGGGCGAATCGCCCACATAACCGATCCCAGCGGCACTCGGACAGGATCAAATATTATAATATAATCTTAATTATATTACAAGGTAAATTATCCCTCACTAAACATAGCCAAAAAATTTTTGGTAATGTTTGCCTTCTTCATGAAGAGCTCTCTGAGAACTTTAAATTTACTTTATACCAATTGTCTGACCAATCCTAAGTTGTGGGGATTGCTGTTAACTGCTTTGGAATCTTTAACTTTCTTCTTGAATCTGATCAACAGTAAAAGTTTGAGTGCGATACACCAAGAAAAAGGGATTTGATTAGATTTGTGGGGGTTATTAAAGGATTTTAGCAATACTAGTCTCTCCTGAAACATACACACCAAAGCAGATTATACATAGTAAGCATGTATGATTAACTAATAATTCTGTTTTTTTTTTAAAAAAAAGGATGAAACAAGACCTCACTAACAACTTTCTCGAAATTGCTATCGATTAAGAGGAAAGAGGAACCTTTGAATCTTCTGCAAGAAAGGGGAAAGCACTCTGTATCTTGCTTTGTTATCTATCTGAGGTCCTCGTTTTATCAAAAGGCCTTCTCATTCCACTCTTTTTATCAGATAGGAGGCGCATTAAACCACTTGCAACATGGAGCAGCATTTTCTGTAACATCAACTCAAACTTTGCCTTCCCTCGCACATGAGCAGTGCTGCAGGTTATCACCTTTCTTTGGCCTTCCTCCCCACTGACCCACAAATGAGCAATCCTTCACATGACAGAAACACGCCAATCTATCAATCTTTTTTCCAAGATTTGACAAACACTGCAACATTCTTTATCATCAGTGACCACCTTTGGCAACCATCAACACCACCACCACAGATTACTTGGCTAGTCCTCTCCAGATAGTGCGCACCATGTGCAGTGTAATGATAACTGCAGCAAGGTACCTTCTTGCATACAGTTTCGTGTTAAAAGATGATTACTTAAACTTGCACTGATGGTTACTGAGAAAATTTTTATTCAATTATTTCATCAAGAACACTTTGTGGCATGTGAGAACAGCAAAACGGTAACTAGGAGGAGGATGAGAATTTACTGTGCTTAAATTAGTGAAAAGGAAGGGAACATGTTTGGAACTATGTAACATAAAGTCAAATCATGGAGCATTGTGAGTATTTTGGGTCGAAGACTGAAGCAAATGGCCTTGCAGACCACATCGATCAATTGAATCGGCTTGGCAAATTGTACAAGCCATTTTGGATGGATAGATTGAATGAGTCTATAGGTGGAATGTGTTAAAGCGTTGGAAAATTGGTTTTTGTGGCTAACAAATTAAATAGGAATAAGGTGGCTATTTCATGAATAAATTATCGTAAACCAATTTCTCGAGTGCAGGAGCGGATCGAGGATTTTATGTTTGGAGGAGTCGTACATTAAGTGACGAAAATAATTATTAAACACATTATATAATAATGACCTCTCCAAATTTTCAAAATGCATAATATATATTTAGTTAAAATGTGAAAAATAAAGGAGAAAAAAAAATTAAAATTCAATCCTATAAAGATTCGTACTCAAGAGATGTGTTAAAATAAAAACAAAATTTAATGTTAGACCAACTATTAATATATCTTACATTGGGGTAGAATAATATATATACTAATTTAATTTTAAAAATTCCTCCTGCCCCTACTCGAGTAAATGAAAAATTAATGTTTAATGAAAGGTTAGTCCGATATGATCGGACGAAAGTTTAACTAGCACACGAGTTGGATTCATGGATGAGATTACATAAACGCTAATTCGAGTATGTGGAATCATTGAGGGGTATAAAATTATAATTAATTTTATTAATTGATTAAAAGATTAACAATGATTGTGATATTAATTAATCATGATTGTTTTTGGGCTAACCTCGGTCAACCTTGAGCTAAGCACCACTTTTGATAGGAAATCTTCCTCTTTTCCTTAGTTATTTATAAAGATTTTTCTCATGATATTTATTTATTGTTAAAGCAGAAGCTATCGCCTCAGCCTTTCTCTTTAAACGTAATCGACTGAATGAAGCTATTTTGAACCAACGGGAGGAAGCATTATTAAAGGATCACGACACACTCTCCCACTAATAAAAACACTCCTTCTCGATCATAGCCAGAGGCGGAGAAGCCTCGTACAAACTCACACAACAAAATACAACACAAGAGAAAAACATAGAATACAAAATATACCTTTCTCTGCTTCTCTTGCTTACTTACTTGTTGCTTGTTGCCCCTCTAAATGTCTTTTGAGAGCCTTAAGATTGGCTAAAGGTGCGTGAAGTTGGGAAATCGTGAAATTGGATCATTGCCGAATGAATAGGTTTGCTCCCCAATGAGTTTTATCCCACATCGATTCGCCAATCCATGCTTCATTGATCACAATTGACTTTTATTGGGCCACATCCCATCATCATCCAAAGCCACAATCTCCGGATCTAAGCATCGGCATCTTAGCGGCAGCGGCGGATTGAATTAGAGACTTAACTCTGTAGTGTCTCTGCAGAAAATCTCCAGCAGGATGGGGACCATTGGTGTCCGGTCGCCTGATCATTCTTTAGAAAATCATCATCCGAAATTCCAGAAGTCGAAAAATTCTGCAATCGAAAACGGGAAAAATCAATCATCTCGCGAAAAAATGGCCGACCAGCTAATGAAGCTCACTTGGACTAGATCTAATCAACGAGAAACTGACTAACTCGATTAGGGAAGACCTACAAGCTTAACCATTACCAAATAACTGATCGAATCGCGGCCAATTGATGGATTGATCGCTGATCAACCACCATGACGCAAAGACCAAATTGGCTGATCTTGAACGCTCGCGTTCTCCATTCTGACCTCAAGTTGGCCTATGGCCCGGAAGAATGAAGTCGCCGTACTTCCACTTCCTTCCCACGAACTCTCCTATAGACTCCCCGTCAACTGACGCATCTGGATGCAACTTACTCAATTCAACAACTTCATTGACACGACTTTCTCTCGCCAACTCTCATTGGACCACTTTAGATTTACTAGCTTGTGCCAGTGTCCCGCACCATGACTTCCTTGCCAACACTTGGCGACCTGGATTTTCACAGACTTCTGACTTGGCTTCACCCCTTTCTACTGCCAGATGTCCCATCCGCCCCTTCACCCACCATCCGCCTCACACATCACCTACACTACCGACCACGACCATCACTCACTTCCACTCAACCTCACCCAGGCTTTCCTGCCACAACCGCCTTCGGGTGCGAGCTTCACCAAGATCACCCTACTTCCTCACTAGGGTCTTTAACTAAAGGATTTCACCAACACTCCCAACGGGATTTCCAAACAACATTTCCAAGTGTTGGCACCTCTAGACTTTCCTTCTTGTTAGATCCTATCGGTACCCCCTTCCAGACTCTAAGCTCATTTGATCAGTCGGTCAACCAGTGATCTTCCCAAACCGTGATTCACTCGAATCTCCATATAGCCACCCAGAACAAAGAGCTCAAGTAGTAACAACTTAGCAGTTGCTCTCAGCAGTCGGCTAGACAACCTCACCTTACCTGGATGCATCTCAACCAAACTTTCTTTGTATCCAATACTATATGCTGCAAATCCGGAATTAACCCTGTACTAAGCCCTCGGTCACCGCCCCGCCCAAGACTCTTCATGGAGTTATCCTGATAAACATGGATCCACACGCTTTCTTCTAGACTGGCTCTATATGCGAATGAGATCGATTCGTCTCTACATACATCGCAGATAATTTCTATAGACAACACGACCATTGCGCTGCACATCTCCTCTTCACTGTGGCCTGAGATGGAAGGATTCAGGTGGTCCTGTATTATGCGCTGCGAGCATATGTGAGACCTTGGTGGTAGAAAATAGTAGAACCTTGCACCTTAGCGATGGCCTCGCTGACCGCGCCGTCGCCATGCTGTCACCTAGAACTTCCGCTCGCTTTCTGCTTTCTCTTAGTACGCCTCACCATTTAAATAATCTTATGTGTCGAAGGAAAAGATGGAGGTTCATCGTTCAAATTAGCAACCTTAGCGATTTCTGGATAGGAGCTCTCGAACGCTCAGCGTTCAGGTTCTTACTGCACTATGCATGAATGAAACGACTACGATAGCTTATAATTTAGCATACCTTATGAACTAAGACTTCATTGACATACCTTATGGACTAAGACCTCTTTAATTTGTTCTAGTAGAAACCTAAGGCTTGAGATTTGACCCTTAGAGCCAAATGGCGGCAAAGTGTAACAACAAGTTTTGAGAGGTTTTGGCAGGATAAGTATGGTTAGCACCTTATGTGTGCTATACAACTACCCAATGAGCACCTTCTACGAGGAGAAGTTGGATCATCGCACCTCTCACCTGCAGCATAGGAATTCCAGGATTCCTATATGTAGAATTAGATAGTTACCATCATATGCAAAAGGTTAGGAGTCTTGTTGCAGAACTAGTGAATCTCGATCAGGGAGTTGAGCTGTGGTCTCTCGTCTCGCAGGTCGACCTCTATCGAATCTTTCAATTGGCACCTCTCAGCCACCTCAGCCCTATGCCTCACCAATCACACACTCTCTACTATCTTCGGTGGCAGGCCTTTAAGCCACTTAGAGTGAGCACGCACTTGGGCATGGTTAGCTTTAAGGATACCGAACACAAGATTAGCATCTATGAACTAAACTACGCGGATACAGCTCGCTCGAACCTGAGGAAAGGAACATAGGAGCGGCTGACGAGGCGTTTGAAAGGCATAAACTTAGCCTTGCGATTAGGCTCTCCAGAAAACACAGGCGAACTAGGCAAGAACAACAATCGCGTCACCAAACAAGGGGACACTGAATCCTAACCTCACTGCCTGCAATTCGCAGAGATCGGCTCGGCGATCCGTATCTTGCATGTTAAGGAATCTAGGCCCTCCATCTTATCTTAAGTAGGTTAAGTGAGTTTCGGTGTACTGTATTTATTTATTTAAGCACCTCTGTTCATTGGTAGAGATTGGTTGTAGTTAAAGACAATATTATATCAATGACCATGTCTAATTCATTGCTCTCCAATTAAAGCTTCCTTACATCCTTACTCTTAATCCATCTCCGTATCTCTCACGTAACCGCTTAATATTCCCAGTTCACATGGACAGTACAACACACGTCATGATACGGGAAGACGAGATATCTGCAAGGAGAGATGGAATGGAATCTCAATCTCGATCAACACATTCGAAAGGCAGCACCAACGTAACGAATTGAAATTGCAGTGATCCCGTGAGAAGCGAGCCGCCACTTATCAGGTGGAAGTCGGCGGACGTATACGGCACCACGCGGATGCGATGTAGGTCGGCTCTCGGTCCAAGCGAGCTTGTTCTCTTAGGTGATCAGGTAGTGAACTTCACCCGGAAACCAAGCGTTAGTTTTTGTTACTAAAACTACAATTTAAAAATGGGGATGCATGCATGCAAGGAACTGACAGGACATGCTCGAATTCAAGATATTCTTAATTTCTTCATGGAATCCAAAGGAAAATAGGGACATTATAAGGTATGCTCTTAACTCGTTTCCTAGGAGTACATTGTGGGTGTAGGTGCCTACAAAGTCTCCAAGGATTTATCTTCTTTAAAATTAGATGAATTATTTTATGAACTTTTGAACTTCATGAACAAACTAATGCATGCCCACCCGAGATTATGCTTAGTTGCGTTGTTGCAGTCATGCGTAACAGCCAACGGAATCAAGAGAATCAAGAGTGAAATCAAGAGCAGAAAAATCAGTGAAATCGAGATTGAATCGATCGGACCCACTCGGAACTCTTTACGACGGTTAGGAATGAATGGAATCAAGATCTTCGAACTCGTGATCGTGAATTGTGAAGAAGCTCTGAGAGAAGAAGAGGCTTAAGAAGACTGATCGAATCAATCTGAATGCAGCTCGAAGCAGTTGAGAGGTGCCCAACGTTGGTACGAGGTGAGGGTTCAATTCATCAGATAGAAGGTATCAAAGTCATCGATCAAGTCCAAAGAACCGAGGAGGTCAGGAGAGAGGAGCACACGGCTGGGACAACATCACTTTTGGGAATCTTCGAGCTACACCATTTACGAACGAAACAAGTCTACTACTACGGCCGTGACGTGTCGACCGTATCAGTGAAGTCAGTGGTCGAATCAAAGCGCAGTCCATGCATCCAGTTCGCCTTTACTCAGGGCCCCTGTATTCAAGGCTTAATAATAATTAGTTAACTTACCTTACTACAAACTATCGCTTAGTGAGAATTAGCTAGTCAACTAGGATTAGTAGTCATCCAGGGTCCTTAAGTAAGTGTATGACATTCCGTATACAAGTCAAGTTAACTGAAATTCAACTCAGTTCAAAACTTGAGGAAGAAAATTCTAGTTTGAAAATCAGTAAATTTAAAATACTTTAGAGACTTTTCGGGCTCCAAGAATGACCAATTTGGACACCCTGAGTAAGCCAATAAGTGATGTGATGTAAAAAAATAAAGAAATATAGATCTTATCCTTAAATCTTAATAAACAAAGTAGTAAAGTAGTAAAGAGGTCGGTTCATGGGTAGCAAAATAGTTGACATTCTTGAGTTATCATCTTAGTTCGGGTTCGGGTTCGGGTTCCACTGATCCTCGTAACGAGGATTTAGCTAAAAAAATTTCCATCGAATTCAAGCTAAATTCAAAATCAAATTAATTTAAATAAATTATAAATTCTAAATTCAAATTCAAAATCAAATTAAAAATTCAAATTAAAAATTGAAATTAAATTATATTAAGTAAAAATCTATTATTCAAAGTTCATTATTCATTATATAATTCTAAATTCAAATTCAAAATTAAATTATTCAAAATTAAATCTAGAATTTAAATTAATTTAAGTTAATTATTAAGTTGATTAAGTTGAAATATTCAATTCTCAAAGTAAATCTTCTAATTTCTAAATCAAAATTCTAAATCATTGAAATTCTAATTAATCTAAATTATTAAGTGAAATATAAATTAAAATCAAAATTGAAATTAAATTAATATTTTTTAAGTTAAATTAATTTCTAAAATAATTTACACATAAAAACTTAATTAACTCAAAATTTCTAAATTATTCATTACTATTAAATAAACTCAAAATTCTCGAAATTAAATTCTCAATTGAAATTATTATATAAATATTATTGAACTAAACATTAAACTATATTACTACTTGAATTCGAAATTAAGTAAAATCAAAAAAAACTAAATTCAAATAAACGAAATTAAAATCAACTAGATGGTGGATCCTTAAACCTCCAACTCAAACTCGACATTGTTGGAATACGAATTCCGACAGTCCAAGTACAGCAGATAGATGGTTGGAGATGGCATAAATTCCTATTACTACGGAGTCGTAATTAAAGTGACTATACACTTGTACCGGCAAATCTGCTTAAAACAAGTAGTAACTAAATTTGTAACGTGACTCTCGAGATGTGGAAGCGCCTTGACGTCCATTATAATCGACTCCACAGGTCGCTCACAGAGCGGTTACCAAGATAGGTGGAATGAAAACTACCCTTAAATTACACCATAAATGGCAGGTTAACGCTGATGGGGACTCACTCATACCAAGATGGTTACTAAGCTGCTATGTGAGCCTGAGGCCCTTGAGCTTCAAGATGGGTGGGATGGGTGCTGAGCGAGCTACTGAGGTGTGACTCCTAATGGCGTTTATTATCATACATTGCACCTGACATACACCCAGACATGCTCAAGCAGATTATAGGTTATCTGACTGCGGCACACCCATACGAGTTCTTAAATCAAAACAAGAGTAAAAGTCAGTTAATTTCAATTTGAGACTGAGATTTTTTTGACTTAGATCTTTGAAATACGGCTTAATCACTTACGACTCATTTATTATTGAACTACTTTCTTAAAATTTCATGTTTATAAAAACTTAATTTCAAAATTGTTTACTTACTCTTGAATTTTGTTTATTTCACTCGATTTAAAAACTTAATTTTTTAAAAAATTGTTTAATTTCATTTCTTGAATGAACTTTATTTAAAACTGATAACAATACTTCAAAATTGTTTTACTTAAAAGTGTGTTTAAAAAACAACTTTTTAAACTCTACTGTAACCAATTATTTAACTTAAATTAATTAATGTTCAAAATTGTTTTAAACTTCGATTTATTTCACCATTAACTTTTTTTAAACTTTTCAAAATTCAATTTGTCAAATTAATTTCAAAATTGTTTTAAAAAAAACAAAATTAATTTAGCATAAACTAAATTTTCTTCATTTGAAATTGTTTATGGTTTTAATCCCTTGTTGGTGAAAAGATAAAAATTAATTTTTCAAAAACAGTTTTAATAAATTCAAAATTAAAATAAAACTTAACTTTAACTCTCAAAATTTTTAACTCACACTTAAGCTCAAATTGTTTAAAACTTAAATTTGAATCAACAAAATTTGTTTCAAAACTAAATTTCAAAATAAAAACTTAACAAAGTAATTCAAAAAGCAATTTCAAAATAATTTTCAAAACTAATTTCTAACTATTTCTAAAAAAATCTCAAAAATTAATTATAATAAAATCTTTTCAAATACTAATTAAAGTAATATAAATTAAGTGTTTGTTGAAATTCTGATTAAGTAAGATAGATCTAAGGAAAATCTATGAGTCTACTTGATTGTTACTTCAATTGTTAACCATTAAAACAATTCAAACTACTTCATGTGGTGGTGGATCAATGATAGACTCATTGACAAGTATAAAATCAAGTTTACTAAACTCACCTCATCTGACAAAGAATCGGTTGGTGTTATCATTAGATTCAGCGGAATTATCAGAAACTTAAAGTAATCGAAAGGGTAGGTAGGTATATGAACTCCAGAGTTTCATTCAAATGTCTTATGGTTGAAAATTTTAACTTTAATTTAGTAAGAAGTAAGGTGTATGTGGCGGATACAGTCAATTTTGATACCGGTCTAGTGTAAAACATGAAAACGAAAATAAGACAAGGACTTAGGAATAACATCTTACACAATGACCTATCATATCCTCATAAAGTCGTCTACTGTGAAACACCCATGGCCGGTCGCATCCGGTCCTACACCTTCATTAAAGGTCAGTCAAGTGAATCTAGTTAGAGGAGGTTCATTCCATCCAAATTAAAAATTGAAAACACTATGATCTGTGTCAAAAGACCAAAAGGTCAACCCATAAAGTCACCACCTAGAAAGACACATTTAGGAGCTGAGCTTTACTATTTTTCGATTCATGGACAATCACCCAGCAATAGTAAGTAATGATTCTATTAGGTATGGGTAAAATTCCTAAAACAAAGATGAAACCTATGAAATATTTAGTAATTTTTAATTGAAAATGAAAAAGATACTAAAATCAAAAGAATAAGAGGGTGATCACACTGGGGATGAAATCAGTTTGCTTGTAAAATAAATGGATACACGAGGTTTCATGTCCTGGAACCCAATATTAGTCATGGTCTGTAGTGGGCGTAAAGAACACTACTCTAAATTGAGAACTATGCTAAAGCAGAGATATAACAATCATCAATGGGGCTTGGGCTGACAAAATTCATTCAAAGCAACAACAATTTTTAATTAACAAACTTACAATAACACCTTATGAACTTTACCATAAAATTTCTCAATCTAAACTATCTAAAAGTATTTGGGTGTAAGGTCCATTTTAAACACTAAAAATTACTTAGGAAAATTTACAAACTAACTCACGAGGAATATAGACAAAGTGGGCCTTTAGTATATAATCAAATATGAAAGTTCAAGAAAAGCAACTAATGTAATATTTGATGAAGAACAACCTATCGATATAAATGAAACATCACACAAGAGATAGAGAGATGATGATGATACGAAATGGTGAATAATGATAAGGATTTATGGAACTCTGATCAGATGGAAGAAGATTCTGAGGATAATCCCGAGTCCAGGCTACCCTATTTTACGAAAAGTTGATTTTGTTTTTTGTTTTCCTTTTTCTTTTAGTAGTTTTTCTTCTTCTTCCCGTCCCGCACCTCTTGGCGAGTCATTCTCTCATCCTCGATTCTCTGTCCACTTGGCTCTTGCGATCTCGGCTCCCTCCTACTCCGCCTTCATACCAGACCTGTACAGCGGTGCTCTGCCTTCCTTCCTTCCTTCTTCTCCCTTCCAAGGATAGATGCCTCTGGGAGGTAATGCCTTGTGCGTGCATTTCGCCGTAACTGCCAGTATCTCGTCTCCATTATTCTTTTTAGGCGTCGTGAGTCATTACTTTCTTACTCCTCTCGCCGATCCTACCGCCGGAGGTTCTCCCGGTCCACGGCCTCATTGTATCCGGTATCGATAGTTTGTTCTCCAGTAACGATCGATACGGTATCTGGAGTGATTGCAGTGCCGAGGCAACGAGCAACAATTGCTCGGTGACGGCTTTCCCGAGGCCTGAGGCTCACCAGCATCCACTCGGCCGAGCAGATGCTCCATCGCCCGGCCAAGGAGGCGAAATTAAATTTTTGTTCCACACTCGACGCTGTCGTGGGTCAGCCTCACCACACTACCGCAACACGGTGGGGCACAGACAGTACAACCTGATGTGTTGTGGTTTGGATGAAGACATCTATGATCCGATGATTTATTTGTAAGTGAGTGGTTAGATATGGTCGACCAAGATGCATGGTCAGCAGCAGTGAGGCTCTTGGGTCCTTCCTCCCATACGATCTTCCTACATGAGGATCCTGATTTTGATTTGCTGTTATATGACCCATTCGAATCAGGCCAACATTCAGATATATTCTGGGTATTGATCTAGAAGAAGACGATTCACAGGCGAGCATCTCGTCATATGGTAATGCGGAGAAAGTCAACTTGGCTTGAGACTTTGAAAGTGGATGGATGTAATTTTAAAATGAATGTTTAATTTTTGATGATGTGTTAATCGTTGATATTCGCTGTGTCGGGGTCTATCGTATTCACTGGGTCAATATGATGTGCAAATTAGATTGCAAGTTAAGTAAAGTCAATATGTAGAGAGGGTGATTGTGGTTTTAATAGAATGGACTAGGATGACTGATAGTTAGTTATGTGATTAATTATTTGTTTATTGAGTTTTTCGAATTGCTAATAGCTAATATTTGCTTTAAAATTAAGGATAAGGATCTGTATTGCTGGGACTCGACCTCTCACGATCTCTGTATTGGTCGGATTACCCGCTATCGATCGCGGTACTTCACTCACATGATCTTGTGTGATATAGATCTATGCCTTTAGATGTTCGTCCTTGTTTAACGACGCTAACTAGGACCTCGCAGTCCTTGTTTGTGCGTCTGCTGGACACTCGCACTCTAGACGTTTACCGACGACACTCTCTGGATACTAATACACATTTAAGCTCACATCACATGCATTGCTGCTAGACGATTTTATGCTAGCTAAAGTACCATTGATTGATTACTCGTTGGTACTACCAACTGAGGAGTAGTAGTATGCATTGTATGGGATCATGATTCTCGATTCTCGAAGAGTCTTCACGGTATCGTATTGTGGCGGTACTTTAGATCGACTGGCTCGTTTAGCTTCGTATGTCGATGTTTATTTATGCATTAGTGATGGCTGCATCTTCATTCGGCACTTGATGTGCACAGTCGGCATAACGACTATTGTATTTACCTTGCCACGCCGCCATATACACTGCTATGTCTATTACCACCACCCGGGTTAGTCGTATATATCGCATGTTGAGCTTTGCCATTCGGGTGATATATCGAAAGCCTAGTTGCATAGCCGCAGAGACCGCTTCCTGTGTCTATTTGACTGAGCGCCGCAATGGAGCTCGGGCCGGTACGTAGCTATATCCGTGTCGCTTGGGTGTGTGGTGATAGCCTAATGCGATAGATTGACGTGACCCATGGATGACACGTATCTACGAGCCACTCTGTACCTACGTCAATCTCACTCCACTAAGGTGCATAGTGATAGATAGTGATCAGTGGAGCGTCACAACCACATCATCACGTTCATGTGTGACATGTGCGAAGTCAGCCAAGTCGACCCGAGACAGATCGCGCGATTGGCACATACGCATTCATTTGCCGCCTATCGCCTTATATATGCGCCTGGCGACTTCATTACGTTTGGGTGTCAGTCTGTGGGTTTTGACATCATACATAATGACACATGACTCAGTACATCTGATATATCTGAGGTGTTGGTCTGACCTTCTTGCATCTCGGGCAGGCGTTACTAAGGTAAGGACTGTTTGGCCTATGAATATGTCACTGTTCCGCGAGATGTGATCACCGTTCAGAGATCAATTATTATCGGTTTGCACCTGTATACTCTTATCATGAGTATCACCTCGTCATTCGAGTACTCAGACATTCGGTTTAATTTATGTTTGTATATGAGTTCGTAGATATCTTTGCTCATACAGCAGTTTTGTTTTTTTTTTTCAGTCGCGGCTTGATCACCCGATTTTTGTTTGAGGTTATGGTATTTTGTGGTTCGTTTCAGGGTTCAAATGACTCTAGCGCTGGGTTATTGTATTTGTTTATTTGTATGGTGTCCTGGTTCTGAGTTTCGTATGATATATCCATTTTGTATTTAAATCGGCGGATTGGATAGTATGTGCTGGTGTATATCAGAGTATCCGTTCCATAGGGAGGCCGTCCTTCCTGGAGAGGTGTCGCTTCTTCTATGTGATAAACTAACCTTAATGAGTATTGTAATCGAAGCACGACGTGCATTAGGTACCTCTCCACAACCCTGATCTAGGGTAAGTAACAGATGTCACAAATCAAACCAAATTCGATGGTGACCCAAGTCTATTAACTAGATCATAACCAATAGTCGATTGCTTATTTCTAGTCGACGTCTTATTGACTATTACCTGGAAGAAGAAGCCCCAGCTACGATCATCATCATTGCGGAAGATTAGATCGGAAGAATGTTCGAGAATTGGAATCGAAGAATTAGCACACCTCGGATTGTCAAACCAAGTCCGGTACCTGTACAAAGGATGTTAGCAGCCGGCCTGGGTTTTTATTAACATATAACCGCAGTGATATAACAGAGCAGCTAGGCTAGTCTAGTAGCCAAAGTTTAGTTTCAAGTAGTCATACAAGTAAGACTTATGCTCCGGTGAGACTAGACAGACAGTTGGGAGGATGATCAGTGCGTGGATAGAAGGGTAGGTTGTGCCAAATGACGTTAAAGTCCTAGTGGGTTTATCAAAGGGTCTCGAGCCACCTCAGGTTGAAGACTTGAGAGACTACCCAGCCATGTTTAATTCAAATAAAAAGGCATTATGGATTCTAAAACAAGCCCTAGGCATGGTATGAAAGATTATCTAACTACTTAATATCCAAAGGCTTTAACCAAGGACAAATAGATCTGACCTTATTTGTAAAAACTATAGAAAAAGACATCTTTATAGCCCAAATCTATGTTGACAACATAATTTTTGGCTCAACTAACTCTAAGTTTTAAAAATTTGTTAAATTAATGGGAAATGAATTTGAAATGAGTATGGTTTGTTTAAATTAAACAAACAAAAGATGGAATCTACATTTATCAAACTAAATACGCTAAGGAATTAATTAAAAAATGCATGGAAAATTCAAAATTATAAATACTCCAATGGCAACCAACATTAACATTGACTCCGATCCAAGGAAAACCAAGAGAGATCAAAATACTATAGGAGTGTATGAACACTTTGACCTAGCTTACTAGCTAATGCCAAGCTACCCATAGTTATTGTTTGGCTTATGTACCAACTCGGGACTGCGTGGGATCACAAAGTCACTAACATATGTTAAAAGAATACTTAGGTATCGAGACACTAAATGTAGGACTTGGTAGAACTCACATTTGATCTTTGGCTATATGGCACCGTATCGAGAATAGAAAAAGAATAGTGCTAAGTCGATCTAGCCTAGAAACAGTGAGAGTTGCGAACTACCGTGATATTGCTCGCTAGGTGACACGACTGTTGGATTGTGCATAGCTATCTAGTGAATCTCTACAGGGCAATGTGCAGCTTGTCAATGATGGCATACATTAAAGACTATCAACTAGAATATAAAAATACACAAATCTTTATTGATAATATCAGCTCGATTAATCTGACCAAAAACTTTAGGACTACACACATAGAGGTAAAACACCACTTTATAAGGGATCATGTAAAGATGAAATTGCACTCAACCATGTTGAGTCCAAATCAAATCTAGTTGACATCTATACTAAATCCTTTACAACTTGAGTTCGCGGATTTAAGAAAGCAAATAGGAATGTGTGTTGGAGTAGGTGTCTCTCTTTTTTTTTGTGTTTCAAAATCTAGAAAATCATTTCAAAATTCCACTTTATTATTTTCCATTTTTTCCGATATTTTACATTCTCCCCTACTAATTTCCTAGAATTAAGCCAGAGCATCTCACAAACACCTAGGTCTACCTTGATTGTGATTGAAAAACATAGAACGACGTGAGATGCATAGGGTACAGCCTGGACTCAAGAATGCTTATATCTGTGCATCGATATGAGTCTGGACGTTAAATACGCAATATACATTAATCAAGTTGAGTCTTCCAGCTCTAGTCAAATCTAACTAGACCAAATCAACTTGACTTGACTAACCATGTGAAAGTTGTTGCCCTATAGGCAGTCAGCAAGTAGCTAAAAGTTAGACAGTTGGTAAAAGGACACTCAGTTTTCTAATTAAGCATGTTTTAATCTTTAGGGCTCTGATACCTCTTAAAAATCAATCTATTAAACTTAACCCATGCTTGGACTTAAGGATCAACTGACTTCTTAAAACCAAATTTTAGCTATTTTGCTCCCTCCTTGTCCTAAAATTTAAATATTGTTTAAACTTAACCTAAGTTTTCAAAATTCAATACTTGTAAAAAGCTAAGCTAAGTTCCAATCTTAATTTTCAAAACATTTTTGAGCTTAGCTAACTTTGAAATCTTACTTTGTAAATTCCTGCACAGTTTGTCAAAACTTAAAAAGCAACTTTTTCCCTAAGTAATAATTATATTTTTACTAGCTTTTAAAATCTATCCAAAGAGCTAACACTTTTTCTCACTTAGCTAAAAATAAGAAATGACTGTTAAGTGATCTCAAAACCTAGTTATTTAAAGACTATTCTGCTATGATGATTGCAAAGGGAGAGGGCATAGCAGCAGAGAATTCAAATAAGGGGCAAATTTAAGGGGAGCATTTAAGCGATAGTAAGGAAGCAGATATGGGGTTAAGCATGGAGCATATAGTTGACACTAAAACTTTAAACCTTATATGTTATTTAAAAATTTTTGTTAAATGAACTCACCTACTGCATTTGCTGTTAAAGTATTCATCTATTACTTGCTATTTACTACTTAGTATAATCAAAGTTGGTGGCCGGGGCATTGTTGGTGCATCCGGAACGATCCGAACTAAATGTTTTGATAATGATTCAGATGAGTGTGTTTTTGTCAAAGTCTCCAAGTCAGAGGATCGCTGTGAAGGTGTGAAAGATCCATGCGTTTAGAAAAAACCTGCGGCGCGTGGGGTGGTAACCCTGTCGTGATATCTATGTCACCAGGTCACGTCTTGCTTGTAACCCCGTGTCCAGTGGTAGAAATCCCGTCGTGAATAACCCAGTCCCGTGTCGAAAGAGCGGAAGACTCGAAGAGCCGTAGTCCTGAAGACCGCGTCGTGTGTCTCAGTATATCGAAATCGAATCGCACCGTAGTAATAGGTGTAGAGGAGACGTAAGGCAGTAGAAAGGCTGACAGTGAGTTCCCGCGTACCCTTCACCTCAGTCAGGAAAAGGCATCGCCAATTCTAGAATTGTGATAGGCATATCTCTATAGTGATTATTTATCGTATTTTTTGTTGCGCGAAGAGGAGCATATCCTAGGCATCTGCAGCACATGTGTCAATAATGGAACTGGAAGCGCCTTCTTGGAGCTGTGCGGAAGATTGTCAGAGCGCTTGAGAGTGAATGAGCACATAGGCAGAACAGTGGAAGCTATCTGTGCAGAAGGTGGGGATGAATTCGTCAGGCTGCCATGGCTATTCAAAACGCAGAATTGCAAGGCGTTCACCAGTTCAAGACGTTTACATTTCCCCTCTTTACACATTTAATCTCACTTATAGTTGGGACTCATCTCAAAATGTCTTACTTGGCCAGGCAGACAAACCTCCGTCGGTTATCTCCTAATATGTGTTATTATGTATTTTCTCTATCTCACCGTTAGCGATTCCAGTAAAGTTGCTTCTTTATAATCCTCCGCGTGGTGTAATTACTCGTCAGTTCTACTGACAATTCTTAATTAGTCATGGTTTTATTCATCCCAGGACGATACTTTGATTCCTCCCTCTCTCCTACAACAACGTCCGTTGGAATATAATGTTTGTTGTGGACATGTTGAGATGTTAAAGCAATAACTTGTAATGCTTGTATAAGAGATCCGTCCGTCCATAATATGAATCTAACAACAAACATGCTAGCATTGCTATCGATGTGGATGCAACAGAGAAATATTCGCTGTTCAAGTGTTTAACAAGAGGTTTGCACATACATCCAGCTAGTGTGTTTCAAAATGCTAAAATCCTTCGCAAGGGTATAGTAGTATGCTATGGAACAAGGTTGTTTTCAAGGTTGTTTTGTGGTCTGGTGTGACCAGGTGTGTCAAGATCAACAATAGGTCCTAAGTTACCAGCCTGTCATAGGTGTAGTAGGCCAATGAAGGAGAAGGCCAATGGAAGGGCGGACGCCGCGGACACAATGAGAGAAGGGAGGAGTCTGCCACCTAAGACACGACCGAAGAGATGGGTTCGTACAAGTACAGGCGAAGACTACTGAGCACGCAGCGAGCAGACACGCTGTGGCAAGAGTACTCGGGGTCGACGACCGAGTGCGAACCGAGACGAACTAAGAGATGAGTAGTATGCGTGTGGCGAGAGAAGGAAGCGATTAGGAGGAAAGTCGGAGCCCCGCCCTTGCCAGGACTGAAGACCGTTGTGGTGAGCATTCCATGGATGCAAGTGAGCAATGACTGTAAACACGCCTGACGGGGACAGGCAAAACCGAAATCTGGTTTCTTACCAGCCCACTCGTCTCAGCCCCAAGGCCAACCACTTGAAGCCACTCTGGGAATCGAGGCGTTGTATCCGCCCGGGGCCCGATTGACTCTCCATCGTGCTCGATTGAAACGCTGGGTGATTCCACTCTTAACGCTCTCATGGTATCATCTAATTTTGTCCTGGAAAGTAAACTTCGTAATCCCAACACTTGTGCTTCTTTTAAAGTTTAACTTCTTTAGTTTCTTTTCAATCTTTGTAAGGCTACTCTACTCTTCCTGAAGGAGATATTCTAGTGCAACATCTTCCTTGGATTAACTTCGGTTGTAACCAAATCTCTCTTTCATCTTTTTAGTTTTAATTTATTGCTTTCTTAATTTATGCAAGTGTTAGTTAAAATATTTTCCTTTTTGTTCACAGACTATTCAACCCCCTTCTTCTGGCCATCCAACAAATGGTATTAGAGCCAAGATGCTTGGAGAGGACTCGAGCAAACAACGATATAATAGTCGGACCACCATGCACGTCGAAGTTCGAATGAGAATTAAGCTAGTTAGGCGATCGGTATTCTTTAAAACTACTTTTGATTTAATGTTATTATGGAATTCAATTTCTGACCGAAATAAACTGGGACGAAAAGGACCGGGCCGACTATGGCAAATGGAAAGATGAGTACCATCTACTATCGTTCTTCATTATACGACTCATCGGATCGGCAACTACGACTCATGTGAAGGAAAGCTTTGGAAGGCCCTTGCAGCTTGAAGCGAGTAAAAGCGAGATTTACTCCATAACCAAACTCACCAGCCCAGCGACATGCTGGGAAGCAGAGATAGTTGCACATTTGCACTCCAAGGATAAAGGAAATCATCACACTTTCTCGGAGGCAGTGGCAATCGGATTCTAAGGTATCACACTAAACTCCTTTCCTAGAATTCAAAATGGGCGTCACTAGTAGATGTCTTTTATATTTGAAAGACTTAGAAAAAATTACATTAGAAGAATTCTTTTCTACATTTGAAGTGCGAATCAAGATGTGCAGTCTGAAGGGCAAGAACAACGTCACCTTGAAAGCATCGAGAGACTTGAGTCGGAGTCTTCTCTCAATGAGGAAATGGTAATGATAGTAAAGTAAAAAATTATGTAAGTGCAGAACTAATCATTGAATGAAAGAAAAGGATCATCCGTTGCTACGAAGAAGACGAGAGACGTCGGGTGCCCAAGTAAGAACAAGGCGAGGACAGAAAGGTTAAGGTAAAACTTGAAGCAATCGTGGGATGCATCGACGTCGTGTTCAAGTCGCTTTCTCTTACACTAATGGCAAGTCATCAAGGCAGCTGCACGGTGAAGCTGCTCTTCAATGAGCATCGAGAGCATCGATGGAGAACCACGTCGGAAGATACTTGATGAGATGGTTGGAGACACGGAGACATCGACAAGATAAGTAGTCGATCTGCTTCCTCCCAAACCAATTGTATAAGTTCGTTAGCTGTTAAAAAAGATTGCTACAAGTTAGAAAAATTAAAATTTAAAAATAATATTAGCTAAATCTTGCCCAATAGAAGATTAAAATTAAGTTAGAAAAAAAATTAAAAAGGAAAATTTTTAAATACAAGTAATAACTTGAAAAACTATGCATGCTCATCTAAAACCAATGTTAAAAAATATAACAATTTAAATTGGTATTTTAGATATCATAAGGAAAATTAGGAACATTTCAAAGATATCCCTAAAATTTTTAGTCAATCGGTAGGTTGGAACCTATATTGGGTTCTTGTCGGACTTGAACTTGAACTAAATGAATTTAGAATGTGAGTTTCTTGTGGTTCTTTATGAAGCTTTGTCTAAAGAAGTGGTTATTGTTCCAATAACCAAGAAGGCCTGGTGCCTCGCCATGACATGGAACCCAAAATATTGAAATAAAATGTTTAATTAACTTTCTGATAAAAGCATTAAGGTGGAAACTTAATAATGTTTTAAAAAGTTTGTTAAACTTTTTTTAAAATTTTCAAAAAAATTTTACTTAGAAATTTTTTTACTTAGAGTTTTTCCTTAGAAAATGTTTTCCCTTACTTAAAGCTTTACTTAGAAATTGTTTTACCTTAGAATATTTTTTGCTAAAAATTATTGCAAATTCTCTAACTTAGAATTTATTCAACTTAGAATTTTTGTTAAGAAAGTTAAAAATTTTTATTAACCCTTAGATTTTTTTTAACCCATTTTTTTGATCAAAGGGGAGAAGGAAAGTATAAGTCTAGGAGGTAGAGACCAAAAAATCTAAAGAATTGTGTTTTGCGTGCGTCGTTTTCATTTTCAATTTTTCTAAAAGGAAATAACTTTTTGTCATTTTCTGTTTTCTAGAAAATACTATTTTTTTTAGAAAACAAGCAAAACACAAACCAAACACCATTTTGAGAGTCGTTTTCTAGAAAATGAAAAAACGCATACACCAAGCACACCTAAATTTTCTATCTTTTATACTTAATTGCAAATTTAGTTATTTATTTCATGTTTATTTTACCTAACTATGGCACTTGGGTTGCTCACATCAAAGGGGATTGTTGGAACCCTAAGGTTGTTTTGGTGTGAACAACAAAGATAGGTAAGTGTGTGTTTTAACTTTGTGTTTCTGGGGAGCAGGAGCTTAGGAGCACAGTGGTCGGCGGAAGACAGCGGCGCCTTAGCGAGAATGAGACATGATGCGTTCGAAGACGAACGTGAGGGCGAGGTAGGAGACATCACGGTGGGAAGGACGCGAAACCGGGTGAGGAGCAAGGAAGGTCGGGCCGCAGAGGTGAGAGGAGCAAGTGTGGAGTAGAAAGGGCGAGGTGGGAGAATCATGGAGCGAGAAGGAAGCCTGGCGATTAGAGGGCGAAGCGCGGCGGCGTGCTCAAAGAAGGAAGTTAGGTTGTGAGCTATTCCCTATTATGGCGAGATCACCCAAGCGGTGGAAAACGACTGAGATGAGCGGGCCGGAGAAAAAGAGTGAAAAAGTCAATGGGGTTGACTTTCCCAAGCTCGGGCTTTAGGCGCCAGAAGCGCACGGAGGAGAACCCTTCCGAGCACCCGGAGTTGACATTTGACCATCCGTCAATATGAACTAAATATTGGGGATAAGTTTATCCCCAGAACGTCGGAACCCGAGAACCGAAGGCTATATCATCTGACCTTGTCTCAGCGTCAGAAATTGTAATTCCAACACTTGTGTGCTTCTTTTAATGTTTAGCTTCTTTCGTTTTGCGCTTTCATTGTTGTAAGAGGCTTCTCACCAAGGAGATATTCTAGTGCAACATCTTCCTTGGATTAACAACACCATTGTACCAAGTAATCTTGTGTCGCCTTTTTTCGCTTTTAATTTATTCAAGTCTTAGTTTAAGAAAGTTAGAAAGGTTTCTTTTTTTTACAGACTGGATTTAACACCCTTCTAGCTAGCCGCGCGATCCAACGGTAACTTGTAGGTGAAGTGCAAATCGTCAACTAGATTCATAAAGCTATCTAAGCTTACATAGAAGAGATGGGCATGAAGTCATGTGAACCCGGTCAATTCTATTTTGAGCAAATACCCATAAAAGTGACCAGTCGTCGAGATCGAGAGAGGCTCCTATAGAATGAGTTGACTGACCCTCCCTTTGATAGTGGATCAGCTATTACAGGGTGATACACGATCTTTAAACTCGATCGCTATTGGTTAAACTATCGGCTATTGGTGTTTCTTTAATTCAAGATGAAGCATTGAAATCCTTATGTTCAACGGCTTGCCTTTTTCCATACGGCTCAAAATCGTTTTTCCCAAAAGCCTTAGTACAGATGAGCCTCAGGGCCAAATGAGGAGATACTCTCCTCCGTTGACTTTGACTGTTACATCACCTTGACTTTGACCATCACATTATCTCCTAGGTCCATTCAATATAACCCATATCATAAATAATTAATCAATTGAATTAATTAATGATAAGATTTAAGTGTAAAGACACACTCCATGTCTTTTCATCACTTGGAAGCAATCTTTCACCTCTTAGGAGTAACCCTTTATCCCTACAAAAAGAACCTCATTCATTTGATTCAACACACTCAATTCTCAAATTATGAATTCTCCTCTGGAGTTCTCTTTTCTCTTTCCTCTCTTAAAAGTTTCAAGGCTTTGAAAGTTCGTTATGGCTTAAAATTTAGAGTGCTCCTATTTTGAGACGTAAGTCATTGTATCTTAGGAGACGATTGTCACCTGGGCAGGGTAATATCATCTTAAGAAAATAAGGTCTAGTATTCACCTCGACCTTAATACTCTTATCCGTAGGGATAACCTACCAAAAGGGTGTGTCGATATTCATAAGGATAACTCAACGACTGACAAGATTAAGTCGATAATGATGATACCAAGAAGGATACATCTATTACCTGAAAGGGTGTATCGATATCTGAAATGACATGTCAAAAGTTTAAATGAGATAAGGTCCGTTATACCGAGCTCCATCGGTTAGAGTTATCGACTCATCGTCGAGATGATTAATTGGGCCCAACTATTGGATCAACATGGTAGATTCATCTTCATATACTGATCCAACAATCTTAAGATGATATTCACAATTATAGTGACTGTAAGTCCCACTCCTACAGGAGCAAAATTGGAGAAATTCTCTATAATCGTCTTCAAGTGATGACAATAAAAGATATTGTAGTTCTTGAAGAAAATATATCTTTTAAGGTTACTATTAAAAGATGTCCTAACGCATCTAAAAAAGTTAACCTTAAGCAATGGGAAAGTTATTCGCAATGAAGAATAGAATTTTCCTATGCAAGAACCATGCCTTAAAAGGATGGATAGAAAAATTATATCATGGGTATAATATAACAATAATGATCAAGGCTTTATGAAGGTCATTTGACTAAAATCATAAAGTTAAGGATAGTGAGTTTAAACTATCCAAAAAGAGAGCTAATAAAAATTTTCAAATTGAAGATCAAGCTCACTTGGAAATGTTGGTGTAAGGAGCACCAGATGATCGAACCTAAGTTTTTATATTAGTATAGAGTTCTAAGTTAAATCTTATTGTTATTCTAACAAGTTTGACTAAGTGTGTAGAAAAGTCCCAAGTGATCTTAGGTAAGGTGAAAGTCCTAGTTGAGGCTAGGAAAAGAAGTCCTAATGGACACTAGGAAGGTAGAAAGTTCTAGTTATGGTTAGGCAAGGAAGTCCTAGTTTGTGGGACTAAGTGAAGTCTTGAAAAGTTGAGAATGTCAAGTAAAAATCCTAGGATCGAGGACACTAGGTGGAAGTCCTGGAGGTCACAGACACCAGGCGGAAGACTGGATGGGTCAGTGTTCAGAAGCCCAGTAGAAAGTCTTGAGATCTTGGATGTTGAGTAAAAGTCCAAACGATCTGGAGGACCAGTTTGGTAAAAGGTAAACTCTCCTGAGAGGAATAGGTAAGGATGCATTTCTCGTAGAGAAAACAATAGGCATCGATCCAACCTAGAGTTTCAGCGAAACTCAAATCAGGATCAAACAGTCCAGAGACTATCAAATATTATTCTGCTTTATATATTATTGCTTGTTGAACTAACCTTTGATGCAAAGTAAAGATGGCTAGAAAATAAGGTATCTAGGCTCCTAGACTTCCAGCGCCCGGAGTTTCTCTAGACGCCCTGGGATCCATCTAGGCGCCCAGACTGGGCAAACTTTATTCGCAGGTTATAGTGGCACGCTTTGACTGACTAACCCACATTAGCAGTCCAGGCGCTCGGACTGGTTCGGACGCCCGGAGGTGGATAAATACTGCACGGGATAGACTTTCGATGAGGTACAGCCACATCAACACTGTGGGGGAGCCCGGGGACCCATCCAGGCACCCAGATGGGGCTATAAAAAGAGGGTCCGACCAATACCTTGAAAAGTACAATCCGAACAACTTTTGCTCCTGCATGCTGTTCAAGAAAAGTGTTAGCAATTTCTTTTTCTTTACTTTACTTTTTGCTGCATTTACTCTTGATCGATTTACAAAAAGTTTAAAAAGCCATGAGTGTTATTTACACACACACACCCCTAGTGCTTTCGATCCTACAAGGAAAAAGCTAGATTTGAGTCTAACTCAATGAAACCTAAGTGGAGGTCAAAATAGATAAGTTAGAAGGATTGCATTACATGTGCTGCAATTAACTAAGAAATTGAGTCAAGTGTCTCTTGAAGAATAAATGCAATCATGGTCAACATTCCAATTAGACAACTATAGCTATGGCTCAACGAGATTGGAAGACTATGAGATGTATACTTCTTGAGATGAGTATCCCTCGAAGAGTAAAAACAATCCTAGTCAGCACTTCGATCAAACGACCACAATTTTGGCTCAATGAGATTGGAAGACCAAGGGATATATACTTCTTGAGTCGAATGTCTCTCGAAGAGTAATACAATCCTGGTCAGCACTTCAATCAAATGAATGTAGCTTTGACTCGATAAGATTGGAAGACTAAGGATATATACTTCTTGAGTCAAGTGTCTCTCGAAGGTAAATACAATCCTGGTTAGCACTCCGATCAAACAACCATAGTTTTAGCTCGATGAGATTGGAAGACCAATGGAAGTATACTTCTTGAGTCAAGTGTCTCTTGAATATTAAATGCAATCTTGGTCAACACTCCAGTCAAACGATCGTAGCTTTAGCTCAGTGAAATTGGAAGATCAAGAGATTCATATTTTCTAGTTTGAGAACAACTACAATTTTTGTCATCATCCTGATTAGACAACCATAGTTTTAACTTAATGAAATCAAAAGATTTTAGTTATGAAGATTTGCTTTTAAGTAACATTGAGGCCCTTGAAGTATTTTAAAAATACTAGAAATGTGGTTGGAAAAATTAACTAAGCAAGATGATATATAGTGATGGAGGGAGAGAATGTAGGGTATTGCTAAAGGAATATTTCTTGAGGAAGAGCAGCATTCAATAATCGATTATATCCCATTCACCTCTATTTAACTATGTTGTGGCTAAACATTGAGAAGATAATAAAAGCTATGTTAAAGTTTTGGATTTATCTTGAAAATTATGGGAGAAGTTATCTTCTTGGTAAACCACAAGCCCTAGTGAGATAAAAATAAAAATCTCTATAAAACATTGAAAGGTCACAAACCTTCCAATAAAGCCAATAAATGTGGAGGTGAACCAATAAATGTGGGGGCATTTGGATATAAAATACCCAAATTGGGAGCTCAAAGAATTAACTGCATAAAATACATCGATATGTCATATGTGTCAAAATATATGATACATTATGGTATCTAAGAAATGATTAGAAGGGCACTACTATAAAATGGTAAGTCTTGAAATGTCTTAATATTATTAAAACAATATATCTATAGTGGTTAAATTTCCATTTAATATGAAGAATTGTGCAAATCCACTAGTTAAGAAAGGCCTACCGAGAGATCAACTACATTGCATGTCTAGCGGAATAAGTCTAAACTCAAACATTTAAATTGAGTGTGGTAACTCAACCATGTTGGCTAGAGATCCCAATATTATGGTTCAAAATGGACAACTAAGCTACAAGATTTAAGACACTTAGGAGTAATTACAACAACTAATTCTTAGAGACAAAAGGTATGACCTATAAAGTAAGTAAAAGATGAACAAAAGTTCTTAATGATTCCTATGTTATATTGCAAAAGGTATAATGGAGTATTGTAGGATACTCTTAATAGAAGATCACCTATATAAGTGTGAAGATGGGTCACTTCAATAAAACACTTATGAATCCCAGGTTTTGTTCATGGGCAAAACGAGCACGATACAGAATAGAAAAAAGCATAGGGGCTATTGTGTGGATATGAATATCTTGGTTTACATCAACGATTGAACAATTCAAGACATAGTTCATTGGGTGGCCAAGTAAAGCCGATCACATTTCACTATGGAAGGTTCAAAGCAACAAGTTACCTCTCCTGATGTGATAGTCTTCCGATGAAACTCTTGTTTGAGGCTTGAAATTTATCCATAATTTTCATTCATATGAGGAATTGTTAGAAAATTAGTTTTGATAACCAATAAATTAAATATGGAGAAGACGTATATTTTGCGAGTAAACTATCATAAACTAATTTCTTTAGTGAATGAGAAATTAATGTTTAATGAACGGTTGGTCTGATATAATCGAATGGAAGTTTGACTCACGCATAAGTTGGATTCTTGGATGAGATTACATGAACGCTAATTCAAGTATGCGAAACTATTGAAAGGTGTGAAATTATAATTAATTTAGTTGATTAATTAATTGATTGATTAAAAAATTAATCATGATTGTGATATTAATTAATTAATTAATTAATTAATATTTATAATTGTTAGTAACTTATACCCATTATGAGGCATTCATATAGTGTTAGTAATGTATGCCCACTATGGGATATTCAAATAGGATAATGAGGTTATCACATGACTCCACTAACATAAGTGAATGTTAGTAACTCCATTTCATGACTCCACTAACATAAATAACTCCATTAACATAAGTGAATGTTAGTAACTCCCCTAATAGAATGACTATTCATATTCTTATCTTCTTCTATAAATTCATACTTCTTGTGTGAAGTATAATTAAGTAGTTAAAAAAGAGATAAGGGTATTGAAGAAAGAAGAGCATTATAGTCTCTATCTTGTTGAGAAAAAAAAGCTATCATCATACATCACCAAGTTAAGGGTTGAATCGTTGTAACATCACTTTGATAGTTCGAGATACGTGACTATCATCTTGACTTCGAGTAATCCGTGGCTAGAGTTCACAATAATTCCAAAGTTTTACGATGTCGGAGATTAGTGCATCACCAACCAAGGTATAAATTTAATTTTCTCAAAGTAGAAGTAAATGATGTATTTTACTTTTATCAACATCCAACATTGGTATTAGTGCCAAGTTGGTTTGATGCACTTCGTTGACAAAGTGATCAATGAATTCACAAGTGAGAAATTCACGAACTCGGCTAAAAATCATGTGCGCAGAGTTTTCTTAAGAACTCCGGGCACGTAGAGATGCTCGAGTAGCCTGAGAAGAAATGCTCTGTACATGTGTTCAGCCGTGCTCAAAACTTCTCAACTGCACTCTCACTGCGGGTACTCAAGAATGCGACTGAGCCACAGTGCTTGGAAAGAACTCAGGAAGAACTGTGATGCTCGGGTTCTCGACACACGAGTGCAGTTCTTGGGAGTAGAGGTCCACAGTGTAAGTACCCCGGGATAGTTTTAATATAGTCAACCAAGTTCAGTTAAGTCCTGTGTATATTTGATCCTTGTGACTAAATGTGCGGGAAATTAAGAACACAAGAAGTCAAGTGGAATATGTAGCTAGCGAGAAAGATGGCATGGGGAGAGAGTCGACGGACTCGGTGCATCTGAAGGACGAGGTGCTACAGAAGAGTACACTGGCGAACGAGAAGGATGTGCGCGACAATCCGAGGGACGAGAAGCTGGGGAGGAAGACTGCTCGAGGAGAAGGCATGAGTTGGGTTCGGGTGAGCTCAATTTCGGATGGTCGGAGTATCACCCAAGCGAGCGGAGTGAAAAATAGTTAACAAGGGAAGTTAACCATTTTGTTCGGGCGTCAGACCAAAAAGTCAATATTTTGTTGACTTTCTATCATAGTCTTCCGCTCCAGTTCCGCTCATATTAGTCCGGATCTTCCACTTCGGTTCCACTTTCTTAGGTGATTTCGGCCATCAGGAATAGGGCTCACCTAAACCCATTTTCCGGCCTTCTCGAGCAACCTTCCTCTTCGGCTTCTTGTCCCTCAGAAATGTCGTGTGCCTCCTTCTCGTCCACCTGCATACTCTTTCACAACACCTCATTCCTTGAACGCACCGAGCCTGTCGGCTCTCTCCCGTGTTGTCCTTCTCGCTAGATGCATCTTTCGCTCGACTTCTTATGCTCCTAAGTTCCTACACACTTAGACACAAAGGTCAAACCACAGCAGGACCTAAGTTAACTTGGTTGATCACATCAAAATTACCTCGAGGTACTTACACTATCCATATTTTTATCTTCTCTTATAAATTTATACTTTTTGTATGAAGTATGAGTAAGGGGTAAAAAAAGAGAAGGATATTGAAGAAAGAAGAGAGTTGTAGTTTCTATCTTGTTAAAAAAAATGAAGGTTATCATCACACATCACCATATTAAGGGTTGAAGTGTTGTGACATAATGTTGATAGTTCGAGATACGTGACTATCATCTCTACTTCGAACAGTCTGTGGCTAGAGTTAACAATAATTCCAAAGATTTGCGGTGGCGGAGATTAGTGCATCACCAATCAAGGTATAAATTTAATTTCCACAAAGTAGAAGTAAATTATGTATTTACTTTTATTAACATCCAACAATACTATATTAAGTAAATAATTAATCAGATTAATCAATTGAATTAATTAATAATAATTGATAAGGTTTGAGTACAAAGACACACCCGATGTCTTTTCATCTCTTGGAAGCAACCTTTCATCTCTTGGAAGTAACCTTTCAAGCCTACAAAAGGAACCCCATTCATTTGATTCCACACACTCAATTATCAAGTTGTGAATTCTCTTCTTGAGTTTTTTTCTCTCCTCTTTTAAGGGTTTCAAGGCTTCGAAAATTCGACAAAGCTCAAAATTCAGAGTACTCATATTTAGGAGACGATTGTTGATAATGCGTAAGTATTTGGACGGAGCAATATTGTCTTAAGGAAAGAAGGTCTAATCTCCATCTTAACCTTAATACTCTTATTTGTAAGAATAAATTTACCCGAAGGAGTGTGTCGATATCCGAAGGGATGACTCGACGACCGATGAGATTAAGTTAGTAACAATGATATCAAGAAGGGTACGTCTACTATCCAAAAGGATGTCTCGATATCCGAAGGGGTATGTCGAGAGTTTAAATGGAATAAAGTTCACATTGTCATACCAAACTCTACTGGTTAGAGTCATCGACTCATCGTCGAGATGATTAACTAGACTTAACTATTGGATTAACACTGCAAATCCATCTCCATATAAAAATTCGAACTAAGAGAATCAAAATAAATTGATGGCTCAGCGAATTAGATGGTCAAGCGCATCAAGTAAATTGGGTGTATATGGTCATGTTGAATGAGTCAATTGAAATTAAGCAATTGGACTGGGTCAATGGATTAACTAAGTAAGAGGCAACCTAGCCAAGCCAACTGGATAAGGTAGATTGGCTGAACAAGTTAAGTGATTGAGTTATATGAGCCGAGCCAACTAAACAGATTATGTGAGATGAGCAATAGGAAGCAGACGAGGCAACTCGACTGAGTCTGCCATGGATACCTAGCAACACAATTCATGTTATTCATATTAATGGGCCAATGATATGCGAAATGAGTTAATTGGTGTAAATCTAAATAGAAAAACCAGGCTATCATGATATTTATTTATGTTTGAACAAAATTACTATGTATTTAAAGAAAATTTAATAAAACATCTCATTTAATAAAACATCTCATTTTTATTGGTGAAATAGTAACCGTCAAATTTTGGTCCCAAATTCCACCATTTAAACACTTTTCAGAACTTTTTGTTATTTTTGATAATTTTATTTTAGGATATTTAGGATAATTTTAGTAATCCTAATATTTATAGAAGAGGATTTGTCTTGATTCAAGTCCTATTTTGAGTTTAGAGTATTCAATTATACTTTCCTTATTGAATAAAAGTTATATTTCTTTTATTTACAAGATTGGAATTAAGATATATTAATTATAATTTTTCTTTCCTTTATTTGAGTATTAAATTATTGTCTATATAAAGAATTCTATTTAGATGTTGCTGGGCGTCACAAATTTATATTATCGAACTCAATAATTAAACTCAATAATCAATCAAATAAGTCCAAATATTTCTAAAATATTTCTATTTAGATGTTTTAAGCATTTAATAACATGATGGATATAGTTTATAGAAATTCAGAAAATAATTTTTAAAATATTTATTTTATTTAAAACTCAAACTCTAATTCTTCTATTATATTTCTAAGTGCTATAACACTGCACTCATAGAAACATCTAATAAGTTACATGCGAGAAGAGGAATCGTTGGTTGAGACAGCTAATGTGAAGAGGAATCGTTGGTTGAGACCAAGCTCTTAAAAAATGCCTCAGAACACTCAAATATGATGTAGAACCAAGTAAAGTTTGTGTAAATAAGTGAAAGGACAGTGTGCATAGTAAGAAAGTGATCGAGCTTTGATTTAATTGGGTGCGGTATAGAACTGCAAGGTCTCATAAAGATGGTTAATTCGAGCAAACCAAAAAAGAATGGGAAGATCAAAGTTCCTTCACGTCTAGCTCACCCGTCCCAATCTAACTTCCACGTACCTACTCCAGTTGGGCGGCTGGTTGCTGTCCAACAAGCCAGAGCCACACACCTCATTTTCTTCCAGCTCAAACCAAACATTTTGCCCAAACATTTTGAAGTTGTAGCGTTGCTTTTCACAATTAAGTATTAATTGTAGCTTTTATTTGTTTAACGCTCTCAGTCTTCACAAAATTAAGTTCCAAGAAGCTCTAAGTTTACCATCAAAGACTAACAAACCATGCACGAGCTCTTTATGAAATCGTAATAGAATAGAATAGCAAACCCCACCAAGAAGAGCACGATTGCTGAATATCAGAAGCTATGAATGCGCACAATCAATCAATTTGAGATGAGAATGAGATCTCACGCCCTGGGTTTGCAGACGACGGTGGAGTGCTTGAGGATGTGGAGGCTGAACTGGCCGCCCTTCTCGGCGGTGTCGACCTGCTTGGTCCCCGGCGGCGGCAGCAGCTCGAAGTTCTGGACGAGGCGGCCGAGGGTGATGCCGAGGATGGGCAGCGCAAGAATGATGCCCGGGCAGCTACGGCGGCCGACACCGAAGGGCAGGTAGCGGAAGTCGTTGCCGTTGGCCTCCACCTTGGCCTCCTCCTCCAGGAAGCGCTCCGGGCGGAACTCCTCGGGCTTCTTCCAGTGGGCGGGGTTGTTGGCGAGCCACCAGGCGTTGACCAGGATCTTGCTCTCGGCCGGGATGTCGTAGCCGCCGAGCTTGGCGTCGTTGAGGTTCATGTGGGGGACGAGGAGGGGAATGGCCATGCGCAACCGGAGGGTCTCCTTGATCACCGCCTGCAAGTACGGAAGCCTCTGGATGTCCGGCTCCGTGATCGGCACCCCCGGTCCCAGCACCGTGTCGAGCTCCGCCCGAAGCTTCCGCTGAATCTCCGGATGGTTCACCAACTCCGCCACCCCCCACTCGATCGACCACAACGTAGTCTCGATGGCTGCACGCACATGGTACTCAATCAATCAAAATGAACAATCAATTAACAATTTCAAGAGGGAATTCGTATAAACAGAAGATGCTCGGTTCTTTTTCATGACGATGACATCCACGTGAGAGTGACACTATACTGGACTCCATATTGATTCACCATGATTGATATAACACTGACCCTTCCAGTTCTTCTGCCTTTTTGTTCATTTGTCAATTGTTCATTTCTTGTATATTACTCATGCTAAGAATCTAGACTTACTTCAGAATGCATCCATTGAAAATTTCCTGGAAGCACTGGGAAATTGTCAAATAGTTGTCTAGCTACCTACCAGGCTACCACATGATTCAATAACTCAAATGGTTAATTAGCTACTTTTTTCCAGCTGAGACAACACCAACTTGTATTATGCAAGATAATTAACACGAAGTCATCCCTTTCTTTTGTACTACGATGGGTTTGCCCTAAAATTGCAGAGGAATTCTCCAATTTCTGTAGCAGATTATAATTGCGATGGTAAATTTAGTCACTAGTACAATTTCAATTTTTAGTATAGAATGTGGATATAAATATTTGAAGAACAGTGGAGATTGATAAGAACCTGCAACATTGATGTTCTCGACTATGTAGAGAACATTGTCGTAGTTTATCTCCCCTCTCCTCTCCGCATCCAGGATGTGATCAATGGCGCAGTTGAGCTCCATCTTAGATCCCATTTCCTCCATCATCTTCCTGCTCGATTCCAATCGTAAACAAATTAGCGTACATTGACCGAATGCTTTCCAGAACATATAATCTCAAAATAACTTGGCAACAAGAACAAGTAGATTATACTTACTTTTTCTGAGCTACAAAGTGATCATCGAAGAGACTGAGACGGCTGTCCTTGAGATCCTGGCACTTTTTGAGATAGCCCCTGAGTAAGGGTCTCAGGATGGGGATGAAATCACCATAATTGTAATCGAAGCTCTGGGCGAGGCGGCTGCGCTCGCCGTTGGCCGCCTTGAGCTTGTTGAAGAGGGGGTCATCCATGCCTTGGAAACGGTAGTTGAACATGATCCGATACATGTTGTTGTACATCATGAGCTGCAGGCGGCGGCGGAGCACGACTCCGTCGGTGGCGGCCTTGGCGTCCTTCTTCACATCCTCCACCACCTGGCGCGCCTCCTCCTCCCACCCCTGCCGGTTCTGCTGCACCACCTTGTTGGTAAAGAAGGGCACGGTCATGATCCGCCGCATCTTGCGCCAGTGGTCGCCGTAGACGGTGAAGACCATGTCCTGGCCCTTGCCGGTGAAGATGTCAAAAACGACGTTACGGGTGCGGGAGCCGAACTCGACCCCCTGCGCGTGGAGGACCTCGCGCGCGAGCTCCGGCGAGGAGACGACCACCAAGTTTCGGACGCCCATGCGGAGGAGAAGGATGTGGCCGAAACGCTTGGCGAGATCGGTGAGGTTTCGGTGGTTGAGGTCGTCGCCCACCTGGAGCCAGTTTCCGAAAACAGGCACGGGGAGGGGACCGGGAGGAAGCTTGAAGTGCTTGCCGCGGATCTTGGAGATGACGATGGCGAGCGTGACGGCGGCGAAGAGGCCCAAAAGGGCCTTCTCCAGCAGGAGAAGATCCATGGCACAGCAGCGGAGAGATCAGATCTGGATGGAGCTTGGGAGGAGTAAAGATCGAAGGAAATTTATAGAAGGTTGAAAGGGAAGGAAAGGGAAGGAAAGGGAAGGGGGTTGGTCGAAGAAAGAGATGTGTAAAATGGAAAGGCGACGGTAGCCGGTAGGTGGGAGGGAACCCGGAAGGGAGGGTGGGAGTGGGATGCGTGTGGGTTGGGTAATGTGTGGTAAGATTTTTATTTTAATATTAATATGAATACGCCCCCACTTAAATTTTTAACGGTTGTTTGTATCAGTAAAATATTAGAATAATTAAAAATTAAATTATGGTCTATAGTCATATAGAATATTTCTTTGAAATGTTTTTATCCTCGTATTATGTCATCAATTAAATATTTCATTTATTAAATACATTAAATATCCTAAATTTTATAAATAAATATTTTATAAATCAAATATTTATGCACCCATCTCTTAAATATCTGACTGCCAAATATTTTAAATTTTATCATTAAATATATATTTTTAATATATATATATATATATATATATATATATATATATAAGGAAGAAACCATCTCCTTTATAAGATCCCCTTCCAACAAAAAAAAATATACGGTAATTTATCAAAAAACGTAGGTAGAAATTTAAATTTATCAAAAGACATATGCTACTTTAGTATTTACCAAAGAACGCACTTTAAAATCTATGATTCCTTATCCAATTTCGACTACTCTCTCTCTATTCTATCTTCTAGCTGGCCAACTACTTAACTTATCGTCTATATATTAATCATCAAATTAATAAACAAAATGACAGCAGACTCCAATCGAGAGCACCATTCTTCACTCAGCCGCCCTTTAGTTTTCGTCAGTCGGAGTTCTACCCATAGCTGCCAAACCCACCAAGGATGCCGTGTTACCTACTCTACTAAAATTACTCAAATATACATTATATAGTGGCAATTAACATTTTACCGATATCATGTCATATATTCGTTCAGTAATACGACGATACGTTACGTATATGCCCATTTCTATTCATGATATTCTACATTCCACATAATGATGAACAATAAATGATATACCAGAACAATATTAATGAACTCAACTCTCACCAATCGTATTCCCATATGAACAGTTGTCATTAGCATTACAATTAGTGGACTGGCCAAAACCGAACACCGACATTGGCTATAGTCCGCTCCGATGAATTTCGCTGTCATTTATCACATCGCCTATGTCAGAGTCCTGATTTCTGAGTCTTACTTCAATCACCATGTATAGATTTATTTAGCGATATCAGTAGCTCGTTAACACATATCACGAGAATACGGACACATATCAGTTCTACGTTATCTCGGATCAGTGACCCTCAAGATGTGGACGAGCTCATCGCGATAATACATTTCCATTGATGGTATCTGACCCTAAATGGCCGACCCATTCTGCAAGTTATGTAGAAGGCAATCGCAAAATAGGTAACGGTGGTAAGGTACAGAAGGTTAGGTTTACAGTCGTATCACATCGATTTAATCCGATGCGATGTTAGTACTAGGAAGAGTCACGTCTGCCTCCATGTGATTTATAACGCAACTGCTAGTAATCCAACAAAACGCACACGTTAGCATGCACTTATCATCAATTCATAGTACAGACTATCGCCAGCCTGTGTCTCACATCTCCCTCAGGCCTTGAACTATCAAGACTTAACTAACATACTACCGACGCATCTCAGCGTACGACCCTGGAGAATTTGACAGAGTGGTCTGCACATATGCGTGTAGTATCCACCAGCCTAATTGACTATCGTGATCATAGGTGGTATTTAGAATTCGCTGCGATGATTATCATAAATAAAGCTAAAAGCTAGATACGTGCTTACGTAATGTATATATTTCATCAGTAGTTACTTACTGGTTGCATGTTATCTTCTAGATGCATCATGCGGCAAGACGATGCAGGTCGATCACCCTTAGTAACCATCGATCATGTCGAGTCATAAATATCACCAACATTTCCCAAAGCTCACAAGACGTGGCCTTCAGAGTGATCGAGCCACATGAGCTCGTTAATTGTCAGAATACGATTCTTTGAAATTTTTTCGTAAAATCTCTCTGATTCGCTAATGCAACATTAGTATATATCAGCGGTCGTCGAAGCCTTTTTCTCAGCGTGCCCAACTGCCCAATAAGCTCCTATTCTATGATAATTTCGACAATCAGATTGGATATTCAGAGCTCCCGAACCAATGTTATATCTATAACAGGGTGTGCCGCGACCGACTTTCCATCCGTCCGATGTTTTTGGATTTCAACCGAGAGTATCAGGCTGCAACGTGTCCATTCAACTCTCATTTGGATTTCTTTGTCTCAATGTTAGCTATTAAAGTTACATGCATAGGATCATTTGTGTCAGATTATATCTGGTAATTTCGACTCAGTAGATTTCGATACGTGTAACATTCGACAAAATTGAACTCAGTCTTAGTTGGTGATCTCTTATTTATTTCACCAGCTGGTGTTCTATCGTCTCGCAAAATTGTTGTGTAAGCTGCACTGGCGTTGCCGTTTCAGCACTTATCCGCATCATTTAGCATCTTTCGGTAGAATTTCTAGTTCGAGGACGTGGACCTAAGATATGATCCTCCTTGTCAGGCCCAGTATTTACTTTCAATCGTATAGTAATCTTTTAGTTCTTTTTTTTTGTGTGATTATATAGTTTCTCCATCCGTGGTATAAGTAACCTCAAAGATTGTCAGATAACTTTAAAATTAATGGTAATTCATACCTACATTGACTCGTTGGATAACATAACCCACAATTTGGTAGCAGGGCTTTAGCAGCGCATGAAGCATGAAAAGGCATCCAAGAGTGTTTTAAACTTACTTTTGTGTGATTGGATTAAGCACATTTAAAATCTCAAATGATTAAATTGCACCTGAACGATTAATCATCTAGTCATAACCAAAGTTAGTTATCTGTTTTGCAGTTGTCACTGTCAGAGAAATTACCACAACGACAGCCTTTTCTCATAATCAATCTTTTTATTGTTTTTCATATACACAAAGCATGTATAATCTCTAAACTCAATCTGTAAAAGGTACATTGAGTATTATCGGGTCACATGTAAACCACGACTATCAGAAAAGGCTGTTGAATTTTTACAACATGGAAGTTGGGCCTGATTCTGTATTTGGCAATGTTGTTGAAAGTTATAATAGCACATTACAAATTTGATTTGATTTGATTGAACCAACTCCTATACTATTGATTATCAATGTTCAATCAGAGCCTTCATTCGATGCCCAAATCTAATTGGACAATCTCAATTTCCACTATCCGCTCATCAAACTCGATGGATTTTTACCTCTCACTGAGGACTTACATGATTGCCATTACAGGAGTTCATTGATCTCATTATTTATTTCATTGCTCATGATGCTCATTCATTATATTATTTCAGATTCATCCATCAAAGAACCGCGAGCGATTCATAGTAGAAGCCCAAGACCAACTTTTGACATTCTGTCATGTTATATGTTCTACAATGAGTCAAATAATACAATAAATTAATTCGGATTTTGGACACCATGAACTACTATTCTGTTTTACCATACCTAAATCATGATGTCTGGAATGAACGATAAGTCCACATTAGTCCATGGTTTTGGTTTGCCAAGATCGGCTTCACCGAGATCTGCAAAGCGAATGTAGTTCTGTCGGACAAGACTCATTATGGTTGTCCATTAATTATATTAAGGAGTTGCATCAAATTGTCTAGTATTTATTTTGCTTGCTTCGCTTCTGTATTAAATGTGACGTATGTATGTTAACTTAACTAATACTAAATTGTATGTCATGATATAGAAAGGAAGAAAAAGAAATAATAGAAAATGTCAAATTGTCATGAGGGTAAAATAAGAAATGCATTTAAAAAAGTATGTTCTTTGGTAAATACCAAAATAGCACACGCTTTTTGGTAAATTTAAATCTCTACCTACGCTTTTTAGTAAATTGTCGAAAAATATATTTAAAATTGGAAATATTTAAAAAATATATCCTTTTCAAATATTCACTATCCTTGATCCTTTACATGGGAATGGAGTGATTCACGATGTATTTCATACACGTAAAATGACGTCATGATTCATTCCAGCAACACAGTATGTTAATTTGCAAGACCATTAAATTATGACATTGGCGAGAGGAGAACGGTGTACATAGGCAATTAATTGGTTGATTATTCTATCGAATTATTGCTCAAGTTTTAAAAAGTTTTTAAATACTTCAAAGTATCCCGTTAATATCAAAGTATCTCATAATACCTCTATTTATTTTAGTTTAAAAAATTCTGCATCTAAATCTAAAATGTGTGACATTATTGTGAAGTGATATTTAAAATTCTCACCTAATTTATAGACACTGACGCGGATAGCCCGTCATGCATCCCCGACATTGATGCCGCTGACTACTCACTCTCGAACGCACACTGTCGTCGTGAGGTCAGGCTCGCGATGCCAGCCGCTGCCCCCGACAGTAGCTGCCCACCAGACTCCGGCAACCCATGCAGGGCCTTCAGTGCCCCCTCCCCTTCCCCCTGTATGTCAGCGACATCGCCGCCTTCATCGTCCACGCTGCCTCTGTGAGTGTTGTCGCCCTCGCCAGCCGACGCCATCCTCTGTCGCCGCTGCCAAGTTCAACGGCCACTGCCGCCACCTCTAGTGGCCGCTGCCGCCCTCCGATGCCACTTCTAGTGAGAACCACCAGCCGACCCCCGACCTTCGTCGAGGGCACAACACCATAGCCGTTGTCGACACTCCTATCGAGCGTTGAACCAGCTCTCGAGCCATCGCTGATCCGATCTTCGGTCTATTAATATTGCATTCTACTTTTGTGACCTACGTTTTGCACTGTGTTGTGTTCCTGTCACCGAGTCGTTGTATTTCGTATTGCCATTATGATTGTGAGTTATTGGTATTATCCGGTTTGCATGTCGTGCCCTGGCCTGTGAGCCGCTGTGGTATTCCGGCTTAGGAGCCATCGTCATATTTCGGTCGACATGTCGCCTTTTGGATCCATGCTGCATCGGATTCCATGTCGTCGTCCTCAGATTTAGCTCCTCAGTTGCCTCACATTCGTCTACTCGTCAGAGCCGCGACGACTCGATTTGAATCGCCACCAGCTTACCGATCCATCCGAGGGCATCCCCCGGGCCAGAGTATGTTCTCGTACTCATTATTCGTTCATCTCGTTGTTCTACTATTATTCGGCCGCTTATATATTCATTGGACCCGCCTCGAGTATAGGCATACCAAGGACTGGGGTAGCCCGATCGCTAGTTACATGTACCATTGACCAGAGGACTTCTGATGACTTTGTTAACGTAGAAGATAACTCACCATCTGGATCATGAAGATACGGTCAATATTCTAACCACGTCATATTGATAGATCCATCTTCTCAAATTCCCGACAGGAACAAACACATTTTGATGACAAGATGAAAGTATTTTAACATTAATAAACATGTTAAATAATCGATACGAATTATTTTACTCTATTAAGATAAAGATGTTTTAACTCAGAGACAAATTCAGATTAAGATTAAATTTAGATTTCATTCACTTCTTTTTATTGCATTATAGTAAATGAAAAATGGTTATACTCATTACAAGTGTATCTCATAATCAGTTCTTGGATGATGTAAAAAGAGATAAATTATGTGGTCAACTTATAATCGACAGTCAATGGTTAAATGATGAGAGAATTTTTTTTATTCGAGAACATATATCGGTTGAAAATTGATCTCTTATTTTATTATAACAAAATTGATACCCTCTAACTACCTAGACGTCTCATGCAAACTAATTTCATCAACTCCTAAGAACATAGTCTCAAAATTTGATTAAATATTGTAGCTTACCAAAGGCATTTTGTGTCGGTAATATTTTGACAAACTAAAACGATTTATAATAATAAAAAATACCTAAACCCAACAACTGGCCCTCATTGTGGGTCGCACGTTGTAAAATAATAGCTATGGGTCGTAATATGAAATCATGAGCAGACTGGTCACAAATAAGGTGGTCACCAGCGAAGCAATGCAACTAAGTTCATCGTGACCTCCAGCTATAAAATCATGTCAACTCCGTATGGCATAAGATATTGTCACTCAACGTCACCATCACCTTCGTCGAGTCGGAGAAGGCTTGTGTTAAAAATTGACGAGATTTGATTGCCAGATGATGTCAACAGTACCCCACAGAAAGGTTCACACTGCGGCCACACTCTAAACAGATTGATGATGGCCTATTCCTGCACTGCACTTTAATGCACCACCAGAGACTAAACGTGACCGTGAAAGTCTCGCCTCCTCTGACTCGCCCGTACGGTAAAGCATCGAAACGAAAGAAAAGACTAGTAAGAAATGAGTGGCGCACAGAAAAAGCATCCCTTTTCTCCGCACTTTCTGAAGTGTAGTGGCGTGTGGATGTGCGGGTGCCTGTGGTTTACACGCGGATTTTTCTTACATAGAGAGGAACCAAAGAGCATGAGCCCACCGCTAGGTATTCTGACCGTGATGATTGTTCTCCTGAGCGTGTTACAGTTAGCGATGCAGCCATTGCCTATTTGTTTAGTTGCCCCGCGCGATTACGTCCTCAAGGATGCGATATTGTAACCGCGCGCAATTCCGCCGACGCTTATTGCTATCCAAAGCACGTCCCGATCCCGACGCGACCCCACCGCCTCCGATTCCTGCTCAAGGTATTCTCGCTGCACGCGCCAGGTTCCACAAGGACATCATCCAACAAGTGTCGCCCCTCTTACGCGTGGCCGCACGCGCGACGCCTGACACCATGTACGCGCGCGACCGCGCATTATTGTCGAGCTGTCTACTGGCCCTTCCTCTGCTCATCCTTGTCCGGTTATCCATACGAACGCCCGACCGCATCTGGCCTGTGACTTGACCAAAGCTGTCATCTCGCACTGGACCGCACGCTCCGCCGACCGACTACTGGGTTTCGCCCACGGTTGATCTCTGTCTGTCACGACACTGCTTGGGTGGGTTGCTGCTCTTCCACCTGCATCGAACCGGCCTCCTTATTCGATATACCCATCCAAATCAATAAGTCCGGCCTCGGCCACCTCGCACCACCAACTGGTTATACTTTGACGGGTCCGATCTCAATTGAATTCGGTCTCTGGGTCGGGGTACATGACTTTGATTTCCCCCAACTCCTTTGTAAATAGATCCAACTCAATCAATCGTAACTTTAGACGAATGGGCTTGAAGCTTTATGGGCATGGGCGGAATCGATTGACCTGACCTCCTAATTCATTTCATGCTCAGTGCCGGAATAGATGGCGTCGATGGCTGGGCAGCTGGTATCTCTGGTGGTACAGTTGGCCACCTGTAACTTTTGACATCTGCCCTCTCACACATCATCGCCCGATGACACTTTAACCCGCGACGTGCTAGACTTAGACCTTACTTTTGACCCTACGTAAGCTTTGACCCTTCTGTGGCTTTGACTCCGTGTCATATCATCTCACAGACCCCACCTTCATGCACCGTATCAGTCACCAATAAGGTATGGGGTTCGAATCTCGGCAAAGCCGAGGTAAATACCTCCCTTATGTGCTAGTCACTATTCCAAAAGCTAGTAGTCGTCCGTGATTTACCTCCTCCGTGTTGGCTCTGGGACTGGTTGGCGGGGGCGTTGGAGGTGAGCGTGTTTGCCTTTTTTTGCCACCAATGTCTTCAAATATCCCTTTAATATGGTCTAATAATGAGACCATGAAGTATTATCATCATGAGATCTGAGATTCGAATTTCGATATAGTTGAGATAAATACCTCTCTTATACGTCAGTCATTATTCTAAAGATTAGTAATTATCCATGATTTATCTTTTCCATGTTAACTCTGGGACTAACGTAATCACATTTTACTATCATGTCCTTAAGATTAGCGGTCATTGATTAATACATAATGATATTTTCATCATGACATCTGGGGATCCTTCTTTATATATAATTAATTGCGGCAATTTACCAAAAGGCGTACTAGGTTTAATGTATTTACCAAAAAGCACATCATGATTTTGTATTTACCAAAAGGCGCAGGTAAGTGATGTGTATTACCGAATATAACCACATTTTTAAAAAAATTTGATTTTAAAAAAATAAAATCGATCATTAGGGTACCTCCCTCCTTCGTGACATGCGAGTGCAGCTCCGTCTTGTGAAACCCTAGTTTAGTGTTCGTGAGCCATTAGTTCGAGTTTTTCTCAAGCGGCATCTAGCATTTCAGTTTAATTAAAAACCAGGAGTGGCCGTGAGACATCAGTGAAGGATTCTAGGGTTTACATTAATCAGCTAGTATCATAATGGCGCAAAGACGTTGATCGGGTGTATCATCATCCTCTCCACATCAATTAGCTGTAAAGGTTATCATTTTACAAACTCTGTGATATTGAGAAGCTGAACTAGTATGATTTAAATTTTTTTTATTTTTATAAAGTATAGGGTTCAGTTGATGTTGGACACAAACTGCATTGGAACAGTGTCCTCGGTCACTTTAAAAGTTTTTTTCAACCATCCACGAAGAAAGGAACGCATGAAGGCTCTGTTATTTTACATGACCGACACATAGTGCTGATCAAACAGTCACCCTTTCGTATTTTTTTGGACATAGAAGATATGCAGCACATCCGTGGGATTTTGGTAAATATATTTCAAAATTGGGATTTAAGTAGTCAAACCTTTAGATTCTCAGGTACAATTTATAATTTTGTATTTTAATTACAAAGTAGTATGGTAAAATTTAATCTTTTGCTAAACGTGGGCCTGATACGATGTCGTATCAGTGCTTGATATGACATCGTATCATGTCCACGGTGTTCCTAATACTTTTGTATGTGTTGGTAGAAGTCTAATAATGATTTAACTTGGTCAGGTGTTCCGGTTTGCTTCACAAGAGGAGACGTTTCATTGCTGCTTGGTATTGCAGACCGAGGAGCTTCAATTCCGATGAATTCATCTAAAGCATCCAGTGACCTCTTTCTAACTTACTTCTCAAACAAAAAAGAAGCTACTAGATCAAGAATTGAGGAGTTGCTTAAATTTTATATTTTGTATATATTTGTTTGTGTCTTATTTTCTTCTAGTACATATAAGGTCCTTTTATGTCTTATAGATATAGTAGATGATTTTGAGAATCTTGATAGATTCAACTGGGTTGAAGCAATCCATGAATTTATGGCTCCATAATTACCTAAGATTGAGGATATATTTTCATCAACTCAGACAATACATTCTAACACCAACCTCCCTTACCTAAAGGTTTTGCTGGTCTTTTGACAGTGAGTTTATATTTGATGTTAAATTTAATAATATTTTATGGATATGTATGAATAGTTAACACTTGTGATGATGAATCAGACATGATTTTTGGAGCATGTTCTAATCCAAAAACCATACAAAATTGAAAGGAGCAAGAATAAATAAGTGGAGGAATATTCCTTCACATATTAGTAAGGTGAGAGAATTGATTAACCAAGTTTCATCTGAAGAGGTAAATTTAGAATACTTTGACTATAGTTTGGTTAAAAAGTATGGTTTTAACATGTGGTTTAATATTCTTACAGGTTGTGATTGACCTAATCCCTAATCAAGATGAAAGATCATTGGTTGAGAACCTTGCTGGTGTTGATGACAGTCCACATGCAATGGAGGCATCACAAATTGAAGTCACTGTAGGAGGAAGGCAGATTAAAAAGGATTGTTGTAATTGCATTATTCAAGCAAACATAATTAAAGAGCTAACAATGGAGAACATGCAATTGAAGGAGAGGGTGAAAGAGTTACTTAAAATAGTTGAAAAAAAAGACATGGAATCTCAATATAGCGAGGTTGTAGACGATCCTCAAATTGATAGTCCATTGTGGCTCAAAACTTTACCTAAGAGGCAGCGTAGAAATATACATATAAGTGAGCCTGCGGAGAAAGTTACAAGTATAGGAGAAGGGAAAAAAGTTGTCAAAGAATATGTTGTTGTGAGCAAGGGGAAAGGAAAAATTGGTTTGGATGAAATGGAAGAAGAAATTAATATTGTACAATTGATGGAAGACAAATCTGATGAAAAGGCAGACAAGGATGTAGATATGTTTGCCAAATATGACAAAATGAGGAAACAAGCAATTGATGTAAGACGATATATGCAAATTTTATTGCAATTTGTTAGATATAATGGATTATCTAATTGCCTTTTTTGTTTGTATGCATAGTATGTGAAGAAGCAATTTAAGTCTTACAAGAAAAAAAAACAAGACGAAGAGGTGGCGTATTTGTTAAAAGCCTTGGAGGAAATAAAGTATGTAAATTAAATAGTTGAATAGTAAAGTATATTATATGCTTATCTGATTACATAGTTGGGCTAAGGTTATCAAAAATAAATTTGTAAAAATAATCTGTGATTTGTTTACTTTGTAGGTTTACAAATGATATATTTTGGGAGGAACCACCCTTTTGTTTAAATTTGTATCCCTTTTTATCTGGTGTGAATGGAGAAATATTGACAAGAGGGGATGTAATCGACACGTATTGTAAAATTTTATTTAGGGGGGCATTCCCGTCTGGAAGCACATACAACAAGTCAATATATTGTTCAACATTCTTCACAGTAAGGAATTGATTTGATTATAGTAAAAAATAGAATTCTTTTTATTATTTGGTTATGTATATATGACTTTGCATATTTGTAGTCATTAATGAAATCGTCAAGTAAGTTTGCCTTCCAACACATGATAAAGACGGATAGACGAGATAAAGAGGTAAGGTATATATTTATACCTTTGTGCAGTGATAATGCACACTTCCACTTGCTGGTGGTGGACACCAAATCAATGACGTTCAATCAGTACAATTCTCTAACTAATAATAATGTGTATGATTGTATTCTAATATAAATGCTAGTTGATGGAAAATGGAAATTTCCTCTTCAATCTTCAAGTATCAGATTTTAAATTATATAGTCGTGAGCACATTGCTGCTATTCATCCAAACTTGGAAAGGCATTATCCGCTTGATAGATGGGTCCTGCACATTGAATGTCCAACAACAACAAAGGCTAAAATCGAGACACGTACGGTGAATATAATATATTGATTGATAAAAAATTCACCATAAAAAATGTTGTTGTTGTACTTTACATTTGCTTCAAGCATGTGCATACATATCGCACATATCTCCGATGTGGATGAACACATGAAAAGATTATGAAATTGAAAGTATTTTAAACTTACTGTGAGGATAAGTGGGATTAGAGATGTAGTCCATGGCAAAACTTTAAGCACTTATTTAAGTGTAGGAATCTTCCAGGATTTAAAAAGGATCTTTCCGAACTAAACCCTATATCACACTTGTTAAACCGTACTACTATGGTAATTTAGTGAATATTAATAATAGTGTATAGTGACTCATATACAAATGTGCATCTTTAGAAAGTATTATATATAATTATAAGCACGGAATAAAATAGATAGATACGGTTGATCCTTTGGACCGATATTCGGACCATCACAAATGCAACGCTGCAGTCAAAATGTAATTTATTCAAACTCTTATTGCACAAAACTTGCATTTGCTTTGATGTGGCCACGTACGGTAACAGGATTGAACTAGATGAAGCTGATTCACCTCTTCACTGTTAGGAACAATGGACCTGACAGTATTACAAGCTATATGCCTGGACACATTTTATTATATATTCAAGACTATTAGAAATTAATTCACTTATACATTTCGTAAGAACAGGCTAATTCGACCTTCGTACGCAATGCTCACTATATGCTGGAGCTAGTGATGGAATGACACATTAGAGATTAACGCACCGACCATATCATCTAAATCCCATATACCGTGACATTGGCCCACGTAAAGTATCAAAATAATACTGAATTAATAAACTCCCTAATTTATAATAATAGTAAGTATTCTAACTAATAAGCCGATCTCCCTCAAAATAGTCAAGGTAGAGAAGCATCAAAATAATAAAATAAGTGTCCTCGTGCTACAACAAGCACTAAGTCATACTTCCTCATAATGTGTTAAGTGAAAAGTCACTGACTAGCGAAGTCAGCTCCGCAACTAGTCAACCAGCATCTTACCCACAAGACCATATCTTCAGTGAGACTTGATCATTACAAAGCAAGAGCTAGGCCATAACGCACAAAACCCACCCAACGATGATTCCTGTAGACCCTAACCCGACCCATTCTTTCTAGTGTATACGGAGTTGCAAGGACTCCAAATCTACTGTGGCAAATCATTATTTAAATATCTGTCGGAAATTAAAATACAATACAATCCTACAGTGCATGCCCAATCGCCAACGTTGGTGGCGACATGAGACCATATTGGTCTGATTCGACATGGACATATCAAGACAAAGTGGCCTTCGCCCTCGCCCAGCGGCTTATAACTGGTAATGTATCCTTTCTTAAAAATTATTGCCATCATCTCTATATGAAAAAATGAACATGCAGCTTTATGTGAGAATGTACTGAACATATCCATATATGGTGTACCATAACCATCCACCTTATTCGATCAATCACAGACCTTCATGACCTCTTCACCTTTCCACTGTACAGTGGGCATGATGATGTAGTACAATGTTCAAACCCACTATCACATGGAGCACCTGTACCCACTGATTTACCCTAGCTCTCACTCTAGCCTGGTATGGAGTTGCAGGGACTCCAAATCTAGTGGCAAATCATTATTTAAATATCTATAGGTCTTTTAGAATTATTATAAATCGTTCACACGGCGGCGAGACGCTGGCTTATCGTGAAGTGAGGCTGATACCACGCTCCGTGCCACCATTAGTGCATATCAAACCATGTTGGCTGGCCATCAGACCAGTACCTCAGGCCCACAGTGGCCTTGGTATGATATCCTTTCTTATAAATTTATATTATCTCCATTGAGATTTGGACCACCCTTTGGATAAGAAAATATGAAAAAAAAATAAACCATAAAATGAAGGTCTAGGATGTGAGAGTATAAATGCAAGCAAATATTCCTAATGGTGTTATTAAACATAACCACCCTATCCTCCATCATGTAACCTACGTGTAGGCAATGTTCATTGATGTAAACCATGGACGATGGTTAGACCCTAGATTGACCCATTTCACTAGCAAGTAGTATTCTAGTTGCAAGGACTCCAAATCTGCTGTCAAGCATTATTTAAATATCTCTATAAATACGAAAAATTATACATAATCACCAGCCTGCTTAGGCCGAGAAATGGGCGGAGAGAATGAGTTATATAGTATCCTTTCTTATAAATTTAATTTACAATAAATTGATTCACCATGTAAAGAAAAAAATATAAAATAAAATTAAGGTGCTACCAGAGTAGAGCTCTATAGCAGACGCATAGTTTACAAGTGAAATGGATAAGGGCAAGCACCTGCCAGCTACTCTAATCCATAGTGTATAAATTATATGTTTGACACCACCATATTATCTCACACAAGACCACAAACTGATTCACAAATCCAGTATAAATAAAAGCGAGGTAGGAGAGTAATGTTTTGGTTGGTCACCCACCACAACTAAATAACCAAAGTAGCAGAGCTGAGGGGTGAGAATGAAGTGTCACCGCGCGTTTGCTTGTGAGAATGCGCCGGAAAATACGAAGAACACACGCGTACGCGCCGGGTTGGTTTATGTGGTATCCACCTCTACAAGAGGTGACTCGAGGATCCACACTGCAGCACCTCGACCCTCCACTATAAACACCACTTAACTACTCAGAGAAGCCCTACAAGACCTCAAGAAGAGAAAGGGAAAAGCTAAGTTATACAAGTATGTCAGTAAACCCTAACTTCCTCTCTGTCTTCGTCTGCACGGCCCTTGGAGAGAGTCAACCATTCGAGTGCATCATCTCGAAGTTTTTTTGAGCCGCGAGCTGCTGGTATTACGAAGCCAGTCATAGCCCATCGAATTGATTGATGCTAACGTGCTATCCACGATCGATTACATAATCCCCAGCGGTCCGGAATATCTCTAAATCTTTGGAGGATCCCTTTGAATATTCAATGATTCGGCTACGGAGGCCGAGGTGAAGCGCGCGGACGTACTGAACGCAATCCATCGGGATCCATAGTAGCGCCTGTCTTGAACGAGTCTTGGTTTTTGTCCGAGAGATAATCCATATAGCATCGATCCATAGCTCGTCGTGGAATACTCCATGATAGTCCCGACCCTGGACGTATTGTGCCCATTGATAAGTTCCACGACGACCGGATTCACGATTCGACTTGGTTTTTGTCCACATCAAAACCAACTTGTGTTTTTACACCAATCGGCCAACCCCGTCAGTCGAGTCAGCTCCCCTAGTCACCTTTGCGATCCCTTCCAGCAACAATTCTTTCCAACCCTCGACACCTTATTCTTCCTTCACGGCAATACGTATGACCTTCACAACTCGATCCATCGACCTATTACTTTTTCCATACAAGATGCCAACGAACTGTACTGATTAGCTTTTCCACGTCCGATCAACGCTCAACTCGGATTTGATGCCTCCTTCGAAGAGATCATCCTTCACCTCTATTTTTCCCTTGTCACGCTTCACTTCCATCCCGATTTTCACTTTCACCGGTGACTTCTTCGTGATTTCCTCGGCCCTTCACTTCACTAGGTTTCAGACCACACTGTGTTTTCCACTTCACACTCTCCTCACCTTTTCTCCTATCATCCTTATCCGCACCCATTTTCGCCAGCAATCGCCTAGCACGCCCAGCTAGGACTAGACGACTCACCTTATCACTATACACTGCAATTCCTGCGTTCAATGTCCTTTCAGTTTTTGCGGCCTACTCCTTCTTCAGTATCTCATCATCCACAAATAACCTCGACTCACTACTCACTCCAATCAATTCAACCAATCGACACAATCTGCACCAATATCTTATCAAACACCAACCTGTTCTTTGGTTGCAGACCGCACCAATGATATTGCACCAACAATCTGCACTCAACTTTCTTTTTGATGTTATGTTCGATCCCAACCCATCCCAGTCTCTCTCTTCTTATGCCACCAGGTAATGAGCAAATTAAGCCTAAGCTCATTCTCCCCAAGAGGGCTCAAGAGGGCAAACCTAGGGCAAACTCCCTCTAGGTCAGGTTATTTTCACCCTCTTCTCTCCCCCCTTCCACTACGACCTTGAAGGACAAGCTTATATCTCCTCTATGGCACACATCAACCCATCGCTGACACATCAGCCCATGCTCCCAGTCTGGCACCAACTTCAAATCCATCTCAGACTCTTGTCACTCTCCCTCAAGAGTTGTTCATCGTTGTTCACAACATGCCATCGTTGATCACAACAACTTGACGATAAATGAAGGTCCCATATACCTCATTTATCCTTCCTAACTAACTTCCTCAAGTAGACAATACCCACCGAGCATTATACTACTTGAGTGTCCACTTGAAACAATGAGGATATCCACCCCCCATTTCAAGTTCAGTTTAAATGCTCAACCTCGAGCAATTTATATGAATGTATGTGTCACCTTGTTCCATGGAAAATAATTCATCTTTAAAGAGTCCCTCTCCTAAAGACATGGTGGTAAATTCTGTCATTGCACCAACAATGTCCCTAAACCTTTAGGAAACCCTAAATTTAGAAGTTTAGGTTCAAAATATTCAAAATTTGAAACAACCTCAACCTAAACTTCTACGTCCTTAATCAATCCATCCTTGTTTTCAACATGAACACCATGATTACAAATGCATTAGGGGTTCGAATGGTACCAGACCAGAGAGGTTCAAAGATGTAAATGCTCCCCAAAAGCCTTCCCAAAACCAAAACTGGATGAGATGGAAGTGGAACTCCTGGAACTCAATGAACCTTTGATTCATTGCCCACTGAAGCTGATCCCATCGATCCATCGGCTTCTGATCAATCGGCTGTCCGTGATGAATGTTGGAACCTGGGATTGGGTCGGCATGGATCCACAGCTCGAGCATAGGTTGCTGTCCATTCATCCATCATATCACAGAGAACTACAAAATCTAAATCATGAACATGAAATTTGTAGACATTATTTAGGCATACCAAGGAAAGATAGTTTTCTATGAAAATACATCATATTTTAAAGATTGACACAAACTTGAAAACTCAAAACTTTAGTGTTTTTCTTCTAGTTTAACTATTCAATGGTGATTACTATCAAAAGATAGCCTTCACCAAGGTTTTCCAAAAACATTTTAAAACCATTTTCAAAACCAATATCCCATCACATTCCTTGGGCTTAATGCACATGACTTGTACATTAGCTTTCCCAATGATGGGAAAACACATAACTATGTGTTTTGATGAATTTAAAACTCAAAGGAATGCACTAAATCAACATCTTGAGCCTTGTTCATCATCCTAACATCTCACTTGTATATAATATGCACTAAAACACATACAAGTCATCTTATAGGTCTTTGTGAGATGTAAGATTTTGGTTTTGCCCTATTCTAGGGATCATGCACATTTATCTAGGCATTTTGAGAGGTAGACATCCACAAAGGATGTTACTTGTTGATTTACTTGTTAAACAAATGTCACTTGTTTATTCCACTTGTTGTAAACAAATGCCACTTGTTTAACTAATGCCATATGTCCTTGATTTTTAAGGAAATAAACATAATGCATGATAATGTTATGGCATACATCAAAATAAAATAGCTTTCAAAAGAAAGATTTCTATAACTACATGATGTATGAATGTCATGACATGGTATTTTTGGATTTTTCATAATAAAACATGAATGCAAAAATAGACATGATGTCATGGCATATGATGGGCAAACACTCATGGCAAGATTTAGCATAAATAAAATATACCTAGATTAACTATCTAAATATCCTTAAAGTCTTAGCTAAACTTACACTTAAACCCTAGATTGCCCAAAGTGCTTCAAGAGAGTGCCAAAACCTAAGTTTGCATTTCTTATTCCCTTGATTAATTTATGCCAATTAAAATAAACATGTCCTCAAATGTTGGCATATTCCATTTTTCCTCAAGAGTAGCACTTTTAAATTTAAGGTTTAATTTCCCAAGAACATATCAAAAACCCAACTTGATAGTTCTTATGAATTTTCCAATATATGTGTCATTTAAGATTAAAATCAATCTTCCACCATTAGGCACATTTTTACTCTTTCAGAGTAAGTAATAATTCCATTTCATTTTCAAAGGTTAACTTGAATGCTCCTTCGATGTCAATTTCCCAAAGTTGTTGCTAACTACCCTTCTAACGGAGTTGACACTCTAACCCATCTATGGGGTAGAGCTAGGAACCCAACACCCATTGGTGCCCTGGATGCTCTAGGTACTCACTAGGACTAGATACCTGACTCCTCTTAGCTCTTCCGTCACATTCTAGGTCAACTCTAGGATAACCTCTCCTTGTAACCTTGTTTGTTTGTGTGTCTTAGACTTAGAAGTCTTAGTTTATTGCAAAACTTACTCTGATGACTTCCCTATTTTGGCTGACCACTAGACTCTAGGGTTTTTCATAACCATATGGAACTCTATAGTAAGAGGGCACATCCTTCTTAGCCTTTGGTTTGTATCCCAAACCTTTATGGCCATTGGATGACTTTTGTACCCCTAAACCTAGGTTATGCTCATTTTGCCCTAATAGGATATTTTCCATCTTTTTTAGGGTCTTTTCAATTTTATCAAGTCTTGACCTCAAGACTTGATTTTCCATCACTAAGTCCTTAGTTTTTGGTTTTTCATTTGATCCATGAGCATTTTTGTTTCTAGGCTTGTATCTTACATCCTTAGAGTTATTGCCTAGGTTTTTACCTACATTCCTAGCCTTAGGGATAGTAGTTTTGGCATGTAGGGCCACATGCACTAAGGGTACCTTAGTTTTGTTCTTTGAAGCTCCCCCCTGATTTGAGCTTCCTCCCTTGTTAAGCCTTCCCTTTAGACATTGATGCCATTAATGCCATTTTTGGTCTCATGTGAAGCACACAATGTGCTCCTTACCTTTGTATATCATGGGTAAAGTCTTTTTTGGCTTCTCCTTCACCTTGGGTGCCACTTGGGTCTTCTTCTTCTCCAAATTACGACACTTGCTCTTATAGTATCATTTTTCTCTACACTCAAAACAAATAATATCATCTTTATTTTTAATGCCCAAAATTGATATACTTTCACAATTTGTGCATTCTTCACTTGTGGAGGTAGCACCATCTTCTTTCTCATTGACTCCGGATGATGAGACTTCTTCTTATTCCGATGTCAATGATCTCTCCCACTCAATCCTTGAGGTGGAGGCTTCATCATCTTGAACATGAAACAAGAAGTATGCTCCCTCCTTGTTCTCTTCTGGTTTCTTGTATTTTGGATTTTCCTTTTCTTTCTCCTTTCTCTTCAACTTTGGGCGTCCTCCTCTCGGTCTTGCTCCAAAGAGTCACCTCCTGATTCTTCATGATCTTGCATACAGTGGAGGGATGAAGCTCATGAAGCTTGGCCGATTTGCTCCATAACCTTTTTGTCTTGAACCTCCAATTTTTAGAAGGATGGTGTGAATAACAACACCAAAAGCTTGGTCACTTTGTCATTTGCTTCGCTCCTTTGAATTTGCTCTTGGCTCTATTTGCTCTTCTTGATTCTTGGAGCCTTGAAGCTTTCCATTAGAGCAAACCATTGCTCTATATATCTCCATCATGAAGAAATTTTTGACTCTTGATTTCCAAGAATCGAAGCTTGTGAATATGAATGGTGGAGCCACCCTCGTGTCAAATCCAAGTCCATCTTGGAATCGCTTGAAGTTGAGCTTGATAGAATCTTGAACTTTGAAGAATTTGTCCAACTTCTTCACCCCAGCTTTTCAGTTGACTGCGGCTGATGAAGAGGCATTCCCTGCCTCGATACCACTTGTTAGGAAAAAAGAGGGGGGGTGAATAGTCACTGCCAATGCTCGTCGGTTCCGGCCGTTCTCGCTTCAAGAATATCAACGATCGACTAACAAAACTGCGCAACAAGCTACACGCTTGCTAACACGTTATACTACGGGTATCCACCTCACAAGGTGACTAGTCCAAGGACCATCCGACGCACGCCTCCGAAAACTCACTCTTTTCCCTATTCAGCTCACTACTAATGAGGGGAAGCCCTCAAGACCCAGAGAAGGGAAACAGGGAACGTGAAAAAAAATAAACTCTAATACGTACGAAAACCCCTAACCCCTCTTCTTGCGATCGCTTGACTTGGAAAGCCTTCCCTCTTGACTTGGAAGCCGATCCTTGAACCTAGGAGGATTCAGCCCGCGTGTATTCGGAGGAGAGTATGTGAGTCGAGAATCGGCGTTTTTGAAGAAGTTGCGAACGAATCTCTATAAATCAGCGACGTATCAGCCGTCGGAATTCGAGATTCCCTTCGTCTAATCGATCGAATGATCCCACGGACTGATCCGTATGATGCGGCATCAACTGATTCTGATCGATTCGGATCGGATCGATCACGGCGGCTTCACGAAGGCCCGAGCGTCCCGTCGATGGTTCCATCTCACGATGGATCGATTACATCCTCGGATAAGCCTTCCTGTCGATCGGATCCGAGGATAGCACCGATCCATTCCACAGACCAGATTCATCGACCTGAATCGATTCAGAGCGCACGATCATCCACGATCCACGGACGATCCAACACTCTGGTTTTGTCCGAAACCAAGTCCGATATCCTCGACCATCCATCAACCAACATCCCACAACCTTGGTTGTGGATATCATCCTTCTAGTACCCGGCCCTTTCCGTCAATCTGGGACCAAGGGCGCTTAGGTACTTCCATCTTCTCATCTATGCCAAGTACACCTACTTTGGGCACCTTTCGTCAGTAACGGTCATATCCTTGACCTGCCTTCCATCTGGTGGCTTCCTCACATGTGCTCACCACCTCGCTTACTTCCACTAGCTCTCATAGATCTCACACAGATTCACTCCTACTCCTCTACTGTGTAGATGGCATGCATCTGGGCCCACCACTCACTGTGACTTTCCTACCACCATTCATTGCCTAACATCCCGGTTAGGACTCCCGATCTACTAAGTATCGGTCAACCTTGAGCCTGTTCTTGAATCAATATCTTATTGTCAAACATCTAAACCCAAACCAAGACATACCGTGTCGACCCTCTCGACCCGAGATGCACCACCGAACACACCGATTGGACTCCATGATAGTCGTAGGAGATGACTCCGAATCCGTGTCAAATCATTATTTAAATATCTATATAAAGAGAAAATTAGAAGATTAACATATTACAATACGATCCGCTGCACGTGTCGGATATCGCGAGTTTAGCCGCGGCAGACTAGCCCAAAGTCTTGTCCTGGTACGATATCCTTTCTTATAAATTTATACTATCTCCCTTTCTATAAACTCAAAATGTGCTACCATGCTTCTGAAAAAATAATATATAATAATAAAATAATTATTAGGTGTAAGGCTTAAGTTTATTACGCATGGATAGGGTTGTGCGATCGCCATAATACTCCATGGTGTATAAATTATGTTTGACACACCTATACTACTATCTCCCAAGACCTTCCTGGGATTGATTTCATGTAAATTCATGTAATTAAGTAATAGAATGTCATTAGTACAGCTAGCGAATAGTCGCTGTCGTCAAACCCACCATGGATCGACTGGACCCAGACCCACATGAGACACCGATTGGACAAGTTCATTCTAGTGGTGTATTTGGACTCCTCAATCTGTGGCAAATCATATTTATTATATTATATCGCTGGGAGAAAATACAAATATAATCTGCTAGATTCGCCCGAGCATACGCATGCTAGATATCAATCGTGTTCGCCGCTTGGGATACGGGCCTCGATAAGACTAGGTAGTGGCTGGTATGTTATCCATCTTATATTTATTCTTAGGCATCTGCCACTGGCTCATCTCTCTCTCATTCATAGCTATATCTTATTAGAAAAGGGATTTAAAGAAGATATTTATTAACCATAAATTTAATTTACAATAATTTGATTCACCATAAATTTAATTTACACAAACAGTAAATCATTACTAGAATACAATATTACAATTGTTCACTATTTCTATAGTTTAAAGTTTTTGTCAGACATGATTTTATGTCCAAGTCTAAATCTATAAGCTCTCATATCAGCTTGTACAAAGTCTGTAGATCTCCCGAACATCAAACTCTCTGCATAGCGCATTATAAAAAAAGCACAACCCAACCTACAAAATAAAAGCACAATCCATCATAAAAAAGCTAAATCGAATTATTATGGAACATACACAAATACTTACGATTTGCTTTGTGTGGGGCCAATAACTTACATCATTTTATACTCTCTCCCGGAGAATGGTGCTAAACCTTGATGTCATCTGTGATAGTATGACCAGTTTAGCTCCTTAAAAAACAACACCTACAAATATCAAACCATAGTAATTAATACATAAACAATGATTATTGGATATAAGAAATTTGTTACTTACATTTTGATTAAAAACAGAAGTGTAATTTTCTGTGGTGCCAAGAGAGTTATAATGAATTATTTGACATTCCTCCAGGTCCATGACCATTAGATGCCAATGATCATCTTGGTTATGTAGAGGACAAAAAATATATCTAATGTCCTTGTCGTCATCAGTTTTTACAGTTTGTTTCAATGCATCCACGTGCATCATTCCGAACAAGTCCTATATAAATAATAGAGCTATTATGGTGACTGCATCCAATATATATTGTAAACAATTTACAATGAGATAAGGGACATACTGGGAATCCAACCCCACAAAATATGGATGGGTGGTATGGTGAGTTAGAGTGTTTGGCTTCATTAGCAAGAATATTCCAATAAACATTTATGCAATCCCCATTGGTATATTGCGTCCAATCAAATATTGTCATAAAAGATTGCATATCTAAAGAGAAATTATCATTTGCCCATATTGGTTGCACCGTCACCCTACACACAAGGATACAGTCAATGGAAATAACCAAATAAATTAAAAGTATAATAAATATTATTAAACTCCAATAATAATCCTTTGTTGACATGTGGTTTAAGTATTTGCGCTGCCAAATACGTTACCTTAACTGACTGAGCTTCTTAAAAAATGTCTTAGCTTGCTGAGATAATTAAAATAATACTATGTCATTAAGGATTATAAAATAACGACTTACCTACACTCGACCCTACCTTGATATATTTTGGTTTCACCTTTAATTTCATGACATCAGTGTTTCTATTGATGAACTCATTTTCTATTTCGATGTGACCATCGGACGGTTAAGCATGTAAAGAGATTCAGTCGTTTCGTGCATCGACTAAACTGCGGTTTTCTCTACATTAGTAGTGGAATTATATAGGTTAGGTGTCATTATAGGTCTATATGGTGCTCTCATCGCTAGCGAGTGCTGTGACTCAGTGATCGCTGTGCTCGTATTACTAGCTATAATTTTTTCCACGGCCAGAATTTATATTCTCGCTCCATCCGCGAATTTATAGTGTTTATAGTGCTCCTATAACTTACGCCACCGCACGTTCATTTGTCGATCCTCTTAAGCATAACATCCATATACTGCCAATCTGCAATCACTCGCTATCCTTTTCCACAAACTCCTTCCAACGATCTGTGCTATGTTCCTCCAAACTCCTCGCTTTATGTAATTAAACTCTTCAATTTGTTATCCTTTTCGACAACATACACCTTATCGTGTATCCTACAAGTGCATGAATTCCTTCACGTAAAGATCTTGGCCAACCATACTCAAGATACCTGTATGGTGGTATGTCTGAGTCTTAGCCAGTAGTAATCCACTCGATTCCGTACTCGACTCGAGATCATATCTAAATCTATTTATATCAGCTCTACATCATTTTTTTACATACATAGGAAGCCACCATACATCGAGTATTCTGGCAATTTTTTAGATGATCAATATAATGTTATATACATCCATCTACCTCCATATATAAAAATAATTCATAATCTTTACAAATATCGTGATATATATGTAATCAGACTTATCATGCAGCCAAAATATTGGAAACCTTTAGCAGGCAGGCTCCTTCGGTGGTAGTCTTAATGCTATGGAGTCTAATTGTTCGATAACGATGAGTCTAATTGTTGTCAAAATCTATACACGGCCAATTAGGGAGAGCAGACCAAAATGTAATGCTTGATCGTAAAGAAGCTTAAATATCGAGACAAAACGCTAACTCCGTTTCTAAATTAGGCCAGCACAGCAGAGCGCGATCCGATGATTGTATGACGACACAAATTGTAAAAAATATGTGTAATAATATAAACAAAGACATGGATGACGGTATTATCTACTGTCTTGCAGGCCAATCACATCCCGCACGACCGCATCCGTGTCGCAAGTACTCCGATTCGTCGCGATTCTCAAGTGGCTACCGATTCTCAGATAAAGGAATCTGTCCGTCGTATCTGCCCCATGTAGCTTCTCGATAAAATAAAAATTTTTCCTCATGATCTCCGCAATCATATATTGTCGAGCTACAAATGCTCAGAGAGATCCGAAAAGATCCACTTATCCTTTTCTGCGTTACACAATAAACTTGTTCTAATGAGAAGTCGCTCGGTTGGTTAACAAATGGTATAAACCGACTTTTCCTCCGCTCCGCCCAGCCTATCTTTTTAGTTCTTCCTCTGACATAACTTTGATAATTGGTGGATCGCACGCGCAGACTTGTGGAGACTGTGTGTCATTCTCTACGCCATCCTTCTCAGAACTACCCACCGGTAACTCTTAGTTCTCACCGATTTACCACACCCACACCACTGAACCCTAGGTTAATCAATCGTATACTAAAAACACCTGAGCGATCGGGAAATGATCTCGAGCATCACCTTAGAGTCACGTAGTACGCCTCACGCCGGAGGTCAGAGAACTCGGCGGGATAATTGACGATGACGCAGCGCATGTTTGCCTTTTCGCGGCAAACTGGTGTGCGATATCTTTATTTTATTATTAATTCGTATGTGATTATTATGAGCCTGACCTTTAATACTCGCATATCGATGACTGGGCCTCGATTCGGAGTCCAACTCTCATGTCCATCCGCATGCAACCCGCTCTTGCACTAAAATCGGCCCTCCCCTACTTGCGATGATCCTCGTAGACCATCGTGATACATGGATATCGACTTTGTATTATAATTGTTATTGTCACGAGTCAAGACCAGCACTTTTCTACCCTGGATATTTAAAATAATGATTTTCAGCAGATTGAATAAGTATGCACGACAATCGAGGCTCGCAGCATCACGCCACTTTATAATGGATTTGATTGCAACGTACCTAGAACTAACTGGGATGTGTAGCCTGGCTTGTTGAATCGTGGTTTACGTGGACAAATTGTCAAACATAATCCCATGAGTTAGAAGTGTCTATAGGGTTCTATACATGCTTGCATGGCTCCGCAACAGGCGGCCGTCTCTAAACTACTTGCAGAAACCTCGTGAATTTTTCATAAAGCTTGGCATGTTTAGTGGATAAATATGGTGATACCATGAACTTGGGCAGGCGATACGCTTTCGAATGTATGTCATTCTCTCATGGGCGAGTGAGTATGGCAGGGCCGATATTTTAATATGGTGATTTTAGCAGGCGATTTTCTCCCAAAGACAGCCATGGGCAGTGTCCCTTCTTTTCGACACAAATCGAGGCTGGTTCCATTCTAACTAGCCCACCAGGTGAGATATTCAGAAATTCGACTTATAGGGATTGAGGCTCAGCTCATGATGTACGCAGGCCCTCAAATTTTTGCACCTGCTGGCCCTGTCGCCCACGCCCATCTGGACACCTGCTGTGTGAGTAAGAGCTCCTATATTAAAGTTCGTAATTGCGAAACGCCGGTGATTGTATTTTAATTTTCTCCAAAATCCAAGCTTTCGCTCCATGGTCCTTGCAACCACTGAACCGGAAAGGTGTGTCAAATTAGCCATAATCGATGTGGCGCACCTGCGAGATGATTTACATGAGTCTTCTGGGAGATGTTGGCATGGATTAGTGTATGGTCAACGTGCACCGAGGCACCGACTCAACCGTGGGCATTTATATTCACGTGACTTTACTCAAATTGAGAGAAGACCTGATAGATAAATAATGATTGCCAGGAGTCCTAACGAGAAGCCACCTAGAACTGAGCTCTGAAATGGTCCATCAGGTCCACTGCGGTGGGTTTGAAACATATGCCCTCCTCGCTTGGATTATACATTAAATCAATTCCTCGTAAGGTCTTGTGGGGAGTAGTATATGGTGGTTTCAAACAATACATTTATACCATGAGTTAGGTATGGCTCGCATGCTTGCCACTTACTGAACATGGCATGGATGCTCATAGAACGCCTCACAGGCTAGCGCACCTATAGCCATAGATAATAATGGAGTCCTTGAGATAGAATGGGTCCTGAAATTCCAATCGAGTATCTTCCATCGCTGTTCTAACAAAACCCACTTCACGACCTACTTGGATTTACATGTCAGAGGTCTTGTGGGAGATATATATGGTGGTTATATGGTACACCATGGATTAGGAAGTATGGTTTTTTTCATAAGGAGCATGGTAGCACATTTTGAGTTTATAGAAGGGAAGATCTTATAAATTTATAAGAAAGGATATCATACTGCCACTTTGGGCCTCGATATGGTCTCACTTTTATCAGGCCACGCTGGGCCTGATTATGCACTCATATCAAGCTCGTCGACGTTCAGTGATATCAGCATCACCTCAAAGCCTCACTGATTGTATTTTAATTTTCTCAGCGCCTATAACCGATTGGAGTTCCTCACCGAAATGGGTCAAATCGAGGTTCAGGTCCATCTGGGTTTTAGGGGACCAAGATTCCACCGATGGCCCTTTAATAATTGAAATCTCGTGAAGGTCTTGTGGAGATAAACGTACATAGGCAACATCGCCTGACTTGCCACTGATCTCGCTCATTTTGAGCTAGAAAGGCCCGAAGCAGAAAGGATACTCGACAAGGCCGTCCTCTGATATGTCGTCAATTTCCAGATTTGTTGGCTCGCCCATCTCCCATATCGACCCAACGGAGGGCCGATTGTATTTTATAATTTTCTCTCGGCGGCACCTATAGATATTTATAATGATTTCCGGTCAGAGTCTTCGCAACCACACTATATAGAGCTAAATGTCCATCCATCGATGTCGATCCTGCATCGCCAGTGATGACTTCCGCTACGAAACTAAGGTCTTGGTGGAAGAGTTATATACTCTCTCCCTTAATAAAGGTGAAATCTTTTCTTTTCATATTCCTTTTAAAATTTATCTTATTTTATTTTTTCGATCATGGACCTCGTTAGAATGTTCGAGTTTATATTAGGGAGATAGAATAATACTTTATTAATGATAGTCATATCAAGCCCACGCTGGGCCTCGACATTTCATATCGAGCCCACGCTGGGCCCGATATCCACATATCTATTATATTACCCCAAGACCTATAAATATAGAACTATATATTGCCAATTTGGAGTCCTTCCAACTCCGGAATACCACTATAGCTAAAATGGGTCCAATCATCGATGTCAAGATTCAGTTTTGACTCAAACCCACTTTGCTGCCTTCCCTACTCGATCTACATGAAATCAACTCTGTGAAGGTCTACTTTGTGTATATCTATCCGTCAAAACATACCCCATATCAATTTCCGAGAACTGTCGATTTATTTTGCAAGGATTACTACAACCTTTGTACGAAGTTTTAACACATCTATATTTCACTACATATTTACGTCACTCAAATTAATAACCCTTCTCGTTGAATTGAATTGTATCGTTCTTTATAATAATGGAGAAATGATGAAGTATTATCGCCTTCAGTGATGGTGTACATCATCATACCTGTACTGTAACAAACACAAATATAACAACGATAAACGATATAATGAAATATCACTTTTAACAACTGCTTGTCTTACAAACCTATTTATGTACTTCATACAAAACATATGCCTCAACTCCTTCCAATTTACAATTAGATCTAGGGTCTTGCAGACCGGCCGTCCTTCCGATTATGTTTTGACTCCTTCTCGCTTTTCTTCATCATTACGTACAGGCATAGCACGGCATAATGTTGTTGAATTCTAGCCAAAATTATTTGTGGCTATTGGGTAAATACCATCCTAATCCTGCTGCAATTATGTGTGAACGAAAATAATGCTCAATACGGAGTGTATCCATGTGTTCCTGATTTACATTGATGTGAGCAAGGCAATCCCGAATTTGAAAGCCTGCTACAATATTTCCTTCCAAATCAATCAATGATGTTAAACCCATGTCTCTACTTCCATTTCGACGATTGAGTAGTGGACTTTATATCGCTCCAGCTCCTCCGATCATTTCTTTGTAGCATGAGGTGTCAATCAGCCATACATACCCATGATTCCGACGCCTACTACGCTAAAGAACCATGAAATACCTTTCTTCCGTATTATCAATTAACCTGCTTATCGGAAGTTCACGCTTGAACAAAGCATTTAAACTCTCACAATCGTGGTTTCAGGTACCTTCCGCCACCATTAGCCCATCTTTAGGTCAATGTTCCGGCCACATGAGCATCCGGATGTTTTCAAGCACGAATCCATTATGAGATCATATTGTAGTGTTGTGTTTGCTCGAAATTCTCAAACAACCCTAAACCTACCGCGATTCCATACTATTGAACGACACGTGGCAACAAAGCACGATGGGGGTAAACTTTCCTAAACGCTGCTATAATGCCACGATGTCGATCGATACTATACTCATCGACTCGATCAACATTAAAGAATCTCTTATGATCCGTAAACCACTCCCACGCGGACCCACATTCAACAACTTCCATATTGGGAGGACATTGTCATTAGCATCTATGATGTAGCCATCAACAACACAATCCGGATATTCTCTTAGGTGTGTGACATCAATTCCAATTAATTTAGCGAATAGGACCACCAAGCCAAAACCCCAAAAATATATCGAACTGATTATCCCCATTCCTAGCTGCAAATAGGGTTTCTGATCCCGACTCTTAACTCACAGATATAGTGGAAGATCTCTATATACTGATCATAATCCCCAACAACTTTCTTCATCGCTTCTCTCGAGTAAGCTTTTCTGTAGGATATAGTCACTTCAACCCGGCTTTTATATTATAATCATACTTGGCTATTGTTCATTAGCAAGAAATCGCTTCAACAAAGAAGAAAGAAGACGCGAGTACTTGATGATCAACACTTTCCTAATGGTCCCACATTGGTGTTCCTTTATATTTCGTAACAATGAACTCGACATCCCCCAACTAACTCCACTTACACTGATTGAAGCACGGGCTTTTACTTTATTTTTCCGAGTGTCAATGGTTATATCTCATATGTTTAACAGTGGTATGCCAAGTTCATTCTTGAACTCTTGTCGACCAATATCTATCCTACAAAATTCATATCTTCAAGCCTCTTCAATTGGCCTTGAGCAATCGAGAATTTAGAATATATGGATCATCGATTGGGAACTCCTCTCTAAGTCAATTGTCTTTGCTCTTGAGATATTTCATATTGTTCAATCTGCATATCATCAAAGAATTCTTGTATCATACTATTGATGCATTTCCTCTCCATTTCGGTTATAATACCCTTCCTCCTCCAACTAGGCTCATAGTAATCAACAAGTGTTGCGGGTTGAGAACCTCATCTCTCTTGAATACTAGCTTCTTCATAGATCAATGAAATTCTTGCTTGTATTTCTATTTGTTTGTCACAACTATACATTAAGATGATGGAATATTTCGGATACTTCTCTCACATCATTGCGTGTCGATGCTAGAATTTGCATCAAGAGTATTCCATATCTCAGATAGAATTTCGTCAGTTATATGATCATCCCTGATAAATAAATTACAAACTATTTTAGTAAATTTGCAACTACATAATTATTTTCTGTAGTTAAATTATAATTTTGCTCAAACTAGGAAGGGTATGATGTAAAAGTAAAGTTTTAACCACATAACACGTTATCGATATCAGGCCCAAGGTGGGTCTGATATCATAGATATCAGGTCCCTTTTGAAGCAGATACTTCTTGTAAACTAGGACCACCACTGACTAAACCATAAACCATAAATAAACAATTTTTAGCCAAACTTAACTATGAACGTCAAAAACTAACATGACTTAAATCGATTAAGTCTTCTATTACATCATAATTCAGGTGTTGTTGAATATTATTCCCCACACAACCAAAATTAACCATAAAAACACTTTTTCCTGCCACCCTTCACACTAATAGTGTAATTTTTATTTACCTTCACTACCCTAATTTACAGTAAAAAAATCCATACATACATGTCTAAATCTTTAAATGTGTGCTTCTACTAATTTCCCTCTTGCAAGAACTTTGTCCTTCTCGGCTAACCTTCTTAACTTAATTTGTCCTTGGTTTCCTCTAGCAACTCTTACGCAATTATGCCATAAACCTAACTGGTCTATTACAATCTCGCCAACTACCACGAGCAGTAATGGCAAGCGTAGGGTTCATATTTCTTTTTTTCTTTCAAGTTTATAACACCACACAGAGGGATAGAGGGAGAGAGACGGTGAGAAGACGTGCATCCGAACCACAAATTATTTTTCTATTCTAATTTCGGCTTGGATGCTTGGAAAAATGTGTTTGAAAAAGACGGTTGCCAGGTTAGCTAGAGGGGTAATCTGGGAATTGATTTTGGAAAACTCCGCCTTTTGGTAAATATAAAACTGTGATGTACTTTTTGGTTAATACATTAAACCTAGTACACCTTTTGATAAATTGTCGAATTAATTGTCAAGAATAATAGTGATTTATTTCTTTTATATTTAATCTGAAGATGAACCGACGGATACGCTGGATATGCTCAAGCCCCTCACAGCCAAGACAGCGACCAACAGAGCCAGACCGATTGTTGTCAATCTGCACCTACAGTATAGGTATGACTAGCCTAGCTGTGCAGTTAGGGCACTCAGCTCCTTGTCCGTAATCGACCTGACGTTAATTTCGTAGCTAAAGGTCAATCCTTGCGAGTTGCGCGGCTGTTAGTTACAACCGCTTGCAAAAATTCTATGCTGATTTATTGTTTTTAATAAAAAGATATTTTTAAAAAAGTTGAGCATTAGATAATTTGCCGATTTATTTTACAATTCAAATTATTTTGAATTTTTTTTTCACATATAGTTCAATATTTTCACGGCATGAGGTAGGTGTAGCAACTCACTCATATCACGTGCCATCGGGTCTAATTCAAACAGCGGACGTGGCGTGGGCAGTATCTTTTTGAAGCATTCCAAGCACACCAACCATGGCATTGACATACCTTCACAATGTGGGTTGGAAGTCATCGCTGTCTGACGATTGCTAATAAATAAAATACAAGTCGACGAGTAGGACAGGCTAATTAATAGTCCTACATCACGGCAAAAGTCACATTTTGAACCTGCCGAAGAGTTTGGACTTTCGAAAGTGACCCTTTTTCCACAAGTCGGGTGGTCCCTTCCGCTTACCGACTCCGAAGGAAGAAAGACGATCAAATGGTCTTACGAAAATTAAGCAAATAGTCAATTAGCTGAAGGCCCAAAAATAGCGATGCGATCGGAGACAGTTTTAACGACCCGGAATGAAACTTGTCGGACCGCAGGACTCGTTCCTAAATCCTTGTGCAGCTCTGCTTTCCACCGCCAATCGATCGCCCACAAGAGGAGAAGGAAAGAGAGGAGATGGAGGTCGATTAAGCTTTGCAGGAATTCCTCTCGTCGGTTCCTATGAGAAAGTTTGCGGTTTCGGAATCGACATGTCGCGAAGCTCGACGATCTCGGAAATCCGCGAGTTGGACGACGGCCATGCGGTCGTCTCCCCTCGCCGAACCAACAGTCCGGCCGCAGCCGCCGCCGCCGCCTGCGAGAGGAGGGAGAGCCCCGTCACCAGCCCTCGCAGCGGCGCACGGAAGCTGTTCGACCTGGTACACTTAGCTCATCACGCGCAGAGGGCCTCCGCCGGCGGCAACTCCGGCGGGAAAGCCAAGTGGAGATCGTTGAGGGACCGGTTCCGCCGGGCCGGTGCGGCCTGGTTGGCGGCGTCCTCTGCCTCGGAGGTCGCCGTCTCCCCTGGCCGTCGCGGTAATCAACCCATCATCGCCGGCTCCGTCCCTCGTTCGGTCTCCGTCCGGAACCCATGGCCGATCTCCGACCCCGAGCTCGTCTCCAAGTCCAACCGCCCCGGCTCCGTCCGCCGCCCCCTCTCCGTATCTCTTTCCGTCTCCGTTCGCAACTCTGAGCCTCCGGCCCCGGAACCACCCTCCGCCCCGGCGCCCGAGAAAGTGGTTTCAGAGAACATCCCGAAGCCGATGCCCGACGACGACGGTGAGGAGGAGGAGGAGGAGGAGGAAGAAGAGGAGGATGAGGAGGAGCATAGTGGGTCGTCTGCTGCAGCGCCGGCAATGTCGCTGATGGCGTTGCTGGAGCAAACGGACGAGTGGGGAGGAAGCGGGAAGGAGGACGAGGAGGAAGAGGAGGAGGTGGGGACGGATGAGGAGTCGGAGGGCGCCGACGATGGGATGCTGTACGTGTGCTGCGTGTGCATGGTCCAGCACAAGGGAGCGCGGTTCACCTCCTGCGGCCACACCTTCTGCCGGCTCTGCTCTCGCGAGCTCTGGGTGACCAACAGCGAATGCCCACTCTGCAACGGTTACATCCTCGAGATCCTCGAGATCTTTTGAATCGTCGTCGGCGATTCTCATCTCTCGCAACGCCGGCGGCCGTCGCCAATTTTGACAAATGGGATTTGATACTTTTGCGTTTAGCTCCGTAAGAATTTAGAAGCGGCGGTGATGGCTTCCGGCGGAACGAAGTTCATGCCAAATATGTTTAATTTTAATCTTCAAAGAAATTCTATTCTTTTCTTTTTATTTTTTCTATTTTTTTTTTTAAAAAAACATGATTATAAAGATCTTTTACCAATTTTACGAACGGGAAGTAAGTGAACAGGTGTTTATGGTAAATATTTATTTATGTTCATTTAATATATATATATATATATATAAAAGTAATTACAGTTCGTTAATATTCAGATAATATTATGAATAAAACTTTTATTAACATATTAATAAATAAATAAATTTATATTATAAAATCCAATAAATAATCAAGCAACTCAATAAATAATCAAACAACTTTAAAATATAAAAATTTTAAACAATTAACAAACTTAAATTAAGAGCTCTATAACACCTAAACTAACAAAGCTCAAGATTATAACAAAAATTTATGTCAAATTTTGAATATCATTTTAACAACTTGGAGTATATCATTTTGACTCAACTTGACCTAATTCGGTTAATTTATCAAATAAATTTGAACACTAAAAAATTTAACTCAGGCTCGAGTAGTTTACCGTCCCATATCCACTGCTTAATTTAAACCACTTTTAAACCTCCAATAGTCACCGTATCCGCTTAATCTAGTCGGCTTAAATACATGAAAACATTAACCTCATCCGATTTATATTACATCTTGCTCCTGATATTTAACGATAAGATTATTATTGTCCATATTACACGGTAAGTAATTAAAGTGTATATTAAACCGAAATAATTAATGGAATTTAGAAATTTGATTTGATTAATTCAAAATTTTAATATATTTATTTTAAAATCTTGATTATTTAAATTTATTTAGTTCAATATAAATTTTAAAATTTTAAAAATAATTAAAACGATTTTGAACCGATATTAATGGACTCCTATGTTAATGAGCAGTAAACTCATTTACTTAAAATTCTAAATTGCGATTTGACTTTTGATGAATTCGATGAATTAATAAAAAACAGTTTGATTAATTCAAATATACTAAATTAATAAATTTAATATTAATTTGGTTGGTTCCATTTTAATAATAAAGTTTGATATGTTTAATTTATAAAGAAAAATTATTTATTCGATTCAATCCGTTTAAATTTAAACCAATTGGTTAGCCACACTTGCACCCGCTCTACCTTGTGCAGCAACTCTGCAGGTTAGTGGTCGCCTCTTATAAAGTCACTTTGTAGTTTTTTTTTTTTTTTTTTTTTTTATCTCACAGCTCATCCGAATTGATAAGTAGTGATTCGATTGTCACTTAAAAATACGGGATTGAACCGCGAGATTATCAGGACGTAAATTCTTGGACCTTATGCACCTCATCCGACCACTATTTATCTGCTCGGCCGCCGTAATTTACCTCTCTTGTGATGATCTGAGGTCGGATGCGACATAGCACTGAGGACGAGTGATTTCTTTTTTACCACTTTGTAATTTTTTTTATTAGGTATTCATATTACAATCGGATTAATACTAGAGTAGATGGTTCGACTTTATATTTCGCCCGTTAGATACATTTAAGTAGTACATGACGCTCCAATTACTTCATCATTAGTTCAATTGTTGTATGTTATGTGTGAGAATAAACTTGGAATGCACCATACCTTTTATCATCACAACAAATCATATAGGGCAATCACTTTGCATCTCTTGTCAACTATAAGAGAATTCAATGAATAGACAAAAGCCAATAAATGAGTTTTGGGGAAGATCTTATCCAAACTCTTTATTAACTCAAAATGCCTTGTAGTAAAAAATTCATCATCTTAAGCCCTTAAATTATTCTTGTAAAATGTGTAAACACATATTTTTCACTTTCTTAAAATTCCTTATCTAGTCATGGTAGATTCAATAGAATTGTTTTTTCCCCCTCTTCTTATGTCTTTAAGACAACTTTTTGGTTTGACGAAAGTGTAGTTTCATGATGTAGAGGCTCTTCATGCCTCTTCACAATCACCTTTCGTGCATCTTGATGATATGATAAAAGGTAATTTGCTTATCTCAGTATTTTTATTAATTCATCTCTAAATTAATACGAAGAAGATAAATTACAGATGACTACTAACCATTAATATAAATGATCAAAATATGAGGGAAGACATACTTAAACGTATTAAGTTTCGATCTCAAAATTTCATGTGATAATATTTCATATCTTAACTATCATACCATCCCAAGGGGGATCATGATAGTAGATAAAGGGTTGGTCCTATAATGAAATGATGGTTCAATTAAACTAATGAATTTTAAAGCATTTTGATGATTAGATATATATACTATTTATTTGTTGATTAAAACTACAAGTTGTGATACTCTTTTAAGAAGATTTTGGGAACCATCTGTCTCATCTCAGCAAGCAAAACACCTAATGATGGTTATAACACAAGTAAACTAATCAGAAGGAAGAGCAAAGAGACAAAAAAAAAAAAAAAATCTACAAAATTCTTTGGGCAAATTCTTGAACAAAAGACTTTGGATCGTGGCAATTCACCAAATCAAACTACAGAATTCCAAAATAAAACTTACAGATTGCAAGAGCATATATAATCTAGATCTCAAACTGACAAAAGCAATCTTTCAAAATTGAATCGAAAACGTATAAATAATGCACGTGTACAAAATCTTCTTGGTATATTCAATTGTTCCCGCCGGCGTTGATCCCACCTCCGGGGCCGGACGGCGGCACCGCCCCACGCGGGAGCATGGAGAAGACCAGAGCCGCCCGGCCTCGGCTCACTTCCACCCTCATCGAAGCGGAAAGCAGGGACCTTTCTCCTTCCCTGAACCCAACCGTGAGAGGCCGAGCTGCTCTGCTGCATTCCGAGCCGCTGCAGCAGAGCAGAAACAGAGCAACAAGTAGCACAGCTCTTGCCCTCGCCGCCTGCATCTCGTGAAGGAGGAGAGGGGATGAAGAACAGCACGAGAAAGAGAAGGTACATTTAAAGCGAATCTAAGAGGACGACGGCCGAGGTAATTAATTATGGTCGATGAATTCAAAGGTGCATGGAAGGAAGGAGAAAGATATAACTGGGAACGCGAGTTGCAGTAGTGCTGCAGCATGAATTCGTGCAGAGACATGCAACACGCCAACACCTGTAATCCACCCCATCAAAAGGTTGGTTCCATTTGATGAATCAAATTTAGAAGAAAACACGTACACGGTTGCAAAATCACATTTTGGGAAACACGTTGGCTTGATTGGCTCACAGGAAGTCAACTCCGTTCAGCACAATTATTAACTCTTCCTTTTTCATTCATTTTTCCAGCAGCGAAATTGTCTCCCGAAGAAGACCAACTTCATTCCGCTCGGGAAGAGTACGTGACGTAATCGAACATATCTAATCACGTCGGAAAACGGGGGATGATGTGTTGGTCAGGGGTGACGCCGAAATGACTTGTATATTGATCGAAAGAAGATTTTGAGTTGCAAAACCGATGGCAGTAAGTGATCCTAAGCTAAGGACAGTCAGCTCCGGTCCTTCTACGTAGGAGGCCCGGGGCGAAAAAAAAAAGTCAAAAATAAATTTAGGCCCTAATTATTCAAGTCCCCAATTACATGTCTAAAAAAATAAAAATAAAAAATAATATCAAATATGAATTTAGGCTAAACCCCAAAGACCGTACGCCGATCCTTCCGTTGCAACTGTTAATGGACCCGATAGACGGACGACCACAGCCTGGTCGAGACAAGATCGGGCGGCTAATACGATGCGTATAGAAAGTCGTACGGGGGCATCCGTGAGGTGTAGCAAAAAGCCGTGGCATCCGCTTCACGTACAACTCCCTCCCTCGGGCTTCGTTGCAAAATTCCCAGTGGCGCTGTTGCCTGTGCTGACCGTACTTTTTTTAAAGTTTACAATACTAGACTGCTGTGTACCCATCAATATAGCTACACCATTATTCGTAACTAGAGGGTCCCGTTTGCAATTGATTCCCTGTAAACCATCGTCGTAGAAGCAGGTGACGTATGAATTTGGGCCCTCTTAAATTAAGGGCCCAGGGCCATCGCCCAGGGCCGCCCTCCTCCAGGGCCGGCCCTGAGGACAGTGAATCTATAGGCCTATGTGTATTATAAATAGAGTGAACCACAATGTTAAAGTGAGAGAAGTAGAGAAGAGCTATTTGGCACAAACACTTCGACTCCTCAAATTAGAATAATAACTAAGTGAAATGAAGAATATATCAACGGAGATAATATCTTTTTATACTGTCTCTCATAACTTCCGTATTAATGAGGTGATAAAAATGTCTGGTGTCAAATTAAAGTATGTTTGATTAGCGGAGTATGTATGACAACCTTCCAATAGACGGATGAATACTCCATTGCATGTATATGTCAGAATAATGACATATTTCCTAATAGTTTGTTAGGATTCACGATAATGTTATCTTTTAGAGAGAGTCCGACTGACTCTAGGCCGATCGGCTGTAGATTAGGAGTCACATGCTTATGTGGGGAATTAGGCCCAGATGTTTGATCGACGTTTGGACTAAGCGGATGTAAGCTGAAGGTCATGCCCATGAGTGGGAAGCTGAGACCTAGAGGTGCAATCGGCTCTGGGGCTAAGCGGATATAAGTCAAGAGCCTTGCATTTGGAGAAGTGAAGAGCTGAACCCCTAAGGTCCAACCGGCCTTTGAGCTGACCGGGTTTATGTTGGGGATTCAGAATCCGCTCGGACAATATGTCTAGTCGAACTTTATGTCAGAGTTCATCTTGCACTTGACCACTATACTTGAATATAGAGTTCGGTCCAGCTGAGTGATGTGCCTAGGATGTCTGATTGGCTATTTGGTTTGATCGCTGAGAGCACTTGATGATGACACTAGACTTACATGATATCAATACGACCCGAGAGTTAACCTCTTCTTAACTTTGACAACCATATCAACTGACTTTCTTAACGTCGAACCCAACTTCGGGGTCTCATTATATGTTGATGCAGTGAGCACTAGATGATCGAACCTGAGTTTTGATTATGGCAAAGGGCTCAAAGTTAAGTGGTGGTGTTATCTAACAAAGTTCATGGAGCTTGCAGGAAAGTCCTAAGTGATACTTAGGCAAAAGTCCGGTAAAACCCTAGGGGTGGTAACCCTAGGTCATAGGGCGTGGTAACCCTATGCGGAAAGTCAGGCAAAAGTCCTAGGGGTGGTAACCCTAGGTGGAAAGCCACGTGTCGCGAACAGTGAAAGTCCAGCGCGGTGAAGCGGATGTTCGTGAAAGTCCAAGCATCGTGCCGAGCAAAGTCAATCGATCTGGAGGATCGTGATTGCAGTAAATCTGAGTGGAGTAGAGGGGAAGGGCCTCGGGTAGGTGGAGGGCTGGACCTAGGTTTCCGGAAACCTGTCACTCGAGACAGACAAGAGATGTTAAATATTTCAATAGTTATATCATTGTTGTGTGCTAACTTTGTGCGGTATTTTGGGATTAACATATCTTGCGGGACCAAAGTACAAAAGACCTCGGATGAGCAGGTCCGAGGCGCCTCCATGGAGCTTGGAGGTGCCTCGAGTAGCGCAGTCGAGGAAAACCGAGATGAGGCGCCTTGAATGCAGAGTTCAAGGCGCCTGCGAAGGTTGATAGGCCTGGAAGGCCGCCATAGAATTCGACCCGTGTGTCCTGGTGATCCGTGGCCGGTTCGCCAAGGCGCCAGGTGAACAGTAAGGCGCCTTGAACCCCTTATAAGGGTCTCACCAGCCTTCAAACAACAACTTTTAAGTGATCACACCTGGCTCACAGGCGATTGCTTAGACATCGACGACCCGAGCTCAATCTTCAGATTACGATATTGTCGTCGATATAACTGTATTCTTTTAATACTTAACTCGTAATACTTGTACTCTTGTCGAGCTTATAGTTGTTGCCATTAAAGCGATCAAGGATCGCGCCTTGTAGGAGTCGCCACAGCTCGAACGAAGTAAAATCCTTGTCTCTCCGTGTCATTTTATTCCACGCATTAACTCTTACGCTTTACGATTCTCGATAATTGAACGATTATAGCCACGAGCGCTATTCACCCCCCTCTAGCGCGTCTCGATCCAACAATTGGTATCGGAGGGGGTCGTTTGAATTGGTGCAACCACCTTTCAAAACAATTTTTTTTTTCCGCTGAGTCGAATTAGAATTTAGCCTTATAGCTATATTCTAATTTTGTTTCTCGAATCTACTTTTGCTCAAGTAGGTGCAACACCACCGAGTTCGTTTTTTTATTATTCTCTTCCAGCATTACTAATCCAAGACTTAGTCTTGGAACATATTCTGTTGTTTTCTTTTGTTACATAATGGCCCAACAAGAGGGTTTCAGCACTATTCCGGAGAGGATTTTGGCTCTGGAAGGAAGAATGGAAACATATCTAAAGATACAATCAAACGTGGATGATCATAAAGACGGATTGACGCCAATCGATGATATGCGAAACTACACCCTACGAAGTGGGACGCTTCTAATAAAAAGGTGCCGACGCCAAAGCTACCTGCACCCTCCGGTGTGTGGTCTTACCAAGGAAGAACTCAGAGAGTTGGCTTCCTCTGCCAGAAGGAGCTCCGGAAAAGCTCATCGAACTCCATAAAGGCACCGACACCAAGGTAAGTAAAAGAGATCTTTGCTTAATAAATTATATAATCTAAAAATGCAGAAAGGCGAAATCTCTTCACGGAGAATACAAGACATCCTTAACTCTCTTCACGGAATGGGCCAAAAGATAGAAAATCGGGACGTAATAAGGTATGCCCTAAACTCGCTTCCAAGGAATACATTGTGGGCATCAATGGTAGATGCCTACAAAGTTTCCAAGGATTTATCTTCTTTAAAACTAGATGAACTTTTAGTGAATTTGAACTTCATGAGCAGACTAATGCACTGCCTACCGAGAAAGGTATTGCGTTGGTTGCGGCGACCAAGCCGAGACCCACGAGACCACGACCGAGAACCGAACATCGGAAGTCAACTGACGATGAAGAAGAAGGTGACATTACAACGAAAGGTAAATCTCGTGAAGAAGCTCTACAAGACGAAAGGATTCGACAAAAGAGATCTAAAGAAGGCAGTAAAATCAAAGGAAGGCCCACAAAATACAAAGATGAAGTTTGAAGTTACATGCTACGGGTGTAACCAAAAAGGGCACATCAAAACCAACTGCCCTAACCTGAAGGAGGTCAAAAAGCAAAGAAGGAAAAAGGTCCTTAAGGCAACATGGGACGAATCTTCATCAGAGGACGACGACGACGAGCTCGAACAAACGAGTCTACTCGCATTAATGGCCCGGGACCAAGTCGACAAATACGGATGCGAGAGCGAGTCTGCGAGGCGAGTCCGAGCAAAGCCACGGATCCGTATCCGTTTCCGAAGGACCAGACCCCGCTGTAAGTATCTCCCGGTTGAACATTTTAGTTAGCTATTTATTGCGCAAATTAGCTAAGTCAAACCTGAAAGTTAAGTCACTTCTAAAGGAAGTAAGTGTCCTTAAAGAAGTGGCTGACACCAAACCCTCACCTGACCAGAGTCAGACTGAATTTCCAACTCAAGTTCAAAAACTTGAGGAAGAAAATTCAAGTCTAACAAATCAGGTTAAAGATTTAGAAAATACCTTAGAACGGTTTACTTTGGGCTCCAAGAATTTGAACTTGATTCTTGGGACACAAAGAGCCGTCTACAACAGAACTGGGCTGGGATACAAAAGTAAATATAGATCTTATTTATCATTAATAAACAAACAAAGTATTAAATCAGTCCAAGCATGGGTCTCCAAGTCTAACTTGGTCAATCAAGTTGGACTTGGCCAATACTGGGTTCCGAAGGATCAAATATACTACCTCGATAGACCATATCGAGGCCATGATCCAGGGGGAGCAAAAAGAAAAACAATCCTAAAAATTTGAAACTCAAAATTCAAAATTAAAAGCAACTTCAAAATTTAAAATTAAGTTATAAATTCAAGATTCAATTAAAACTCAAAATGAAGATGGAGGATCCAGACTCGCTGGCACCCCCAACTAAACTACCCGGCAGGGTAACTGAACCTAATCTACCCGAAATGGGTAAAACAAGAGTAGATTACCCGGCAGGGTAATTAAGGTTAGATTAAAACGGACTAAGGTTAACTTGAACCACAGTACTGGTGAAGTTTTTGGATGATAGTACGTTAGGGAAGCTTGGGCATCGCATGTCTAGGAAGATATGGCTTCGACCTGGTGCATTTGGCCAAGTGGAACTGACCGAAGCTACCCTTAAATGGATCCTAACTAGTTAGACCAAGGTTTAGTACTAAGCTCAATGGGTAGGACTATTTGGAAAACCTCGAAGGCATGGTTACTTTAATGAGTTCCTTGTGACTCACCATAGCCCAGAAGTTTATCCAAAGAATGCTTACTTGTTGAACCCAAAGCTAAACCTGAATCTAACACAAAGTTAACCCAAACCTTAAAATTGAATTATAATTCATCTCACAACAATTATAGGATTCCCTGATTGAAAATTTAGGTCGGGTGAGATGATTAAAAATTTAAAATTAAAATTTCAAAATTATTTTAAAACTAAATTTTGAAATTAAACTAAATTTCAAAAATCTTTTAAAACTTAATTTCAAAATCATTTCAAAAATCTTTTAAAACTTAATTTCAAAATTATTTAAAAAACATTTCAAAAATCTTTTAAAAACTTAATTTCAAAATCATTTCAAAAATCTTTTAAAACTTAATATCATTTCAAAAATCTTTTAAAACTTAATTTCAAAATCATTTCAAAAATCTTTTAAAACTTAATTTCAAAAAACATTTCAAAAATCTTTTAAAACTTAATTTCAAAATCATTTCAAAAATCTTTTAAAAACTTAATGATCCGGCAGTAAGAATGGGAGACCCCATTTAGCAGAGTCAACGCCACGTGGAGGTCGAAAGGTAAAAGGCCAACCGTATAGCCGAATGGTGATGGTGATTTGTCCTTCCGAGCAAGCGATACACCTTGCCGGCGAGCTCATGATGAATTAAAGTGTAGCAGAGTGAGGATCGCGCCGCCTACGAAGAAAGAAACATCACAGAAGCCACAGCACGCGACCGAAGCTCCCGAGCGGATCGAAGCTCCCACCGTCCGGACGTGAGAACGAACCGGCCGTGGACCCCGTGGAGACAAGAAACATCCTCCGAGGTGTACGAGGATCTTAAGGCATGGGCTCACCGTCCCATCGAGACGTACTCAGACTATAGCAGTAGGGCAAGCTCATCTGACAAGCCCATACTAAGGTATGGCATAACACGGTGCACCTCTCGGTATGAGTGCACATGCCTCTCTATATATAAGGGTCCTCACCATCGGCAGGTACGCGCATGCATGTGGAGCCTATATGCCTTGTGCTGCAGCATCTGCGAGAGTGTGTCAGGGACCCTCCCGGACTTGTGCCTTCGTGCGCCAGGTCGAGGTCACGGTCAAGACAGAGAAGAGCGCAGACGATGCCTACGTCTGGGTCTCGACAGGCGTCGCCTGCCTCCGGGAACGCGCCGATCCTCCAGCGGAATAGATGGACGCCGGATGACTCACACCGTGATGCTCCCCAGAGAAACTCGACGCCTAATGGGGCAAGAGCTAGCTCGTGGAGCAACAGAGACAAAAGGCTCAAGCTGAGCGGATATCCGAGCGACCCAGGAGGACTGACCGGAGAAACATTAGAAATGGGAGTAAAATAAGGGTCCAATCAGCACTCAAGTGGGAGTAACTCCTGCCCCGATATCGGTCCGACGAGGAAGCCATGATGAGTTTCGACAAGTATATATATTCTTCATCACTCCACGGGTATTCGGGAGTCGAGAAATTGGGTCAGAACCCTCGCTGGTCGGCAGGTCAGTTCTTCAGTTATCCTCGTTCCGTTGTAAGATTTATTATAGTTCCTCGAGCTAAAAGCCCCGTGCCGCTCGGCCGGGGGTGTATTAGCCGAGCCAAAGGCTCGATGGGAAGGCCCCGTGCCGCCGGCCGGGAGTATATTAGCCAGCCAAGAGCTCGATGGGAACCCGCTGCCGCCGGAGTATATTAGCCGAGCCCCAGCTCGATGGAAGGTCCCGCTGCCTGGGAGGTAAATTATCCGAACCAAACGCCGAGTATCGAGGCCCCGTGCCATCTGGACGAGAGTATATTAGCCGAGCCAGCTCGAGTATCGAGGAGTATGTTAACCGAGCCAAAAGCTCGATGGGAAGACCCCGCCTGGCCGTGGGGTGCCAGGGGCGAAGGCTCGATGGAAGACCACCTGCTGGATGGCGGCCTCGTGAGCCGTCTCTTAAGGCCCGCCGGTAGAGGTAAATTATTCATGTAAATGCTCACAGATTTGGCGGCCCGAGCTGCTCGTCAGTATGCGATATCCTTCACTCCACAAAGACGAAGGCCCCAGTCAGCCAAATGTGAGGTATATTGTACGAGCCAAAGGCTCGATCAAGACCAGGCTCGCCGTAAACGCTATTCAAATTAGTTTAAAAGCCCGCCGAGTTCGACGTTAAAAGATCGAGAGCCGCGTCAATTGGGTTATAAATATCCTCACGAGTTCGGACGTTAAAGATCGAGAGCCGCCACGACGGGCCATAACATCCGCGCCGAGTTCACGCAAGATCGGTGAGCCACAACACATGATGATTGATATACGATCGGCTATAATATCCGCGCCCGCCGAAGCCCGACGCAAAGATCGAGTCATCAAGTTATAATATCCGCGCCGAAGCTTCGACGAAGATTTTGAGCTACGATCATTATAAATATTCACGAAGCCCGACGTTAAAGACGAGAGCCGCCGATCGGCGAGAATATCCGCGCTGGCCGAGCCCGACGCTAAAGACGAGCCACGATCAAGCAGAAGATCCGCTACTGGCCGAGCCCGACGTTAAAGATCGAGAGCCGCGCCGACGGGCTTATAATATCCGAGGCCACGAAGCTCCGACAAGAAGATCGAGAGCCGCTACCGGACGGGCTTATAAATATCTGCTACCGACGAGTTCGCCGCGAAGATCGTGAGCCGCTACCACCGGGCTATAAATATCCGCTACCGACGAAGGCTCCGTCAAGAAGATCGAGCCACGACCGGGCTAGCAATATCCGAAGACCGCCTAGCCCACGTTAAACCAGAGACGAAAGCCGGCTTATAAACTCCTCCGAAAGCTGGGCAAGAGACCAGCCTGTGACGTTAAACCGTGGAGACGAGCCGCTGCCCCATCATAAGTACGCCGCCACGCAATGGCTCTACACGTAGCAATCGAAAGATTCGCATTTATGCACCATACCACGCACGCGCTAAATTTCTTTAATGGAATAGATTGCGCCATTCCCGGTGGAATTAGTGCAACGACGGGCATGAGTCACTCCGACGAGCTGCCCGAACGCACACGAAAGCGGCCTCGTGGATTACTTGTAAAACAAAAGGCGATGAGCATATCAATTCCAACAATCGGACTTAATCGCCTCCTCGACTAGACTTGAAGGGGAGGCAAGTGATCTCCGAGTAAGAATGGAGACCCCATTTAGTCAACTTGCGTCGTGGAGGTCGAAGGTAAAGGCCAACCAGAAGCTTGGCTGATTGATTATGATAGTGACGACGTCATCAAGCTAGAGCGATACACCCGTACGGAGTGTTAAACTCATGATGAAAACGGATAGTAGAGCCGAGCGGATGGCCGCTCGGCTCGAAAATAAAAACATCTCCTGAAACGGCGCGCACGATCGAAGCTCCGTGCAGATGGGGAACCTCCGTGCGTGACCGCCGAGCTTGACCGGGACGACGCTCGGCATAGAGACAAGGGACGAAACATCCTCGGCGGTGGTGATCGCGGATCTTAAGGCATGGGCTCCTTTGTCCCATCGAGACGGAAATGGCGGTAAGAGGTCAGGCAAGCTCATCGCCGAAAGCCCGTACTAAGGTATAGCACGAACACGTGTGCACCTTTCGGTATGAGTGCACATGCCTCTCAGACCTATATAGGGTCCTCACCCTTCAGAAAGGCTCTACGGCATGTTGGGCCTCGTATCTACTTGTCATGCCGGGCGTGGCGGAGGGGACCCCTCCGGCCGAGAGCTGTCTGCGTGAGGTGTGGCGAGGTGACGGTGGCCGAGAGCGCAGATGCGCTCGCGTTCCCGATACGACAGGATCACTTAATTTCAAAATTATTTAAAAAACATTTCAAAAATCTTTTAAAACTTAATTTCAAAATCATTTCAAAAATCTTTTAAAAACTTAATTTCAAAATCATTTCAAAAATCTTTTAAAACTTAATTTCAAAATTATTTAAAAAACATTTCAAAAATCTTTTAAAAACTTAATTTCAATATCATTTCAAAAATCTTTTAAAACTTAATTTCATTTCAAAAATCTTTTAAAACTTAATTTCAAAATCATTTCAAAAATCTTTTGAAAATCAATTTCAAAATTATTCAAAATTATTCAAAAATCTTTTGAAAATCAATTTCAAAATTATTCAAAATCATTTCAAAAATCTTTTGAAAATCAATTTCAAAATTATTTAAAAATCTTTCAAAAATCTTTGAAAAACTTATATAAAAATGTTTTGAAAAATCCTTGAAAAACTTATATAAAAATGCTTTGAAAAATCTTTGAAAAACTTATATAAAAATGCTTTGAAAAATCTTTTGAAAAACTTATTTAAAAATCCTTTGAAAATTCATTTCAAAAATCTTTTGAAAATTCTTTTCAAAATCTTTTAAAATTAATTCAATTACTGTCAATTTAAAAGGATTTAAAAATATTTAATTATCAAATTCTGATTGCTAAAGTTAACTCTAATTAATTTTCAATAAATTCTCAAAAGTTTAGCATTTTCTCATTTGGAACTTAAATTTTCAATATTTTCAAATAATCTCATCTCAAACTCATTCATAAGCTGCACATGTTTGATAATCTAGAATGGATGAGCTGGAATTAGGATAATATAAAGTTCTTCTTATGCTTGTACTCTAAGACCCTAAGAATTTAATTTGGCATTATTTAAGGGGGAATGAACAGTACTTTAAGGCTAAACAAATTCCTTTAGGGCTCTGATACCCAATCAAGTTAAATAATTTAATTTGATTCATGCTTGGACATCTAAACTCAAAGAAGTTATTAAGGCATTAACTTAAAATTTAAATTATCTATGCAACAATTCTTCTCAAACACCTTATGAATTGAGCTAAGTACTTCACCTAAATATTTTTTTTTTTAAGTGTGAGTACTTAACCATGCTACCCTTTAGGGGGAGCTTAAATTTACTAAACTATTTCTCTCTTCTTAATTCTTTTTGATTTATGTCAAAGGGGGAGAGAAAAGTCAAAGTTAAGAAATCAAGAATGAAAGGGGGAGCATAAACTTTAAATTTTATTGATGCTTCTGGTTAACTTTCATTATTTATTCCTTTATTTAAAAGTTATGTTTTACTTAACTTTGAACCAAGATTGCCATAATCAAAAACGGGGAGATTGTTGATGCGGAGCACCGGATGATCGAACCACGAGTTTTGATTATGGCAAATAACTCAAAGTTAAGTGGTGGTGTTATCTAACAAAGTTCATGGAGCTTGCAAGTCCTAAGTGATACTTAGGCAAAAGTCCTAGCTAGTAGTAAAAACCCCAGGAGGTGGTAACCCCTAGGTCATAGGGGGTGGTAACCTGCGGAAGTCTTGGCGGTCGATGACTTGTGCAAAGTCCTGGGGTGGTAACCCTGGGTGGAAAGCAGTCGCGAACGGTGAAAGTCTGAGCAATGGTGCGGATGTTCATGGAAAGTCCGCATCGAAAGTTCGGAGCAAAGTCGATCGATGCGGAGGCGTAGCGCTTCAAATCATCACGGTGTAGTAGTGAGGACGGCCGCGTTCAGAGGCAGGTCGTCGACCTAGGGTTTTGGAAACGGTAGGCTTTGAATACTCGAACGAGACTATTAAATATTTCAATAGTTATATCATTGTTGTGTGCTAACTTTGCTGCAGGGTATTTTTGGGATTAACATATCTTGCATGGACCAAAATACAAAAGACCTCGGATGAGCGATGGCGCCCATGGAGCTTGCGCCTCAGCCTGGTCTCGCGACAGTGTGAAAGGCCACAGGAGTTCAGGCGCCTTGGTGAAAGGCGTTGAAGGCGCCTGGATAGGTCAAGGTTGAACTAGAGATCCAGCCGATCCTGGGTGATCCACCGACCGTTGCCTTGGGCTGTATCAAGTGAAGGCGCCTTGAACCTTATAAGGGGTCTCGACCAACTACAAACAACAACTTTCAAGTGATCTTACTGCTACAAGCTGCTCACGAGACGATTCCGAATTGTTGCGACGACGAGGGAGCTGAATCTTCAGATTACGATATTGTCGTCGGTATAACTGTATTCTTTTTAATACTTAACTGTAATACTTGTACTCTTGTCGAGCTTATAGTTGTTGCCCACGGAAAACGATCAAGGATCGCGGGCCTTCGAGTAGGAGTCGTCACAGGCTCCGAACGAAGTAAAAATCCCTTGTCTCTCTGTGTCATTTTATTCCGCTGCATTAACTCTTACGTTTTACGATTCCGATAATTGAACGATTATAGCCACGAGCGCTATTCACCCCCCCCTCTAGCGCGTCTCGATCCAACATTATACTCATCGTATCACTAACCTCCCTTTCAAGTTTAGTCGAAGAAGGCTATAAACTCGACTAACTAGACACTTTGTGCTCTTTAGTGTCATTGGCTTGGACGCTTGGTCCTAATTCTATTGTTCGAGTTTTATACTGGGAGCATTGCCCATTCAAAGAGTTGAGAATAGGCACGAGAGCAAGCCCGCTTATAACTCGGCCAAGCAGCATGAGAGTCTGGAACTTGGACGAGAGGGCAGACTCGTTTATAACTTAGCCAAGTGGCACGAGAGTCTAGAACTTGGGTGCAATGGCAGACTCATTTATAACTCGGTTGAGCGACATAAGAGTTTGGAACACAGGCACAAAGGCAAGCTCACTTATAACTGGGTCAACATGAGAGTCTAGAACTTGGGTGTGAGGACAAGCTGGCTTATAACTCTGTCAATCAGCACGAGAGTCTGGAACATGAGCGTGAGGGCAAGCTCGCTTATAACTCGGCTGATCGGCATGAGAGTCTGGAACATGGGCGCGAGGGCATGCTCACTTATAACTCGATCGGTTGGCGAGATAGTTTGGGGCAGATGCAAGAGCATACTCACTTATAACTCGATCGGTCGGCATGAGAATTTGGAACTTGGGCATGAGGGCAAACTCACTTATAACACGACTGATTGGGACGAGAGTATGGAATATGGGTGCGAGGGCATGCTTGCTTATAAATCGGTCAGTTGACCCGAGAGTCTGGGAGGTACGGTGTATAACCCGAATGCTTTAGAGCTTGGAGGCACATTGTATAACCTAAATGCCTTGGAACATGGGTGTGAGAGCATGCTCGCTTATAACTCGGCTAGTTGACACGAGAGTCTGGGAGGCACGTTGTTTCCGACCAGCTTGACCGATCAGAGTTGAGACAATCACCTCTTTCCAAGTGGCTTGGGCTTCTTCTATATTAATGTATTTGACTGTTTTCCCCAGCAGGTCGTCGAAGTCGTTGGGGGCTTTATGATGAGGGCCGGAAAAAATTCTCCTTCTGAAAGGTCTTGGGAGAAAGTGCTTATTAATATCTCGGAAGTAGCGGACGAAACATTTAGAGCCACTTGATTGAATCATATGATATATGCACGTAGGGATTATTTGGCATCTTGCTTGAGCGTAAACAGACTCAGGTAGGTCTTTTGATACCTTCTACTACTGGTAAAGTGGCGCAGGAAAACTTTACAAAAATCTTTGAAGCAACAAATGGACTGAGGTGGGAGTCGGCTAAACCATCTTTGCGCCGAGCTGGATATGGTGGTAAGGAACAGTTAGCACTTAACGCCATCCATATACTGATGAAGGATGATTACATTTTCAAATTTAAGTAGATGATCCTCTGAGTCAGCCGCTTCTCCATATTCTTCGATCGTCAAAAGGTGGAAGTAACTCGGTAGTTTGTCTTCCAAAATTTCTTAAGAGAATGATACATTTATCTGCTCAGGGGAAATACTAGCCATCGACGCTTTCTTCTTTCGAAGGTCCTGAGTGGTCACGTCCCTAGAAGATAATATGTGAGGTCTTTCCGCTTGTCCCATATCGTCGAATGGGATGTGGAATAGTGCCCTTTGATACGTAACCGAGGAGGGCGGTACAGGCGGCAAGCTACTCGACTGTGTAAGTGCTTGTACTAAGCCTGCCGAAGGAGGAGGAATTGGTTGGAACCACATTGGCCCTTCCACTCGAGTCCCTCATTCGATGTGAGGGCCCAACATTGACGTAGTAGGGTTATTGTGTAAAGGATATCCGACTACTACTTGTTGTTACTGCACAAACTTCTGCGCTCGGGCAACTATTAGCAGCTCCAAGTATTCTTATGACAAGGTAATAGTAGTGAGTCTTCCAGCCTCTTTCATCTCCGCATTTCAGATTCAGGCGAAGTTCACATAGACGACGTCAAATTTGATTCTATCTGAAAGCGGGGAGATGACATATTGGCTAAAGGTAGGGTCAAGGTGGCTTATATGTTGACTGAGAGAAGACTCTGAGCTAGAAGAAGATGACACTAAGTGATCCTAGAGCTAGGAGCTATAGACCTGTGAACACCACAGACATAGCCAATGGGAACATTTGAGCGAGAGCTAGGGAAAGGGTCCCTGACGCAAACACTCCGACACTCAAGTCAGAACAGTAGCCAAACGAAATTGAGAAGACGATGAGCAGTAGAAAAACAATGTAAATGTATGAGTGTGCGGATGCGTATACATTCCTGCACATTCCTGGCCAACGGAGACGACCCTCTTTTTATACTGCTTTTCACAACCTTTACATTAATGAGGCGACAAAGAATGTTTGATATCAGAGTATGTTGGGCGGTGGAGTATGTACAACCACCTTCCTATATGTGGAGGGAAGGTTCCATTGCATGCATATGCCAGAGTAATGATATATTCCCTAAGAGGTTGTTACGATTCTTTGACAATACTTTCTCCTAGAGAGAGTCTGACCGGCTCTGGGCCGACCAGCTATAGATTAGGAGACATGCTCATGTAGGGGTCTGGGTCCCATATGTTTGATCAACCTGCTGGGTTGATGATGTATGATGGGTCATGCCCATGAGTGAGGAGTTGAGTCCTAGAGGTTCGACCAGCTTTGGGGCCGGACGGATATAAGTCAAAAGCCTTGCATTATTTGGAGAAGTGGAGAGTTCAATCCCTAAGGTCCGACCAACCTTTGAGCCGATTGGATTTATATTGGGGATTTGGAATCCACTCGGACAATATATCTGGTCGGACTTTTTGTTTGGTATTTATTTTACACTTGACCGCTATACTTGAATATAGAGTTCGGTCCAGTCAAGCGATGTGCCTAGCATGCCCGATCGGACCAAAACATTCAGCGATGATACTAAACTTATTTTAACATGACATCGATACGATCTGAGAGTTAACCCTTTATTGATTTTGACTGTCACATCAATTAATTTTCTTGAAGTTAAACCCAACTGCAAAGTCTAAAATTTAGAATTTAAAATTTAGGGTAACCCCAACTTCAGGTCCACCATACTCATCGTATCAATATCGAACATACAAATGAAATGAATCGGTATATATGGGCGACAAGAAACACGTCTTGAGGTTTTCCTGCTCATTAATGATCTGTTGGCTGAAGTTGAAGAAAAATTGATACGATTTCATTATTTACAAGTTGCAATAAGCCAATATTCATTTGCGATCATTAATGACGAAGGTGAGATTTGATAATCGAGTTCTTAATTTGTACTAGAGAGAATTCCGCAAATAACAAATCAACTTAACTCGCGGCTTAATCTGTAGACAACTCATCCGAGTAATTTTTGACGACCTAATTAAAAGAAATGCATTAATATATTGTTTATTCCTGGATTTATGTCGAGTAGAGTTTTTTTTGGAATAAATTTATGATAAAATTCAAGGTTCAACAAACTTAAAGAAAGCACGCCACGGCACAAAGCATTATCATTATTATTATTATTATTAAATAATATTTTGGTGACGTTGTAAGGTATTATCTTTGATCGATAAAGATAAATCATGATTATATTACAATTATCTTATAATAATATCGCCTTATACACTACCACTAAATAGTGACTATAATTGACCGCTCATGGCGACAAGCTGTGGCTTCAAATTACCTAAACACACACGCATTTGGATGTAAATTGCAACCGTAAGTATTGCCTTCTGGTTCGACGAAAGGGCATTTGGGTAAGTTCATAAATAAGTGATATTTCATGTTTTAAAGATAATTTGTCCTCTTGAGTCTCGCCGGCTCGAGCAAACAGCAAGAGTGGGCGGGAGGGCTGCCGAGGGTTTCGGGGGTGCGTTTGATTTCGTCCCTCGTGGTCGCCTCCCTCGTCGTCTGTATGGAAGATGTCGTGCATTGGCTACCGGATTTCGCTGTCTTCGACTTCCACTGTCGTTCGGAATTCGGCGTTCGGTTCACAATTAAAGTCGAAGTTAGGAGGGGTACCGAGCCTTTTCTATTTTCTAGTTCACTATGGTGGTTTTGCTTCTCGGTGTTAATTCGCGGGGCGTCGCCTAGCTTTTTGATTAGGGTTTTAGTCCTTTTGCGTGATTGGGATCGGTTCGTATTTCCTACGGATGATTTTTGTTACATCGCAAACCAATTGGCTGCGGTTCTTTCTGATTGTATTAAGTATGCGTTTCTTTACCTCTCCATTAACAATATCGATTCATCACCAAATCTGATATTATTTTTTCAATGTAAAGGAACTGGACACCAAATGTAGATGACAAGGTGTGATTTTTATTGTTAGTTATTGTTTCTATTTGTATTCTAAGATTCTGTTGGTGTTTCAGAGTATGTAGAAACACCAAAAGTTGCAAGTGTAGCTGAGCCACTCCTTTGAAATGCTGTTCACGGTGAGAAAGTTGAGAGACCACCAGTTTGGCTGATGCGGCAAGCTGGGAGGTACATGAAGGCAGGTTTGGTACATTCCTTCGCCTCAACTGTGGTCTGCTGGACTCATTTATTAACTTTGATCCATTAAACTTGTAGTGTTTTGCCATATATTTAGTGGACTATTATTTCATTGATTCCTGTATGTGTTTTTGGACAATTAATTGGAACAGAAGTTTAGTATAAATTAGGTAATTTCTGGATGGGAGTATGCTCCTTCTAACAATAGCATACCAATTCCACTAAGATGCTACAACATAGGTCAATTTTGGATGTAACTTCTTTCACCTATTATAGATTGGTTGAAATTGAGAAGATAGTCATTTCAGAAATGTTGATGCAAAATAACTATTGTCTTTGTGGAATCTACACCTAAATTCATGGTGTGAATTTTTAGAAAGAGCATTCATCACAAGGATCCTAAAATTGCAACTTGTTCACCTTTGAAGAGGCTGTCATAATATTATATGTAACTGAAAAGTAATATACGCTTGAATGATACATAATAGGATTACCTGTTAACTGAAATTTTGCCAACACTGTTTCTTTTTGTAATCTGATTATTTTTTTTTATTTTTTATTTTTTTTTTGTGCATTGTTATCGGATCATGCGACTTAATATAACTTGTCCTAGACTTCCTGCTGCTAATTGGTATTTTAGTGATGAACATGGAAATCATTCATCGACTAAGCTATCAATTAAACAACAGTTCATGCAGGTCTACATGAATCTAGAATGACGACATGCTAAATTTCCCAAAACAATTGATTTTATCTCAAATATCTATTTTGCATTCAGAGCTATCAGTGGATATGCAAAAAGTATCCTTCATTTTGTGAAAGATCAGAAAATGTTGACCTTGTGGTTGAGATATCTTTCCAGTTTCCAGCCATAGAAAGTTTTTAAACCTGACGGGGTAAGAGATCTGTTGTTTATTTTATAAGGTGATAATGGTTTTACTTGATGATTCCTAGACTGATGGAATATCATGTTATCAATGATTTATTGGAAACAATGATTGTAATGGTATTTCTTTCAATATTACCAGAGACATTGCCATCGACAATGGTTGGATAGGGAAAGGTCCATATAGATGGCTGCAAGTAAATGGCATATCTTGTTGAGCAAGTTCCATTCACAATGATATGAACAAGTCCTTTCAGCTGAATTTTCTTGCCTGGATAATAACATTTTTACATGCTGTTGAGTTTCTCATCAACTTTGTTTATGATTATCCTTGTAGGTTATCTTGTTTTCAGATATTCTTACCCCTCTTCCTGGGATGAGTATACCATTTGACATTGTGAAAGGAAAAGGACCACTTATATATGATCCTATTAGAACTGCCGAAGATGTAGATCAAGTAACAGAGTTTGTTCCTGAGGAGTCAGTTCCATATGCAGGGAAGGCACTGACTATATTGCAAGAAGAGGTTGGTTCATTTTTTTTTTCTTCCTCGAATTCGAACGGAAAACTCCATAATTTCTGAATGGTTTCTGAGGGATTTTTTTAATTAAATTGTCAATCTATAAGTTCCTGATTTCAAATCCACTGTGTGTATGTGAATGTTGTGGGCACGATCTATCTCCTGAACATTTTTTTTTGGAGTACTTTTATCATTATTTTTTATTTAGCAATTGGTTTATGCTTGGCATAAGATTTAGGTAGTACATAAGAGTATGACTCCCTTGCCAGCACCATTTACTTGCTATTAACATAGTGTATAGATTTTATGAACTTGCATGAATATGTTGGAGACATATTGAAGTCCAGATGCTATAACATAAAATGAAAAACACGAATCATTGCATCATTATGTTGGTGTACTTCCTATGTGAAGGATGACTATGGAAATCTATTAGTATTCCTTGAATATAGAGAATAACCTTATTGTGTTAATATTTAAATTACATAACAGGTTAAAGATGATGCGGCTGTTCTAGGTTTTGTCAGGGCTCCATTCACCCTAGCATCATATGTAGTTGAAGGTGGATCTTCTAAGCACTTTTCGAAGATAAAGAGGCTGGCTTTCTCTCAGCCAAAGGTAATTACAAAATACTATTGTAGAGACAAACAAAACCAGAAGCATCTTTAGTTAATAGGGAAACATTTTCCAATCCTTTGGGCTGTGACAACTTGTTTAACTTTTTGCATCTAGTACTTGATTTGGCAAATGTCTTTAGCTTGTAAACATAGAATGAAACATTTCACTCATCTCCAAGTTTTGCAACTGTGATACACAATGTTTTTCTGTAGGTTTTACATTCGCTGTTATAGAAATTTACAAACTCTATGGCCAGCTACATTAACTATCAAGCTGACCACGGCGCACAAGCTGTACAAATCTTTGATTCCTGGGCAACTGAACTCGGTCCTGTGGACTTTGAAGAATTTAGCTTGCCTTATTTAAAGCAAATTGTGGATTTAGTGAAGAAGACGCATCCAGAATTACCAGTGATCCTTCATGCAAGCGGGTCGGCTTAGATTTATTATTATTCTTTGCGTTGATAATCAATATGTAATCACATTTAATATGAAAATTTTATTTTTTCGGTTTATGCAATTTTTTTTAAGAAGACGTTACAGAAGTCTCTTCCCAGACATGATCGTTACTGGGAAATTTCCTTTCTATATCCTCTTGTAGGGATTAGCAAATTTGACTAAAAATCCAACTCTGATTTTTTTAAAATCAAAATTATGCTATTTTTATTCATTTTGACTCAAGTTTCATTCCTCGAAATAATGAGCTAAAAGAAAATTTTAAATCCAAATAAGTTTAAAAAGCTGCACCAGCCGGGAATCGAACCCGGGTCTGTACCGTGGCAGGGTACTATTCTACCACTAGACCACTGGTGCTTTTTTGTTAATTGTCAGAATTTTATTAATTTAACGTAAGTCAATGTCTACAAGCCTAAGTGTCACTTTTACTTTCAATGGGGCAAGGGTCAAGATACTGATACGGGCACTTCCAACTTGATAAAATGGCAATTAACAACTTAGATTAAAGTGTTGTCATTAAGAAAAAAAATGGTTGGGATGACAGCAACTTATTACAGTTTTAAATTTAAGGTGAGGCAAACGCTCTTCCCTTGTCTTATTTATTTAAAGAGTGATTGCCTTTCGTTTCAAGGCTTCAAGCACAGGACCCCATCACATTAGCAAAATGTGCTTTCCTTTTCACCAGACTACGTTTGTTCATGTTTAAATCAGCAAAATATTTCGGATGCTGTCTCAACTCAGAAATTCCTCCTAATTCCACAGCTCCTCAACTGCTCCCCTGCCTTTCTGCCGTAGTTTTGAAATCTGATTAATTCTTTTGTGAAAGATCAAGAAACTACATATTAATTCTCTATGCTAAGGTACTATAGTAAGCAGTGGGATAAACTCATGACACATTATATCTGAGAAGCTCAAATTATTTGTGATGTCCATCAAAATTCATTTGTGCTTCTCGATTTATTCCTGTGACAGTGAAAATTTTTTATGAAATCAAATTGATCACTTCTAGAATTAATTGGATCGTGAAAATTAAATACCTAGATTCTAAAAAAAACCTATATATCAAGCCGTACTCGATTGATCAAACAAAACTACATATCAAGCCGTACTCGATTGATCATACATATATGAACAATTTCTCAATTCAAATATATATTACTTAAACATATTCTTTATATTTCATTTTAATCCAGATGGCTAATAGCATTACATTTACTAGCTAGCGAGTCAAAACTTTTTTTATTTTTTGTTTTTTGCTTAATAATTTCATTTGAAACAATCTCTGTCTCTCTGAAGTTTTCTTCGTTTTCAAAAGTATCCTTCAGAATTTCAGAACTATCAAAAAAATCTATTAGTTTCTAAATTTTATAGGCCTCTATTTCGCCCATATAATAAAGGCCCAGCCTGCTTTATTTTTTCACCTGCGGATTGAGGGAAAAGAATCTTAATAAAAAAACATAAAAAAAAGGGAATGTAAATGAATCAAATTCCTCATGAGATATTTGAAATATGATTCAATAAAATTCATTTGAGCTCGTCTAATGAGATTCATTAAAATAAATAAATTAAGGTCATATTCCCAATACTCGACTCATTAACTTCGATTCGTTAGCTTGTGAATATGTTCGTTAGTAAGTTTATAAATCAACTTTTAAATAAAAAAATAATAATTTTAATATTAAATTTATAGATTTTACACTTTACTTGTAAAAAAAAATAATTTTAATATTAAATTTATAGATTTTACACTCTACTTATGAAAAATATGAATAGATATATTAAACTTATTTATTAGAATAAAATTATAAATTTTAATATGAATATTATAATTTTCTCTAAATATATAACGTAATTTTAAATAAATATTTAAATTTATAATTTATATTTATTAAGCTCATTTAGGCTCGATAAAAGTTTGAATAAACTCGTGAGCCATAAATATATTCGTTAAATAAAGCTCGAACTTGACTCGATTATAAACGAGCCAAACTAAAATATTCAAGAGTTAGACTCAATTTGATTCGGTTTGATTACACCCCTATAACAGAAAAGAGTAAAAAACAAAATAGAAAGTAAATCCTGTGGAAAGGAACAGGGAAAGAAAGAAAAACAATGAAAAGAAATGGCGAAGTTGTCGCGATCGAAGCAAAGCCGCCTGCGACTTGCGCGAGGTGGGCGGTGGCGTAGGCAACGTGAGTTGGCTGTGAGGTTCCTCCTTGCGCAAGGTGTGGCCGCCTCGTGCAGTCGTGCTGGGCTTACCGCACACAACCGTCCGTGGCTTGCGAGGCGGCCGGGCGATGCGGCGGTGCCACCCTACATAGTGACGCTAGCACGGGAGCACACCACCTCCTAGAGCCCTTCGTCCTTCATCAACATTGCACAGTGGGCGGCCGATTGTGTTGGGCCGACTGTACTGTACGTACACTGCCACCCTTCAGGGCCGGGTTCGCCCGCAGTTGAGCAATTAAGGTTAGAGAAGCAATATTAGGAAGGAATATGGTTTTCCATCCGATTTAACGGATAAAAATATATTCAAAATTAAGTCACATATTGATTTATAAATCCATTTATCTACTATTTTATAATATATAAATAGCAAAAAAAAATAATAATAACCCATCATTTTTCATGAAATAATCGACCACAATTTTTTTTTTCAACTTTTATATCCGGCCTTCCAAATAAGCATGCCTATGTAAAGGAACACAATCTATACAGACTGAAGATCCTAAAAATTAGATTTAAAAGAACAACCTAATTGTACCGATAAAGTTACTTACTATAGGAGAACGACCCAATTAATTAGTGAAGGATAGATGTTAAACACATGACTTTTAATGATCCAAGAAGAGTAATGTGAAATACTCTTAAGAGATCACTTTTGTGAGAAAAAAGTGGGGCCGCTTCGAAGAGAATTGAAAGCACAATTCTTAGAACTTCTCACAGAACTAGGCGTGTTCATGAGAACTGAGTTATATCAGGGAGAGTTTTGGGTGAGATATGTCAATGCTTACATAGATGGTAGAACAGTTCAAGGACATCATATTTACTGTCGACCAGCAAGCAAACATATCTTCACAAGAGAAGGTTCAAAGGGTAAGACCCACCTGCCCTATACTGGATTCAACTGCTGAATGCTATTAAATACCCTATCTTCATTCATGTGGGGGATTGTTAGATATATGTGAATGGAGAAGAGCTGGAAGAGACATGAAGCTCCATTGTGAATGAGACTTTAGTCTCACATTTAGAGTTTCAAGACATATTGGTTGGTTTATATTGATTCATATGCATTGATGATGTGAACTAATGTATAGGGAGAGGCTCAAAGGGTAAAACCCACCTGCCCTATACTGGATTAAACTGCTGAATGCTATCACATACCCTATCTCCATTCATATGGGGGATTGTTAGATATATGTGAATGGAGAAGAGGTGGAAGAGACATGAAGCTTCATTGTGAATGAGACTTTAGTCCCACATTCGGAGTTTCAAGACATATTGGTTGGTTTATATTGATTCATATGCATTGATGATGTGAACTAATGTATAGGGAGAGACTCTCTCTCACGCGTGGGTACGCAGGGGTGGGGTGGGGGGGGTGCAAATCCAAGGCTTGAATTGCACTAAACCAAGTTGTCTCGTGTGCGAGTATGACTTGTGCACGCCAAATGCCGGACTAGTTGGGCAAAATTTATCCAAGTAGAACAGCCAACATTTTGCTACATAAACTTTTTACCCTTTATTTAAGGGTGTAACAGATGCATTAAATTAAAGATTAATGCAGCCAAGTGAAACATTTACGTTTCACAGCTGGCGAATAATGATCATTAAACAATCATTAATGCTGCCTATTGATCTGAACTCCTATATAAGGAGGCTGCGACCACAGGAAAAGGGTTACACACTCAAAAAGTTGACGCTCTCCACCTACGCTCCCCAGTTCAAATATCCTGTCCACAATATCATCTGTCCCCGTGTCCCACTCATCGTCCCAACCCACCATTGGCGGCCTCCGACCGTCGCCCCAATCAACACTATAACCCTTAGGGAAGGTGAACCCAAGTGAGTCGCCATCAATACGATCGGCGTTGGAATCTGGCCAGATTTGAGCAGACTTTCTTTTGCCGTCGATCTGAGCCCCTGCTCAGATCCTGCCGAATTCCGGCGCCGATCATGCCGATGGCGATCCCCTTGGGTTCACCTTCCCCAAGGGTTATAGTGTTGATTGGGGTAGTGACCGAAGGCTGCCGACGGTGGGCTGGGCGACGTGTGGGACACGGGGACAGAGAGATTTGGGGGCAGAAGATTTGAACAACCCCAGCCACCGAATCTATGCAAAGATTAAAATTTCGAAAACATTACGAGTAAGAGTTTCTTACACTAGTTCTAAACTAGATCTACAAGGAGAAGGAATTTACCCTTGATGTGAAGCCCTTCGCAATCCCGCTCGTCCAAGTGAGACACTTCTCTATGTGTATCCACACAAGCAAGAGATGGAGAAGAACCTCTAAGGATGTGCTAGCAACCTTAGAGATCAGTAATGGAGGAGAGGGAGAGCAAGAAGAAAACTAGAGAGGAAGAAGATGGGAGTTTTCAAAACAAAAATGAAAAACATCCCCTTGAATGAAAGTGGCCGGCCACTTTAGGTGGTTTGTAACCTCCATGGGATGCCAAGAGTCACAACTCTTGGTAACTCTCATGAGGTGGCATCCCACTTAAGCAACCATGATGATGTGGAGCATCATCATTGGCCCACTTAATGCCAACTCACCAATGAGGTGTCAAATAGTCAAGTCAAACTTGACTCTTCATCTTCCTCTCAAGTCAAGTCAAACTTGACCACTTCTCTCCCTTGGTTGATCTAATCTAACCATTGGTTCAAGCTAATTTTAATTTAATGAATCTCTATTCATTGAATTAAATTGATTCAATGAGTCTAAGTCCAAATTAGACTCATCTAATACATGAACCAAATTGAGTCCAACTCAATTAGCTCAATTTGGATTACTCTTAATCCAATTTGGTTCATCACACGGACCTAATCCTTTAGGTTCACCAAATGAACATAATCTCCATCTAATTGTCCTTTGTGTGTGACCCTATAGGTTCTTATAACGTTGGCAATGCTCCTAAACCCATTTAGAAGCATAAGTAATGAGCTGTATCTAGCAACACATCATTACTACCCAAGTTATAAGAATGTTGAGATCCAACATCACCTTGTGACTACTAATTGTGACTCCTCACTGTTAGTTAGAGCCCTAGAGCCAATCATTTGATGATTGTATGGACTCATGTATATCATATTCTTGTATATATATTAAGGCATTTGGTTTTTTTTGTTATTATGCTTATTTGTATTAGTGCCAGATAAAATAAGTATAGTAACGTCCTTGAGTAGAAGGTTCTTACCTATATCAATCGATTGGTTGAATTGATAGTGAGATGATATAGGGAACACTACTCTAAATCATTCCTAGTCGAGTATTAACATTCAGGGACAATGTTAATACAATAAGACTAGCATGTAGGTCAGCTCGATGACTTGATCTCACAAGTCATGGATATAGAGATATCAAGCTGACACATGAGTATGCATTAGAGAATGTATACTGAATGACCCGCCATGAGAAAGTATCATGGATCGTTATATGAGTGTCATATACTTTCTCATGTGGCTATTAGTATGACTATTAGTCCTTTGACCTGAAGTCAGCATGGATCCCTACATAAGGAGTTATGTACTTTGGTTTCGTCAAACGTCACCCGTAACAGGGTGGACTATAAAGACGATTACTGGGTATGTAACAAATTATGCAGAGGGATGTGAGTGATGTAGATGAGATCTATCTCTCCCATATGACGGGAGCGACATCAATATTCTTGATAGAGTTAGACCACGAAGTGCATGGCCATGCCCAAATGAGTCAACATTAGATGTTGAGCTCATTTGATCGAGTGAGTCTACTTGGAGTTCAAGATTTAGATTGATTAGAGGATGACATGGTCTATGCCTCATATTGATCAATCTAGATGTCTAGGATAGAAGGACAATGTCACATATTGTGAGGAGTCACAATTAGTAGTCACAAGGTGATGTTGGATCTCGACATTTCTTGTAACTTGGGTAGTAATGATGTGTTGCTAGATACCGCTCATTACTTATGCTCCTAAATGGGTTTAGGGCATTGCCAACGTTACAAGAACCTATAGGGTCACACACTTAGGACATTTAGATGGAGATTTGGTTCATATGATGAACCAAGAGGATTAGATTCATTTGATGAATCAAATTGGATTAAGAGTAATCTAAATTGGGCTAATTGAGTTAGACTCAAGTTGATTCATGTATTTAATGAGTCTAATTTAAATTATGACTCATTAGATCAATTTAATTTAATGAATTAGATTCATTATATTAAGTTGGCTTGAATCAAATGGTTAGATTAGATCAACCATGAGAGAGATTGAGTCAAGTTTGACTTGACTAGAGAGGAAAAGGAAGAGTCAAGTTTGACTTGACTCTTTGCCACATCATGAGTGAGGTGTCAAGATGTGGACCAATAGTGTTGTTCCACATCATCTTGTTTTGCCACCTCATGAAGGTTACAAGCCTTCATTGCATTTAATGTGGGTTGGCCACATTAAATGAGTGGAAGTTACTCATTTGCCACATCATTGTGAGGTGGCAAGATGTGGACCAATGGTAATGGTCCACATCTTCATGATGTGCCACATCATAGGAGTTACACAACACCTCTTAATGGCTTCACATTAATTGTGATTAATGTGGAATGGGAGTTACACTCCATGGAGTGGCCGACCACACAAAAGTGGTGAATGAAATTTGATTTTCATTCAAGGCATTACTTCTTCTTCTTCTTCCTCAAGAGAGCTCTCTCCCTTTCCTCCTCTTGCCATGACCACACAAGGTGCTAGCACACCTTTTGTGTGAGGTTTCTCCACCTACGTGTCCGTGTGGATACTTCTAGAGGACCGGCGCTTGACGGTCTTGAGATCCGGCAACTCCTTGGAAGAGCGGGAACGCGAAAGGGCACGCAACAAGGGTAAAGTTCTCAACACATAGATCTAGGAGCAGATCTAAAGATTTTGAAACTCGTATTTGTATTTCGTTCGGTTTTCCTTGCACGGATCTACGGCTTTGGGTGATTCGGGGTTTCCGAAAAACCCGACAGTGGTATCAGAGCCACGTGCAAGGCGAGTACGAGTTTGTTTTTTGGTTTTATGAAAACTAAAGTTTCTGTAATTCCCTGTAAAATTATGATTTTTGGGTTTTTATGAGTATTTTTCTCGAGTAATTGAAGCACAAGTGTTTAGGCATGTTAGCCACTCTAAAGATTTTTTCAAAATGCCGTTTACCCCAAAATTTTTTTGGACAGCGGGCTTGGGTGCCATTAGATCATTTAGGAGCAACTCGCGATGGTTAGATCGCGGTGGGGTATTCTAACCCTTGTGTTTCACGATTGCACTAAAATTGCTAAAGCGAACGCCAGGAAGATTTTTTTCGAAACGGCAATGTCTCGCCCAAATCATTTTGGGACAGTGGGTTTAAGCTGTTGGATCGCAAAGGAACCTCGCGATGGTTAGATCATGGTAGCCTACCATGCCCCGCGCAAAGAGATCCGTTCTGATTGTCCCCAAACCCGCTAAGGTCCGCGAAATTTTACTGTAAAATTGTAAAATTAATTTTAAAATTACAGAAAATTAAGAAAATATATAATTTTGAATTATATATTAATTTTGTGATAGTCAAAAACCCAATGTGATTGGATTGTGTTGTTATGTCACTTGCAGTATGTGTTCTTAGTGTTATATTATATTTCAAGATGCGGCGTCTTCTCTTATATTCTTGTTGTAAATTAGATTTAGACTCGAATGTAACTCAGGTTTCAAATTGTAATGTACAAATTGGAGCGGTGGAGGGTCCACACGAGGCGGAGTTCCGAGGCGGGCACGAGAGGAGCTTGAGAAGTTGTTGACCCTAGGTTGACCAATCGATCTTCTCATTGGCTTGAGTAGATCGTAGTAGGACCATGACTAAATCACAAATAGATTAATTAATTGCTTGTGTATGTGATGCATATTTAATAAGTAGTTAATTAATTAGTGCCTTACGATTAGATTAGATCTAAGTCGTGCACATGATGCACACTTGCGATTAGATTAGATCTAAGTCGTGCACAAGATGCATCCTTTTCGATTAGATTAGATCTCGATCGAACCAACTCTAAATGCCTAACCGTGCTGTGATACCTATCACTACCTCGATCACATGTATTGTTGAATCCAAAGCGACAATGCATAATATCTTATGCGGAGGGATAATCTTGGTCCCGCCTATCAAGCATGGGTGAATACAAACTCAATTAGATTGAGTATTCCTAGTTACTCGTTGGATCGAGTCAACTATAGGCATTCTTCCGTTGGAAAGATAAGTCAAAATCACATCTATATTAACTCTCGGGCGTATTAGCCAAAGCTACGAGTTTTAATATAAATGCGGATATTGATTTTATAAACAAGAGTTGAGATGTAATTGGTAATCGTTACCTGATCATACTAAGCCTTGATAGCCCAAAGCTTGTGGTTAGTATGATGTGGATCTTGTCCCACAAGAATTATAGTATTAGGGGAGCATCATTTAATTAAAGGCCTAATTAAATGATTTTAAAAGAATATGATATTTATTTCGCAAATTCTGTTGTAGATAACCATGACGTCGAATACGAACTCTTTCTCCTCGTGCATCCCTTAAGAAGGACAAGCTCAGCACAGAGCAAATTTGATGGATGAACAGAATAGTTTTCACACTCGGAACGAACGCATGCGTTCGGTAGCCCATCGAGGCTCCCTCCGCCAGCGAACTGGGTGCGATGCTTACAAGAAGCATCAAGATGGCGACGATTAGATGTGTCTCTAATGCTCTCGCAACCATGAACTCGAGCTTCATAAGCAACATGAGTTGATGTGTGCTTCGATATGGTTGAACATCTTTCGCAACTATATCAAGGACAAAGAATATGGAAGAGGAACTTACGGGATACGGAAGATCTTAACAAGAGAAATAAGATTTCTACTTCAGGTATAAATGTTATAGAAGTCAACCTCTCTATTTCTTCGTCGTGGGTATTAGATATCGGATGTGCTTTGCATTTGTACTAATATACAAGCAAGAAATAAAGCGACATTAAGCGAGATACACCTACGAGTAGGCAATGGAGCGGGTTCTTGCTATTCTTGTAGAGACTTATTATTCGCCTGCGGCTTATACTAGAGTTAGGCGATTTGTTATTGCTGCTGCATTGACTAAGAACATTATATCGTTTCTTGTTTGGACAAGAAAGGATTCTCGTTATAATAAAGAACAAATGTTGTTCTATCTATTTAAACGATATGTTCTATTGTAGTGCACCTCTAATACGGACTCTATATTCTAGACCTTGAGAGCCCTATCTATAACATAAATACAAGCGGTTCAAGTCAAATGACATGAACCAAACCTACCTCACTCTCGATAAGGTCATATAAATGACAAGCGCTTATCCCACTCCATAAGGATGGTTTGGACTCATTTGATTTTGAATCATATGAGATATGCGAGTCATGCCTACGAGGTAAGATGACCAAGACTCCCTTTGGTGAGCGACCGATTTGTTAGGACTCATACATAGTGATGTATGTGGCCCTTTCACATGTCTGCTAGAGGCGGTTATAGATACTTCATCATTCTTCGATGACTTCGTGGTATGGTTATGTGTTTGATGACATATAAGTCCGAATCCTTTGAAAAGTTCAAAGAATTCAAGAATGAAGTACAATAACTTGGCAAGAGTATTAAAATACTTGATCGGATCGAGGTGGTGAATACTTAAGCCATGAGTTTCGTGACTATTTAGCCGAGTGTGGGATTCTATCCCAACTCACTCCTCCTGGAACAGTGAAATGGTGTATCCGAAAGGAGGAATCATACCCTATTAGATATGGTACAATCTATGATGAGTCACACATGATCTTACGTACCTTTGGGGCTATGCCTAGACACATTTCATTCTCAACCAGGTTCCATCAAGGTCGTGATAAAGACACCATATAGGATATGGGGAGAGATGCCGGTGTCTTTCATGAGGATTTGGGCGAGGCTTCGTCGGACGCGTCAAGTCTCGGACAAATTAGGACCCAACAAATCGTGCTATTTCACCGGATATCCCGAAACTAAGGGATATTGCTTCTACATTCGTCGGCCAAGGTAGGTGGTAAGTGGCGGTGGGGTCTTTCTAGAAGGGACTTTGTTTCTAGAAAGACTAGTGGGAGCTACGTTCGATCTTGAATAAGTTCAAGATGCGAACAATAGCTCGATGGAAGTTGAACTGGAACCACAAAGTGTTGTGGATGATGTTGTTCCACAAGGAGTTGAGGAACAACAACAGTAGACATACCTCTTGACCGGATCATGCGTCGCCGAGAGATACTCATTTCTTGTCGACCATGATGACATTGTGCTGTCAGAGGATGAGCCTACACCTAGTCAGGATCGTGAAGTTAAATGGCTGAGACTATGGCAAGCCATGAGATCAAATGGATTCCATGTACACCAACCAAGTATGGATTTTGGTGGATCCACCAAGGGTAAAACTCATTGGGTGTAAGTGGGTTTTAAGAGAAAGACCGACATGGATGGACTTATCTATAAGGGTCGCTTGGTAGCTAAAGGTTTCAAGCGATTCATGGTATTGACTATGATGAAACCTTTTCTCCGATGCGATGTTTAAGTCTATTCGGATCATGCTTGCTATGCTGACCTACCATGACTATGAGATATGGCGGATGGATGTCAAAAACCGCGTTTCTGAAACCTACTCGAGGATGTGTACATGACACAACCCGAGGGTTTTGTAGATCCAGAGTATGCAAGCTGCATAGGTCCATTTATGGACTAAAGAAAGCTTCTCGGAGCTGGAATCTTCGATTCGATGATGCAATCAAACAGTTTGGTTTCATCAAGAACGAAGTTGAGCCTTGTGTCTACAAGAATGATGTAGAGAACGCAGTTGCCTTCCTCATATTGTATGTGGATGACATACTACTCATTGGGAAGGACATCTCTATGCTTCAGTCTGTCAAGACCTAGCTAGGGAGTTGCTTCTCAATGAAGGACTTAGGTGAGGCATCCCGCATTCTAGGGATACAGATCTATAGAGATAGATCTAAGAGATTGCTTGGCCTAAGTCAGAGTACATATATTGACAAGGTACTCCTTCGGTTTGCCATGCAGAACTTCAAGAAGGGATTTCTGCCGATGTCACATGGCGTGAGTCTTTCGAAGACTCAAGGTCCCTCTTTCCTAGAAATAAAATCCCTTTCTAGAAATACCCCAGTCTTAGCCACAACTATCTTGTGTTAACTGAGAATGTAGAAGTAATATTCCTTCATTTCCTTGGGATATCCAATAAAATAGCACTTATCGGATTTGGGTCCCAATTTGTTTGAAACTTGACATCGAACGTAAGCCTCACAACCCCAAATCCGTATAAAAGACACCTGGACATCTCTCCCAGTCCATATCCTATATGGTGTCTTTATTACAACCTTGGATGGAACTCGGTTGAGAATGAAGGTTGCTGTATCTAGAGCATAGCCCCAAAGGAATATAGGAAGATTTGTGTGACTCATCATAGACCGTACCATATCTAATAGGGTACGATTCCTCCTTTTAAATACACCATTCCACTGTGGTGTTCCAGGAGGAGTGGGTTGGGATAGAATCCCACACTCAGCTAGATAGTCACGAAACTCATGGCTAAGGTATTCCCCACCTCGATCTGATCGAAGTATCTTAATACTCTTGCCAAGCTGGTTTTGTACTTCATTCTTGAATTCTTTGAACTTTTCAAAGGATTCTGACTTATGTGTCATCAGGTACACATAACCATATCTACTGAAGTCATCAGTAAATGTAATGAAGTACCTATAACCACCTTTAGCAGCGACATTGAAAGGGCCACATACATCACTATGTATAAGACCTAACAAGTCAGTCGCTATCTCGCTGTGTCCACTAAAGGGAGTCTTGGTCATCTTGCCTAGTAGGCATGACTCGCATGTCTCATATGATTCAAAATCAAATGAGTCCAGCAAACCATCTTTATGGAGCTGGGATAAGCGCTTGTCATTTATATGACCTAAGCGACAGTGCCAGAGATAGGTTTGGTTCATGTCATTTGACTTGAACCTATTAGTACTTATATTATAGATAGGGCTCTCAAGGTCTAGAATATAGAGTCCGTTTATCAGAGGTGTACTACAATAGAATATATCATTTAAATAAACTGAATAATATTTGTTCTTTATTATAAATGAAAACCCTTTCTTGTCCAAACAAGAAACTGATATAATGTTCTTAGTCAAAACAAGCACATAACAACAATCATCCAACTCTAATACAAACCTAGAGGGCAGTGATAGAAAATAAGTTCCTACAGCAACAGCAGTAACCCGTTCTCCATTGCCTACTCGTAGGTCTATCTCGCCCTTCGTCAATGCTCTGCTATTTCTCAGCGCTTGTACATTAGTACAAATGTGAGAAGCACATCCGGTATCTAATACCCACGATGAAGAAATAGAGAGGTTGACTTCTATAACATGTATACCTGAAGTAGAAATCTTATTTCTCTTCTTCTTAAGATCTTCCAGGTATCCTGTGCAGTTCCTCTTCCAGTGCCTTGCTTGTCATTGATACAGTTGATGAAGATGTTCAACCATATCATAAGCAGTCATCAACTTATGTTGCTCCTGAAGCTCAAAGTTCATGGTTGCGAGCATAAGACATGACACATCTAATGTGTCATCTTGATGCTTCTTGTAAGCATCACGATCTCACGCGGGCGTGAGTGCGTAGGCCTCCGGAAATGTGCAGGGACGATAAATTTTCTTTCCTGAGTGAGATCTATTCTCATATTTCTGTACCAGTCCAGGAAATTAGTTTCGTTGAGCTTGTCCTTCTTAAGGACGGAACGCAGTGAGAAAGAGTTCGTATTTGATGTCATGACAATCTACAACAGAAATTAAAGCAGAAAGTAAATATCATATTCTTTTATCATTTAATTAGGACTTTAATTGAATGATACTCCTACTGAATTCTAAAATTTATGTGGGACAAGATCCACATCATACTACGCCTTGAGTTAGCTTTGGATAAATCACCCAAGACTTAGTATGATCGGTAGGTAACAATTACCAATTACATCTCTATGCAACTCTTGTTTATAGGATCAAAATCCGTATTTATATTAAAACTCGAGTTAGCTTTGGCTAATACCCAAGAGTTAATATAAACGTGATTTTTGTCCTATCTTCTAACCATTGGATAATGTCTATAGTTTTACTCGATCCAACCGAGTTAACTAGTTACTCAATCTAATTGAGTTGTACTCACCCATGCGTTGATAGGCGGGACCAAGATTGTCCCTCCGTACCCTACCAAGATAATATGTGTTGCTCTGCTTTGGCAGATTCAACAACAACATGTGATTGAGGTAGTGATAGGTATCACGACATGGTAGGCATTAGAGTTGACGCGATTTAGATCTAATCTAATCGACGATGTGTATCATATACGCGATTTAGATCTAATCTAATCATTAATTTTGTATCATATACGTGATTTAGATCTAATCTAATCATGGTGCATCATATAAGCGATTTAGATCTAATCTAATCGTTATGCATTATTTACGCGATTTAGATCTAATCTAATCGTCGAGGCGCTAATTAACTACTTTACTAGCATGCATCAAATACACACACACAAGCAATTAATTATACTATTTGTGATTAGTCATGGCCCTACTACGATCTTCTCAAGCCAATGAGAAGATTGGAAGGTCAACCTAGGGTCAACATCTTCTTCAAGCTCCTCCCTTTGACCACCTTGTGTTGCTCGCGCCCTCTTCGTAGCTCCGTCTCGAGTGGACCGTCCACCGGCTCATTTTGTACATTACAAAAAGGTGAAACTTGAGTTACATTCGAGTCTAAACTATTTACAATAAGAATATAAATGAAGGAAGGCATGACGCGCAGGTAGCGAATCAAATACAACACGCACAATCACATGATGGCACGCAGGTCGTATTATGAATTACAACACAAATATTCCAATCAAATTGGGTCTTTTTGGGCCATGACCATCGTAAATTATACATAATTATAAATTATGTAATTTCCATACTTTTCTATAATTTTAATTCTATTTTACAATTTTTTATGAGTAAAGAATTCCCGGCGGTGCCGATTAGCGATTTTCGGGCGCAATCGCGGAACGAATCCCCTTGCAGGGTTAGGGGCAGTACCCCTACCCGCGATATAACCATCGTGAGTGTTCCTAAGCAATCCTACAGTGCCTTAGCCCGCTGTCCCAAAACCATTTGGGGCGAAGCCTTGCCGTTTCGGAAAAATCATCTCGGTAGTCGAAGCCTACAAGTGTCTAAACACTTGTGCTTCACTTCTACGAGAAAAATACCCATAAAAATCATAAAAACATAAAATTACAGAAAGTTACAGAACTAAATTTTTGTCATAAAAATAAAAACTAAACTCGTACACGCTTCGCACGTGGCTCTGATACCGCCGTTGGGTTTTTCGGGCCACAAAAATCACTTTTTGCGTTGCGGAAACCCCGAAACCCCAGCCACCGGATCCGTGCGAAGATTAAAATTTTGAAAACATTACGAGTAAGAGTTTCTTACACTAGTTCTAAACTAGATCTACAAGGATAAGGAATTTACCCTTGATGCGAAACCCTTCGCAATCCCGCTCGTCCTCGGTTCGCCGGATCTCGAAAGTGTCAAAGTAGACACTTCTCTATGTGTATCCACACAAGCAAGAGATGGAGAAGAACCTCTAAGGATGTGCTAGCAACCTTAGAGATCAGTAATGGAGGAGAGGGAGAGCAAGAAGAAAACTAGAGAGGAAGAAGATGGGAGTTTTCAAAACAAAAATGAAAAACATCCCCTTGAATGAAAGTGGTCGACCACTTTAGGTGGTTTGTAACCTCCATGGGATGCCAAGAGTCACAACTCTTGGTAACTCCCATGAGGTGGCATCCCACTTAAGCAACCATGATGATGTGGAGCATCATCATTGGCCCACTTAATGCCAACTCACCAATGAGGTGGCAAATAGTCAAGTCAAACTTGACTCTTCATCTTCCTCTCAAGTCAAGTTAAACTTGACCACTTCTCTCCCTTGGTTGATCTAATCTAACCATTGGTTCAAGTCAATTTTAATTTAATGAATCTCTATTCATTGAATTAAATTGATTCAATGAGTCTAAGTCCAAATTAGACTCATCTAATACATGAACCAAATTGAGTCCAACTCAATTAGCTCAATTTGGATTACTCTTAATCCAATTTGGTTCATCACACAGACCTAATCCTTTAGGTTCATCAAATGAACCTAATCTCCATCTAATTGTCCTTTGTGTGTGACCCTATAGGTTCTTATAACGTTGGCAATGCTCCTAAACCCATTTAGAAGCATAAGTAATGAGCTGTATCTAGCAACACATCATTACTACCCAAGTTATAAGAATGTTGAGATCCAACATCACCTTGTGACTACTAGTTGTGACTCCTCACAATATATGACAAGTGTCCTTCTATCCTAGACATCTAGATTGATCAATATGAGGCATAGACTGTGTCATCCTCTAATCAATCTAAATCTTGAACTCCAAGTAGACTCACTCAATCAAATGAGCTCAATATCTCATATTGACTCACTTGGGCATGACCATACACTTAGTGGTCTCACTCTATCAAGAATATTGATGTCACTCCCATCATATAAGAGGGATAGATCCCATCTACATCACTCACATCCCTCCGCATAATTTGTTACATACCCAGTAATCGCCTTTATAGTCCACCCAGTTACGGGTGACGTTTGACGAAGCCAAAGTACGTAACTCCTTATGTAGGGAACCATGGTGACTTTAGGTCCAAGGACTAGTACTCATACTAATAGCCACATGAGAAAGTATATGACACTCATATAACGATCCATGATACTTTCTCATGGCGGGTCATTCAGTATACATTCTCCAATGCATACCCATGTGTCAACTTGATATCTCCATATCCATGTCTTATGAGATCAACTCATCGAGTTGACCTACATGCTAGTCTCGTCGCATTAACATTGTCCCTGAATGTTAATACTTGACTAGGAATGATTAAGAGTAGTGTTCCCTATATCATCTCACTATCGATTCAACCAATCGATTGATATAGGTAAGAACCTTCTACTCAAGGATGCTATTATACTTAGTTATTTGGCAGCAATACAAGTAAGTATAATAACCAAAAACAAATGCCTTTATTTATTTACAAGAATATGATACAATGAGTCCATACAACAATCATCAAATGATTGGCTCTAGGGCTCTAACTAACACCATGATAGCAGTCGGGTACCTCTCAGTTCACCGTGACCATCGATGCTTGGTAGGAATCACAGTTCACCGTTGTATCTTGGGAAATAGACGACCTGAGGAAACCTCGAAGCACAGCCGGAGGTGGGGTGAATTTGTTTCAAGGAAACAAAGACCCTCACATGCCTCGGTCCATCCGCCCACTTGAATTCTGCGTTCGCTCGGCTGCTAACTCGGTCGGCCTCTGCGTTCGCTCGGTCCTTTACTCGCCCGACCTCTTCTTCACTCGATTGCACGCCCATTTGATCGTAGCTTGCTCGGCCCCTTCTTCGCTCGGCTTCACACCCGCCCGACCGCAGCTCGCTCGACCCCTTCTTCGCTAGCCTGCACGCCCATTCGGCCTTAGCTAGCTCGGTCAGTTCACTCAGCCGTTCACCCAGTTCGCTCGACCGCTCACCCAGTTTGCTCGACCGCTCGTTCACTTGCTCACTCGACTGCTCCATCACTTGGTCTGGGACTTGCCCGTTTGGCCGCTCACTCGCTCGGCCTCTTTACTCGCTCGGCCGCTCACTCGCTTAGTCAGTCACTTGCTTGGCCGCTTGCTCGGTCTACTCGACTGTTCGCTCGCTCGCCTGGTCAGTCACTTATCTGCGTTCAACACTTGGTAGAAACCAGCCCCTGCTGGCAGCCTGAGATTATCTGCTCAGGTCATCTCAACAGATAAGTTAAATTTAATTTGGTGTATTTAAATTCAGTTAATTCTCAAAATCTCTGGCAACAGATTATTTTGTCTAATAATTTTAAAACAGATTCAGTTTTGTTGAGATGGCCACAGAACAAAGTGTTGAGGTGTAACATACTCAACACATGAAGGCCCCCACCGCCCCAATTGGAACTGCACCAATCAATCACTGGGAAAAGACAGAGAAGTTCAGTGGACTGAACTTTAAGAGGTGGTAGCAGAAAATGCTCTTTGTTAGATTGTATACTAAAAGCCTAGCTTTTGGTATAAACATTTATCTAGAAATAAGAATCACATTGGTCAAATATCTACATTTATGATAAATGTAGTTGTTCAATTAATTTATATTATAGATAACATGGTGTGTGGTGTCACACACAGAAGATCATGTTATCAGTTCTTTATAAATTATAAACAGTTGCTCACGATTAAGATGGAAAGGAACAAACCATTGGAATAGTCGTAGTGTAATTAGGTATTAGTTTATCTTGACTAATAAATTACACTAGTACATTCTAAATGTATTGAGTAGGACCATTTTAGGTAAGTTCTTTTTATACTGACTTGATAAAAGAACTAGACCTTAGTTCTTATGGAAGTGTGTGCTCTTAATCCTAATATAATAACAAGCACATATATTTGATATTTATTTTTTTAATTTATCAATGGGTGAGATTTAGTTCGATAAATCAATAAGCCCGATAAGTTGGGAAATGATATCACTTATAGTGTCTGTTGTTGATTATAGAAGGAATCTGTGTCCTAGTAATCTAGGTTGAGAATGACCCCAAGAGGAGCTCATAAGGATTGTCATGTTAAACCCTACAGGTGGACTTAGTCCGACATGACGATAAGGTTGAGTGGTACTACTCTTGGACTAAGATATTAATTAAGTGAGTTGTCAGTAACTCATTTAATTAGTGGACATTCATTATCTTAAACATAGGGAGACTAACACACTTATAATAAGAAGGAGCCCAAAAATGTAATTTGGGATTGGTGCGGCAGTTCAATAATAATTCTTTAGTGGTATGAATTATTATTGATGAAGTTAAGTTGTGTGTTCGGGGCGAACATGGGATGCTTAATTTTATCGGGAGACCAAAACTAATTCCTCCTCTCGGTCCCTATCATAGTCTCTTATTTATAGAGTACTATACCCACCTATACCCACCTTCATACCCATGATAAGGGGGCCGACCAAGCTAACTTGTGGTTTAAGCTAGGGCCGACCAAGCCTTGGTTCATGGGTGGCCGGCCCTAGCTTGAACCCAAGCTTAGGTGGCCAATTTTAATTTTAAATTTTTCTTATGTGGAAGATGTAATTTATTGGAGAGAATTAAAATTAAAATATCTCTTCTACAAAAGATTAAGAAAAGAGATTAGATCTCTTTCCTTATTTGTAGATAGGAAAGATGTTTTAATTTTTCTCTTTGAAAATTATTCACATGTTGAAAAATTAAAATTATAGAAATTTCTTTTTATCAACCATGAAGGGATTATAAAGGGAAATTTTATTTTTTAAAATTTCCGAAGACAAATAAGGAATTTTTAATTGTTGATTAAAAATTATCTTGTTTGCTCTCCATGAGGTGGCCGACCATGATGAATTAATTAGGAAATTTTATTTAATTTTTATTAATTAATTATTGTCAAGGAAAATTAAGAAAATTTTATTGTAATTAAATTTTCTTATTTACCAAAGCTAAGGAATATAAAAGAGGGGGTTGGGGTGCCTTCATGAGACACAACCTCTATTATTTTTCTCCCTCTTTTCTTCCTTGGTGTGACCGGCCCCTTCAAGCTTTCTCTTCTCCTTGTTGTGGCCGAACCTCTTCTTCCTTTTGGAGATCAAGTTGTGGCCGGATACAAGCTTGGAGAAGAATGAGAGAAAGCTTATATCCCTTGGAGCATTGGTGGTGTTTTCTCTTCATCCTTGGAGGTGCACTTGAGTTGGCCGAATCTTACAAGGAGGAGAAGAAGGTGTTTTGGTGGTTTCTCATCTCGGAAGATCGTTGCCCACACAACGTCCGAGGTTAAAAGAGGAATACGGTAGAAGATCAAGAGGTTATTTTTGCTTACAAAGAAAGGTATAACTAGTAATTGTTTTCCGCATCATACTAGTTTTTTTTTGTATAGTTATTTTTGGAAATACCAAACACAAGAGGCATATGATTCTAGAGTTTTCAAAATAGTTTTTCGAGTTTGTGTTTTCTTCTTTTTTGAATTTGTGATTCGATTGTTCTTTTTGGTTAACCTAGAGTTATTTAAGGAAATAAATATTAGCTTTCCTTAAAAGGCTTTGCCTAGGCGGTGGTGGTTGCTCCCATATCCAAGAAGGCCATGTGCCTCACCATGCAGTCCTGAAAGTCAATTTTGGAAATTAATATTTATGGAATTAATAACTTAGGTAGATTTGAATCAATAGTGTTAAGTTCCGCTTGCAATTCAAATCTAAACCATTAAGAACAGATAAGTTAAATTTGGAATCAATGATGTTAAGTTCCGTCTACGATTCCTAATTTAACTTCTAAAGAACATAATAGGTTATTTAAGGAAAGGTTCGACACTTGTACAAAAATTTTTTGTACAGTGGAACCGGTATGATTTTCCTAGGACTAACCAACACTCTTCTACTTGACCGCACTCAATTTGGCTCGGTTCTTGACCGAGGACCCTCTCAAGCGTGTTGAGGATGCTGATGCATAGACCATCAGTACAGTGGAGACATGGACTCATTCTGAGTTCCTTTGTAGAAATTACATCCTCAACTGCCTTGCCGACTCATTGTACGTTGTGTATAGCATGAAGAGAATAGTTAAGGAGCTATAGGAGTCCCTGGATAAGAAGTATAAGATAGAGGATGTAGGGGCCAAGAAGTTCATCGTGGGTAGTTTCCTGGACTACAAGATGATTGACTAAAAGACGGTGATCAGCCAAGTCCAGGAGCTTCAGATGATCTTGCACGAGATCCACTCAGAAGGGATGATTCTGAGTGAAACCTTCCAGGTGGCTGCTATCATTGAGAAGCTGCCCCCCGACTGGAAGGACTCTAAGAACTACCTGAAGTATAAGAGGAAGGAGATGAATGTGGAGGAACTCATTGTTAGACTTCGCATCGAAGAAGACAATTAGAGTTCAGAGAGAAAGCTGTTCTCTCAAGCTAATGTGAAAGCCAACGTGGACGAACACGGTCAAAACTCAAAACGGAAGAACCCCAAGTCTTCCAAGATGGAACCCAGAGGATGCATCAACAAGAAGAAATTCTCTGGGAAGTGCTTCAATTGTTACCGAGTTGGTCACAAATTTTTGGAATGCAGAAAGACGAAGAAGAAGCAGGAGGCCAACCTGAACAAGAGACCAGAAATGGATGACCTCTGTGCAGTGGTCTCATAATTGAACCTGATCGGTTCAAACCTACAGCAATGGTGGATGAATACTGGAGCCACTAGACATATGTGCTACAATAAAGAGTTGTTCCACAACTTTGAAGAAGTTAATGGAGACAAACTGTTCATAGGGAACTCAGCAACCTCGGACATCATGGGCCAAGGAAAAGTGGTGCTGAAGATGACCTTGGGCATGAACCTTACTTTGAACAATATGTTGTATGTTCCATAAATTTGGAAGAATCTACTGTCCGGATCACTGTTAAGCAAGCATGACTTTCGTATTATTTTTGAGTCAGACAGAGTTGTATTATCTAAAAATGAAATATTTGTTGGAAGAAGCTATGTATCTGATGGGCTATTTAAGCTCAATGTAATGGCCATTAGACCTAAGATAAATAAAAAGGAAAGCTCTTTCACTTATATGCTTGAGCCTTCATATTTGTGGCATGGTAGACTAGGACATGTTAACTATGATATGTTGCATAGATTAATAAATATGCAAAACATACCTGCATTCTACCTTGACCCAAAACATAAGTTTGAGATTTGTGTTGAAGCAAAAATGATAAGGTCATCCTTTCAACATATTGAAAGAAGCAACGAACCACTCAGGCTAATTCACACCGACATGTGTGACCTTAAAGAAAGGTAGATCCGCTACCTTAGCGGCCCCCCTAGTGCCGGCTCCACGGATATGGAGGGAGGTTCATGCAGGTACACAGGCCATAGGCGCATGGCGGGGTAAACCCCAGGTCATCAGTTCCTGAGAATCGACCCCTGGCCATTACGCCAGAGGTACCATGCGCCCATCGTCTGTGCTACGCCCTGGGGGCGACATGTGTGACCTTAAAGGTACACCAACACATGGTGGGAATAAATATTTTATCACTTTTATATATGATAACACAAAATACTGCTATGTGTATCTTCTCAAAAGTAAAGATGAAGCTATAGAGAAATTTACACTTTATAAGAATGAGGTTGAAAACTAGTTTAATAGAAAGATTAAGATGGTTCGAAGTGATAGAGGCGGTGAATATGTATCACTGTTAGCTGAGTTGTGTGCTAAACATGGGATCAAACATGAAATTATAGCTCCTTATACTCCTCAGTAAAATAGAGTTGCTGAGCATAAGAATTAAACTCTAAAGGAGATAATGAATACTCTTCTATTAAGCTTTGGAATGCTAGAGTTCATGCTCTTCTATCAGACACGGTGGTCGTGTAGACGTGCCTGCCGCTCGGAAGGTGCTGTCGCCACGTGAGAATGAAAGGAAGCAGGGAGAGAGAGAAAAAAACCAACTTAGGGTTTGATTAACAAACCTTAGCTTATATACTTAAACAACTCCCATTTTAATTAGGTATTTCTAAATAGATTTTTCTCTTATCCATTTATACCCTTCAAACCTAAAACATTTTCTTTAAAATTCAAAAAAATTCTAGAAAAATTTATAAATTCATATAAACCTATTTCCTGATAAATGATCCACTAAAATATATTTATCTCACTTAAAATAATTTAATTATATCTACCTTTAATTATTTTAAATCCTTAGCTATATTTTTGATATATTACATTCTCTCTCACTAATAAAAATTTGGTCCCTAAATTTATCACTTAGATTGTAATACTACGATATCCTCATCTAAGGTGACAACTATGCAATACACCCTTATACTCATCCATTCTAATAGCATGAGAGGTCTTAACTATTAGAGAATAAGGGTTCCTTATAACTATTTGAGGATCTATTCTAAGGTGAAAAGTCAATACTCTGTGGATTATAAACCTGTTTCTGCTACATCCACATTACTGTCTAGCTAACTGCTGTGGGTAAACTCCACTAGGTATAATGATCCTCTAGCTGCCTTCGATATCCATCTTGCATGCTGAAGTAAGTCCTCCGGTTAGTGAATGGTGCACTCTATCCGTCTGTTCTTCTAAAATTATTCCAAAAATAAAATTTTATACACATAACTCATTGGAAACTTCACCAAGTAATCCAAAGAGTTCGTCTACAGGGTCAATAGAAATTAGCAAAACTTGGTTAATCGGTCAATGATCACCCAAATCGAATCATATATCCTCTAACATACCAAACTCATCGTAAATAAGTCTACTAATCTCTAATGTTATCTATGGGTTAGGGGCCCACTACCCCTCTACTACACCACTCTAATGTTCTATCTTCATTTGTTAACACATAAAGTATCAGACTCCAAAGTCCACAATATCTTTCTTCCTACCATTCCACTAGTAGGGGCACTTTAGGTCATGATACATAAGAGTATTCTCCAATGACCCATAAATCATGATCGATGTGCTTCTTGATGTAGGTTTTTATAATCGGATGTATCTCGAGAATACACAATCTTCCTCAAAAATGGAGAGTCTCCTGTTTATCGCATGAAAAATCTATCGACAGTTCTGAATACCGTTCATCATTTCAGAATATGAGATGTTGTTTACCAACTCGGGCTTCTTTGTTATGTGCTACAAAATGGTGACTAAACTGTAGGATCGAAAAGAATTTAGATATCTCCATAATTCCATGATATTGTCCACTTTGGGCCTAAGCCCTCATAGTTTTGCTCTTGGGGTTTACCGAAAAGGCCTAATACCAATGAAGATATCTTTTCTCTTATAAACCCATGATCTTTCTCATGTGTTTTCAATATGGGACTATGTTTGCAACCTTACAACCCTAACAATCCCCCCTCAAACAAAGGATCATAAGCTTCCCATGTCCAATCCTCGACCCACCAGGTCTTCCTGCCCCTCGGTCCACCCAACCTACTAAGACTTCCTTGTCTAGCCACAATGTAACAATCCAAATTTCCTCATTACAAGTCTTAATAGTACTTAAAAATATTTAAATATACTGTAAAAATATTATAGAGATTTTTAGAAATTTTTAGAGTATTTTTATATAATTTTTGGAGTTCGTTTGGTATTTTTACCAAAAGAAAGAAGTTTTAAAAAAATAAAGAGGTTCGACCGAGGTTCGAACCCGCGACCTCCGACCCAACCCGAGTCTTAAGTGAAGCGTGATGACCAAGAACCCAGTAGGGCCGTGTTGATCAAATAGAGGTCGGAAATATATTTATGTAGTAATGGTTAACAGAAATAATGGGGTATTAAGAGGAGAGTTTGAGTTGTTCGCTCGTGACCTAATCCCTTCTCCTCTTCTGCGTGCGACGGCGGAGCTCGGGCGGAAAACAAAGGGAAGTTAGGGCTCGTCTCTGGCGGCCGACCAAGGGTCCAATCTGAGAGTTCTTCACCTACTCGCGGTCCTCTCGTCGAGGAGAGTCCATAGGCACAAAGAAGGGGCTGAAATCTCGAGTTCTCCAAAACCCTAGAAGCCGTTCTGCTCGGTAGTAAGTCCAAGAACGCAAGGTAAGTGCTTCTCACCTGCAGTAGGAGTAGTTTCCGAACCTTGTTTTCTTCTTGAATCCGAAGCATGCTGTAAAGATTGGGGATTTTGTGTTTGCTGCCGTGAGTTTCATAAAGGGAACGAAAGGGGAATTGTTAAGGTTTGACATGTGGTTATCTACTGTTATTAGTTTCCTTAAACATGCGGTTTTGGATTCACTGTATGTAGTTTTTGGTTCCTTTTGGTTTCTTGCCGTGGCACCGAACAGGAGGTTGTATTTTTAGGCCTTGAAACTAGGAATTCAGATGTTGATTAAATCTTTCTGTTCATGATTTTTTTTATGGGCATGATCAGTTAATTGAAGGGTTACAGATTTCGGATTCCTGCTGCTGGGCAAGGAATAAGAAAGAGTTTAGTTTTCTTCTAAAGCATGTGGGTTGTTTTTGTAGCTTACTGCAGAATGGTTATGCTTTGTTATTGAACATAAAGAACAGTCCTCATAGTTACCATTTCATTCTATAATTCTTATAAATAACATTTCATTCTACAGCTTTATGATTAGCAGCACAGATTTAGGTTTTCCTTGTTACCTTAATGGGCATGATCGGCTTATATTTATCCCTACAGATTTAGTTTTGGTTGCTAGGTAATGAGCAAGAAATGATTTAGATTTGGAGCATGTAGTTTAATTTCATTGTGTAGCATCTCAGTTGGATTTTTTTTCCCTTGTTGCAATGAATAAAATAAAGCATGTAAATGAGTAGACAGTGGAGTGGTATTGTGCCTATTAGTTTTCTTTTAGGCTTATGAGCAGTTGTATGTAAAGCAAGACCAAGGTCTTAATAGGATCCCTAAATTTCAGAATTTGGATGAGTAGCACGCCGAGTGCCCGAAGAAATGTCGAGGCATTTGTTCTAAGAGTTCTAAATAGATAATAAGTATTTTATTTTTAAGAGGCTAGTACCCAACTTCCGAGGTTGTCGTTAAACAAATCCAGGTGACCAATTCCGAGGTCTTGGCCCTGGTAAGACCAAGGTCTTTACCCTTATAGAACTGGTGGCTCGCTACCTCAGTTTTACTAGGGAGCGTGCAATGGTACTACGCCTGGGCCCAAGAGAGAATTGATTATTATTTTGAAGTATAAAAGTATAAGATTTTAAACGAGTGAAATAAGTTTCACATAAGTTTAAAATTCAGCAAGTTTAGTTTCTTTTGTGCTAGCATGTTATTTAGAATTTGCTTGCTGTTATTTACTATTAGATGAGCAGCTTTACATGTTTAGCATTTCAGTATATTCACATGCTTATTCGAGTTTTGTGAGTTAGATAGCGCTTATTAAGCAATTTTGCTTATAGTTGCATTTTTCTCTTACTGCAGATAAAGGAAAGGAAAAGTTATAGCAAAGGAAGGCGACAAGGAGGTGCGGATGGATGTGTGATGTTTGGACTATAGAAGCCTTGGGACTTAGCTTAGAAATTTATTAATATTTTGTATTCAGAATGTTAGAACTATTTTCTTTCATGTTGCTGGATTTGGCTATTGAATACTTATTATTTTAGAACTCTTCCTATTAATTGTTATGTACAATAGTTTCATGATTTGAGTTGTAGTATTATTACATGCATGTTCAGATTAATAGATATGTGTTTAGCATGTTCAGATTGATATGTAGTTTTAGATGTGAACATATGCTTGAGTAGTATGATAGGATGAGTCATTTATGTTTTCCTTTGCCATTAAATGCATGATTAGAGAGTTTTATTTGTTGATGTTTACATGTGAACAACTCTAATTAAGTAAAGTTAATAGTCCAGTAGCGCTCCACCCTTATAGACTAATAGTGAGGAGGGTGAGGTGTTACAAGTTGGTATCAGAGTCGTTCGTATTCTCCAGCATCACATATCAGCACCAACCTTGCCGTGTTCAAGTAAGAAAGTATTTAAAAATTCTTTTATTTAGTATGCTTTTCCTTTTATTGGTAGTATAGAGAAATCCTAGAAATATCTGCTTATAAGTGCAAAAGTGAGATAAAAGTTTTTGTTTGGTTCTTCTATGTTTTTATATATATGCTTAGGAAGAATAGAGATGATTTCAGTTTTTTCTCTTTCTACATAACTAGATGTCAAGAAGAGGACGTCCCTATACCGCTCGTACTCAGGACCGAGCCCAAGAGAATGAAGAGCCCAGAACAATTGAACTTGATCTCTCTGAAGTTGTTGCTCAACTTCAGAGACAAGTAGCAGAGCAACAACAAGTGATCGTCAATCTGATGGCGAATCGGCAACCAGTCCCTCCCACTCCTCCAACTATCAATGTGGAGACTCTAGTGGTGACTGAGGTTCCACCGGTAAAGTCCCCTAACACAGCAGACTAACACGGGATAGATACGGTACGGAGGCGACACAGGATGCTCAGCTTGGTTTAAGATTCGAGAGCACCATGGAGCTTGATTTGGACAGAGAGAAGGTCAAGTGTACCCTCTTCTCTGGGATGCTCGTATGTGGTGGGAGAGAGTTAAGAGCAAGATAAGATCAATCGATGGGCTGACTTCGAGATAGAGTTTCACGAAGAATTCTTCCAACGGATCACCAATAAACATTATGAAGAATTTTAGAATTGCAAGGTGACTATTGGAAGAAGAGATTCAAGACTGACTAGCTCTGTCGCACAGAGCTAGTAAGTACAGAGAAAGAGCAGAGGATGACTTTGGAGGCGGCACATACATAACGTGAGTAGTGGGACTCACCGACCACATCCGTGAAGAGTCGTCAGTTGGGCATTGGTCAATGGAGCACTATCTCTGAATAGTATCAAGGCAACAAATGCAATTCAAGTCGTCCAAGATGGAAGACAAGGAAGAGTCGAAACCTTAGGCAAGTAAGTACCGAAGGAAAAGATAACAAGAGGAAACGGTGGAATATCAGAGGAAGCCAAAGGAGGTTCTGACAAGCATGCCAAGTTTCCTCGTCCCAAATGTGGGAGAGTACATCCAGAGCTTGTCTTTTGGGTATAATGGATGTTATTCGTGTGGTCAAGAAGGACATCTGGTTAAGGTATGCCCTAACAAGCTCAAGCATCTCAAAGAACAAAGACACAATATGAGAACAAGCCTCGCCTACATGCCTCACGACTCTAGACCATCGAGGAAGATTGAAGCTCCACTAGTTTCGGCCCGGCTGCAGTATTCTCCTCACAAAGAGGAGGATGCTAGTGCCTATGGTAACAAATGGTCAAGTAGTTATTTTTGATTTAGCACCGTTTTGATACTAGGGCGACCCATTCTTTTATATCAGTACTCTTTGCCAAAGAATTTCAGATGCCTACAGAGAGCATGAACTCTAAATTTTTAATGACCCTACCTTCTGGGGAAGTCATGGAATCCAACCAGTGGCTTCGGGCTGTACCAGTCAGAATTTCAGACCGAGAGCTATATGTTGATCTAGTAGTCCTCACGATGCAGTGCTTCGGTGAACTACCACAGAAGGAAAGTGATTTTCAGCCCAGAAGGTGAACCATCCTTTGAGTTTACGGGAGTGCCGAAGAGGAAGACCCAGAAGTTCCTCTCTTCCCTCACAGCTCACCAGATGTTAGCTAAAGGATGTACTGGTTTTCTTGCGCACATTGTGAATGCAGAAGAACAAGAAAGACCCAAGCAGGTGGTTGTTCGGGTAGTCTGTGAGTATCCAGAGGTATTTCCAGAACAGCTACCTGGACTACTATTGGAGTGTATACTAAAAGCCTAGCTTTTGTAAACATTTATTTGTTAAAATAAAAGAATCACATTAGTCAATATATGTATTTATTTATTAAATGTAATTGTTCAATTAATTTATATAGTAGACAACATGGAGTGTGGTGTCACACTCAGAAGATCATGTTGTCGGTTCTCTATAAATTATAAACAGTCGCTCGCGACTAAGATAGAAAGGAACAAACTATCAGTATAGTCGTAGTGTAATTAAGAATTAGTTTATCTTGACTAATAAATTATACTAATACACTTTAAGTGTATTGAGTAGGATCATTTAGGTATGTTCTTTTTGTACTGACTTAGTAAAAGAACTAAACCTTAGTTATTATGGAAGTGTGTGCTCTTAATCCTAATATAATAACAAGCACATATATTTAATATTTATTTCTTTGATTTATCAAAGGGTGAGGTTTAGCTCGATAAATCAATATGCCCGATAAGTTGGGAAATGATATTACTTATAGTGTGTGTTGTTGATTATAAAAGGAATCTGTGTCCTAGTTATCTAGGTTGAGAATGTCCCCAAGAGGAGCTCATAAGGATTGCCATGTTAAACCCTGCAGGTGGACATAGTCCGACATGACAATAAAGTTGAGTGGTACTACTCTTGGAGCTAGATATTAATTAAGTGAGTTGTCAGTAACTTACTTAATTAGTGGACATTCGTAATCTTAAACATAGGGAGACTAACACACTTATGATAAGAAGGAGCCCACAATGTAATTTGGGATTGGTGCGGTAGTGCGGTAATAACTCTCTAGTGGAATGAGTTATTATCGATGAACTTGAGTTGTGTGTTCGGGGCGAACACGGGATACTCAAGCTCATCGGAAGGCCAAAACCAATTTCTCCTCTAGGTCCCTGTCGTAGCCTCATTATAGCCTCAAGTTCATCTAAATGTAAGGCTCTTCTTGGTGTCCAAGAAGGGGCCGGACCATTGCTTGGTGTCCAAGCAATGGCCGACCACATCCTCTTGAAGGGGCCATCCCTATAGCTTGGTGACCAAGCTTGTAGGGGCCGGCTATAATAATTCAAAAAGGGAGGGTTGTTTTGAATTTTTTAAATCTTCTCTTTGTAGAAAACTATAAGTTTTAAAAGAGAGATTTTAATTTTTTAAAAACTTTCCTTATTTGAATTAGGCCACATGTTTAAATAGAGTTTAAAAGATTTTAAAACTTTCCTTTTTTAACCATCCTTATGGTTTATGAAAAAAAGGAAAAGAAGTTTTAAAATTTAAATTTTCTATCACCATGTTAAAAAAAGGAAATTTTATAAGAGAGTTTTTTAAATTTTAAAACATGGTTTTAATTTTTAGAAACTTTCCTTTTTTAACTCATACTTTAGGAAAGGGAGCTTGTAAATTTTATAAGAGGATTTCTTCTTGTAAAATTTTTAAAAATTATTTTTCCTTTCCTTTTAATTGTGGCCGGCCACCTTGCTTGGTGCCCAAGCAAGGGCCGACCAATAGGATTAAACCAAATTCAATCCTAAACCAAATAGGATTGGTCATAACCATTGATTGGTGATTGATTTAATCAATAGGAAAGAAAAGGAAAAATAAAAAGGGAAAAAGAAAAACTCTTGGATGATTTTATTTTTTGTAAAAGGTTTTTCCATATTTGCCTTGGGCAAGTAATATAAAAAAAGGGGTGAGGGGGCTTCATGAGATACAACTCTTATTCTTTTGCTTGGGTGATCTCTTGGTGTGGCCGACCCTCTCCCTTCTTCCTCTCCCTTTGCTCTCTTCTCCTTGGTAGTGGTGGTGGCCGGATTTTAGAAGAAGAAGGAGGAAGCCTTTGGGTGGTGTTCATCTTGGAGGATTGTCGCCCACACGACGTCCAAGGCGAGCCGAGGAATACGGCAGAAGATCTCGAGGTCATTAGCTTACAAAGAGAAGGTATAATTAGCAATTTCTCTTTATAAGAATTCAAAATACAAGAGGAAATTAGATCTAGTTTTTCGAAATAGTTTTTCGAGTTTGTGTTTTCTTCTTTTTCGAACTTGTGATTCGATTGTTCCTTTTGGTTAACCTAGAGTTATTTAAGGAAATAAATATTAGCTTTCCTTAAAAGGCTTTGCCTAGGAGGTGGTGGTTGCTCCCATATCCAAGAAGGCCATGTGCCTCGCCATGTAGTCCTGGAAGTCAATTTTGGAAATTAATATTTATGGAATTAATAACCTAGGTAGATTTGAATCAATAGTGTTAAGTTCTGCTTGCGATTCAAATCTTAACCATTAAGAACAGATAAGTTAAATTTGGAATCAATGATGTTAAGTTCCGTCTGCGATTCCTTATTTAACTTCTAAAGAACACAATAGGTTATTTAAGGAAAGGTTCGACACTTGTACAAAAATTTTTGTACAGTGGAACCTGTACGATCTTCCTAGGATTAACCAACAGCGGGATCAACATCCTGCTCATTTCACCATGTGAAGACCGGATGTAACTTTTCATTCGACTGAATTATCGTTTCTCCAACAATGAGGCTGAATATAAAGTCTTGATAGCCGGCTTACAGGCAGCGCGACATGTTGGAGCCACAAAGGTCCTCATTCACTCGAACTCCTAGTTAACCGCCCAACAGTTGATGGGGACTTTCGATATTTGCAGTCCCCAACTCAAGTTATATGTAGAAGCCTTCAAGAAACTAAAGACAAATTTTTAGGAAGTCATTGTGGTACTTTCGGAGCACCAGAGGCGCAGCGAAATAAGAAGCAAGAAGGATGCGACAACTCGACCCGATGGTGGTGGCTAAAGATGGCAGCAGCTAGGGTTGAAGCATACTGAAGACAGTGATGGAAAGACCATAATAGTTAGAAAATTAATTTCCAAATTTATTGCTTTTATTTACTGTGATGTTTATATGCATGTGATGTATGCTAGCATAGGTTAAAATCCTCATTTCTAAATAACTAAGTGGGAGAGGGATTTTAATAAATCCCATGGTCTCCATTACTGGTTTGTAAGTGATGCAATAAGCTTGCGTGTTGGCTCTGAGTGCCTCCCTCCACAACAGATGGGGTTGTTGTGGATCACTAGATCAAACTTCCTTTTATGGATGGTTAAAGGAAATTATTTAGGAGCGTGTGATCTTCTCCAACTGAAGGGGCACAATCCTATTTAATGGACTTAGTATCAAGTAATGGAATACACTTAGACGCATTCAATAGTATCCTCCCCAACGGAGTCACTGCTATTGTCTTGTGTGACCAAAGTGAAACCAACTATTAATTTTATTTGTCATAAAGTTAGGATGATAAGATAATAAAATTAATGGGTTACACCCTCCTCTTACAAATGATGAATTTGTATACGTCCACACTAACGTGACATGCAATATTCACGGTGATTTAAGGTGTTGGTTAATTTAAAATAGTATTGTTTGAGGAATCAATATTATTCTAAATTTAGAGTCTTGACCAAAGTTTACTTTTGTGATTCTTAGGATGACTTTCAACCCACTAGCCATTATACTGAAAGAGAACAAACTTACTGGTCCCAACTATATTGATTGGAAAAGAAACCTGTACATAGTTCTTACTGCTAAAAGCTATAAGTTTGTACTGACTGAGGCTTGCCCTGATGCACCTGACGGTGACTCTACCCCAGAGGAGATTGAGTATCATAAGAAATGGGTAAAAGCTGATGAGATTGTTGGTCCCTTTGGAGGCCGGCAAGAGGGGAGGGGTGAATTGCCCTATAAAATAAAACCAAAAACCCTTCTCGGATATTCAACTAACTTAAAAGAACTTGTAATTAAAAAGGCAGAGACTAATTAAAACAGAAAGTAGACACAGAGGAATTACTTGGTTTGCAATCAGAGGATTGCTAATCCAAGGCAAAGAAGGCGCACTAATTGATTCTCCTCTAGGCGGAGTAGCCTCTTACAGCGTTGAAAGCACAGAAAGAAATAACACAAATGAAAGCACTGGATTACAAGTAGTTGTTCTTGATTAATGATTGCTTATGGACCAAGGCTATATTTATAGTCTTGGTCCCGAAACTGTGTAAGGCCAAGGCTGGAGGATAAATTTTATACCTCAATCAGCGGATCGAGTCAAAACTCGATCTTCGAGAAGGCGACTGCAGTGGCGGGGAAGACCGTCCAGGCCTGTCCAGGCGCGTTAGGCTTACCGGAATGGTTTGCGCTTGAAGCCTAAGATCAACATAGGTTGACTTTTCGACTTCAGCCCTCGATCAGCTCATCTCGGTCCGCGTTCCCTGCATCCGGCTGCTGGGTGATCTCGGCCTTCCGAATAGGGCTCACAACCTATGTTCGGCCTTCTCCTCGAGCAGCCCTTCCTGCTCCCTCGCGTTTCTCGTCTCTGGCATTCTTCTCGTCACGGTGTACTCTCCGGACACCTCATCTCGACGTGAGCCGTCGGCCTTCCCTCTGCAGCTTCTCCTTAGCCCTGCTGCCCTTCACTTCCGCCGACTGTGTTCCTAAGTTCCTGCACACTTAGACACAAGGGTTAAACAACGCAGGACCTAGCTTAACTTGTTTGATCACATCAAAACACCTCGGGGTTCCAACAATCTCCCCCTTTTTGATGTGAGCAACCCAAGTTAAGATAGGGAAAAAACAGATGCAATAAAAACAATTTATTTGCAATTAAGTCCAAAGATATTTCATAAAAAAGTTTATATACCTCCCCCTAGACTTAACATTTTTCTCCCCCTTTGATCACATTAAAAATAGGGGTTCTTTAAACAAGTCTAAGGTAAAAAAAATTTTAAGTGAATTTTCATAAAAAATTTCTAAGGCAATTAATATTAATTTCAAGGCAATGTTTCAAAAGAGAATATCTAGTTTAATTAAAACAATTCTAAGTCAATATTCATAAAAAAATTTCTAAGTCAATTAAAAAAAATTTATTTTCCAATATTTTTTTAATTATAAATTAATTTTAAATATTTTCTAACACAAATTGAATAACTCTTTTAAAGCATTAGGTAAATTAAATTAATGCCTTTTCAGTTAGTCAATTAAACTTTTCATTCCGATATTTGGCTTCCAGGTCGTGGCGAGGCACTAGGCCTTCTTGGTTATTGGAGCAACAACCACTTCCTTAGCCAAAGCCTCATAATGAAATTAGTCGTTTAATTTTCTTGCTGAAAATGCTAAGTCTAAATTTAAATTAAACAGGTTTTTTGGAACCCAGTAGAGGTCCCTACCTACAGGGTTAACCAAGTATTTCCTAGGTACATAGATTTTTGATATATTTCTAATTTGACTTTGATGAAATCTATAATACCAATTTAAACCTCTATAATTTCTAAAAGTAGAAATATTTGAACTTTTATATTTTTTCAATCTTTCTATTTCTTCTTTTAGTTTTTCATTTTCAATTTTCAATTTATCAAAATCCTCTATAAGACATGATTTTGCTAAAATTCTTTTTGTTTCAAAAATTTCATCTTTTAATTTAATATTTTCATTTTCTAATTTATACATAGATTTAGTCATTGCCTTAATCCCAGAATAAAGTTGATCAGGGGGTAAAAGGCATACCTCACTTACCATATCGGACTTGAAGCCTGAATCTCCCCCTGCTTCGCTGTCTTCATCTGAGGTCGCTCCCCCTTCATCAATGCTAGGTTCTGATATACTTTATCTATCGTAGCTTGCCATTAGTGCTATTCCGGCATATTCTTGAGCTTCTGATTCGGATGAAGAAGTGTCGTCCCAAGTTGCTTTTAGGTTGTGTTTCTTGGGAGACTTCCTTTTGGCCTTTTGAGTTAGGCATTCTTCTCTTGGTGTCCCTCCTTACCTTGGTAGCAAGCACACCTTTCTTCCACCTTTTGATTCCTTTTATTACGCATTTTAAATTTATTAGATCTAAAAACTTTTAAAATTTCTTACCATGTATGCTTCTTGATCGTCTTGTCCGACTCGAGTTCATCCTTCCTTGCGTTCAGGCCATAGATCCGGGTTGTATCCTTTGTCGCTGCATACTGGTTTCATGCAATTCGAGTAGAAAACAACTCTTCTAAAGTGCTTACCTCGGGTCTTTTGAGATGTAGTAGGTCGCCGATTGATGTCCATTCGAGTTCTTGAAGCCGCGTTGGTAGCGCGTCAGTATAGTGTCTGCTTTACCGAGGTTCTTGAGACAAGAACTAGTTCTTTTACCTTTGCGTGTAAACCTACTTTCTCACCTTTCTCCGGATGTTCACACGGTTTGTTGCGGAGGATGCCCCTTCTAGCGAGCTTTGCTTCGGACGTGCCTTCGTGGAGTTCCAAGAACTTCTCCCAAAGTTCTTTAGCGGATAAATAGTTTCGATGCGATTGACCTCTTGAGGTGGTAACCCACGTGATGTTCTGATACTACTTAGTCTACCATGACTCATTCTCGCTCCTTCTTTGTCCAATCGCTCTCTTCTTTTCTTTTCCATCTTTATCTATTGAGCTACAAAACCATATTTCATAATAAACCGAATTTCAAAATCTGTTTTTAGGAATACCTCCATTCTGCGAAGTTTCCTCGAATTTTGGTGGAACAATGCTTGGTCCGCCATCTTTGCTTCGATCGGGTTAGTCCTCCTGCGCCTTGCTCGATACCACTTGTTGGTCCCTTGAGGCCGGCAAGAGGGGGTGAATTGCCCTACAAAATAAAACAAAAACCCTTCTCGGATATTCAACTAACTTAAAAGAACTTGTAATTAAAAAGGCAGAGACTAATTAGAAAGTAGACACAGAGGAATTACTTGGTTTGCAATCAGAGGATTGCTAATCCAAGGCAAAGAAGGCGCACTAATTGATTCTCCTCTGGGCGGAGTAGCCTCTTACAGCGTTGAAAGCACAGAAAGAAATAACACAAATGAAAGCACTGGATTACAAGTAGTTGTTCTTGATTAATGATTGCTTATGGACCAAGGCTATATTTATAGTCTTGGTCCGCACCGAAGTGTTCACAGAGATAAATTTTATCCCCTCAATCGGACAGTCAAACTCAACTTTGAAAAGTCGATTCAGGCGGGAAGGGTAGTTCCCGGGGCCTAAGATCAACATAGGTTGACTTTTCGACCGGTTCACGGTCTTTCGTCCATCTCATCTCGGTCCGGTCTGCATTCTGCCCGGCTCGTTTGCTTGGTGATCTCCCTAATAGGGCTCACCGAACCCATGTTTCTCCCCTTCCTTCCGGCTGACCCTCCGTGACGTCTTTCTCGTCACGGTGTATTTCTCATGGACACTCGCCCTCGGGACGAGCCAGCCCGGCTCTCTCCCGTGCCGTCCTTCTTGCTAGCCGCGTCTTCCGCTCGACTTCCTGTGTTCCTAAGTTCCTGCACACTTAGACACAAGGGTTAAACAACGCAGGACCTAGCTTAACTTGTTTGATCACATCAAAACACCTCGGGGTTCCAACAGAGATGGCGCGGTGTTACATTTTGGCATCAATGTCAAATGTATTGCAACATCAGCATCAAGATTTACCAACAGCTTATGATATAATGAACAATTTCAAAGAACTCTTTGGGCACCAGAGTCGGACTGCTAGGCAAGAGGCAATGAGGAAGTTAATGACAGCCATCATGTCTGAGGGGACACCCGTAAGGGATCATATCCTCAAAATGATGGCTTATTTGAATGAGATACAAGTCCTTGGAGGAGAAATCGATGGGGAAACCCAGGTCGATATAATTCTCCAAATGCTACCAGTTTTCGTGAACTATAACATGAAGAAAGAGAATATCGTTGGGTACCGGAAACTCGAAGAACTAAGGAAGAAGGAATAATTATAGTTCTCAGATTCACTATGTGAAATGGTTCTACTTCATGTGAAGGCAAGAAGAAGAAGCAGTCTTTTCAAGAAGAAGGTGAATAAACCTTTGCAGGAGGATAGAAAGTTGGAATGAAGAAGTAGAGGGCAAGTGCTTCATCAGGGACATTGGAAAGCGTCTTCCCTCGTAGGAACCGCAATAAAGGTATATCTTATACTCTAGTAGTTGAAACATGTTTAGCGGTGTTATCTAACTAAAGACCGTGTGTGATCAGAGAGCCATCGATCATCTACAATTTTCTTGGGGTTCGACTATTTGATGGAGATAAGTCTACATGGGAAATGCTAATAAGGTGGCGGCGAGTACATCGCTACTTATCTTTTGATAGGAATATAAATTTGATTTTAAGAAATTGTCTTTATGTACCCAGTTTTAGAAAGAATTTAATTTCAGTTTCTAAACTGTATATGGATGGATATTCAGTTTCCTTTAGTAACAATGTCGTTATAAAGAGAAATAAGGTGATTATCTATTCTGGCGCATTGGTTGGCAATTTATACACTTTAAATCCAATTTCTCCCACAAAGCAAAATATGGAAATAAATAACACATCTTCTAACTCTAATAAGAGAAAAGAACCTTCGGAAATGAACCAAACATATCTTTGGCATCTAAGGCTTGGACATATTAACTTAAGTAGGATTCAAAGGCTTGTAGCCGATGGACTATTAGGTTCATTAGAGTTGGAAAATTTTCCAACATGTGAATCCTGCTTGGAAGGTAAAATGACCAAGAGACCTTTTAAGGCTAAGGGGTATAGAGCCAAAGATGCATTAGAATTGGTCCATTCTGATTTGTGTGGTCCTATGTCTATCCAGGCAAGAGGAGGTTATGAATACTTCATCTCCTTTATAGACGATTATTCAAGATACGGATACATTTACCTGATGCGCCGCAAGTCTGAATGCTTTGACAAGTTCAAAGAATATAGGGTTGATGTGGAGAAACATCTTGGTAAAAGTATCAAGACACTACGGTCTGACCGTGGTGGCGAATACCTCTTTGGAGAGTTTAGGAATTACTTATCAGAGGTCGGGATTCAATCCCAATTGTCTGCACCTGGTACACTCCAGTAGAATGGTGTGGCAGAACGAAGGAATAGGACTCTTATGGAAATGGTTAGATCGATGATGAGTTATTCAGAATTACCAAATTCGTTTTGGGGATATGCCTTAGAAACAGCAGTGTACATTCTGAATATGGTGCCTTCTAAAACAGTTCCTTCTACTCCCATGGAATTATGGAATGGGCGCAACCTAGTCTGAATCATATCCGGATATGGGGTAGTCTAGCACATGTGCTAAAGGGAGATACTGACAAGTTGGAATCACGTACAGAAGTTTGTCTGTTTGTGGGATATCCTAAGGGAACGAAAGGTGGTTTGTTTTATAATCCTAAAAATTAGAAGATCATTGTTAGCACCAATGCTCGATTTTTAGAAGAAGATTATGTAATAAACCATAATCCCATGAGTGAAATAGTTCTAGAAGAAATTAGAGAGGACACGTCTACTTCAGTACCAACAGTACAAGATGAAGTACCACAAGAGACTGCAACACGTGTTGCACATGATACACAACCACAGACGGTGCCTCATCGTAGTGGGAGGGTTGTAAGGCAACCTGAGAGATTCATGTTTTTGGGAGAGTCTTCGGACTTGATCCCGGGTAAACATGAACCTGATCCCTGGACATATGATGAAGCACTCCAAGATATGGATGCAGTATCTTAGCAAAAGGCAATGAATTCTGAAATAGAGTCTATGTACTCTAATAAGGTCTGGGAGCTTGTAGAACCACTTGATAGTGTAAAAGCCATTGGATGCAAGTGGATCTACAAAAGGAAAAGAGGGACAGATGGGAAGGTAGAAACCTTCAAAGCAAGGCTTGTTGCGAAGGGGTATACTCAGAAAGAGGGAATCGACTATGAGGAGACTTTTTCGCCGGTAGCCATGCTTAAGTCTATCCGGATACTCTTGTCCATTGCTGCTCATATAGATTATGAGATTTGGCAAATGGATGTCAAGACATCTTTCCTTAACGGAAGTCTTGAAGAAAGCATCCATATGAATTAACCAGAAGGGTTCATTGAAAAAGGCAAAGAACATATAGTGTGCAAGCTTAATCGATCCATTTACGGATTGAAGCAAGCTTCAAGATCTTGGAACATCCGGTTTAACGAAGTAATCCAGTCATATGGATTTATTCAGTGTCCGGATGAGTCTTGTGTATACAAGAAGTGTAACGGAAATGTGGTGGTATTTCTTGTACTATACGTAGATGATATTTTGTTAATTGGCAACAATGTCAAGGTATTATCAGATGTAAGGGTATGGTTGTCCAAACAATTTGATATGAAGGACTTAGGAGAATGTGCACACATTCTTGGGATCAAAGTTATAAGGGATTGCAAGAAAAGTGTAACAACCCAATTTTCCCCATTTCGAGTTTTAAAAGTCCATAAAAATATTTGGAAATACTTTTAAAATGTTCTAGAGATTTTTAGAAATTTTTAGAGTATTTTTACGTAATTTTTGGAGGCCGTTTAGTATTTTTGCAAAACAAAAGAAGTTTAGGCAAAAATCGTTGAAGGCGAGGTTCGAACCCACGACCTCGGGTCGGACTGACCCAAGCCAAAACCGGCCTGACCAGCTGAGCTACAGGATTTTTATTAACCATATAAGGGAAGAATTAAGTTATAGCATAGTTTTGGATTTAACCCTAATATATTAAAGGGAATTAGGTTTTGATTTTCCAAAACCCAAAACAATTTCTCCCGAAATTGTTTCTTCCCTTCTCCCTCGCGACAGCGCCGTCTCTCTCGGCGGAAACCAAGAGGAAGCTAGGTCTTGGGTCTCCGGCGCCGGTGAAGCCTTATTCTAGTCATCCTTCACCGTGGGTGGTTATCCCGGCGGAGATGAGCTCGCGGGTACAAGAGGAAGCCAAGATTTTGCAAGCCGCTGAGCCCTAAAAGTCTTCCCTTTTCTTCTTCTCGGTTGTAAGTTCAAGAAGCTATGTAAGTACTACTCACCTGCGGTAGGAGTTGCTCCGAGCTTCGATTTTCTTCCTTGCTCCGAATTTAGGATTTCCGTTTCCTTTTGTTGCGGATTTTGCTGTGCCGAGTGGATTTATAAGCTAGGGTTGTTCTTCCTTGCTTTGTTGAGATTCCTTGTTCCAAATTATTCCATGAGATTCCTTGTTTCCAAATTTCTGTTGTGAGTTCGGTAGGTTTGTGAAGGTTGCTGCCATAATATGAATTTATCAGATTGGGTGTGGACAGGTTTCAGTTGGGAATTTCGTGTAGCACTTTGATTTAAATAGCTTGCGTAGCATGAAGTATGGTTATTCTTGCTATTAGGAAATATACATGAGATGGTATAGATTTCCTTTTTATCATGTAGTGTCGGATTGTGCTGTTAAATTGGCACGAACAGCTCGGTTTTGAGTTGTTGTATAGTTAGTGATTTGGAAGTGCAGTTTCAAAATTCGGTTGTTTGGTTTTTAGATAGCTGTGAGTTATGCCTCCTCCATCATTTAGCCATGACCATTAGTGTTTAAAGCTTGAAACATTGATGTTTTGTGCTTCTGTGCTTGCTGCCGTGGGCTTTGAAGGAAGGAGAAGAAGGGACAGGTTGTGGTCACTGGGATGGATAGTCATGGGTAGCATTTTCTTTGTTTCTTTTGCTTTAGTTATAGCATGTATAGGAAGAAGTAGTATTCAGTTGTTTAACTTTCACAGCTTGTTTAGGATTAATCTAAGTTAGTTTTCTTTTGCTCTATTTTACAGCATGTTTAGAAAGTTCAAAGTTGCATTCTTTTGCCCTATTTTTATAGCATGATTAGTAAGCTTAAAGTAGTTCTCTTTTGCTCCATTTTGTAGCATAATTAAGCAAGATCAAATTAGTTTTCTTTTTGCTCTATTTTGTAGCATGATTAGTAAGGTTAGATTAGCTTTCTTTTGCTTTTATCACAGCATGTTTAGAAAGTCCAAGTTAGCTTTCTTTTGTTCTATTTTACAGCATGTGTAGAAAGTCCAAATTAGCTCTCTTTTGCTCTATTTTACAGCATGTTTAGATAGTCCAAGTTAGCTTTCTTTTGCTCTATTTTACAGCATGTTTAGGAAGTACAAATTAGCTTTCTTTTGCTCTATTTTATAGCATGATTAGTAAGTTCAGATTTGCTTCTTTTGCTTTTATCACCGCATGTTTAGGAAATCCAAATTAGCTTTCTTTTGCTTTATTTTATAACATGCTTAGAGAGTTCAGATCTGCTTCCCTTGTGTTATTTTTATATAGCATGCTTGGTTAGTTGTAATCCTATACTTGTTAGAAATATCTACAGGATTCTAATAAACTCTAACAAAGGATTATAAGAAGCATGAGTAAAGAAAAAGACTAAAGTCTAGTTAAAAAGAGATAACAAGTAAATTAAAGTAAGAGGCTAGTACCCGACTTCCGAGGTTGTCGTTAAACAAATCCAGGTGACCAATTCCGAGGTCTTAGCCCTGGTAAGACCGAGGTCTTTATCTTCATAGGGCTGGAGGCTCGCTACCCCAGTCACTATTAGAGAGCGCGCAAAACAAAGATGGTACTAAGCCTGGGCCCAAAGAAGAAAAGAAAAGTTAAGTAAAAGAAAGAAAGAAGAAGAAAGTAAAAGATAGAAATTAAAAGATTAATTTCTATTACAAGGATATAAGAAAATATAATAAGTTTTATGCTTAGAATAAATAAAAAGTTAGTTTCTTTAATTCTAAGCTTACAGTGTTCATTTCTTATTATCCTATTAGATAGTGAACATGTTTAGTATTCAGTTTCATTTTCTGTATACCATGAGCACATGCAGATTTGCTTTAGCATTTCAGTTTCAGTATTATTGCATTACTTTTTATGCACTTCGAGTTTTGTGAGATAGATTAGTACTTACTAAGCATTTTCGCTTATAGTTTTGTTTTCTTTCCTCCTACTGCAGATAAAGGAAAAGCTAAGATATGAAGGGAGGCGACAGGGTGGTGGTGATGATGAATGTGTGTGGTGATTGGACTATGGAGAGATCCAGAGAGTGCTAGCAAACTTGCAGGACCTAATGATTAGAGTTTATGCTTTAGTTCTTTTCTTTAAATACTGTTATGAAGTTTATGTGATTGTGATTGAGTTTGATTCGTATTGTAGCTTATTTATGTCCTATTCTGGGAGTTGTGTTTAGTTCTTGTTGCTAGTCTAGTCTTTTGGTTATAGTATGAATTTATTACTGCGTGGTTGTGAATAAAATGTGTTCCAGCCGCATGTGGCTGCGTATATATCTTGTGTATTATAGATTTGGTCACCGGTACAGGGGAGACTCTGCCGAAATTTTTCGGTAGGAATTCCTCTGAACCGTGATAAATCTAAGTATTGCTAATAATAGCGTCAGTGACACTAGATAGAGAGTTGTAGTTAGGTAACATTCGCCCTTAGAGAGTAGAAGTAAGAAGGGTGGGTTGTTACAATCTAGTTTTGAAGAGTTGGATCATTCGAACTACTTTTTCCATGTATAACACTATAAGAGTAACAAAAAACTACTTCTTATTTCTCCTAATCCTTCATCTTCGTCATCCTTGCCATGCTTGCATCGTACTTGGATCGAAGTGGACCATTCAAACTCTGCCTGTAATAAGAAGATAAAGAAAGGTCACTTGATCTGAACAATATGCCTATGAATAATAAAAAAATCTGAAATCTCATAAAGTAGACTTAATTCATTAATCATGCATCATATTGATAATCAAATTGCCATAACAGTTCAATAGGAAATGTTCATATTAGTAGATAATCATACCACACTTTAGTTGACCCAATTTCATCAGAGCTATATCGAGAGCCTTGAGAATCACTCTTCCCTTCTGAGACATTTTGTAAATTTTGGTGGCTAGACCTCGTGGTTCCTAGCCCATTATTTGTATTTCCATTGATATCATCATTTATACATGTATCCACTGTGATTGAAAGCTAGTTAGAGGCAACAGACATAGAAAGGTCTTCCTGATAACTTGAACTAGTTTTCTGATGTGTCTGGAAAATGGGAAGTGGATATTGATGCTTCTACTGACCATAAACTTTTCTATCTTGTCCCATTGATGAAGTTGATGCCCCGTTAGAAGAATAAGCACTGTATGCAGGATATTTGTAACCTTGATACATGTCTCTATGGACTCCCTATTACCAATAGGGAAACATTTATTTATAATGCATGAAGACAAACACACTTAGTGTCTAACAGCAACAAGACATGTTTGCTTTACTAGGAGCTCAAGCATAAATAGTGAGAACTTAACTTGCTTCCAATACAAGAGAAAAACAATTTGATTAGTGAAGTGCAATGGAAATAGAAGAATCAAGTTACTCTAAACGATTACATACGAGAAGCATTTTTTCTCTCTAACAAGCATAGCATCCAAAATAACTCTATGGAAGAGCTTAAAAAAAAACACTATCTCACAGAGGATGACTCGAAAGATGATTCCAAAAATCTAGACAAAATATAATTTACGAAGTTGGGTGAACAGACTAATGTTTTTGAACAAGCTAATTTAATTTACAACATTTGCACATATCAGTTATGAAGTAGATAGACATTGTGCATATTTTAGTGTAAGTTATATGTCACACCTGCATGTCATCTTGATTCATGTATGTGGAGTAACCATTCCACTCTTTGAAAGCATGATTATATCCTAAAGAATACAACACAAATAACAATCATATAGATAGGAACATTGGAGCACTTACATTCAGTTTAGAATAAGCATTGCATTCAGTTTTGGGTTTAAACATTGGTGCGCTTACACAATATTCAGTGCCTTTTATATTTAAAGAAATCTGATAATTCACCATTGAAGGTGACATAGTTATCTATAAAAATTTAATTCTAAAATCAACTTAACACCATGAAAAAGAAAAAAAAACATAATTAATAATAAATCCAACACAAGAACCAGCAACATAATCTTAACTGTCTTGTTGTATATATATTTACCAAATGCATTTTCCTTCCAAATGTTTGAACTCTAAAAATAATTTAGAAAATACCCAAAGATAAGGTAGACAACAAAAAATACCCCAAACATAAAAATTTAGTGTTATTTGCAATTATGATAGATAATCATGTAAATAGCTTCAGTATTCCAACAACAAATAGATATGTAACATAACAATATACTGATACAAATAAAACTAAAGGGACAACAATTAAAGGAAAGAATGCCTTAAATAAAATGAATTCAGAAAGTTACCATAGGCTCTGGATTAATCCTTTAAGTTTACATTGATCATGAGCTAAATCATTGCAGTGACAGATTTAAATCGAAGTAGATAAAATTCCCATTTTGGACAGCCTGTATACCTCACGAAACCCAGCTGCAATTTCACACTAGAGGTTGAAATCGAACTCTTAAAAATCTTTAAACTCGATATACAGAAAGCTGGAATAGAGCAGGAGGCTATACTCACCAGAAAAATCTAAATTACTGCCAGAAATCGTTGAAAAAGGGATGAGTAGGTTCAAAACTCTTCTAAGCTTGAACACAACATCTCATGACCGGAAGCCCTACGAATTGACTTGAAATAAGTCAAAAATCTGAAGATTTTGTCATTGAAAATTAACGTAGAAATAGGTCACAAAAGGGTTCTATTTGGGCAAAAACAAGCATAAAAATTAACGATTCATGGTTCAATACGAAGCTACTAATGCAAGGAACAAAACCCCTCAAATGATTTGAAAATGAGGGAGATGGGGAGGCGAAGGGTGTCAGTGACAGTGGCGAGTACGCGGAGAAGAAGTTCATCAAAGAGTAGCAGAGTGAGATCTTTTCCTCCATCGCAAGGTCGTTTTCGTTAGGGTTTGGGTTTGATCGCTGAGTCGCATGTTGAAGAGTGCATGATAGAGAGGCCTTTTAGTTGAGGCGGTAGCGGCGCTTGTGGCGGATGCGAACCTGAGGCCCGACTAGGATAGAAGGCAGTGGAGCATCTAGGGGTTCCGATGAGAAGATGTAGGAGGAAGAAGTAGAGGACACTTATTGTCAATGGATTTCGTGTCGGAGGTCTTGCCGATAAGGGCGCCCTTAATGGACTCGTGGAAGTAATCGCCGATGTGGTTGGTGGTGATGTCAGCCCTCCATGCCCTTCTTCCCCTTCCGCGATCCCTTCGTCGCCTTCCCCATTCCCTACTTCGCTAACTGCTACCAATTAAGGAAAATTAAATACCAAATTAAATTTAATAAACACTTATTAATATTCATAAACATATATCATAAATAATTTATTAATAAATTTTTTGTCAAATTTATAAATAAATAAATAAAATAAATTATTAAAGAATAAAGTCAAAGACAACAGTTTTAATAAACCGTTGTCTTTGGTTATATAAAACAATATAAAAATACAATAGTTTACAAAACTGTTATCGTAGCCCCCTAAAAAAGCGCTTAAAGACAACAGTTTTAGATAACCATTCTAAAATGTGTTGTTGATTTAAAAAAAAATTGCTCGACGACAACGATTTTTACAAAACTGTTGTCTTTTTTATTTTATGGGAGCTCAAAGACAACGGTTTTATATAAAATCGTTGTCTTTTACCAAATTTACAACAGTTTCTTCTAAAACCGTTGTCTTTGTGGTGTTGTCGTTTAACATTTTTGTTGTAGTGATCAACCCAAATTCAAGTTAGGGTAATAACAAACAAGTTGTAATAAAAGAAAATACAAAACAAACATTTTAAGCATAAAGGTGCAATAAAAGAAATTGCAACATCAACTATAATTCAAATTGATTTATCAAAATTTAGACTGATAAAATAGAGTTGCAAAATTCAAAATTTGATAAAATTTTAAAAATTCTAACTCCCCCTAAACTTGTACTAAGTTGTACCTATTTCTCCCCCTTTGATCACATCAAAAAAATAGGGAACAAAAATAAAAAATAAGTTTATAAATTTTTGAAATTTAAATTTTAGGGATATAAAAAAACTTGATTTAAAAAAAATTAAAACAATTTCTAAGTTAAGAAGTAAACAATTGACAAAGATTGAAAGCATTATTATAATTAGTTTCATAAGCTTATTAGTTTATCAATTAAATATTCAATTTAATAATTGGCTTCCAAGCTGTGGCGAGCCACTAGGCCTTCTTGGTTATTAGATCAACCACTACTTCTAGACAAAGCCTCTTAAAGAATTTAAACATTTAATTTTTCTGAAAGCCTTAGCTCCCAAAAAATATTTAATCTAAGTACGATTTTGGAACCCAGTATAGGTTCCTTCCTACTAGGTTAGCTAAGAATCTGGGGGGCACAAATTTTTTTGGGAATTCTTCTAAGTTATCCCTGATATTTTCTAATGTACCAGTTTAACTTCCATAAATTCTAAGTTTTGACTTTTGAAAGTTATTTGGTTTTATGCATGCATCTTTTTTCAAACTTTCGATTTGCACTTTCAATTTATCATTTTTTAACTTTAAATTGTTAAATAATTCTAAGAGACATGTTTTTGCAAAGTTCAATTTTAACTCAACATTTTTTTCTTCTAATTTTACTAAATCTTTAGAAAGAATTTTAATAAAATTAAAGGACTGTTTAGGAGATAGAGCATGTACCTTACTTACCTCATTTTCTGATGCTCCCCCTTCATCACTGCTTTCTTCTGATGACCCTCCCCCTTCATCAATGCTCATCTCTGAGCTGGTTTTATCTTCTACTTGATGGTTGGCCATTAGGGCTAGTCCTAAGAAGGCCTCAATCTCAGACTTAGAGGATGGTGATTCATCCCATGTGTCATTTAGGTTCTTGTGTTTGGAGGATGTTGGTCTTTTGTACTTTTCCTTTTTCTTCTTCTTTGTTCAGGGCATTCATTCTTGATGTGCCCTTCTTCATTGTAGTTGTAATAGTGGACCTTCCTTTTGCTTTGATAATTCTTATTTGTCTATGATTTAAATTTATTAGATCGAATAAACTTATTGAACTTTCTTACTAGTAGGGCAGCTTCATCTTCATCAATTGATTTTTCAGAGTCGGAATCGTTCGTTCTTGCCTTTAGGGCAATGTTCTAGCTCGGTCTCTTTTGTCCTACACACCGAGATTCGTGTAATTCAAAAATGGAAAAGAGATTGTCTAGTGTACTTACCTCGAGATCCTTTGAGATATAGTAGGAGTCTACTATAGATGTCTATTCCGGTGTTCTTAGGAACACATTTAATGCATACCTTTGTTCGTCCTTATTATTACCATTTCTCTGAGATTTGATAATCCAGTGATTAACTCCTTGAGTCTTTTGTGTAGTTGTGCTATTGACTCTCATTCTTCCGTCTAGAGATTCGTCAGCTGATTCCGGAGCACGTCCCATCTCACAGGCTTTGTTTCAGAAGTTCCTTCATGCAGTTCTAGGAACTTCTCCCAAAGTTCCTTTACTAAGTTGTAATCTCTGATTCAATTTACTTCCTAGGGCGGAAGTACACTGAGTAGATGGAACTCGGTGTTGGTGTATTATCCCCTGGGTCAGGTTGACCAAGTTGACTAAGCTTGAGTTGGCTCAAGCTTGAGTCTTGATGTTTGAGTTTCGATGTTTGACAATACATGGAGATTGGAGATACAATCGTACGATTGGGGAGATTGTTGATACAATTCCCATCTGGTCAAGGGATGACTAGTTTGATGTGAAAAAGAGTCAAGTAGGTCAAGGCTGACCGGATACTTGACTGGGAAAGTCCTAACTTGAGCTTAGACAAGGGAAAATCCTGGTGAGTGAAGCCAGGTGAAAGACCTAGTGGGTTAATCTAGGCAGGTAAAAATCCCAGTGAGTGAAGTCGGGCAATGGGAAAATCTTGGTGAGTGAAGCCAGGTGAAAGACCTAGTGAGTGAATCTAGGCAGGTGAAAGTCCCGGTGAGTGAAGCCAGGTGAAAACCCTAGTGAGTGAAGATAGGTGAAAGTCCTGGTGAGTGAAGCCAAGCAGATGAAAAGTTCTAATGAGTGAAGCTAAGCAGATGGAAAGACCTGGTGAGTGAAGACAGGCCCATGAAAATCCAGGTGGGTCAAGGTTGACTAGACACCCAGTGTTGGGAAGCCCAAGTAGGTCAAAGGATTGATTGGATACTTGGCATGAGGAAATCCAAATGAGTCAAGGGTGACCGAACATCTGGTGGAAGTCCAAATGGGTCATGGAGGACCAGACACTTGGCACGAGATGGTAAGTCCAAGTGGGTTAAGGTTGACCGAACACTTGTCATGAGGAGAAAAGTGTAAGTGGGTCAAAGGGTTGATCGGACACTTGGCGAAGAAGTCTCAGTAGGTAAATATTGACTGGATGCTAGGCATGAGGAGTTTCAACAGGTCACGGTTGACCAGATGTTGGATTTGAAGACACTAGACTTGAGTTAAGCAAGTCAAAGAGGGGTCAATCGATCAGCCAATCGATTGAATCAAAGCCCAATCAATCAGCCAATTGATTGGGCACAGTGTTATGACAAATGGCAACCCAATCAATCAGCCGATCGATTGGGAGCCTATATCTCACACACAGTAGCAGGTTTCTCATGCAAACATGAGAGAATAGAAGAAAGTTGAATCGATCAGTCGATCGTTTTAGCCTCCCCAATCAATCAACCGATCAGTTGGGCAGTGACCGTTGAGCAGGATTAAAGCCGTTGGCGAGCGATCTCTTCAGCAGTTCTTCGCGAGCTTCACGCAAGCTTCTTCACAACTCTCCGCCAATTCTTGAAGCTTCTTGGAGCAAAGTGTTGCTGTACTTCCAAGGTCAAGAGGAATTCCACAAGGAGAAGAAGAAGCTAGGGTTTCGGTTTCATGTTGTAAATCTTGTAAGATTTTACTTGTATTTGCTTCCCTCTTCTTTCTTCTTGTATTGAGAGTTTGTATAAGGCTTCTTCGCCTTTAGTAGTTATTGCAAAGGAGTATTTTCATAGTGGATGAGTGAGTGAGGGTCGGATCCTTGGATTAGTCACCTCTTCTTAAGGTGGATACCAAGTAAATCCCAGTGTCAGCGTTGTGAGTGTGCTTTGTGTGTATTTCCGTAGTATATCATCATCATCAAAGCAAGATAATGAAGCATGATGAGCTATTCACCCCCCTCTAGCTACAAATTGACACTAACAAGTGGTATCAGAGCAAGATCGCTCTTCACCGGAATCATCGCTGGAAGCGGCAACGAGCTGGAGGGAGAATAAGTTGAAGCACAAAAGCCAACAAGTCGAAGACTTCATCAAGAGCTCAATTTCAAATGGAATTCCAAGATGAACTTGGATTAGACACAAGGGTGCCTCCACTATTCACAATGATGAGCTTCGATTCTTGGAAATCAAGAATAAAAAATTTTCTTATGATGGACATAGAATGATGGTTTGCTCTAATGGAAGGCTTTGAAGCTCCAACAAATTCAAAGTGCAAGCTCCTCAAGAAAAACAAATGGGGTCAAGAGAAAATTCAAAGGAGTGAGACAAATGATAAAGTGACCAAGCTATTGGTCAATTTATTACCTAGCAATGTTTTGACTCAAATTGGAGAATATAAGGATGCCAAGGAGCTATGGAGCAAATTGGCTAAAGTTCATGAGGCATCCTCCACTATACCAATTCAAGAAAAATCCAAAGAGGACAACTCATTGGATCAAGAAGGAGAGGAGCCTGATGTTGAGAGATGCTCAACATCGGAGGAAGAAGAAGAGGCTTCATCTTCAAGAGGCATGATGAAAAGGGCAAAGAGGGAGCATGTTGGGGTTGCAAGGTTGCAAACATAGTCCCACATTGAAAACATATGGGAAAGATCATGGGTTTATAAGAGAAAGATATCTCCATTGATATGAGGCCTTTTGGGGAGAGCCCAAGAGTAAAACCATGAGGGCTTAGGCCCAAAGTGGATAATATCATGCTATTGTAGAGATATCTAAATTCTTTTCAATCCTACAATTGGTATCATAGCCCGGACTGTCAGAAGGTTTTAACCGCCGACTATGCACAAGAGCTATGGTCTGATTGAGCCATGTGGGTATTGTTGGATCGTGATCGTTCGATAGAGGGGGGGGGGTGAATATCGATTACAAAAATTCATCGAGAGTAGGTGCAGCGGAAAAGTAAAACAATGCTAACACAGAACCTTTTTACTTGGTTCGGAGCCTGTGTCGACTCCTACTCCAAGGCCCGTACTCGTTGAGTACTTTCATTGGGCAATCACTATCAATTCGAATAATAATTACAAAAGAGTTAAGTACAAGAATTGATAGAAGTAAAATACCAACAATAGAGCAATAATAAAGAAATCGAAGCTTTGTCGGAGTGGCGTCGCAACGTCGTAGGAGCGCAAGAGAGCAGATCGTCAGTTCAGAGTTGTTGTATTGAGCTCCGCCTTTGACCATCCTTATATAGGAGGCTCGCGGCACCCCGGATCCCTTCCGGGCGCCCTGGTGTGACGTGGTAGTCCCAACCAACGAGCTCCACGTGTCGACGACGCGTCCTAGATAACTTTTGCCTCCGGACGCCCAGATCCCTTCCGGGCGCCCGAACCACCTTTATCCAGAAAAAGTCCTTCTCCTGCAAGACAAGGTTAGTCCGAGGTAAATATAATGAATTTCCTACAAAACAAAGTGTTAGCACAGTTTATAAGTTTAACATAAAGAGTATGATTTAGATTCCGTCTTTCCGAGACCGAAATCTAGTCACGATCTCGACTTAGATATTCGAAATAGATCTAAGCCGAATCAACGCCTAATGCTCCCTTCCCGGGAACGCGTCCTCACAGTCACTCCTATCTAGTGACTTACCTTTACTTACCTGCCAGACGTTCGGTTAGCTCTTCGACCCGTCTGGACTTCTCGCCAGCTATCCGGCCAGCCCGTCGACCTAGCTAGACTTCGTGCCAAGCGTCCGGTCAGCCCGTCGACCCGCTTGGACTTTGTGCCAAGCGTTTAGTCAGCCTGTCGACCCGCTTGGACTTCGTGCCAGCTATCCGGTCGACCCGTTGACCCAGCTGGGCTTAATGCCAGACATCCGGTCAGCCTGTTGACCTGTCTGGACTTTTTCTGCACACTCGATCAGAGTGTTAGACAACGAAAAACCTACCTTAACTTAACTTAATGTAAGATATCACAAAATTAAATAATAAATGTTATTGGACGAAAAATCTTATTGGATTTTTTGAGAATTTTTAGAAATTTTTCGAGATTTAATCGGTGTCCGTATGACCCGTTTTGAGGGGACAGATTCGGGATATAATGAAAGCCTATTTTGGAAATACCATTTAAGAGGAAGTTGATTGAGGAATTAACTTTAGGTTTAATTAAATTAACCTAAAGTTGAATTTAAAATTTCATTTCTCTCTAATTCCTCTCCTGACCCCAACTTCCACCCGATTCCCTCATCTTCCCCGACTTCCATTCCTCCTTCCCTGCCCCGATTCTTTTCTTCTCCGCTTCTTCTCGTGCGATCGGAGCAGACGACACCACAAGGGAATCGATCCCTGAAGCTTGATGCACCGCCAGTCGAGCCTCCATGCTCCCTCTTCCTCTCGAGGAGTGGAGTCTTTCCCCTATCTCGCGATTGATCCACCGCCGGTCCTCGAATCTGAGCGGAGCAGCGGCGATTTCGTCAAGGAAGTTCATCATTCCTTCCTCTCCACCAGATCTCGGTTCTTTGTCTTCGTCGGCATGGATCTGTCGCTGATCCTCCTCTTGATTTCCTCCGCTCGAGCCCTAGCTGCCTCCTCACCACCGAATCTTGGATCAAGGATACCCATTTGCCCTAGTTTGGGTTCACACAGCGTTGCTCTATATGGCCGGTGTCACCCTACCTTCTGCCTTTGCTCATGATCACAGCAGCAGTGTTCATCCGAGAGGGGTTTATGGAACTGGATTGATCTTGAAGGTAATTGGTTCTACTCTAGCTCTTGATTTAGGTATTAAGCCTTTTCATGGTATTGATTTGGAGAGTTTTCTTTTGGAAGGCAGCAACGTTGCTTGGTATTGAGCATTTCTTGGTGCTAGTCACCACATCACCGAAGGCAACAGCTAACTCTGCCAGTGCTGTGCCATCAGTAGCAGCTGGAAAAGAGGAGGTAAGGAAATATGTAGGGTACATGTTTTGGGGATTTTACTTTGATAGTTGTTGATATAGATTGAGGATTGTTGGAGTTTGTGGTTGATTATGGTTTGATGATTTAGTTGATAGGTTATTGTTGGTTGATATCATTTGTGTTGTGGATGGATAAATCAAGATTTGTATCATATTATATTGGATACTTTGTGATCTGTGGTTGTTTAGATCGAAGTGAAGGATTGTGGATTATGTTTGGTTTTAGAAGGGGTTGGATTAAGGATGGATTTATTATCGTATTGGATTTGGATCATTAGGTGGAGTTAAACATGATCGTTATTGGTATGTGTTGGATTGATTGGGGTTTGTATTGGGTTGGAATTTGTGGATATGATGATTGGTTGATTTAGATTGTTATGTGATCATTCTTGAGATCATCGGATTGATTGTAGGATGGATTATCAGATGTGGTGGTTTGGTTAGTTGTCGAGGATTGAAGTGAAGAATTGTGGATTTAGTTAAACCTAATTGGATTAAAACATTAGGTTAATTATTTCGAGATTGGGGAATTATTTAGCTATTTGCTACTTATGTAATTAGCTAAATATATTATGTGATCGCAGGACTTTCGAGGCGAGCGTATCGACGTGAGATTGGTTTATCTGACACGGTCGACAGATAAAGGCGGGTATTTCTTCCTTGGCTCTATGTAGATTTTTATTGAGCTTAGTGCATGGTTATTATGTGATGGTTTAGACTGCTTTACCTTATATCGTGTTCGTTGGTTACTTTCCTGCTTGATACTTATGCTTGACCCTTGTGATGATCTATTTAATTCTTATATAGTCTACACTTTGGATTATCTATACTCTGTGGTATTTGTGCACATGTAGAGTGTGTATGGTAGTGTATGGTTCGTTGGCAGTGTTCATATGATGATTGTCCATTTGTATGTCGTGTACACATTTGTTCGGTGTGATGATTGGAGGAGTTGTGTTGATTGTATATTTGTTGTATATACATGTGTCTGATGTGTTTTTACTGGAGGATATATGTTGATTGTACCTATGTTTGGTGTACATGTGTTAGGGGGATTATCGGAGATTCTTGGTTGATTATACATATGTAGTTGTGTATATGTGTTTGGTGGGATATGTGGAGGTATCTTGATGATCATACTCATGTTGTGGGTGTTGGTGCAACCTTAGGTCAAGGTTGACCTGGTTGACCCGACTCGAGTTGACCTGACTCGAGTTGTATTTTGATGTTTGACAAGAACAAAATAGTTGCATTTTGATGGGAGATTGTGGGTGCAACCTTAGGTCTAGGTTGACCTGGTTGACCCGAGGTGAGTTGACCTGACACGGGAAAAGTCCAAGTATGGGAACTTGGCAAGTGGAAGTGGAAGCCTGGGGCTTGAGAGGCCATTCTCCTGAGCTCAGTGCTCTAGGCGTCGAGAGGGCTCGTTCTCCCGACCCGGGTCGAGAGTCCTGCTGGCCCGACGATGTGGAAAGTCTCGGTGAGTGAAGGCCGTGCGATAAGTCCCGTGAGTGAAGCGTGGGGAAATAATGAGAAGCTGTGAGTGAGGCAGAGCAAGTGAGTGAAGCGAGTGCGAAGCAGCTGTACACCTCGTGAGTGAAGCCGGACGAAAAGTCCTGGAAGCCGTGAGGGGCAGGAGAAGCTGTGAAAATCTAGTGAGTGAAGCTGAAGGTGAAAGTCCGGTGAGTGAAGCCGAGGAAAAATCCAGGATGGATCAAGGGTGATCGAAGGCCGGTGTTGAGAGAGAAGTAGGCCGAGGAGACCCGGATACTTGGACGAAAAAGTCCAAGGCCAAGGGGGTCAGAACTTGGACCGCCACTTGGGGAGTCTTAGGTCAAGGGGTGACGGGAAGCATGATGTACCAATAGGTCAGGTTGACCGGATGTTGGTTGAAGGTTTGGGACTTGGTTTGGGCAAGCTGATCGATCCGCGATGATCAAGCGATCGATGGATATGCGGTAGTGATCTGGTATCTCACATGGTAAGACGCTATCATGTGTAGTCTTCGATCAAGAGGACGGACCGATCGATGACATCGATCGATGAGCGATCGGAGATCAGGAAAGGACCTGATCGGTCATGGGACCAATCGAGAAGGACCTCGGTCTTCATGACCGATCGAAGCGCTGATCGGTCTTGTGACCGATCAGTCGGACCGACCGTCAATGAACTGATCGGTCCACATCTAATGCTGACGCAGTTTCTTCTCGTGTCTTCCAGTTATAACGGAGTTTAAGGGCCCGTGTAGACATCATAACCCTTCTTCTTCTTCTTTCTTAAGCTTGGTGTGCTCTTGAGCTTTGTTGAGTTCCGAAGCTTCGTGTGAAGTTGCTGCTTCAACCAGTCGACAAGAAGGCAAGCTAGGGTTATTACATTTGTGTATTGTACTTAGTTTCTTGTGTATTCTTGTACTCTGTTTATCTTGCTTTGCAAGACATTTGGCGTGAGTTTCTCCACCGAAGAGTGATTATTAGGGTTCGGGACTCATCCTCAAGCGATTGATAGGGCTCGTCTGACTCGATGTGAGTAGGAGTTTCATCTCCGAACCTCGTTACATCGCTGCGTCTAAGGTTTGATCTTCTCGTTCTCGTTTCTATTATTGTATTTCCACTGCGCTAACCTAGTTTGTAGAAAGAAACGCGAACGATTTGGGGTCGGCTATTCACACCCCCCCTCTCTAGCCGCGATCATCGATCCTAACAGTGGGGTACTTAGGTGGATTTAGAGTTGCATGGATGATGACGGTGTTCATATCATGATTATATATATATCATGTTCATCATTCATTGCATTGTTGACGACGATTGTCTTCCTTGTGGTTGAGAGAGTCGTCAGTCGTTTATAGCTATCCTTTCCGCTGGAGTGGTAGCTAGAGTGAAGCTAGCTTCGGCGTCACTCGCAATTCTTACCGGCCGTCACAGCACCACACTCGTAGTGAGTCTTGAGGGGTAGTGTCGGAGGGCTAGAGATGTGAGTGGTCGGGGACCCTTAGCTATGTAGTTATATAACTACTTAGCTGACCGTTCGCTTCGGCCGCCTATAGCGATGTTTGTACTGGAGGCTAGTACGGTTTGTCACGGACCCAAGCCTCTCGGCCATACAGGGGTCGTGGTGTCTAGAGAGGTGGCGTGGGTGACCGTGGAGCATGCATGCACATTGGCATTTGATGCGCGGTGCATCTTTGGAGATATATTTGCATACATGCCTTGTAGATACTAGTTGCATGTGTTTGTGGTATGTTGCATTTGTTTGCGATATGATTGTTGCATATGGTTGTCATGCTGCATACATGTCATTTATTTTACATGTATTTGCAGTCGTATTTATATTGCACAGGTGTCACGAGTAGGTCTGTTACAGATCTGGTGAGTTTACTGACCATTGTACCAGGTGTCGATTTCAGATTGGGTATGTATCTATCATTATGTCGGTTGTGGTTTGTACAGTATGTATGTCAGGTTAGTAGGTTTGATATATTCAGATGCATTGATTATGATAGTAGGATCATGTTTCTTTGATTCCCTACTGAGACTATATACCTTTGATCTCTATGTTTATATATAGACCATGCACTATCTTTTCTATTACCCGCTGAGTTACCTATACTCACCACCGCATGTATATTTTTATATTTTCAGGTAGATGGTTGGAGTGTCGCTCGGAGTATCCTGTCTACCGGGTCCTACGTCACATCCGATGATCGTTTCGGGTTTTGTATATCTTTTATTTGTATTTGGTGATCGTTGTATTTGGTGTGTTGTTGTATTTGTTGTTGTGGTTGTTGTATAAAGCCTCAGTGTGTTGATTGTGTTGTGTGGGCTTTCTTTCGCTTTTCAGGTTTGTGTGGGCTGTTTTATATATAACTGCGTGGTTGTGATTGTTTCATTCCAGCCGAGTGGGCTGTTATTATAACTGCGTGGTTGTGTATATAAATATTCCAGCCGCATGTGGCTGATGTATTTTGCTTGTATTGATGCTTCAGATTGTCACCGGTACAGGGGAGATGCTGCCGGATTTTTGTCTCTGGCAGAGAATCCTTTAGGGGCGTGACAATTTAGTGGTATCAGAGCCAGGTTCGATACTTGTTTTGTTTGTGTTCTGGATTTTTGAGATTTATCTGATACCAATTTTTGGTATCAGAGCAGGTTCGATGCCTGTTATTCGTGTTTTTAGATTTCGTGTTTCGGGTTTCTTGATGTGACTTTCGGATTTTGTGACCAGGCAGCAGCAGGACATCTCCAGGCCATATGAGGTATGTTTGCATATTGCTATCAATCATTTCTGTTGGTGTATGTGTTGTTTCCCATGATATTTAGTTATGACATGTGTTAGTACACTTTTGTTAGTATCTTTTCAGTTGCTTGTAACATGCATTTCATGTGTTGGGTCAATCACTGATCACGGTTGACCCTATTGGAGATCAAGGATTTACAGTCTCAGGGGATTTCCTCATATCATACTATTAGTAGTTTTAGTGTCTGTTACTACTAGTTGGTTGAGAGTAAGAGTCACATACCAGTCTCTATTATTATTTGCTGGATAGTAGATGGTATCTATATGCATATGTTGACTCAGTTTGTATTACTCCGGTTGGTTAGATCAGTTTAGGATTGATTTACCTGATCGACTTGTGCAGTGGTGGTTTGATTTATCTTAGTTGGTTTTGTCAGTGACGTACTGATTTACTCTTATTGGATCAGATAGTAGTTGATCGATTTATTTTGTTGGTCCGATCAGTAGGGGATTGACTTACTCTATTTTTAGAGATTTCTATCTTTAGGATGTTTCATACTTGGTTAGATATTTTGACTTGTACCGGTGTAGGAAGGATTGAATTAGTCGTACACCATTGTCGACTTAGTCAGTCTATAGAGGATTAATGTATCCTATTCCATGGGGACTTTGACCATGGACTGTTTGTACCTGATAGGATGACTTAGAAGGTACATTCGGATAGGATACATCCACTGATGTGGAAATGTGTAAAGCTACCTGCTTAACACTTATGAGATACAACCGTTACTGGGGCGTATGAGTTGGAGAGTACATTTGGATATATGATTTGTACTGACTTGAGTGAGTTGAAGTTAGCTGCTTAACCTTTACGTGACCCGGTATTACGTGAAGGAAGAAGCAGAGAATATTTTTGGAGATCAGGTCATCACTTAGTGATTTCTTTGAGGTGTTTGGAGAGAGAGTAGTTCTCTACCTCCTTCGGTAGCGTGATGGTTTATAAGGCGATGATCAATCGACTCGTCTAATGTTGTTCCGTGGGAGATCCTGACTCATGGAACTATTGTATATGGTTAGATATCCATGATGTACTTAGTGATATATACCCCGCAATGGTGCGGAGGAAGTGGTGCTAGTTGAGTAATACCCAAGAGGTCCGACCGTAACTAGGTATAATTTCATATGATGATCTTCGCTAGGTAGAGCGTCGATTGACGGATATTTTGATCAGCTATTTAGTTGTAGCATTCCTCTATCTTTGTGTTTATTGCTCGATACTGGAGGTTGCTGAACCTCAGGGTGGAGCAATCACAGTATGATGGGGTACAAGACAATGGTTAGACGACTCAGCTAACATTGTCTCTATCAGGTGGCTCAAGACCTTGACCACGTGATCATTTTACCAGATATTGTAGTCTATATCTCATATTAGAGGGTTTGACCTTTTATCGGTATTTGTCGAGGGACATATATAGGATGATTATGAGGGTGGTGGAGATATCTTCTTGATGGGTAGACTCTTAGTCAGCAGGTTGTGTGACCCTTTGACTTTGGATTGACATTCCTCTACTGTAGATATTTGATTATTAAAAAAGATGAGATGATGAGATTTGACAGACTTTTTGGATACATTTAGTTTGTTGGCAGTAGGTGTTGAGGGTTGGATGCTTTCGTTTTTCTCTATCATTGTTTAGGAGACTATCTAGTATGATTGATTGATATTGAGGGTGATTATGATTGGTGGATATTGGGAGATCAGGTGTGGTAATAGATTATCTTTTGATGATCTATTAGTGGATATTTGACTTGATGATCTATTATATGGTGTTTGATGTTGATAGTGACATGGAGTGATATGTCTGTGATATTTATGGATTTGACGATTTGTTGTTGGTGATCCGATCATAGGTTTGCTGTTGGAGATCTTACGGTTGAATGTACTTGTACAGATATTATGAGTCCTTGGTGTTACCATTTAGGCATACCGTGCCTAGATGTTTTCATGGACTTAGTGTACTTGGTATTCTTAGGGTGATTGGATCAGTTTTCATTATCTTTATTGACGATGCTATGATTTATTCCTGATTCGAGGTGGATTATGTAAACTATCGTTGCATAGTTCTAGAGATGTTTCGACGGGAACATCTATATGTGAAGTTAGTAGTACGTATTGTGATTATCTTTTACGAGTTTTTGGGACACGTTGTGTTTAGTAGAGGATATTAGTGGATTCACAGGAGTTAGGCGATTACCAGTTGGGAGTGGCCGTAGTCTATACCGGAGACTCGCTATTCCTTTGGTCTGGTTAGATATTACCGGAAATGGATGGAGGGTTACTCCAGCATTATTATGTCGTTGACTGGACTATCTAGGAAGTTTATGGAATTTTCCTGGATAGATGTTTGTGAAATCAGTTTAGATAGCTGCACCTATCTTAGCGGTACTTTTTAGTGTAGACGGATTTGCACTCTACATAGATGTATCGTATTTGGGGTTTGGTGTAGTTCTGATGTAGCATGAGCGGAGTAGTCTCGTGCCAGTAGTTAGAATTCTCGTGTAATGAGAATGAGATTCTTTATTTCCATGGGAGGTTATGTGTGTTCTCGAGTCACTTCTTGTCCGGGAGGAGTTACTGTAGGAAACACATTGATCTAGATTTGCGATACATCCGGGTGACACCTGATGTATAGAGATTTGGAGCATTCCTATTGGTGAGATGACATGAAGAAAGACATCGCGAATTTTGTCGCTTGATGTCTAGCATGTCAGTAAGTGGAAGCTGAACATTGGAGACCAGTAGAATTGTTTCAGTAGACTCGTATGTGGGAATGAAGTTAGGAGCATGTTATGATGGATTTTGTTGTAGGATTACCCAGGACATGGAGAGGATATGATGGTTTGGGTAATCATTATTGGGTGACGAATTTGCTCCCTAGCTATCGATTTGTAGGACGGATTCTTTTGGATTGAGTAGTAGGATTATACTCTAGAGAGATTACCGGACCTCATGGTATATCTCTGAGTGTTATATTGGATGGAGATCAGCTATTTCACCTCATGGTTTTGACTGTGGTTACAGTAGACTTTGGATTAGGAGTTTCACTTTAGTATAGATTTTCATCTCAGACTGATGTATAGTCTGAGTGCTTTGTACAGATGTTGGAGGACTTGCAGATAGTGGATTTTGGATTTCAGAGATAGTGGATTTATCCTGTAGTTGGCTAGATTGCAGAGTGGGAGTAGCGGGAGTAGGGTGAGTTCATAGCTCACAGAGTCGTCGCTATTCACTTGGAGATGGATCGCCATGTTTGGAGATATGTTTATGATACTTGGATGGAGTGGTATAGGAGTATGTTGTTTACTTGTTACCCTTGGATGAGGATCCCTGAGTTGGTTAGTAAATTTGGGGACCAAATTTTTATTAGTGGGGGAGAATGTAAGATATTACAAAATTAAATAATAAATGTTATTGGACGAAAAATCTTATTGGATTTTTCGATAATTTTTAGAAATTTTTTGGGATTTAAACGGTGTCCGTATGACCCGTTTTGAGGGGACGGATTCGGGATACAGTGAAAGCCTATTTTGGAAATACCATTTAAGAGGAAGTTGATTGAGGAATTAACTTTAGGTTTAATTAAATTAACCTAAAGTTGAATTTAATATTTCATTTCTCTCTAATTCCTCTCCCGACCCCAACTTCCACCCGATTCCCTCATCTTCCCCGACTTCCATTCCTCCTTCCCTACCCCGATTCTTTTCATCTCCGCTTCTTCTCGTGCGATCGGAGCAGACGACACCATAAGGGAATCGATCGCTGAAGCTTGATGCACCGCCGGTTGAGCCTCCATGCTCCCTCTTCCTCTCGAGGAGTGGAGTCTTTCCCCTGTCTCGCGATTGATCCACCGCCGGTCCTCGAATCTGAGCGGAGCAGCGGCGATTTCGTCAAGGAAGTTCATCATTCCTTCCTCTCCACCAGATCTCGGTTCTTTGTCTTCGTCGGCATGGATCTGTCGCTGATCCTCCTCTTGATTTCCTCCGCTCGAGCCCTAGCTGCCTCCTCACCACCGAATCTTGGATCAAGGATATCCATTTGCCCTAGTTTGGGTTCACACAGCGTTGCTCTATATGGCCGGTGTCACCCTACCTTCTGCCTTTGCTCATGATCACAGCAGCAGTGTTCATCCGAGAGGGGTTTATGGAACTGGATTGATCTTGAAGGTAATTGGTTCTACTCTAGCTCTTGATTTAGGTATTAAGCCTTTTCATGGTATTGATTTGGAGAGTTTTCTTTTGGAAGGCAGCAACGTTGCTTGGTATTGAGCATTTCTTGGTGCTAGTCACCATATCACCGAAGGTAGCAGCTAACTCTGCCAGTGCTGTGCCATCAGTAGCAGCTGGAAAAGAGGAGGTAAGGAAATATGTAGGATACATGTTTTGGGGATTTTACTTTGATAGTTGTTGATATAGATTGAGGATTGTTGGAGTTTGTGGTTGATTATGGTTTGATGATTTAGTTGATAGGTTATTGTAGGTTGATATCATTTGTGTTGTGGATGGATAAATCAAGATTTGTATCATATTATATTGGAGACTTTGTGATCTGTGGTTGTTTAGATCGAAGTGAAGGATTGTGGATTATGTTTAGTTTTAGAAGGGGTTGGATTAAGGATGGATTTATTATCGTATTGGATTTGGATCATTAGGTGGAGTTAAACATGATCGTTATTGGTATGTGTTGGATTGATTGGGGTTTGTATTGGGTTGGAATTTGTGGATATGATGATTGGTTGATTTAGATTGTTATGTGATCATTCTTGAGATCATCGGATTGATTGTAGGATGGATTATCAGATGTGGTGGTTTGGTTAGTTGTTGAGGATTGAAGTGAAGAATTGTGGATTTAGTTAAACCTAATTGGATTAAAACATTAGGTTAATTATTTCGAGATTGGGGAATTATTTAGCTATTTGCTACTTATGTAATTAGCTAAATATATTATGTGATCGCAGGACTTTCGAGGCGAGCGTATCGACGTGAGATTGGTTTATCTGACACGGTCGACAGATAAAGGCGGGTATTTCTTCCTTGGCTCTATGTAGATTTTTATTGAGCTTAGTGCATGGTTATTATGTGATGGTTTAGACTGCTTTACCTTATATCGTGTTCGTTGGTTACTTTCCTGCTTGATACTTATGCTTGACCCTTGTGATGATCTATTTAATTCTTATACAGTCTACACTTTGGATTATCTATACTCTGTGGTATTTGTGCACATGTAGAGTGTGTATGGTAGTGTATGGTTCGTTGGCAGTGTTCATATGATGATTGTTCATTTGTATGTCGTGTACACATTTGTTCGGTGTGATGATTGGAGGAGTTGTGTTGATTGTATATTTGTTGTATATACATGTGTCTGATGTGTTTTTACTGGAGGATATATGTTGATTGTACCTATGTTTGGTGTACATGTGTTAGGGGTATTATCGGAGATTCTTGGTTGATTATACATATGTAGTTGTGTATATGTGTTTGGTGGGATATGTGGAGGTATCTTGATGATCATACTCATGTTGTGGGGTACTTAGGTGGATTTAGAGTTGCATGGTTGATGACGGTGTTCATATCATGATTATATATATATCATGTTCATCATTCATTGCATTGTTGACGACGATTGTCTTCCTTGTGGTTGAGAGAGTCGTCAGTCGTTTATAGCTATCCTTTCGATCACTGTTGGAGAGTGGTAGCTAGGAGTGGAGCTAGTCTTGTCGCGCTTACTCAGTCGCTCAGTGTTCTGTCAGCCTCGACCACTCTGGAGTAGTGAGCACTGGGCAGGGTCGAGCTAGAGATGTGAGTGGTCAGGACCCTTAGATATGTAGTTATATAACTACTTGCCGACCATCCGCCTTGCCGCCTATGTGTTGTCACCGGAGGCTAGTATGCGGTTTGTCACGGACCCAAGCCTCTCGGCCATCTCAGTCTGGCGTCTAGAGAGGTAGCGGGGGTGACCATGGAGCATTCATGCACATTGGCATTTGATGCGCGGTGCATCTTTGGAGATATATTTGCATACATGCCTAGTAGATACTAGTTGCATGTGTTTGTGGTATGTTGCATTTGTTTGCGATATGATTGTTGCATATGGTTGTCATGCTGCATACATGTCATTTATTTTACATGTATTTGCAGTCGTATTTATATTGCACAGGTGTCACGAGTAGGTCTATTACAGATCTGGTGAGTTTACTGACCATTGTACCAGGTGTCGATTTCAGATTGGGTATGTATCTATCATTATGTCGGTTGTGGTTTGTACAGTATGTATGTCAGGTTAGTAGGTCTGATATGTTCAGATGCATTGATTATGATAGTAGGATCATGTTTCTTTGATTCCCTACTGAGACTGTATACCTTTGATCTCTATGTTTATTTATAGACCATGCACTATCTTTTCTATTACCCACTGAGTTACCTATACTCACCACCGCATGTATATTTTTATGTTTTTAGGTAGATGGTTGGAGTGTCGCTCGGAGTATCCTGTCTGCCGGGTCCTACGTTACATCCGATGATCGTTTCGGGTTTTTTATATCTTTTATTTGTATTTGGTGTGTTGTTGTATTTGTTGTTGCGGTTGTTGTATAAAGCCTAGCCGGCTAGCAGTGTGTTGATTGTGTTGTGTGGGCTTTTCTTCGTTTTTCGCTGTGTTTTAGTACATCCGTGTGGGCTATTTTATATATAACTGCGTGGTTGTGATTGTTTCATTCCAGCCGAGTGGGCTGTTATTATAACTGCGTGGTTGTGTATGTAAATATTCCATCCTCTGGATTTCGCCTGGAGACTCGATCAGAGTGTTAGACAACGACAAACCTAACTTAACTTAATTTGTCATTCATCAAAACCTGAGTTAGACCGTTAGTGCTAACCGCACCAACAATCTCCCCATTTTTGATGGAATGACAACCTGGTTAAGTTAGTGAAAAGATATGCAAAAACCAAGCATGGTTTTTAAGGTTTAAGTTAGTTTTTAGTTTTTAAATTTGACATTTTGTTGCTCTAACTTAACCACATATTCTTCCCCCTTTGTAATTCATCAAATAAGGACGTAAGTCAAGTAAGCAACAATACAGAGTACAGAAAAAGTAAAAATTGTAAGAAATGATGTCAAATCAACTTGGGGGAGTTTTAAATTTCACCACATAGTGACTTAACTTTTGTAACATAACTAAGTTTTGAAAAATACCTAATTTAGCAACATAACTTAGTATATTTTGAGTAATTTTTAAAGATAGTTTTTGCAAAATTAGATGAATTTGCAAACTCAAAGAGAAGGTTTTTAAAAACTAATTTTCAAAATAAGTTTCAACTTGGAACGCTTTACAAACATGAGTTTTTCAAAACCAAAATTTCAAAATCAAGGTTTAAATTTTCAAAATAAGTTTCAACTTTGAAACAATGAGTTTTCAAAACCAAAATTTCAAAATCAATGTTTAAATTTTCAAGATAAGTTTCAACTTTGAAACAATGAGTTTTCAAAACCAAAATTTCAAAATGAAGTTTGAAAAATCTACTTTTCAAAACTAACTAAGACTAAGTTTATAGAATATTTATTTTTTTTAAAAAAACTTAGTTTTATAAAAACTAGTTTTCACAAATATATATTTCAAATTGGATTTCCAAAGATCAGATTTTAAAAAGAAATTTTAAGAGAAGACATTATTTTTAAAGCTGAGAAAATAATTTTGGTGCTAAGTGTAAAAAAATGATTTAATCCTCCCCCTAAGTCTGACATTCAAAATAGCTGTCTAATCAATTAGGTACTTACTGACTATCAGAAGATAACAACTTTCACTTGGTTAGTCAAGTTAAGTGCATTGTAATCAGTTAGTGTTTGACTAAACTGAATAACTTAACTTGATCAATGTCTGTTTTGTATTTAACGCTCAGACTTATGTCGATGCACTGATATAAGCATCTTAAGTCTAGGCAATCTGCCTATGCATCTCACCCCTTTCTATGTTTGTCAATCACAAGCAAGGTAAAATTAGGGTGTTGGTGAGATGCTCAAATGCTAGTCCAAGGGGAACATGATTTCTAAGGGATTGACCTAGTCTAAGGCTAAAAATCTTTTTGAAATTCTACAAATAGGAAAGTTTAGAAAAATAAACAGTTTTAACCTAGGATTTAAAACAATCATTTTTGAAAATAATTTTGAAAATCCTAGTCTATTAAACACATCCCTAATTTTCTACGTAGATTGCTAAATTCACTTTCAGGGAGTGGTTTTGTGAATATGTCTGCTAAATTTGACTTGGACTCAATGTATTTGAGTTCAATGTCACCTTTAGTAACATGATCCCTGATAAAGTGATGCCTAATTTCAATGTGTTTAGTTCGGAAATGATGCACTGGATTTTTTGTTAGGTTAATTGAACTAATATTATCAATTAAAACTTTTACATTTGTAAGGTTTAAGTTAAAATCTTTTAGGGTGTGCATCATCCATAATAATTGTGCAACGCACTCTCCTATAGCTATATATTCTGACTCGGTTGTGGATAGAGTAACACAGTGTTGCTTTCTACTAAACCAGCTGGCAAGTGATGGACCCAGTAGTTGACACCCACCACTTGTGCTTTTGCGGTCTAATTTGCACCCGACATAATCAGAGTCAGAATATCCTAACAATTCAAAGTTATTGGTTTTGGGATACCAAATTCTAACATTTGTTGTTCCTTTAAGGTATCTAAAGATTCTTTTGACTTGAGTCAAATGAGATTCTTTAGCACAGGTTTGGTATCTAGCACACATACTAACTGTAAATAAAATATCTGGTCGACTTGCAGTTAAGTATAGTAGGCTACCTATGGCACTCCTATAGTATTTTAAATCAACTGGTTTTCCATTGGGGTCATCATCTAAGATTGTGTTCACTGCCATAGGTGTTTTTATCTCTTTAGTATTTTCCATTCCAAATCTCTTAAGTAATTCCTTAGTGTATTTTTGTTGAAAAATGTAATTTCCTTCATTTGTTTGTTTGATTTGTAATCCTAAAAAATAGGTTAATTTACCTACTAGACTCATTTCAAACTCGTGTTCCATTAAACTTGTAAATTCATCTAAAAATTCTAAATTTGTTGAACCAAAGATTATATCATCTACGTAGATTTGGGCTATAAAAATATCTTCTTTTATTAACTTGACAAATAAGGTAGGGTCAATTTGACCTTGGTTGAACCCTTTAGAGATTAGGTAAGAAGTTAGTCTTTCATACCATGCCCTAGGTTCCTGTTTAAGACCATATAAAGCCTTTTTTGATTTGTAGACATAGTCGGGGTGTTCTAGATTTTCAAACCCAGGTGGTTGTCCTACGTAGACTTCTTCTTTTATTAGTCCATTTAGGAACGCAGATTTAACGTCCATCTGATATAATCTGAATCCTTTGTGGGCTACATATCTAAGTAACATTCTAATGGACTCTAATCTGGCTACCGGGGCATAAGTCTCATTATAGTCAAGTCCTTCTACTTGACTAAACCCTTTAGCAACTAGTTTGACTTTATTTCTAGTAATTTTCCCAGTTTCACTTAGTTTATTTCTAAATACCCATTTTGTTTCTATTACTTTCTTATTTTTGGGTGGTGGTACTAAGTCCCAAACTTCATTACGCTCAAATTGAGCTAGTTCTTCTTGCATAGCTATGACCCAGTCTGGGTCAAGTAGGGATTCAGCTATGGTTTTGGGTTCAATTTTTGAGATTAATGATATTTGGCTTAGATTTTTAAAGGATGACCTAGTTTGAACCCTTAGGTCTGGGTCACCAATTATTTGATCAGTTGGATGATTCAGGTTGACTTTTATACTTCTAGGATGTTGATTCTCTTGAGGTTGATCTTCTTCTTCATGATTTAGCGGTTGATTGGTTCCTTCTTGAATAAATTCAATTGGTTGTAGTTGAGTTTGTTCTAGGTTTTCATTAGATTCTTCAAATTTCATATTGGTAGTCTCTTCAATCCTTAAGGTAACCTTATTATAAACTCTGTAGCCCCTACTATTTAGGGAGTAACCTACAAAAATTCCATTTTCTACTTTTGAAGTGAATTTTCCTAAATGTTCTCTTGTGTTTAGGATGAAGATTGGGCACCCAAATACTCTAAAATATTTTATATTAGGTTGTTTGTTATAATAAATTTCAAAAGGGGTTTTATTGTGTGTTTTATTTAGTGCTGTTCTATTTTGCACATAGCAGGCTGTGCTGACAGCTTCTGCCCAAAAATATTTAGGTAGATTATATTCATTTAACATAGTTCTGGAAGCTTCAAGTAGGGTTCTATTTTTTCTTTCTACAATTTCATTTTGTTGGGGGGTTTTCAGACATGAAAATTCGTGATGATATCCGTTTTGGAGACAAAGTTTACTAAAATTGTGGTTTTTAAATTCTCCCCCATTGTCGCTTCTAATTCTTTTAATGTAATGACCCAATTTTCCTCATTAGGAGTTCTAAAAGTTCTTAAAAATATTTAGAAATACTTTAGAAATATTCTAGAGATTTTTAGAAATTTTTAGAGTATTTTTATGTAATTTTTGGAGGTCGTTTGGTATTTTTACTAGACGAAGGAAGTTTTGACAAAAAAATGTCCAAGCCGAGGTTTGAACTGGAAACCTCGGGTTAAGCTGAGATTCGCTTAACCAACAAACCAGTCGCGGGTTTCTTAGTAAAACCCGAACCAAATAGTATTTAAGTTATAGTTGGAACATTTAAAATAAATTGGAAAAAGGGGACGCGACTGAGGAATCGAAGCCCAAACCTTTGATTCGGTTAAACGCCGGTTGACCAACTGGGCTAGCGGTCGGTGCTAATTAGATAGGCAGCGACAAATATATAAGCTATAGTTAATAATAAAAACCCTAGTTTTAAAAGGAGAACTTAGTCTTTGCCAAACTCGAAATCCTCTCCTTCTCCTCTCGCGACGGCGATTCCTCTCTCGGGCGAAGACGAAGCCGAGCTAGGGCTCTTCCTCCGGCGGTCGGCGAGGGGTTTTTCCGAGAGCCTCTGACGTTTTTGAGATCGTCTCACTAAGGAGAACAAGTAGATAGGGAGAGATCGTCGAGAAAGCAAGTTCACCCGAAACCCTAGAGTCTTTCTCTTCCGGTTGTAAGTCCCAAAAGAAAAGGTAAGTAGCTTCTCACATGCGGTAGGAGTGGTTTTCGGATTGCACTTTTCCTTGTTTTTGAATCTGCCGTGAGTTTCCTTGATTGGATGATTGCTACGGTGAACCTTGGATAAGTGTAGATTTTATTTACATGAATAAAGATGAAACCCTTAGGCAAGTGGGTTTCCTTGTTTTTGACTCTCTCTTCGGTGAACCTTAAAAAAAAAATAAAGATGAAAACAAACTAATGTTACAAATAACATACCAAGTTTACTGGAAATCCTATTACTGATCGAGCACATCTAATTAATAAAACATCACCTATAAATAAACATCAGAAAACAAATCTAGTTTAATACTTGTAAACTAGATTGTCAGATTAATTGACATGAAGAAACTTAATAAATCAGTATAAGTGTGAGGAGTAAACTATGTTAGTATTAAGTTCCCAAGGCTAACATAAACTAGTTTAATTGCTGTTTTCTATAAGTTAGTAGTGATGCTATTATACTGTTTGTTTCCCAATCTAGTTTACATCTAGTTAATTATAAGTTAATTGACTGGTGGCTAGATGTTTTTCCTTCTAGATTATTTTACATAGTTTAAGTTTAGTATCAATATTCAGTAATATCAGTAAGCTTTCTGTCAGATAATCTAGTTTATTGGGAGGAATTGTTCACTGATGCACATTTAAATCTTATTCTGCTCTGATCCCTAGAAGGGTCTGTGTGTTTAAGGTTTTTATAGGATCGGTTGCTACAAAGATGGATGTTGCGTGTAAAGAATTCAGATTTTTGCTTTCCTTTATTTTAATTCTGTTATAGCATGCTTAAAGAATTCAGATTTGCTTCCCTTTGTTTTAATCCTGTTGTAGCAAGCTTAAATCCTCTTAAGAGTTTAAGAAGGATTGTAGGTAAAGAGAGGCCAAGGTCTTGATAGGATCCCTAATTTTTAAGAATTGGGATCAGCAACACACCAAGTGCTCAAAGAAATGCCAAGACATTTTATTATAAGAACATAAAAAGATAATAAGTATTTTATTTTAAAGAAAGGCTAGTACTCGACTTCCAAGGTTGTCGTTAAACAAATCCAGGTGACCAATTCCAAGGTCTTGGCCCTGGTAAGACCAAGGTCTTTACCCTTATAGGACTTGTGACTAGCTACCACAGTCTCTATTAGGGAGCGCACATTGGTACTAAGCCTGGGCCCAAGAGAAGTTGATTATTATTTTTAAGTATTAAAGTATAAGTTTTTAACCAAGAAGAACTTGATTATTGTTTTGAAGTAATAAAGTATAAGATTTGGAACAAATGAAACAAGTTTCACATATGCTTAGAATCAGTAAGTTTAGTTCTTTTGAATTCTAGCATGCAGTATTAGTTTTGTTTCCTTCCTGATTTGATATTTAGCATGATTAGCTTTATCTACCAGCATGCAATTTTATCCTTGTATAGCATGATTAGCTATTAGAATTACATGAGTAGATTCCTTAACTTTTCTTTGCTATTAGTTTAACATGAGCATATATGTTTATGCTTTACTTTCTTTTAGAGCATATAGTTTCTAGTTCTTTCTGTATACATGCATATTCGTATTTTTGTGAGTTAGATAGCGCTTACTAAGTAAATTTTGCTTATAGATTGCACTTCCTCTTACTGCAGATAAAGGAAAGAAAAAGATTTAGAAAGGAAGGCGACAAGGTGGTGCGGAAGGTGTGTGATGCCAGGACTGTGGGAGAGATCAGGGGAATTGAGTCGTACTTTATGCTTATTGTCAATTGAGATTGTTAAAGAGATATTTCTTATTATTCCGCACTGTTAGTTTGGTTGTTCCACTGTTGGAGCTTTATTCATTTACTATTGCTAGAATAGTTTGTTTTTAGTTGTTTTGTCATTTATTAAATTACGTGGGTGTTTGATATATGTTCTAGCCACCTGTGGCTGTGTATACTGTGTATGTATTGATGTTTATGGTCACCGGTACAGGGGAGATTCTACCAAAATTTTTCAGTAGGGATTCCTCGTGGTTTAAATCACACCGGTTAAGTAGAGTTAGTAGTTAAGTAACGGTCATCCTTAGAGAGTAGTAGTGATAGTAAGAAGGGTGGTCGTTACATTTAATCTTGATACCTTTTTCATTTTCAATTTGTTTACAGAAATTTATAAATATTTCAAAGGTTTCATCTTTATTTTTTAAGAATTTTACCCAAGTGAACTTAGAATAGTCATCTATTATTACTAGACATTATAAGCTTCCATTTATTGATTTGACTCCATGGGAGTCAAGTAGGTCTAAGTGTAACAGTTCTAATATTGAGTCAGTTTGTGATTGATTAATTGGTTTGTGGGTAGATTTTGTCTGTTTACCTTGTTGACAGACATTACATATGGTTGAATCTAAGTTAGGTAATTTTGGTAGACCTCTAACTAATCCATTTAGTTTGCTTATATTTCTAAAATTTGTGTGTGACATTCTTCTATGTCATAACCAGGTTTCTTCTTTTTGTGTTATGTAACACTTAATTGAAGAAGTGGTTAAGTTAATTGCATAGATGTTGTCTTTTCTAAACCCTTTTAGGCTTATGTTAGGGTTGCCTAAGTGTTTGATTAAGCATTCTGTAGATAAAAACCTAACATTATACCTAGTATCACATAATTGACTGATACTTAAAAGATTATACTTGAAATTTTCAACAAGTAAAACATTTGTAATAATAAAGTCAATTTTTAGTTCGATATTACCTATACCAATTATCTTGAGTTTGCCGTTGTTTCCAAAGGCAACTGTTCCTAGGCTTCTGTAGGTGAGTTGAGTGAATTTTGTGTAATCTCCAGTCATATGTTTGGAGCAACCACTGTTCAAAATTCACTTAGTTTCCTACAATAGGTAGGAATTGGGGTTAGGCTAAATTTTGGACTTATAGTCATTCTTTAGATTTGATGAAAGTAAGTTGAATAAGATTTATTAGAGTGAATTTTTAAGTTAAGTTTAATTTTTTTTTTAAAAAAATTAGGTTTAATTTTAAAATAATTTTTAAGTAAAATAAATTTAAGTTTAAAATACTTTTTTTTTTAAAAAAATTTAAGTTAAATTTTAAAAGTTAAATTTTGTTATTTTTTTTTAAAATTTTATTAAAAATTTTTATTTTTATTTTAAAATAAAAATTTTAAAAAAAATTAGGAAATGTTAATTTTTAAGCATTATTTAACGATTAATTTTTATTTTTTTTATTAAAACAAATTATCTATAAATATATTCCCTCAAACTTTCATTCTTCCTATCATTTTCTCAATTCTCTACTTCTTTCAATCTCGAAAATATCTCGATTTATTTAAAATGGTTAAAAATCCTGATCAATCTATGTTCTGTGAATTTTGGAGAAATGGATTGATAGAAGATACGGAAAATTTAGTTTAAAAATGAATGCTCCGAATATTTAAGTAGAAATAAACGTTAAATTAAAAAGCTTAAAGTTCTTTTAGTCTAACAAATATTAAAATATTTTTAAATAAATTTTTAAGTAAAAAATTTAAATTTAATAAATTAAAAAATAAATTTTTAAAATAAAAAATTAAAATTTTTAAATAATTTATTTTAATTTTTTTTAAAAATAATTTATTTTAAAAAAATTTAAGTTTAATTTTAAAATAAATCTTTAAGTAAAAAATATTTTTAAAATTTTATTTAATTTTAATTTTAAAATAATTTATTTATTTTTAAAAATTTAAGTTTAATTTTAAAATAATTAATAATTTTTAAATAAATTTTTTAGTTAAAAAAATTTAAGTTTAATTTTAAAATTAATTTTTAAGTTTAAAATATTTTAAAATAATTTTTAAAAAATTTAAGTTTAATTTAAAATATTTTTTTTAATTTTATTTAAAAAAAATTAAGTTTAATATTTAAAATAATTTTTAAGTTAAAAAAACTTAAGTTTAATTTTAAAAAAAAAATTAAGTTAAAAAAAATTTAAGTTTAATTTTTAAGTTTTAAAAAATATTTAAGTTTAAATTTTAAAATAATGTTTAAGTAAAAAAATTAAGTTTAATTTTTAAATTAAATTTTAAGTTAAAAAAATATAAATTTATTTTTAAAATAATTTTTAAGTTAAAAAAATTTAAGTTTAATTTTTAAAATAAATTTTAAGTTAAAAAAAATTAAGTTTAATTTTTAAAAGAGTTTATAAGTTAAAAAAATTAAGTTAATTTAACATGTTAATTTAATTGATTTTATTAATTAATTTAATTTAATTTAAATTAAATTAAATTTATTTTAATACAATTGATTTAATTAATTTTATTTAGGTCCTTTGTCATCTCACCCGATCTATGTTTTCTATCAGGGAATCCTATAATTTTGTGAGATGAATTATGTTCAAATTTAGGGTTTGTTTTTAACTTGTGTTAGATTCAAGTTTAGCTTTGGGTTCAACAAATAGACGTTCTTTGGATAAACTTCTGGGCTATGGTGAATCACTTGGACATCATTAGAGTAACCGTGCCTTCGAGGTTTTCCAAATAGTTCTATCCTCTGGACTTAGTACAAAACCTTGGTCTAACTGGTTAGGATCCATAAAGGGTAGCTTCGGTCAGTTCCACTTAGCCAAATGCACCAGGTCGAAGCCATATCTTCCTAGACATGAATAGACTAAGCTTCCCTAATGTACTATCATCCAAAACTTCACCAGTACCATTTTTCAAGTTAAACTTGAAACCTTTTTAACTAGTCCTAATTACCCTGTCGGGTAGGTTGGTTAGGGTTACCTTGCCGGGTAGGTTAGTTTTGGAGGTGCCAGCTATTCTGGAGCCTCCTCCTGAATTAATGGCCGTTAATTTAATTTTTAGTTCTAGGTTTATGTCTATTTCTTTTATAATTATACTTTACTTGGTGATAGTTTAAATTTTGGTGAGTTCTAATATATTTAGATTTTAAATTTTTTGGTTTAGGTTTGTATTCTGGTTTTTGATTTGGTTTATTTGACTTTACATAATATATTTTATCTTTAGGGATATAATATTGGTTAGGTTCTATTTGCGTAGTCAAACACGCTTTTGACACCCAAGCTTTATTCGTTGGTTTGTATTGGGTTATTAATGATTTAAAAGTTTTATTTGAGTTCGACTTATATCCGAGTCTGGTTTTATTGTAACATGCTTTTTGATTATTTAGGATTAAGTCTAAATTTTTTGATCTGGTAGTAAATTTTTCTAACATATTTTTTAAATTACTAATTTCTAATTTTAATAATGAATTCTCCTCCTCAAGTGTTAGATCTTGAGTTGGTTTATTATTTACAACTTGTTCCTTGAGGATTTGATTTTCCTCGAGGAGCAATTTGTTTTCATTTTCTAATTTAATTAACTTATTATTTAAGCAAGAAATAATTTTAAAAAACTTTCGGTTTAAGGTTTGGAATACCTCTTCGGAACCTTCGAAAATGAGTACGGACTCGTGGCTCGATTCGGGTTCGAACCCATCTTCCGATTCGTCTTCCGACTCTGCTTCGCGGGCCATCAGCGTGAGGTGGCTCTGGTGCTTCTGATTTTCTGCTTCCGATTCGTCCGAGGAGGAGTCGTCGTCCCATGTCGCTTTGAGGGCCTTCTTTTTGGTCGGCTTCGGTTTGTCGATCTTCAGTCTTGGACACTCGTTCTTGTAGTGCCCCTTTTTGTTGCATCCGAAGCATGTTACGTTCCTCGAATCGGTTGGAGAACTGATCTTTTGTAGATCCTTCTTGTTGAAGCTTCTCTTCCTCCTGGTGAACATCTTCCTTACCAGGTTCACCAGGCGTTCTTCATCTTCAGAGCTCTGGTCAGAGTCTTCTTCAGGTTCAGGCTTGTTCTTCTTGGAGGAACCTGCATATAAGGCAACACCTTTCTTAGCCCCATCGTTAGTCTTCTCATGTAACTCCAATTCACAAAACAATTCATCTAATTTAAGTTTAGTTAAATTCTTAGAAATTTTGTATACATCCACTATGGATGCCCACAAACTATTACGTGGAAACGCGTTTAACACATACCTGATTAGGTCTCTGTTGTCCATCTGGTGGCCTATTGCGTGGAGCCCGTTGAGGATATCCTTGATTCTCGCGTGCAGCTGACTCGCTGTTTCTTCTTCCTGCATTTTTATATTAAATATTTTATTTAATAATAAATCTCTTTTTGTTACCTTAGCGTCGCTAGTTCCTTCATGCAGCTCGATCAGTTTATCCCATAGCTCTTTAGTGTTCTAATGCGGTCCGACCCGGTTCAGTTCTTTTCTTGTTAATCCGCATTGTAATGTGTTGATCGCCTTGTTCTCCGTTGATGCCTTCTTCTTTATGTCTGATGTCCATTGTTCAGGATCCAGTAGATTCCCGGAGCTGTCAACTGGCGGTTTGTAAGCTTTTGTGACGCTCAACCACTGGTCGAAATATGTCTTGAGATAAACCTCCATCTGCTTCTTCCAGTACGGGAAATCATCCCCGTTGAAAAGGGGAGGTCGCACTGTGCTGAAGCCCTCGATCTGCGACATTTTAATCTACATAAAAAAATAAGTAGAGAGGTTCCAAGACTTGGTCTTGGATTAGTAGTGCGGGAAGAATTAAATAAAAATAACTAAATTGGTGTTACACTAATTTAGATTTAATTACGACGGAAGGATATTTCCAAAAAGGTAATAATACCAGTTTGGAATTATATGAAAAATTGAAATCCGAAAGCAAGAGAAAAAAAAATCTAAAAAATAGATCACCCCCTTGTCTAATTGGTGGTTGCACCAAATCAGAGCGGTACCTGCTTTGATACCACTTGTTGGATTGTGATCATTTGATAGAGAGGGGGGTGGGGGGTGGGGGGTGGGGTGAATTTCGATTACAAAAATTCGTTGAGAGTAGGCGCAGCAGAAAAGTAAAACAATGTTAACATAGAAACTTTTTACTTGAGTCTTGGAGCACACTACCAAGGCCCATACTGCTGAGTATTTTCGTGCAATCACTATCAATTCAATAATAATTACAAAAGAGTTAAGTATAAGAATTGATAGAAGTAAAATACCACAATAGAGCAATAATAAAGAAATCAAGCTTTGTCGAGTGCGTAAAGTAGTCGTAGAGCGCAGGAGAGGAGATCGCCCGGTCGAGTTGTTGTATTGAGCCAACCCTCCATATAGGAGGCTCTGGCACCGATCCGGCGCCAGGTGTGAAGTAGTCCCACCACAATGAGCTCCACATGTCGACGCTGTCCTGGATAACTTCCCTGCTCCGGCCCTTTCTCCTGACCTTTCTCCGTAAAAGTCCTCCTGCAAGACAAGGTTAGTCCGAGGCAAATATAATGAATTTCCTGCAAAACAAAGTGTTAGCACAATTTATAAGTTCAACATAAAGAGTATAACTTATATTTCGTCTTTCCGAGACCGGAATCTAGTCACGATCTCGACTTAGATATCCGAAACGGATCTAAGCCAGATCGACGCCTAATGTTCCCTCCTGAATGCGCCTCACGTCCTCCTCCCCTAGTGACTTACCTTTTACACCGCCAGTGGCCACTCTTCATCCCGCTCGACTTCGCCACCATATCTCGTGCCGCCCATCTCCTGCTTAGCCAGCGTCGTCAGCTTAGCCGTGCTCGATTGGCGACACGACTTCGTAAATGTCCACAGCCCGCCCACCCATTTGGACTTTGTGCAGGCTGTCGGTCACATTCGGACTCACTTGGTGCTGCTGCCATCTGGTCGTCGACCCGCTGACTTACCGGGCTTCATGGCATCCAGCCTCGCCGACTGTCCACGATCTACCGCACACTCGATCAGAGTGTTAGACAACGAAAAACCTAACTTAACCTAATTTATCATTCATCAAAACCTGAGTTAGACCGTTAGTGCTAACCGTACCAACAGGTACAATATTGACATCGAACAAAGAAAGTGGAGGCTCCAATGTTCAGATCAAGAGGACCAAACACTAGACATTTAGTTCTAGTTGCGACTAGGCAAGGAAGTCCTAGTAGGTCGGGTGGACCAAGGGGCAGGAAGACTTGGTGGGTCGAGGATCGGACATGGGAAGCCTGTGGTCCTTTGTTTGAGGGGGGGGGATTGTTGGGGTTGCAAGGTTGGAAACATAGTCCCACATTGAAAACACATGGGAAAGATCATGGGTTTATAAGAGAAAGATATCTCCATTAGCATGAGGCCTTTTGGGGAGAGCCCAAGAGCAAAACCATGAGGGCTTAGGCCCAAAATGGATAATATCATGCTATTGTGGAGATATCTAAATTCTTTTTGATCCTACAGAGCATACTCTTTGTTCCATGTACAAGATGAAGATGAAGAAGTCTCCACCTCTATGATTAAGGGGAAGCGACATTCGATGACTCCGGATCAAGTAGAAGGAGAAGTTTCTACTTCCGGGTCAAGTGAAGAAGTTGGGGCATCCTCCAAAAATCAATAGACATCAAATGGAGGAACAAGTGCCATCCCTACAAGCAAAGGTATAATTTTCAATTAAAAATAAAAATCATATTATATGTTTTGAGTGTAGGGAACATGGGCACTACAAGAGTAAGTGCCCTAAATTGACCAAGAAGAAGGGCCAAGTGAAACCAAAGAATAAGGAGAAGCCCAAGGAGACCACCCCCACAACAAAGAAGAGCAAGGAGCACATTGAATGCTTTTCTTGCAACCAAAAAGGACATTATCGGAGCCAATGTCCAAAGGGGAAGAAACCGGTCAAAGCCAAGGATGGAAGCACAAGTCAAGGGGGAGCTTCCAAGGTAAAATCCAAGGTATCATTTATTGAGCCTATCCCTTTAAATCATGGTGAAAAGCATACTAGTTCTATTTATATCATTTTAATGCTATTTATCATAAAAATAGGAGGCATGACAGTCTTAAAGGAAATCATGTGACCTATCATGCTAAGATTACCACCCCTAAGGCTAGCAAGGTAGATAAACTAGGCAATAACTCTAAGGATTTTAATTATAGGTCTAAAAATATAAATGCTCATAGAAATCAAGAAAAATTAAAATCTAGGGATTTAAGGTTGGAAAACTAACCCTTGAAGTCAAGGCTTGATAAATTAAAAAAGATCCTAAAGAAAATGGAAAATATTATTGAGGGTCAAAATGAGCATAACCTAGGGATAATTAGACAAGAATCATCCAATGGTAGGAGGGGTTTGGGATACAAACCTAAAACCAAGAAGGATGAAGATTCTTACCATAGGCTTCCATATAATTATGAAACCAATCCTAAGTTAGGGGTCAAGTCAAAAGTACAAGGGAAGTTATCCCTAGAAGTATATTTGCTAAGATCAATGTGACTAAGACTTCTAAGAAGTCAAAAAATGTAACCACCCGACCCTTTGGCCTCTTGGTCGGCCCTTGTGGCGGCCCAACTGTTGGTGCGGGAAGCATCTGACGATCGACCATTGTTTTGATAATGGCAAAGGAATTCAAAGTTAAGTTGTTTTGTGATCTAATGCACTTGATTGGGTGTTTCAGGAAAGTCCTAGCTGCGGTTAGGCAAAGAGAAAACCCTAGGCGGTGGTAACCCTATGCGGAAAGTCTTGGCGGGTCGTGAGCTTCAGGCAAAAGTCTTGGGGGGGGGGGGTAACCCTAGGTGGAAAGTCCTGGTGTCACGAACCAGGTGAAAGACTGGACCAGCCGGGAAGCGGAAGTCCAGCAGAAAGTCCGGAAGCTTCGAGCACCGAGGATCGCACTACAGGTAAATCTCACACAGTGTGGAACAGTAGGCGTCGGGTCGACCTAGGGTTTCTGGTCGGAAATCCGAAGTCAGACCCGGGCAGTCCGATGACTGTCGATAATTTCATTTATCATATTATTTCTGTGCTAACTTGGTTTTGCAGGATGTGTTTTGTATTTGTGGACTAACATGTTTTGTAGGGCCAAAATTCAGCCTCGGATGAATAGTGTCCAAGGCGCCTCCATGGAGCTTGGAGGCGCCTCGGGTGCTAGCCGAAGACAGCTGTCTAGAAATGCTGGAGGCGCCTCAGAAGGGCTTGAAGGCGCCTTGGAGCTGGGGTTCAAGGCGCCTTGGACTGGCCTGAAGGCGCCTTGAGGAGTTTGAGGCACCTCGGAGGAGTTTCAAGGCGCCTTGAGCACTGTTTAAAAGGGTGTTTCGAGCAGCAACTAGAGACAACGATTTCCAAGCCTTCTTTCTTCAACGTGATGCTACAAAAGACGCCCGGAAGTGCTGCTACAAGATCCCGACGACCCGAAGCTCCGAAATACTGTTCTTGTCGTCTGTATAATTAGTCTTATTATTGCTTTTACTTCAATTGTACTTCACAACTGTAATTCTTCTTGCGATACCATAGTTGTTGCCCACCGAAAGCGGTCAACGACCACGGGCCTTCGAGTAGGAGTCGAGATAGGCTCCGAATGAAGTAAATTCTTGTGTCTTCTGTGTGTTTGCACATTTTACTATTTCCGCTGCATTATTACTCGTATTTTATGAAATCGATTGTGAAAGCCACGAGCGCTATTCACCCCCCTCTAGCATTTTCGATCCAACAATTGGTATCAGAGCGGGGTTGTTTTGAATTAGTGCAACCACCATTCAAAGTAATTTTTCGTGGTCGTTTTAATCTTTTCGGAGTCAATTAGAATTAGCTTTGTAGCTACATTCTAATTCTTTTTTACGAATCGGCTTTGCTCGAATCTGGTGTAACACCAATCGAGTTCATAATATTTTCTCTTTTCTTCCGCACTACTAATCCAAGACTTAGTCTTGGAACAGTTTGTTTTTGTTTTTGCCACGCAAGGTTTCAATGGCCCAACAAGAGGGTTATAACACCGTTCATCCCCCACTTTTCATCGGAGAGGATTTCGGATATTGGAAGGGATGAATGGAGAATTTTTTGAAGATCCAATTCGATAGTTGGATGATCGTAAAGACTGGACTTCAACTACCAACCAATGAAGATGGCGAACCAACTCCCTGCGAAAAATGGGAACCAACCCTAATCAAGAAGGTGGAAGCCAATGCAAGAGCTACCTGCACCCTCCAGTGTGGACCGACCAAGGAGGAGCTCAACAGAGTTGGTCCGTTCTCAACGGCAAAGGAGTTGTGGGAGAAATTAATTGAACTACACGAGGGCTCCTCCGAAACCAAAGTAAGTAAGCGTGATCTATTGTTTAATAAATTGTATAATCTAATAATGCAGGAAGACGAGACGACCAGTCAACTTCACGCTCGAATACAAGACATCCTAAACTCCCTCCACTCGATCGGGCAAAAGGTCGAGAATAGGGACATCATAAGGTACGCACTTAATGCTTTTCCGAGGAGCACATTGTGGGCATCAATGGTAGATGCCTACAAAGTCTCCAAGGATCTGTCTTCCATTAGATTAGATGAATTATTTTGTGAATTTGAACTCCATGAGCAGTCTAATACATAGCCACCCGAGAAAGGTGTAGTTTTGCTTGCAGGTACAAGTAGAACACACGAACCAAGGTCACGACGAAGAACCGAGCCAGAGTCGGAACCAGAACCAGACTCAGACGATGAAGATGACGAACTAACAACCGAACTCGTGAATTTGGTAAAGAAGCTCTACAAGAAGAAGAAGGGCTTCAACAAGAAAGATCTAAAGAAGGCAGTCCAATCCAAGGAAGGTCAACCGAGCTCAAAGGTCAAATTTGAGGTGATATGCTACGGATGCAACCAGAAGGGGCACATCAAGGCCAACTGCCCAAACCAGTAGGATGCAAAGAAGTAGAGGAAAAGGAAGGACTCAAAGCAACCTGGGAAGAATCCTTAGAAGAAGACACCGACGATGAACCCGATCAGACGAGTCTACTTGCCCTGATGGCCCGGGACCAGATTGAACTATCCGAGAGCGAGAGTGAGTCAGAAGCCGAGTTCGAGCGAAGCCACGGATCTGTATCCGTTTCCGAAGGGCCTGACCCCTCTATAAGTATCCCTCGACTAAACAATCTAGTTAATTATTTGTTACGAAAATTAGCTAAGTCTAATCTTAGAATTAAGTCACTTCTAAAGGAAGTAGCTGCCCTTAAAGAAGTGACTAACTCCGAATCTTTGACTGAACCAGTTCAGACTGGAAACTCGACTCAAGTCCAAAAACTTGAGGAAGAAAATTCCAGCCTGAAAACTCAGGTCAAGGATCTGGAGAAAACGTTAGAACGATTCTCTTTGGGTTCCAAGAACCTTGACCTAATTCTTGGAACACAAAGGGAAATCTACAATAGAACTGGACTATGATACAAATCGAAAAAGAAATATAAATCATATTTATCACTTATACAAAGAATAAATAGAATAATGGTCCAAGCATGGGTCCCCAAGTCCAATCTGATCAATCAAGTTGGACTTGGATAATATTGGGTCCCTAAGGATCAAATACATTAGCTCGATAAACTATATCGAGGCTATGATCCAGGGGGAGCTAGAAGAAAAATAATAAAAATAAAACAAGATTCAAATTAAATTAAATTCAATTTAAATTAAATTAAATTAAATTAAAATTAACAATAAGTTAAAACTAAATCAAATCAAATCCAAAGGAAGGCTCCAGAATAGCTGGCACCTCTGAAATTAATCTACCCGATAAGGGTAAACAAGAGTAGATTACCCGGCCGGGTAATTGTAATGACCCAATTTTCCTTATTTTGAGTTCTAAATATCCTTAAAAATATTTAGAAATGTTTTTAAAATATTCTAGAGATTTTTAGGAATTTTTAGAGTATTTTTATGCAATTTTTGGAGTTCGTTTGGTATTTTTACTTAGAGGAAGAAGTTAAAAAAAAAATAAAAAAATAAATAAATGCGTTGAAGCCGGGTTTCGAACCCACAACCTCGGACCTGAACCAAATTCGGCCAGCCAACTGGTCCACAACCTTTTTGTGAACAAATAGGAACTTAATTGATCTTAAGTCAGAATTAACCTTAAGCCATAAAAGGAAACGAAAATACCAAAATAAGGGGCTGAGGCAAGATTCGAACTAGCGATCTTCGACTCAGCCAAGCCTTTATCTGCCCAGGTTGACCAAGTGAGCAAGCAATTGTTTCTTGAAGGAAATCGAAACCAGTAGTAGTTAAGCAATATTTTTGGAACCGAAAATAACCCTAGTATAAGAAAAGAAATTTAGGTTTTTATTTTCGGAAAATCTAAATTTCCTCTCAAAATCTTCTTCTCTCTCGCGCGAACGGCGACGGCGGCGGCGACTCCACTGTTCGGACGGAGAAGGCGACGGAGCTAGGCTTTTTCCGGCTGGTCTTCACTCCACCGTGACCCTCTCGTCGTGGGGAGCTCGCGGACGCAAAGAAACCGCCGACGCAAACCCTAGAAGCTGCCGTCGGTTGTAAGTTCAAGAAAAGCCTAAGGTGAGTTGCTTCTCACCTGCAGTAGGAGTAGTTCCCTTTGATTGGTTTTCGAAAGAGTTTTGTCTTTGAAGATTTCTGCCGTGAATTGAGGATTTAAATTTCTACACGAGTTTTGTGTTTTGCACTACTTCTTCTAGGTAGTTTGGGATTCCAGATTAAGAACGTGAAGGATTAGGCATGTGGATTAGACTCCTCAGCCTTATGATTTGAGTTTCATGTTTAGATAATTATCTGTTGTTACCTCTGTGGGCAGAATCGATTGGATCAACTTGTTGCCTTACAGGTTTCGGGTTGTTTCATGCTATAACAAACTTCACGAGTAGGTGGCTGCAAAACCCTAGTTTCGGTTGTAATTAGATCAGCCTATCTAGAGAGTTTTTCAGTTTTGTTTGTTGATACAGTCTGACCTGGCTGTTGTTTTGATGTTGACACTGATTTAAGTTTGTATCAGATGTTATTTGAACTCGGATTGATTACTGATCAAGGTTGATCGTGTGGAAGGGAAAAGTCCAAGTTGGAAACTTGGCACGCGTCCGGAGAGGGCTCGGTAGCCTCGTTGACTTCAGGCCGAGAGGGCCCGTGGAGCTGCCTGCCTGACGGACGAGCTCGAGGGCTCGGTAGGCTCTGGACTCAGGGCCTGAGGTCGCTCTCGGACCTAGGTGGCCGAGGAGGGCCCTCGTTCTCCTGCCTCCGGGACCACGGCCGGAGAGGGCTCCTGGCTTCGCCGCAGGCTGAGAGCTGGCAGCTCGCCCTGCCCGGCTCCGGGCCTCGGAGGGCTCGATTCTCCTCCTGACTAGGCGAAGGAGGGCTCAGTTCGCTCGTTCTGACTGACTCGAGAGGGCTCCAGAGCTCGGCTCGAGCCTCTCCGGACCCGACAAGTCGGAGAGGGCCTCGGAGCTCGCCTCTAGACCGAACAAAGCGGGAGAGGCTCGTGTGTTCTCCTGATTAGGCAAAGGGACCTAAGTGGACATTCCTTGGTACATTGGATCGGTCGGCGAGACCGATCCAAAGGATATGAATCTACCTCGTCGGTAGACCGATCTAGTGAAAATTGTTTCGACTGCACGCGAGACCGACCGATCAAGAGCACCGATGTACTAATCGCGGCGGTTGTCGATCGAGAAACACTCGTAGAACATCAGGTAATGTCTGGTCTGGGTAGACCGATCGAGATGCTATTGTGGAAAAAGGAAGGATCGGCCATGGAGACCGATCAGCTTGCCGATCGGTCTCCACGAGCGATCGATAACTGGATCGATCAGGATATGTCATGATCGGTCCATGGATCGGTCTGGTGACCGATCCACACACAATCTGATTTGTTCGATGTTTCTGCGATTCCTCCACTGCATCTGATTTGCCTGATTCATGTGATATAACCCTCTGTGCTATTAGCTTTTGAGTTTGCAGGATTACAGGTACCATTCCAAGCATAATTTCAAATTAAGTCCATAAGAGGAATATGACAAATGGACTTTCTGCTGTGATTCGCGGCGCATGGTGCATTTGAAGCATCAACGGCTACTGGTGAGATCTGGCTGCGATCCGCTTGACTCCTGGTGATTGGTTCAAGCTTAGAAGACACCAGTGAAGACTGTGATTTCATTGGTGTGAGTTCAGAGAACCAGGTAAGGAGGAAGAGGGATTGGCTGCAGCGATGATTCTGTGCAGCTTGACCACGATTCGTGACAGAAGAGAACAGGGATTAAGAAGCAGGAAAAAGCGAGAGGAAAGCACAAGAAAAGCAAGAAAGTTCTGTTGATCGTTAAGGTGCTAAGTTCTTGAGCTCTCGTGTGAGAAACTGCTGTCTGTGAGTTCTCTGTTTTCACTGATCCTCGCGTGGTTGTAAGCGTTAGTTCATTCTTCTTTGCCACCGAGCTCTGTAAGTCTTGTGCTTTAACATATATATTTCTTGAGACTTTGTGGAGAGGTTACTCCATCGAGAAGGAGGATCTTTAGCCGGAATTTTTCCGGGGTGCGATCTACCGAAGATTGAGGGGTCGTCCACCTTACGGACACGCCGAGGAGTAGGGGCAAGTTATCCCCGAACCTCGTAAATCCGTGTGTTAGTGTGCTTGTTTCCTTTTGTTTTAGTTACTTAATTCCGCTGTGCTAACAAGTTTCTTTGTAGAAATCTTTGTTTAAGTTTTTAAGAGGCTATTCACCCCCCTTCTAGCCATCTATGATCCTAACAAGTGGTATCAGAGCCTGGTGCTCTTCATCTGGACTAACATCCAAAGGAGCAAGAAGATGGCCATGAAGGAAGGATTCAGCACCAACAGACCACCCTTTTTCGATGGAGCAGATTTTCAGTATTGAAAGAGCCGCATGGAGTATTACCTCAATACTGATATCTCCATGTGGTTCTCGGTCAAGGAAGGATTCACACCACCGAAGGACGAAGAAGGTAAGGAACTCGATTCATCGAGGTGGTCTACTGAACAAACTCGTAAAGGGCAAGCCGATGCCAAGGCGGTAGTCACCTTACAATGTGGGATTGCCAAGGACCAACTCGTCAAGGTAGGTCCATTCTCGAGTGCAAAAGATTTATGGAACAAGCTTATCGAGCTTCAAGAAGGAACTCGAGATTCTCGGATAGCCAAGAGGGACCTATTCTTGAATCAACTACAAAATCTCACCATGAAGGAAAACGAAACAGTAAGTGAACTACATGGGAGGTTCAAGGAAATCATCAATGGTCTACATTCCGTAGATGAACGCGTGGAGAATCGCGATCTAGTAAGGTACGCTCTTAAATCCTTTCCAAGGAATGCCTTGTGGTCATCTATGGTAGATGCCTACAAGGTTTCCAAGGATCTTTCCATTGTAAAGTTAGATGAATTCTTTTGTGAAATGGAACTTCATGAACTTGCTAACAAAGGTCAAAAGGAGAAGGGTATAGCTTTGGTTGCAGGAGAAAAGAGCAAGGATGGGAGAAGAAAGAAAGGAAAGAAGAAGGAGAAAGAGATTCTTTCATCTTCATCCTCCTCCGAGTCCGATGATGAAGGTGGATCATCATCAAGCGAGATGACAAATTTTGTGAGGAAGATCATGAGAAGAAGCAGGAGATACAAAGGTAAGATTGTAGATCAAAATATTGATAAGTCTAACGTTACTTGCTATGAGTGTAGCAAGAAAGGCCACTACCGAAGTGAGTGTCTAAAACTCAAGAAGGAGGAACGGGCCAAAAAGAAGGAGGAAAGAGCCAAGAAGAAGAAAGCTCTCAAGGCCACTTGGGATGAATCTTCCTCAAGCTCATCGGAGGAGGAAGAGAAGAAGGAAAAGAGTACTCGGCAATTGGCACTCATGGCAAGGGAGGAGTCCGAGTCCGAGAGTGATGACTCAAGCACTTCAGCCGCGGCTTCATCATCTTCGGATGATGAAGAGGTAACCTCTTCTCACTTAGAAAAATGCTATAAGACTATTACACATTTGTCTACCTTGCTTAAAAAATCAAAAACAGAAAATAAATCATTAAAAGAAGAAGTAGAGAACTTGAGAGCTCTTAGGGAAGATGATGTTGATGACCTACATCTAGAGCTCCTTGAAGATGAGAACAAGGCCTTGAAGGGTGAGGTTGAGAAACTCAAGAAAATGCTTGAAAAATTCTCAACTAGCTCTAAGACCCTAGACATCATTCTAAATGCCCAAAGGGCGGTCTACAACAAGGCTGGATTAGGATACCAACCTAAGGAGTCTAGCTTTATTTCTTTAGTATCAAGAACCCAATTTCATAGATCGCATGTTTCTAGGGTTCATGAGACTAGGAAGAAGGTAACAAAGGCATGGGTGCCTAAGTCTTTCATTGTAGATGCATTAGGTCCCAAGATTTGGGTACCTAAAACATCTATCTTTCGTGTCTTGTAGGCATTGGTAAAGGGGGAGCGTCTATCAACTTGGTTTGTTGATAGTGGATGCTCCAAGCACATGACCGGGGACAAGTCACTATTTTCTACCATTCAAAACAAAAATAGAGGTAATGTGTTATTTGGTAATAATGGTAGCCTTAAGGTTATAGGGGTTGGAGACATTCATATATCCGAATATCTCCAAATCAAGAATGTCCTTCTAGTCAAGGGGATGACTTTTAATCTCCTAAGTGTCGGTCAATTGTGTGATACGGGTTACACAATTGAGTTTCATTCGAGTCAATGTCTAGTCAAAAACATTGACACACTTGACACGGTACTAGTAGGCACAAGGGTAGATAACATTTATCAAGTTTCTTTTAAAAGTGCTACTAATGCTCTTGATAAGTGTTTCATGTCAAAAGAAGAAGAATCGTGGCTTTGGCATAGGAGGTTGGCTCATGTAAACATGAAGAATATCCGGAAGCTGGTCAACAAAGGGTTAGTGCGAAACTTACCAAGCATCAAGTACCAAAAGACCAAATTGTGTGATGCATGTCAGAAGGGTAAGCAAACTAAAGCGCCTCATAAAGGTAAAAGCGCTGTAAGTACAACTACTGCCTTAGACTTATTACATATGGATTTGTTTGATTGCAGTAGCATTATTTCATTAAATGGAAGTAGATACTGTTTTGTGATTATTGATGACTTTACTAGGTATACATGGACCTTCTTTTTGAAAACTAAGGATCAAACCATAGATATTTTTATTTCCTTTTGTAGAAGAACTGAAAATGAAAAATCAACAACAATTAAAACCATTAGAAGTGATCATGGTGGGGAATTTCAAAATCATAGGTTTTTAGAATTCTGTCAAGAAAAGGGATATAGGCATGAGTTCTCTACTCCAAGGACCCCACAGCAAAATGGGGTTGTGGAGAGAAAGAACCAAGTCTTACAAGAGGCTGCACGAAGTATGCTCAATAAGTACTCACTACCGAGTTACTTATGGGCTGAAGGTGTAAATACAGCTTGCTATGTGCAAAACCGAATCCTGATACATAGGTTTTTAGGAAAGACTCCCCATGAACTTTGGTTTGGAAAACCACCTACAATTAAACATCTTAGGGTGTTTGGTTGCAAGGTGTTTATTTTGAACACCAAGGACCATCTTGGAAAATTTTCGGCCAAGGCTGATGAAGGGATACTGGTCGGGTACTCGCTCACCAGCAAAGCCTATCGAGTCTACAATAATAGGACTAAATTGATTGAAGAGTCCTCTGATGTAGCTTTTGAAGAAATTCCTAACTTAAATGATCAATCAAGGGATGTAGGAGAAATTCAATTTGAACTTAGAAGGCTAAGTTTGAATGATCGAAACATAGAAAGAGTCGAAGTTGACTCTGATGTTGATGAACAAAGGCAACAAAGAACTCAATCTGATCCTTTGCCTGATATTGAGTCCTTGCCTGTGCCTAGTGAGACCATTCATGAGGCACCACCAACACCAAGACAATCTAGGATAGCCACTAGTCATCCCCAAGACCAAATTATGGGAGACATCCAACAAGGGGTTAGGACTAGGTCATTCTTTAGAAATGAGTCTAATGAAGTCGCATTGATTTCAGAGATTGAACCAAAATTAGTTGATGAGGCATTGCGCGATCCTGATTGGATCATAGCTATGCAAGATGAGTTAGGTCAATTTGAAAGGAGCCAAGTGTGGGACTTAGTTCCTAGACCTAAGAAGACCACCATTATTGGAACTAAATGGGTCTTCAAAAATAAGTTAAATCAAAAGGGAGAAGTTGTAAGAAACAAGGCAAGACTTGTAGCCAAGGGCTATAGTCAAGTCGAAGGTCTCGATTATGATGAGACTTATGCTCCCGTGGCCCGATTAGAGTCCATTCGTTTGATGCTAGCTTTTGCTGCACATAGAGGTTTCAAGCTCTATCAAATGGATGTTAAATCTGCCTTCTTAAATGGCTTTATTAAAGAAGAAGTCTATGTTGAACAACCACCGGGGTTTGTGAATACCGAAGCTCCAAACCACGTGTACAAACTCAAGAAAGCACTTTATGGGCTTAAACAAGCACCACGAGCTTGGTACGAAAGGTTGTCAACATATTTGCTAGAAAAGGGTTTTGTAAGAGGCCAAATAGACCCAACATTATTTCTGCGTAGAGATGGTGAAAACATTTTTGTAGCCCAAGTGTATGTCGATGACATAATTTGTGGCTCAAATAACAAGGGCTATTTGAATAAATTTAGGAAAGTGAGTTTGAGATGAGTCTAGTAGGAGAATTGACTTTCTTCCTTGAACTTGAAATCAAACAAACTCGAGATGGAATTTATGTTCATCAAATGAAATACACTCAAGAGATGCTCAAAAAATTCAACATGAGTGACTCTAAGGAAGTGTCCACTCCAATGGCGACAAACACTCGTCTTGACAATGATGAGAGTGGGAAACCAGTTGATCTAACGCAATATAGAAGCATGATCGGTAGTCTTCTATATCTCACAGCTAGTCGACCGGACATACTTTTTGCTGTGGGCATGTGCGCTAGATATCAAGTTTGTGCCAAGGAATCTCATTTAACTGCAGTTAAGAGATTTCTAAGATATCTCAAGGGCACAATTAGAGTAGGACTGTGGTACCCTCGTACGGAGTCTTTTGATTTGATAGGCTATACTGATTCCGATTATGCTGGATGCAAATTGGATCGGAAAAGCACTAGTGGGGGTTGCCAATTTTTAGGTTCATCGTTGATTAGTTGGTCAAGTCGAAAGCAACATTGTGTTGCTCTCTCCACGACCGAGGCTGAATACATTGCCATGGGAGAGAGTGTATCACAATTGTTGTGGATGATTCACACTCTAGAAGATTATGGACTTTCATATAAAGGAGTGCAAGTGTTGTGTGACAACATTAGCACAATAAATCTAACGAAAAATCCAGTCCATCATTCTAGGACCAAACACATTAAAGTGTGTCATCACTTCATTAGAGATCACGTAGCTAGGGGAGACATTGCACTCACATATGTTGAGTCAAAGTCAAACTTAGCCGATATTTTCACCAAACCCCTTCCGGAAAATGAATTTAGTCATTTAAGGAGGGAATTGGGAATGTGTTTGGCTTAATAAGTCATTTTGACCACATCATGATCAATAAGGACTATTAAAATGACAAGAGAAATTAGAAAATTAATTTGGGCAACTTGGGGACATCTCACACAAACTATAAGGTTTAACAAAATATTTTTGGTTGCTAGAAATGGGGTGAGATGCTAGGATCAACCAAATTATTCAAAATGTATCATGCATCCCTTGAATAATTAGGTTGAAGAGACATAAATTGAGTATGGGGAAGACCATTACATAATTCATGTGTATTTGGCTCCTAGATCTTACTCATATATTCCAACCAAGGAATCTTGGTTGGACTTATGTCTAGAAATCATCTAACTTTGTTGATGTGTTGATTGATACCCTTGATTGATACCTTCCTGATTTTGATTGAAAATAGGACAAGTTGGTGAAGAAACCTTGACATATTTTGACAAACTTGTAACTACTCATAGCAAGGATATATTTTGAACCGATAGCCTGGGTCAGATTTATTACCTTGGTTCAATATAAATCATAGTTTCAGCAAACAAACAAAACAAACTTCTCTGGCTTTGAAACTTTGAGATTCAACACATTTGTTATGAAGTGTCTGAAACTTTCGAGCCCGTGATAATTCCAAGTCATTATTAGGAAATATTCATTGGTATCACTGAATATAATCTGTGGGCTCTTCAGATCCTAGGTTCTGAACTTGGAAGTTGTTGAATCAAGTTTCGCCAGTCGTCGAATTTCGAGAGACAAGTCATCGATCAGAGACACCGATCGGTCCAGGACCGATCAGATGATATCCGATCGGTCTCTACGACCGATCGTGAGAGTTCGATATCCGATCGGTCGACCGATCTGGTTCCGCACGATCATCGCCGTTACTGTCGACTTCGATCGGTCCGGGACCGATCGAGCTCGATCGGTCTCCACGATCGATCGGGAGGCTCTGGCATCCACGATCGGTCCGGGACCGATCAGAGGCCTCCCGATCGCCTTCACGACCATCGTGAGGCTCTACCTCTGATCCACCTCTGATCGGTCCAGGGACCGATCAGGAAGCTCCCTGATCGGTCTCCGCGACCAATCAGAACACTCCCTGACCGATCAGGACGTTGCCTGATCGGTCAGGATTTCTCCTGATCGGACAGCCGTCCGATCTTATGATCTGATCACCCTTTTAACTTCACCCAATCCTTCGTTCTCTCATTTCACGCCGAAAACCCTAGCCGAACCACTCCTCAGTCCCGACTCTTCTCTCTATCTTCTCCGAAAACCTCAAATGGCGCCCAGGTAACTTCCTTTCTCCCCTAAATCTGTTCATTTCTGACATGTTAGTTTCTTTTCACAGTGTTTCTCTGTGTGTTGTCTCGGTTCTCTTCTTTGTGGCTCCCGTGGTCTCCCATTTGCCTCAACCGTGTCCTATTTTTGACCTATTTAGGAAGAAATCTGCCGGTGAGGGTACTTCTAAGTCTTCTGCTGAGAAGTCCAAGTCCCAGGTACCCTCCCGACCTCAACCTTCCTCTTCTTCAAGATTCCCAAACCGACAGTGAACAAGCGTTTCAACAGAGGACATTCAAACTACTCCCATGTCGATCTGTGGATCGAAAGTACATGGATGAGTTTTGTCCCTCTGTATCCGAAACACTAGCATATTACAATCTTGACTCGTTAGTCTACTTAGAAAGGGACATCAACTATGACCTAGTATTTGAATTCTACAACAATCTTCATCAAAGCAGCGATGGTATTTATAGAACCAGAGTCGCTAAGAAAACTGTTGATTTCTCTATAGTAGAATTCTTTAGGTATCTAGGTTGCCGAGTTTGTTCAGGAGATCCTTTTCCCATTTTTCCTGATTTACCAGAATCATTACCTCCTCCACTTGATGTATCACCTGATTCCATCTATGAGTACTTCTTCGGTCATCCTAGACTAGGTGGACTGGATGAGTTGGATGTTGATTTTCCTACCTTTGCCGCTCTACGACTATCTGCCCCTGACTATATTCTTTTTAAGATAGTCACAAACTGTCTCCTTCCAATCACGTCCAAACCTTTAGCAGAGATCCGACCATACCACTGCCTGATGCTTTATGGTTTGCGTCGGCGTCTCGACTTTGACATTATGTCCAGCATCTATTCTTCGATCGTCTCCTATTCTCAGCCTAACAGCTCCACCATTTATATGCCTTATGGGCATATAATTACAAATTGGCTCGAGACCCTTCAGATAGATGTGTCTAAGGGTAGGATAGTGAAGATGGTCAGACAAGATTGCCGACTTGGGAAACGGGCATTTTCCAAGTCCGGTATCTTGGGACAGAATGGGGCTGTTCGGTGGAAGGATGAGAGAGGTCTAGGAGAATTACCACGGGGCCTTCCTCGACGCGTTGCTTGTCTCCTCCTCCTGTCCGATGAGGCCGATCTTGATCCGCTGCGATCGAGCTAGAGAGCCGCGATCGCAGCATGATGAGCCTCTTTGAGCTCCATGGATCGCGTTCGGATCGACCGCAACGATTAATGATGATCTCTGCAACCATGCCGCAAGTACAGTATGGGATGGCCAACTACCCACCTCCACAGCATTTCTCGGGTCATCCACCTTCGGGCTCCAGCATGCCGCCTCAGGGTTACGTGCCTCCAGCAGATGATGATGAGTTTCCTCATGTTGAGGATATTGACTGATACATTCTGTGTGTCACTTTGCCTGTCTGTGTTGGATACTATTTGTTGGATATCTTTGTCTGACCTGGATACTTATGCTACTCATATGTTTTTGCTATTCATTTGTCTATTTCTTGCTTTTCCTTATGCTTCAATTCATATTAATATGTTGTTCCTATACTTGATTGTATCTTATATCTTTCTTACTGTCACATAGTACACTTCGAGGGAACTCTAGGTGCATTAAGAAAAGACAGTATGGGTTAAGGGGGAGTCTTTTGAGTCTTATCACCCCATTCGCACCTTTTCGGTGTTTGACAAAGGGGGAGAGATATCTAAGTTTAGAGATGTATGAAGGTTTGATTTTAGGGGAGAAGATAACGGGGAGGATCGTGATTCTCGTTATTGACTTTCTTACATCATGGTATATTCATCTTAGGGGGAGGATCTTGATTCCCCTAAAATTATGAAAATAAGAACATTTCTGATCTAAACTTAAATCGTGTTGTCAAACAACAAAAAGGGGGAGATTGTTGATACAGTCTGACCTCCTGTTGTTTTGATGTTGACACTGATTTAAGTTTGTATCAGATGTTATTTGAACTCGGATTGATTACTGATCAAGGTTGATCGTGTGGAAGGGAAAAGTCCAAGTTGGAAACTTGGAACGCGAAGTCAGAGAGGGCTCGGTAGCTCGCTCGACGGAGAGGCTCAGGCCGGATCTGGACTGAGACTCGACGGAAGGGCCTCGTAGCTCCTGCCCGACCGACAAAGTCGGAGAGGGCTCGGTGATTCCTCCGGATTAGGTCGAAAGGGACCTAAGTGGACATTCCTTGATACATTGGATGGGTCGCCGACCGATCCGATCCATAACATAAATAGAATGGATCGGTCCGGCGATCTAGTGAAAAAGTTTCCTAATCGGTGCGGAGACCGATCAGAAACACCCGAGCACACGTAATCTGAGTGATCCGATCGGTGACCGATCGAAACACTGGGAGGACATCAGGTAATCTGATCGGTGCAGACCGATCGTGAGATGCTATTGCGGAAAAAAGGAAGGATCGGTCATGGAGACCGATCATGTCGGCTCTGATCGGTTCCACTGATCGATCACGATGCCAGGTGGACCGATCAGATATGTCATGATCGGTCCATGGATCGTCCGTGACCGATCCACACACAATGGATTTGTTCGATGTTTGCGATTCCTCCACCGCATCCGATTCGGCCGATTCATGTGATATAACCCTCCGTGCTATTATCTTTTGTTTGCAGGATTACAGGTACCATTCCAAGCATAATTTCAAATTAAGTCCATAAGAGGAATACGACAAATGGACTTTCTGCCTGTGATTCGCGCATGGTGCATTTGAAGCATCAGCCACTCTTGTGAGATCTGTGCGATCCGCTTGACTCCGGTGATTGGTTCAAGCTTAGAAGACACCGGTGAACGTGATTTCATTGGTGTGAGTTCAGAGAACCGGTAAGGAGGAAGAGGGATTGGCAGCGATGATTCTGCAGGCTTGACCACGATTCGTGACTGAAGAGAAGCGAGGATTAAGAAGCAGGAAAAAGCTAGAGGAAAGCACAAGAAAAGCAAGAAAGTTCTGTTGATCGTTAAGGTGTTAAGTTCTTGAGCTCTCGTGTGAGAAACTGCTGTCTGTGAGTTCTCTGTTTTCACTGATCCTCGCGTGGTTGTAAGCGTTAGTTCATTCTTCTTTGCCACCGAGCTCTGTAAGTCTTGTGCTTTAACATATATATTTCTTGAGACTTTGTGGAGAGGTTACTCCACCGAGAAGGAGGATCTTTAGCCGGAATTTTTCCATGGTGCGATCTACCGAAGATCGAGGGGTCGTCCACCTTACGGACACGCCGAGGAGTAGGGGCAAGTTATCCCCGAACCTCGTAAATCCGTGTGTTAGTGTGCTTGTTTCCTTTTGTTTTAGTTACTTAATTCCGCTGTGCTAACAAGTTTCTTTGTAGAAATCTTTGTTTAAGTTTTTAAGAGGCTATTCACCCCCCCTCTAGCCATCTAAGATCCTAACATTGTTTTCCTTGTAGTTTAACAAGCATGTGCAGTTTTGGAACTTAGAGGTTAAATTTTGAATTCTTTGTTGAATTTCCTGCTGTACAGTTAGCATGATCGTGCTATATAATGTTATGGTAAGTTTAGATGTTTCCCTTGGAGTGGATAGCCTTCCTCAATGTGATACTAGCTTGGTCCCTGCACTCTCAATTCCATTGTGCATTCTGATCATGACTTATCAGGATTTGCAGCAAACCAATTTTGATTTCTCATTTTGATATTAGTTTGGTTCCTGCACTCTCAATTCCATAGTTTTCTGCAAGTCGGTAACTTCTGTACAAAACATTGTTCAAGTTGCTAACATCAAATAAATATCACATTAGATGAACATGAACAGACCTTAAGCTTAGGTTTAGATTTCCTTAATGATTTTACCTCAAGCTTGTTGATTGTATCTTTCGTGCCATTTATGAAGTTATTATTCCTTCCAGTTAGTAAAGCATGAGCAATTTTTCCATTTGCTAATAATTGAGCATGATCAGTTTAACATGAGCAGTTTTATTTTAGAGTAGGCTTAAAGAAATCAAATTCAGTTTTTTCTTGATTCATATCTATTGTAGCATGCTTAGAGAGCTCAGTTTGCTTTCCTTTGATTTATGTTTATTGTAGCATGTTTAAAGAAGTTTGATTTGTTTTCCTTTGCTTGATTCTGTTGATACATGCTTAAAGAAACCTGTTGCTCTATAAAAACTCTAGAATCTACCTGTAGGTGGGAAGAATAAGAGTTTTAATAAATCCTTTAGGGATTTATAAGAAGTTATAAGAAAGAGAGACCGAGGTCTTAATAGGATCCCTAATTTTAAGAATTGGGATCAGTAGCATATCAAGTGCTCAAAGAAATGCCAAGGCATTTTATTATAAGAGAATTGAAGAATAACAAGTATAAGGAAGTAATAGTTAAAAAGAAAATAAGTATTTTACTTTTTAATGGCATGTACCGGACACAAGGTCCATGACACAAGGTCCATGACACAAGGTCCATTGGGTGGGCTCCTAGATCGCCCCTAGGCACAAGATCGCCTAGAAGTTCCTTAGTAGTTTCGGGATTAGCTACCTCGACTCTTATTAAGGATGCGCGCAAAATTGGTACAATGCCGGGCCCAAAAGAAGTTTATTATTATTTTGAAGTATTAAAGTATAAGTTTTTGAAACAAATGAAACGAGCTTCAAATATGTCTAGAATTAGAAAAGTAGTTTCTTATTATTTGAAGCATGCAGTAGTAGTTTCAATTGTTTCCTTGCTACTAGATTATTCAGCATGTTTAGTTTTATTTGCTTTCAGCATGCTGTTATAGTTTTATTCTTATGAGCATGTTTAGCTTTACATGTTTAGTAGTTTTACATGTTTAGTAGTTTTACATGTTTAGTAGCTTTACATGTTTAGTAGTTTTACATGTTTAGTATGCTTCTTTTATTGGTTTATGAGCATATTTAGCTACACAATGATTAGCATTTCAGTTAGCATGATTTCCTTTGCTATATATGAGCATGAGTAGTTTTATATGTTAGCATTCAGTTTTAGTATGATTTTATTTATATACATGCATATCGAGTTTTTGTGAGTAGATAGCGCTCACTAAGCTTTATGCTTATAGACTGCATTTCCTCCTACTGCAGATAAAGGGAAAGAAAAGATACAGTGAAGGAAGGCGACAAGGAGATGCAAGAGGAGTGTGTGATGTGTGGACTATGGAGGTCCTTGGTGTTGGTGCGGGTAGCACTAACGGTCTAACCCAGGTTTTGATGAATGACAAATAGGTTAAGTTAGTTGTGTTGTTGTCTAACACTTTGATCAAGTGTGCAGGAAAAGTCCAGCTAGGTCGATAGGTCGGTGACCGAATAGTGGCGAGAAGTAGCGGACGGACCGAACGATGAACGCGGAGAGTCTCGTGACTGGATGGCGCTGCCAGATATTGGCAGCGTAGGCTGAATCGACGAAGAAGTCCGTGAAGGTCACGATTGACCGGAGGAAAGGTAAGTGAGGTAAGTCCGTTTGAGGGTAGGAGGACGGCGTTCCGGAGGGGACATTAGGCGTTGATCCGCGCTTAGATCCATTTCGGATGTCTAAGTCGAGATCGTGACTAGACTCGAAAGACGGAATCTAAGTCATACTATCTTTATCTATCTGTTGAACTTTAACTGTACTAACCATTTGTTTTACAGGATATATATTTGCCTCGGACTAACCTTGTTTTGCAGAAAAAGAGTCTTTTCTGAACAAGGTGGTCAAGGCAGGGTCGGGATCCGCGCCTGGAGTTCAGCGCCCGGGGGATCCGAGCACCCGAAGGAGAATTTTATCCGGACACGTCCGCCACGTGGAGCATCTTGATTTGAGAGCAGCACACTCAGTGCGCAACAGGAGATATAAAGAAGCCGAGCTCTAAAAACTTTGGAGAACTCTTCGCGATCTTGCCTTCGACGTTGTGCGACGTCCCAGCTCGACAAAAGTTCTCTTCGGTTTTGTTTAATTTTCCTTTTGTCGGTATTGCTTTATTATTACTAGCATCTCCTGTACTTTTTCTGTAATCATATTTCGACTTGCTAGTGATTGCCCAACGAAAGTGGTCAAGGACCACGGGCCTTCGAGTAGGAGTCGTCACAGGCTCCGAACGAAGTAAAAATATTTGTGTCTACTTTATCTTTTTCCGCTGCGCTTAAACTCTTGTTTTTTGCGAATCGATATTCACCCCCCCCCTCTATCGAATCTAACGGTCCTACAAGTGGTATCAGAGCAGGTACCGCTCTGATTTGGTGCAACCACCAATCAGACAAGGGTGAATTTTTTTTTAATTAATTTTAAAACTGGTGTTTCGATAACTTAATATTTAACTAATCAATTTAAATTAGTGCAACACGAATCTAGTTTTTTTTATCTTTTTCTTCCCGCACTACTAATCCAAGACCAAGTCTTGGGATATTTTTTCTTGGTTATTTATCTGTGCACAGAATGTCCCAACAAGAAGGATTCAGCACAGTGCGACCTCCACTCTTCAACGGGGATGACTTCCCTTACTGGAAGAAGTGCATGGAGGTCTACCAGTGGATGAGCATTACGAAACCTTACAAAATTCCAGTGGACAACGCCGGGAATCTAGTGGATCCTGAAGACTGGACAGCAGATCTCAAGAAAAAGGCGTCAACAGAAAATAAAGCGATCAACACTCTACAGTGCGGACTAACAAGAGAAGAGCTAAACAGAGTCGGTCCACACAAGAACGCTAAAGAATTATGGGACAAACTGATCGAGCTGCACGAAGGAACAAGCGACGCTAAGGTAACAAAACGAGACCTGCTTTTAAATAAAATTTTTAATATAAAAATGCAGGAAGGAGAACAATGAATCAACTCCACGCGAGGATCAAGGACATCCTCAACGGGCTCCATGCGATTGGTCACCAAATGGAGAACAGAGACTTAATAAGGTACGCTTTAAACGCTTTTCCACGTAATAGTTTGTGGGCATCAATAGTGGATGCCTACAAAATTTCTAAGAATCTTTCTAAATTAAAATTGGATGAGCTTTTCTGTGAATTAGAATTGCACGAACAAACTAATCTTGTGGAGGCGAGAAAGGTGTAGCCTTATTCATGTTCCTCCAAGAAAAGCAAGCCTGAAGTTGAAGAAGAATCGACCAAGACTCCAAAGACGAAGAACAGTGAACTTGGTAAGAAAAATGTTCACCGGGAGAAAGAGCTTCAGAAAAAGGATCTTCAAAAGATCAGCTCTCCCTCAGAACAAAAGAACGTTACCGCTACTGCTGCAACAAAAAGGACATTACAAGAACGAATGTCCAAAACTAAAGTTCGACAAACCAAAGCCAACCAAAAGAAGGCACTCAAAGCAACGTGGGACGACTCCTCGGACGAATCGGAGGAAGAAGAGCGAAACATCGAGCCACATCGCACTGATGGCCCGCGTGCCGAAACAGATAACGAGTCGGAAGATGAAGACGGGTCGAAATAAGCCACGAGTCCGTACTCGTTTCCGAAGGCCCGAATGAGGTATACTTTAATTTAAACAAAATTTTTTTTAGAATTATTTCCTGTTTAAATAGTAAATTAACTAAATTAGAAAATGAAAACAAATCACTTCTTGAGGAAAATCAAAACCTCAAGGAACAATTAAAGAATTCGAATCCAACTCAAGATCTAACACTTGAGGAAGAGAATTTATCATTAAAAAATGAAATAAACAATTTAAAAGAGATGTTAGAAAAATTCACAACAAGATCAAAAAATTTAGACTTAATCTTAAATAATCAAAAAGCATGTTATAATAAAACCGGACTAGGATACAAGTCAAATTCAAATAAAACCTTCAAATCATTAATAACCCAATACAAGTCAACCAATCTAGCTTGGGTTCCGAAAGCGTGTCTGACCACGCAAGTAGGACTTAATCAATATTATATACCTAAAGAAAAAATACATTATATAAAATTAAATAAACCAAATCAAAATCCAAAATACAAACCTAAATCAAATTCAAAATCTAAACAGAATTATCATCAAGTTAACTATAACTATAAAAAGAATCGACACAAGCCTAAAATCAAAACTTAAATTAATGGCCAATAATTCGAGGAGGCTCCGAATAGTTGGCACCTCCAAACTAACCGATAGGGTAACCCAAAATTTACCAACCCCGGGTAATTAGGATTAGTTAAAAGAGACTAAGTTTAACTGAAACATGGTGAAATTTTTGGATGATAGTACGTTAGGAAACTTGGGCATCGCATGTCTAGAAAGATATGGTTTCGATCTGTGCATTTGGCCAAGTGGAACCAATGAAGCTACCTTACGAATCCTAACCAGTTAGACCAAGATTTAGTACTAAGTTCCGTGGATAGGACTATTCGGAAAACCTCGAAAGGTTGGTTACTTCTAATGATGTCCTTGTGACTCACCAAGCTTAGAAGTTTATCCGAAGAATGCCTATTTGTGGAAACCAAAGCTAAGTCTGAATCTAACACAAGTTAAAACAAAACTCTGTAATCAAACTAATTTCATCTCACAAAATCATAGGATTCCCTGATTGATAATATAGATCGGGTGAGATGAATAAGGCTTAAAAATTAATTTCAAAATTTTAATTTTAAAACTTAAATTAATTTCAAAATTGTAATCTTAAACTTAAAAATTATTTTCAAAATTCTAAACTTAAAAATTATTTTCAAAATTTTAAAAATTAATTTCAAAACTTTAATTTTAAACTTAAAAATTAATTTCAAAATTTTAATTTTAAAACTCAAAAATTATTTTCAAAACTTTAATTCTAAACTTAAAAATTATTTTCAATTTTAAACTTAAAAATTATTTTCAAAATTTTAATTTTAAAACTTAAAAATTATTTTCAAAATTTTAATTTTAAAAATTAATTTCAAAACTTTAATTTTAAACTTAAAAATTAATTTCAAAATTTTAATTTTAAAACTCAAAATTTTTTTTCAAAACTTTAATTCTAAACATAAAAATTATTTTCAATTTTAAACTTAAAAATTATTTTCAAAATTTTAATTTTAAACTTAAAAATTAATTTCAAAATTTTAATTTTAAAACTTAAATTAATTTCAAAATTTTAATCTTAAACTTAAAAATTATTTTCAAAATTCTAAACTTAAAAATTATTTTCAAAATTTTAAAAATTAATTTCAAAACTTTAATTTTAAACTTAAATTAATTTCAAAATTTTAATTTTAAAACTTAAATTAATTTCAAAATTTCAATTTTAAACTTAAATTAATTTCAAAACTTAAATTAATTTCAAAATTTTAATTTTAAAACTTAAATTAATTTCAAAATTTTAATTTTAAAACTTAAATTAATCTCAAAATTTCAATTTTAAACTTAAAAATTAATTTCAAAATTTTAATTTTAAACTTAAATTTCAAAATTTCAATTTTAAAACTTAAATTCAAAATTTTAATTTTAAAACTTAAATTAATTTCAAAATTTTAATTTTAAACTTAAATTAATTTCAATTTTAAAACTTAAATTAATTTCAAAATTTCAATTTTAAACTTAAAAATTAATTTCAAAATTTTAATTTTAAAAAACTTAAATTAATTTCAAAATTTCAATTTTAAAACTTAAATTAATCTCAAAATCTTAATTTAATGCATGCTCGAAAGACTAACTTCAAAATCCTACTTACTGTAGGAAACCAAGTGGATTTTGGACAGTGGTTGCTCCAAACATATGACTGGAGATCACACCAAGTTCACTCAACTCACTTACAAAAGCCTAGGAACAGTTGCCTTTGGAAACAACGGCAAACTCAAGGTAATTGGTATAGGTAATATTGAATTAAAATCAGACTTTATAATTACAAATGTCTTACTTGTCGAAAACTTTAAATATAATCTTCTAAGTATAAGTCAATTGTGTGATACTAGGTATAAGGTCAAGTTTCTATCTACAGAATGCTCAATCAAACATCTAGATAATCCTACCATAAGCCTAAAAGGTTTTAGAAAAGACAACATCTATGTCATCAACTTACCCATTTCTTCCATTAAGTGTTATTTAACACAAAAAGAAGAAACTTGGTTATGACATAGGAGAATGTCTCACACCAACTTTAGAAATATAAGTAAACTAAATGGACTTGTAAAAGGCTTACCGAAGTTACCTAACTTAGATTCAACTATATGTAATGCTTGTCAACAAGGAAAACAAACTAAGTTAACCCACAAACAAACAAATCAACCACAAACTAACTCAATCTTAGAACTTCTACATTTAGATCTTTTTGACTCCCATGGAGTCAAATCCATTAATGGAAACTTATACTGTTTAGTAATTATAGACGATTACTCTAGATTTACTTGGGTAAAATTCTTAAAACATAAAGAAGAAACTTTTGAAATTCTTACAAATTTTTGCAAACAGATTGAAAACGAAAAAGATATTAAAATTAAAAGAATTAGGAGTGACAATGGGGGAGAATTTAAAAATCATAACTTTAACCGTTTTTGTCTAGAAAACGGTTACCATCATGAGTTCTCATGCCCTAAAACCCCCCAACAAAATGGAATTGTAGAAAGAAAAAATAGAACCCTACTTGAAGCTTCTAGAACAATGTTAAATGAGTATAACCTACCCAAATACTTTTGGGCAGAAGCCGTTAGTACAGCCTGCTATGTACAGAACAGAACAACAATAAATAAAACTCATAACAAAACTTTCTTCGAAATATTTTATAATAAACAACCAAACATAAAATACTTTAAGGTATTTGGGTGCCCAGTTTTATCTTAAATACAAGAGAACACTTAGGAAAATTCACCTCCAAAATTGAAAATGGAATTTTTGTAGGGTATTCCCTAAATAGTAGAGGCTACAGAATTTACAATAAGGTTACCTTAAAAATTGAAGAAACTACTAATGTAAAATTTGAAGAAACTAAACAAGACATAGGATCTACACAAACACCTGAGTTTGTTCCAGAAACCAACCAAACTCTAAGTCATGAAGAAGAGGAACAATATCAGGAGGATCAACCTCCTAGAACAATAAGGATTAACCCAAATCATCCAACTGATCAAATAATTGGTGACCCAGAATTAAGAGTTCAAACCAGATCATCGTTTAGAAACCTAAGTCAAATTTCATTAATTTCAAAAATTGAACCCAAAACGTGGATGAATCCCTACTAGACCCAGATTGGATCATAGCTATGCAAGAAGAACTAGCCCAATTTGAGCGTAATGAGGTCTGGGACCTAGTTCCACCACCTAAGAACAAGAAAATAATAGAAACAAAATGGGTATTCAGAAACAAACTAAGTGAAACTGGGGAAATTACTAGAAATAAGGCTAGTTGTGGTTGAAGGATTTAGTCAAGTGAAGGACTTGACTTATGACATGTCTCAGATGGATTAGAATCCATTAGAATGTTACTAAGTTATGCAGCCCATAAAGGATTTAAACTATACCAAATGGATGTTAAGTGCCTTTCTTAATGGACTAATCGGAGAAGAAGTTTATGTAGGTCACCTCCTGGATTTGAAAGCTTAGAACACCCGATTATGTTTTTAAATTAAAGAAAGCCCTATATGGACTTAAACAAGCACCCAGGCGTGGTATGAGAGGCTAACATCTTACCTAACATCTAAAGGATTCAAACAAGGTCAAATTGACCCAACCTTGTTTGTCAAATCATTAAATACAAACATATTTATTGCACAAATATACGTGGTTGAAATAGTATTGTGCTGAACAAATTCAGAATTTTTAGAAGAATTTATTAATCTAATGGAAAAAGAGTTTGAAATGAGCTTAGTGGGAAAACTAACCTATTTCTTAGGATTACAAATCAACAGACAAATGAAGGAAACTATATCTCTCAACATAAATACACCAAAGAATTACTTAAAAATTGAATGGAAAATACAAAAGAAATAAAAACACCGATTAAACACAATCTTAGATAGTGACCCAAATGGAAAACCGGTTGACTTAAAATATTATAGATGCAATAGGTAGCCTCATACCCTAGCAAGCAATGTCGATATTTTATTTATCATTAGTATGTGCTAGATACCAAACTTGTGCTAAGGAATCCCATTTGACACAAGTTAAAGAATTTTTAGATATCTTAAAGGAACAACAAATGTAGGAATGTATCCTAGGATAAGTAATTTTGAACTAATAGGGTATTCTGACTCAGTCTATGCAAATTAGACCGCAAAAGCACAAGTGGTGGATGCCAATTATTAGGTTCATCACTTGTTAGCTGGTTTAGTAGAAAGCAACATTGTGTTGCTCTGTCTACAACTGAGTCAGAATACATAGCTATAGGCGAATGTGTTGCACAAATATTATGGATGATGCATACTCTAAAAGATTTCAACTTAAATATCACAAATGTAAAAGTATTAATTGACAATATAAGTTCAATTAACTTAACCAAGAATCCTATGCATCATTCAAGAACCAAACATATTGAAATTAGGGATCATGTTACTAAAGGCGACATTGAACTCAAGTACATTGAGTCCAAATCAAATTTAGCTGACATTTTTACAAAACCTCTCCCTGAAAGTGAATTTAGCAACTTACGACGAAAATTAGGGATGTGCTTAATAGACTAGGATCTTTCAAAAATACTTTCAAAAATGATTTTACCAACTTATAGGTTAAACTTGTTTGTTTTCAAACTTTCCATTTTTAGACTTTCGAAAACAGTTTTGGCCTTAGACTAGTTTTACATCCTTAGAAAGCATGTACCCATAGGACTAGTTTTTTTTTAGCATCTCACCAACACTCTAGGTTTACCTTGCTTGTGTTTGACAAACATAGAAAGGGGTGAGATGCATAGGCCAAATGTCTGGACTTAAGATGCTTATTTCAGTGCATCAGCATAAGTCTGGACGTTAAATACAATTCAGATATTAATCAGATTAAAGTTCATCAGTCAAGTCAAACACTGATTGATTATAATCTGACTAACCAAGTGAAAGCTACTATCTTTTGATAGTTAGTTAGTACCTAATTGGTTAGACAGCTGGTTAAATTTAATGTCAGGTTCGGGGGAGGAATTAATTAAAAATTTCCCTTTATATAAAATATTTTAAATTTTGTTTGAAAAATGTTTTCTTAAAAATTTCTTAAACCTACTTTTGAAAACTAACTCTTATAAAACTAAGTTGTTTTTAAGAATTGGGTTTTACTTTTTATTGAAAATTGATTTTGAAAATTAGATTTAACTTAGTTTTGAAAATTGTGGAAATTAGATTTTTCAAAACATATGTTTACAAACTAAGCTTCTCAAAATCATTTTCCTTAAATTTGAAAATCAAAGTTTAAAAATCAATTTTCAAAATCAACTTGCTTAAAATTGTGAAAATTTTTTAAATCAACTCAAAATTGTTTCTTTTAAATCACAAACTTTTTATCCTTTTTACTTAGTCTTTGAAAACTCAACTTTTCAAGTATTTTAAACCATGGTTTTGAAACTAGTACTTTTAAACTTTAAAAGTTTGATTTTTTTATTTTACTTTATCAAAGTTAGTTCTCCCAAACTCCTTTGAAAACTAAAAGTAAAGTTCAAAATCAATATTTGCAAACTGAAATTTGATTTGCAAAACTCAGTGTTGAAAATTATGAAAGTTAGATTTTTCAAACTTAAATCATTGTCAAAACTTAAGTTTTAATCGTTTACAAATTTAGTTGTGAAAAATAAATCAGTTTTGGAAAAATAGGTTTTTCAAACTTAGTTTTGGAATTTTTGGTTTTGAAAACTTATGTTTGAAAAAGCGTTTCAAAGTTGAAACTTGTTTTGAAATTTAGACCTTATACACTTATGTTTGTAAATTTAAATCTTGAAATTTTTCTAAAAGCTAAAAACTACTGCTTTATACAAGTTTTCAAAACTTTATACTCCCCCAAGTCAACTTAATCTTTTCTTGGATTGAAAAATTGTACTTTTGTCCTTAAATTACGAACTATGATTGTTTAAGTGTTATTCAGTAACTCTACACTATGATTGTTTACCCTTGTTCTTTTGATGATGAATGCCAAAGGGGGAGGAGGGTTAGGTGGTTAAGTTAGCTAAACCAATTTGAAAACACAAACTGACTTTAAAACCACACAAATGCATGTTGTTTCGTACATATGCTTTCACTAACTTAACCAGGTTGTCATTCCATCAAAAAGGGGAGATTGTTGGTGCGGGTAGCAGTCTAACCCAGGTTTTGATGAATGACAAATAGGTTAAGTTAGTGTTGTTGTTGTTTGACACTTTGATCAAGTGTGCAGAAGTCCAGTCCAACAATTCGACCTGAGGTCGGCGGAAGTGAATGGAGTCGTGCCTGCAGAAGTCCGACAGGTTGACAGGCTGACGAGATAGCCGGAGAAGTCCGCAGCGGTCGACGGGCGGATAGGCAGAAGTCGAACGGGCTGGACGACCTGGGCCCGGACGTCGGTAGGGTAGTGGGAGGTAAGTCATCGAGGACGGAGGACGCGTGTTCCGGGAAGGGACATTAGGCGTCGATCCGGCTTAGATCCATTCGGATGTCTAAGTCGAGATCGTGACTAGATTCCGGTCTCGGAAAGGACGGAATCTAAGTCATACTATCTTTATCTATCTGTTGAACTTTAACCGTGCTAACCATTTGTTTTACAGGATATATATTTGCCTCGGACTAACCTTGTTTTCGGGAAAAGAGTCTTTTCGAACAGTCTTGTGGTCGGCTCAGAGGCTAATTTTATCCGCGACACCTCGCTCGCGCCATGGAGCATCTTGATTTGGCCAAGCGTGATCCGTCCGGAGGGATCCAGAGGCGAGTATAAAGAAGCCGACAGAGCTTGAAAAACTGAGAACCTTCTTGCTGTTTCTTTCGAGTCGGCTCGAGGCAAAAAGTGCTCTTCCTTTTTGTTTAATTTTCCTTTGTCGGATTGCTTTATTATTACTAGCATCTCTTTTCTGTAATCATATTTCGACTTGCTAGTGATTGCCCAACGAAAGTGGTCAAGGACCACGGGCCTTCGAGTAGGAGTCGTCACAGGCTCCGAACGAAGTAAAAATATTTGTGTCTACTTTATCTTTTTCCGCTGCGCTTAAACTCTTGTTTTGCGAATCGATATTCACCCCCCCTCTATCGAATCTAACGATCCTACACTTGGGACTTAGCTTAGGAATTCATTTAGTTTAAGAATGTGATTAGTTTGATTTCTTATTAAGTTGATAAGGAAAGGATGTAGTAAGAAGTTATGTTTTCGGTTTTTTCATTATCTGCATGATTTGAATTATTAAACTGCGTGGTTGTGGTTAGTTTTCATTTCTTATTAGACTGCATGGTTGATTGGAATATATTTCCAGCCGCCTGTGGCTGAGTATATTATGCTTGTATTATGGGAAATGGTCACCGGTACAGGGGAGACTCTGTTGAAATTTTTCGGTAGGGTTTCCTAGAGATTTTTAATAAACCGGTTAAGTAGAGTTAGTAGATAAGTAACGGTCACTCTTAGAGAGTAGTAGTAGTAGTAAGAAGGGTGGTCGTTACAGTAATTAAGGTTAGATTAAAATGGGCTAGGTTTAACTTGACCCACGGTACTGGTGAAGTATTGGATGATAGTACGTTGGGGAAACTTAGTCATCGCATGTCTAGGAAGATATGACTTCGACCTGATGCATTTGGCTAAGTGGAACTGACCGAAACTACCCTTTATGGATCCTAACCAGTTAGACCAAGGTTTTGTATTAAGTTCTATGGGTATGACTATTTGGAAAACCTCGAAGGCATGGTTACTTTAATGATGTCCTCGTGACTCACCATAGCCCAGAAGTTTATCCAAAGAACGCCTACTTGTTGAACTCAAAGCTAAACCTGAATCTAACACAAAGTTAAACCAAACCCTAAAATTGAACTTAATTCATCTCACATATATTGTAGGATTACCTGATTGAAAATTTAGATCGGGTGAGATGACTAAGAAATAAAAATTTAAATCAAATTTGAAATTTAAATTCGTAATTAAAATTAATTCAAAATTAAATTCATAATTAAAATTAATCCAAAATTAAATTCGTAATTAAAATTAATTCAAAATTTAATTAACTTAAATTATTTTCAAAAATTAATTAACTTAAACTATTTTAAAAATTAATTAACTTAAATTATTTTTCAAACTAATTAACTTAAATTATATTTCAAAACTAATTAACTTAAATTATTTTTTCAAACTAATTAACTTAAATTATTTTTTCAAAACTAATTAACTTAAATTATTTTTTCAAAATTTAATTAACTTAAAATATTTTTCAAAATTAAATTAACTTAAAATATTTTTCATAATTTAATTAACTTAAATTATTTTTCAAAATTAAATTAACTTAAATTATTTTTTAAAATTTAATTAACTTAAAATATTTTTCAAAATTAAATTAACTTAAATTATGTTTCAAAATTAATTAACTTAAATTATTTTTTCAAATTTAATTAACTTAAAATATTTTTCATAATTAAATTATCCTAAATTCAGTCAAACTATCCATTGATCCATGAAACTGAATCCAATACCTTATGTGTAGGAATTGGACTAATGGATGATAGATAATAGATGCTCCAGACATATGACTGGAGATAGCTTGAAGTTTACTAAGCTCAAACTGAAGAACCTAGGGTCAGTTGTGTTTGGCAACAACAGTAAACTTAAGGTAATCGGAAGAGGTAACATCAAACTTAACTCTAATTTTGTCATTCAAAAAGTTCTACTAGTTGAAAATTTTAATTTTAATCTATTAAGCATTAGCCAATTATGTGATTGTGGATACCTAGTCACCTTTGATAACTCTGGGTTCTTAATTAAAAATATCAACAACCCCGAAATTAGACTTGAAGAACTTAGGAAAAATAACATTTATACAATTGACCTACCATCAATAAAGTGTTTTCTGACACAACAAGAGGAAACCAATTTGTGGCACAGAAGACTGGGTCACACTTATATTAGACTCATTTCAAAAATGAGTCAAAACGGCTTAGTTAGAGGATTGCCCAAATTAAGAAACCTAGAAAACACAATTTGCCATCCTTGTCAACAAGGAAAACAAACCAAGTCAACTCACAAATCAACCAATCTATATAGAACTAACTCCTTACTTGAGCTCCTTCACCTAGACCTATTCGATTCACATGGAGCCAAGTCACTAAGCAAGAACCAGTATTGCTTAGTTATAATTGATGACTACTCCAGATTTACCTGGGTAAAGTTCCTAAAAACAAAATATGAAACTTTTGAAGTCTTTAGTAACTTCTGCAAATTAACAGAAAATGAAAAAGACACTAAAATTAAAAGGATAAGAAGTGATCAGGGGGGGGATTTGAAAATCATAGATTTATTCAATTTTGTAAAATCAACGGATACAAACACGAATTTTCATGCCCTAGAACCCCCCAACAGAACGGTCTAGTAGAACAGAAAAATAGAACCCTACAAGAAGCCACCAGAATCATGCTAAATGAATATATTCTAAATCATCAATTTTGGGTTGAAGCAATAAATACAGCAAACTATATTCAAAATCGAATTCTAATTAACAAACTTTATAAAAAAACCCCTTATGAAATATATTATAATAAAATTCCCAACTTAAACTATTTAAAAGTATTTGGATGTAAAGTTCACATTTAAACACTAAAGACTACTTAGGAAAGTTTACACCCAAATCAAATCAAGGAATCTTTTTAGGGTACTCTACAACTAGTAGGGCTTATAGAGTCTATAATCAAAATACCCTAAAAGTTGAAGAAACAACTAATGTAATATTTGATGAAGAAAATAATCTATCAAATATAGATCAAAATGTTGACATTAACCCAAGAAACAGAGAAGATGACGAAATTGAACTTGAACCTATCGAATCTGAAGAACAAATCACTAACTCAAATGGTATACGACCAACAAGAACAAGCACAAATCGCCCATCTGATCAAATTTTGGGTGACCCAACTTTAGGAGTCAGAACTAGGTCATCTTATAGAAACCAGAGCTAGATAGCCCTGATTTCAAAAATTGAACCCAAAATCATAGAAGAAGCCCTACTTGACCCAGACTGGATCATTGCTATGCAGGAAGAGTTAGCCCAATTTGATAGAAACCAAGTCTGGGAACTTGTACCTAAACCCATAGATAAATCAGTAATAGACACTAAATGGGTATTTAGAAACAAGTTGAATGATCAGGGTGAGATAATAAGAAATAAGGCTAGACTAGTAGCCAAAGGGTACAGTCAAGTTGAGGGCTTAGACTACGACGAAACCTACGCACCAGTAGCTAGACTCGAATCCATTAGAATACTGTTAGCCTATGCAACACATAAAGGGTTTAAATTATATCAAATGGATGTAAAATCCGCATTCCTTAATGGGTTTATTAAGGAAGAGGTCTATGTAGGTCAATCCCCAGGATTTGAAGACTTAGATCATCCAAACCATGTATTTAAACTGAAAAAGGCCTTATATGGACTAAAACAAGCCCCTAGGGCATGATATGAATGATTATCTAATTACCTAATATCCAAGGGCTTTAACCAAGGTCAAATAGATCCAACCCTCTTCGTAAAAACCTTAGAAAATGACATTTTCATAGCCCAAATATACGTCGACGATATTATTTGTGGTTCAACAAACTCTAAATTTCTAAAAGAATTCACCAAACTAATGGAAAATAAATTTGAAATGAGTCTGGTAGGTGAACTTAATTTCTTCCTAGGTTTACAAATTAAGCAAACTAAAGATGGAATTTATATTTATCAAACTAAATATGCTAAGGAATTAATTAGAAAATTTGGCATGGAGAACTCAAAAATAATTAATACACCAATGGCTACTAATGCAACAATTGACTCAGACTTAAAAGGTAAACCAGTAGATTTGAAATACTATCGAAGTGCGATAGGAAGTCTACTGCTAGCTTATTATTGAATCGACCACACAGTAGGTATGTGTGCACGATACCAATCTTGTGCAAAAGAGTCTCACTTAACCCTTGTCAAAAGAATCCTTAGGTATCTTAAGGGAACCCTAATGTAGGATTATGGTATCCTAGATCTGACACCCTTGACCTAACCGGCTACTGTGACTCAGACTATGCCGGGTGCAAGCTAGATAGAAAATGCACGAGTGGTAGTTGTCAATTTCTAGGACAATGCCTAGTAAGTTGGTCAAGCAGAAAGCAACACTGTGTTGCTTTATCTACCACTAAAGCTGAATATATAGCCTTAGGTGAATGCGCATCTCAGTTGCTATGGATGATGCAGACTCTTAAAAACTATCAACTGGAATATCATAAAACAAAAATCTCAATTGATAATATAAGTTCAATAAATCTAACAAAAAACTCAATTCATCACTCAAGGATGAAACATATAGAAGTGAAGCACCATTTTGTAAGGGATCATGTAGCTAAGGGTGATATTGTACTCAACTATGTTGCGTCAAAATCAAACCCAGCTGACATCTTCACAAAGTCCTTACCTGAACTTGAGTTCAGCTCACTTAGAAGACAAATAGGAATGTGCTGGGTAGAATAGTTTCTGATTTTCAAATCAGCTTCGTACAGTTTTCAAAATCATCTTATGTTTTAAAAAATCTAGGAAACTATTGTTTTTAAAATTCCAATTTTACTAGACTTTCAAAAATATGGAATTAGCTTAAGCTCTACCCAAGAAATCTTGCTCCCCTAGAATTCAGCTAGAGCATCTCACAAACACCTAGGCTTACCTTTCTTGTGTTTGAAAAACATAGAACGATGTGAGATGCATAGGGTACATCCTGGACTCAAGAATGCTCATATCTGTGCATCAATATGAGTCTGGGCGTTAAACACATAGTCAACAGTAATCAAGTCAAGTCTTCCATCAGTCAAATCTAACTGGATCTAGTGACTTAACTTGACTAACCAAGTGAAAGCTATTGTCCTCTAGGTAATCAGCTAGTAGCTAACTGGTTAGACATGTGGCCGCGAACCCAAGTGCTTGATTGTTAAATTTTTTTTTTGGCATGAACATTAAGCTCTGATACCTTACTTAAAGCGAAATTAACTAATCAACAATCAATCTAACTCAACTCATGCTTGGACATTAGGGCTCTGATACCTTACTAAATTAACTAATTTACAATACATTTAACTCATGCTTGGGCATTAAGGTTTTAAGCTCCTCCCTTGCCTTTAAAAAGTTTTAAAATTAGTTATTCCTCCAAATCTTTTCTGGATTAGTGTTTTCAATATCATTTCAAATTTTGGCTAAGAATTGTCCAAAAACTAAAATTGAGCTTCCACTTCCCAAAATTTCCTCTTGTTCTTTTTAGCCTTAGCTTTTCTTAAAGGTTTTGTAATTTGATAGTTATCAATAAATTTTTTCAAATTTTTTTTAAAACTTACTATCTCTAACATATTTTTTTAAAAAGACATTCAAAGTATTCTAAAAGATGTTTTAAGATGCTTTTCAAATATTACAACATACTTTCAAAGAATTCAACTAAGTCTCTAAATCATCTAAAATTATCTTTCAAAGTCAATTTCTTTACCTTTAACACAGTTGAAAGGAAAATATCTCTCTTGACCTTTATCTCACTTAGTTAAGAATTTTTCAGTGAAAATTAGGTATAAAAAGCTAAGTGTTATAAAAATATTATTTTTCCCTTCTTTAAAAGCCTTATATTTATTTTGTCCTTTTTGAAAAGTTAAGAATTTTCAAACTCATTTATTTTTTTGATAAATGGCAAAGGGGGAGAGTAGAGGTAAATTCAAAGGGACATTCAAAAGTAAAATTTTTTAGGAAAGCCTTTATTAAGGGGGAGCCTGACAAAGTTTAAGTGTTTAGCTTAACCATGCATGCATTTAAAATCTATTAAGCTTGATTACTTAAACTTTATGTATCTATTATACTTAGCTTTGTATTTCAGTTGTCATAATCAAAATGGGGGAGATTGTTGGTGTGTGAAGCATCCGACGATCGACCATTATTTTGATAATGGCAAAGGAATTCAAAGTTAAGTTGTTTTGTGATCTAATGCACTTGATTGAGTGTTTCAGGAAAGTCCTAGCTACGGTTAGGCAAAGAGAAAACCCTAGGGGGTGGTAACCCTAGGTCATAGGGGGTGGTAACCCTATGCGGAAAGTCTTGGGTCGTGAGCTTCAGGCAAAAGTCCTAGCGGGAGGTAACCTAGATGGAAAGTCACGTGTCGCGAACTGTGAAAGACTAGACTAGCCGAAAGTAAGTCCAGAAAGCAAGCTTGACGTTAAGCAAAGTCCGGTTGATCCGGAGGATCGCACTAGTAATAGGTAAATCTCACAGTGGAGTAGGTGAGGGAGCCGCTCCCCGTAGAGGCAAAGGGCGTCGGGTTGACCTAGGTTTCCGGTCAATCAATCGGAGATCAGCACCGATAATTTCATTTATCATATTATTTCTATGCTAACTTGGTTTTGCAGGATGTGTTTTGTATTTGTGGACTAACATGTTTTGCAGGGCCAAAATCCAGCCTCAGATGAACAGTGTCCGAGGCGCCTCCATGGAGCTTGGAGGCGCTTCGGGTGCTAACCAAAGACAGCTGTCCAGAAATGCTGGAGGCACCTCAGAAGGGCTTGAAGGCACCTTGGAGCTGGGGTTCAAGGTGCCTTGGACTGACCTGAAGGTGCCTTGAGGAGGATAAGTGCAGAAGGAGTCTGCTCTGATTTGTGCGGCTGACTCGCTTAGTTTGAGGCACCTCGGAGGGGTTTCAAGGCGCCTTGAGCATTGTTTAAAAGGGTGTTTCGAGCAGCAGCTAGACAACGATTTCCTAGCCTTCTTTCTTCAACGTGATGCTACAAAAGACGCCCGGAAGTGCTTCTACAAGATCCCGACGACCCGAAGCTCCGAAATACTGTTCTTGTCGTTGGTATAATTAGTCTTATTATTGCTTTGCTTCAATTGTACTTCACAACTGTAATTCTTCTTGCGATACCATAGTTATTGCCCACCGAAAGCAGTCAACGACCGCGGACCTTCGAGTAGGAGTCGAGATAGGCTCCGAACGAAGTAAATTCTCGTGTCTTCTGTGTGTTTGCGCATTTTACTATTTCTACTACGTTATTACTCATATTTTACGAAATTGATTGTGAAAGTCACGAGCGCTATTCACCTCCCCTCTAGCGCTTTCGATCCAACACCAACTGGCGACCCTTATGTCGTCAGTCTATTTGGTGACCTCTCATGTCGTCGACCGACGACCTTTGGCCGTGCCGTTACTTACTAGGACTTTCCACCCCTGGCCAGTGGTTTTTTGCCTCCCCCAAGATTAGAACTCTAGACCTCCAGGCTTAAGTACTAGAGTTTATGAATCCTGGTAGCCAAAAGAATACGATTGGAAATTGATTTTGAAAAATATTTTAAATATACTTTGAAAAATCTTGGTGAAGACTATCTTTTGATAGTAATCATCATTGAAAAGTTAAACACAAATTTGAAAGAAATATTAAAATTTTTACAAGTTTTCAAGTTTGTGTCAATCTTTGAAAATAAGTTGTATTTTCTTAGAAAACTATTTTTCCATGATAATATATATCCTAAATAATCCCTACAATAATTTTCATGATTTTTAGAATTTTGTAAAATTTTTGAGGAGTTTATGAATTTTGTTGAAATTGAATTTCAAGAAATCAGAGTCCCAATCGATCAACCGATCAATTGGAGGGTCCCAATCCATCAGCCAATCGATTGGGATGTGTTTCCCGTGAACAGTAGCTCACAGAATTGATCGGGCGATCGATTGAGAAAGGAAATATCGTGAGCAGAAGCTCGTTGAATTGATCAGCCGATCGATTCAACCCCAGTTGGATCGATCAGTTGATCGATTTAACAAGTTTTCTACAAATAAAACCTTTCTAAATCAATCAGTGGATCGATTAAGCAAGTGTCAATCGATTGAGTCCCAACCCAATCGATTGAAAAGGTTAATTTTGGCTGGAAAAGTCTGATTTCAACACTTTGAGCCATATTTAGCCCCTTTAATCACTCTTAAACTCTTGGAATACATTTGTATATATTTAGGGGTAGTTTTCATGATGAAAATAAGGAGAAATGGTTAAGGAACACTTGGTTGAAGTTTAGGATAAGGCTAGTTTCAACATTGAATCTTTTAAACCTAAAAACTTCAAATTTTTGGATTTCCTAAAGATTTAGGAACTCCAAGTCATTGTTGGTGCAATAACAGAAGTTTGAAACATATTTTTAGGGGGAGATACTCTTTAAAAATATGGAAATATTTTTCCAAAATCATTGAAGGTGGTAAATCCTTCATTTGGAAAAATGCTCAAGGTTGAGCATTGGGGAACAATGGAATATGAGACCTTCATTGTGAGTGTGAAGTTGGTTAATGCTCAAGAGTGAGCATTAAGACAATGAAGGGTATGAGACCTTCATTGTGGTGTTGTGAACAACATATGTGGTTGTGAACAATGTTGTGTAACTCTTCAGGGGGAAAATTTTTGATGTACGCCAATAGGGGGAGAAATGTAGGATTTAAGTTAGGTCTTTGTCCCTCAAGGAAAGTTTGGGAGAGAATGTAGGGTCTAGATTATGCCTTCATTATTCGAAGGGCATTGGCATAAAGAATAAGTTGTGGTTATGAGATTAGCCTAAATTGCTTAATAACAAAGAGATTGTTGGTTGATTTCCGACCGAGTTGACTAAGCTTGAGTTGGTTCAAGCTTGAGTCTTGATGTTTGAGTTTCAATGTTTGACAATATATGATTGTAGATGATCATGCAATCGTCTATTGATTATTGATATATTTCTCATCTGGTCAGGGATGGCCTTTTGATGTGAAAAGTCAAGTAGATCAAGGTGATGATCGGGAAAGTCCTAACTGGGTTAGGAAAGGAAAAATCATGAGTGAGGAAAGACCTAGTGAGTTAATCTAGGCGGTGTAAAGTCTTGGTGAGTGGAGTGAGTCATCGGGCTTGAAAAACTTGGTGAGGAGTGAGCAGAAGACCCTGGTGGAAAGCGTAGGTGATTGAAAGCTCCGTTTGGTGGGAAGTGATCTTAGAGTGAAAATCGGTGACCACGTGAAGGCCGGTGAGTGAACCCTGAGTGCAGTCACAGTGGCTCAGGAAATGCTGAAGCCACGGCAAATGCTTGGACCGACCTGGAAGACATCCTAGAGCTGAGTGGATCCAGGTTGACCAAATCCGGTGGGTCGGGTTGTGACACACTGTGTTGACCAAGTATGTCGGAGGAGGATGATCGGATGCTGGAAACCACGTTTAGGAATGCTTCCAGTTGGCTAGGTGCGTGAGGGACGAATCAAGTAGTAGTGGGCCGTCGAAAAGGATTGTGATGACATTACTGAGAGAGCGACCAATCCTTCATGAGGAAATATCTCCTCTTGCTACAATTTACCTTGTGACCTCTTAACAGGCACGGTAGAAACACCGGAGGTCTCCAGTTATTCAATCAACATCACAATACCAGGGGAACATCGACAATTAGCTCGAAGTAACACTGCATCGAGAATCTAAAGGAAAACACTCATCTTCCACAACCACAATAACAGGCTCCACAAGCAAACGGAATAGCAAACACGTATCATTGTCCTGTACTAATTACATAAAACATTTCCTTAAAATTAACATTAGAACTTATTTCATCTTCATCTTATCAATGTTCGCAAAGACAAATCTCATTCAACACATAGTCACAGATCTCCATGCTTGGCTTGTCGCTATTAGTTTTTCAGAGAAAGTGATATATACATAAAAGCACAGTGGCAGTGGTTGGCTATATTCAACCTCTTCATGCTGAATAGCTGATAGCTAATGTAATATAAAATATGTAAAGCTACTAACTGACGATGAAACATGTACTATGTATGTATAACTATATGCTATATATCATAACTCTAAAAGAGAAGAAGCAAACAAACTAATGAATGCTATGTGCTCATCACAGCATCACTAGCTAGAAATAAATATGCATCATGTAATCAATAAAATATATGTGCACGTATAGAAACTACAGTCGCTAAAACAGCGTCTAATGTGAAGCAGCTAGCAAACTTGATCTTTAAAACAAAGTGAAACTTACTTTTACTCTAATCTTATTCTTTATTTCACTTGTTAAAATTCATACTACTGAAAATAATAATCAACTCTCTCTTGGGCCCAGCGTAGGCACCATCTTGCAGGCGCTGCTCCTCAATAGGTTGGGGTAGCGAGCCACCAATCCTAAAAGAGCAGACCTTATTCACCACCAGTACAAGACCTGGAATCGACACTTGATTTGTTTAACGACAACTGAAGTCGGCAAGTACTTCAGCTTTTCTTAAAAGTAAATATTTCATTATCTTAATTACTTCTTTAAATGCCTTGGCATTTAATAGCATCTTAGCAAAATTCCTAAAGTCTTAACTTTGGATCTACTTAAGGCCTTGACCTTTTCTTTTCTTTTCTTTTCTTTTTTACTCGTTAACGTTTCTAAAGAATTTGATAGAACCTTATTTCTTCCCACTCAAATACATGGCTGTTCATGCTTATTAAAATAGCAACGAAAACTAAAGAAACCGCTTCATGTAAAAATGAGGTTGAAAGAAAACCGATCATGCTCAACTCATAGCAATTAAAACCCGCATATTGCTCAATAATAGCAATGAAAACTAGAAAAATCTGCATATAAGACTAATACAACCGCACTGTGAATGTTACAAAAATTTCGCAAAACATTCCTACCGAGAGAAAACTATTGAGGCATATATACACCTAAGAAAACGAGTCAATTCTATACCAAATCATGCCTAAATGAAATATTAGAGAAAATGGATCTTGCTTCCTACTTAAACTCGATGTTCACTAACTACTCGCCTAAATCCTAGCAACCATCTCCTGCACACAACAAATTGCTAAATAAAGGAATCAAGCTTCTGCTTCTAACTGAAACTTTAAAAATTAAACTTAACAGTTATCAAAAAGAGAAAGGTTGTCCTATGCCTAATAGAGTCAGACGTTTCGAAGTGAACTCAAAGAAAACTTGAATCGAATAAGCTCCAAAGGGGTCAAGCTCTAGTAAAGTTGTTCGGTTACAAAATGCACCGATATGCTAAACTACACTAAGAAGGAATTAACTGTGTCAAAAGAATTAATAACACAAAGTCTAGCAACATGTTAATGATTAATAACACTAAGTCTAAAAGATGTTAAGGATTACTAACACCACCAAACCTCGCACAAGAACTCCAACTCAAATCCTAAAACTCCTACTGGATAGAATATATGGAAGGGGTGTACTTTGCAATTTAAACAATGAAAGCCCAAAATCCAATTTGCATAAACCCAATTCAAACAACTACTAACCCGTTTCAATACAAAGGAATAGACAATCATGCAAAGATAGGGGCCAATCCAACATTCTAACTTCCAAAAAGAAATTAGAAATCGTTTACAACCTATAGAACACCTAGAAATCTTCAAAGACAAAACCTCACAACATGTCATCAAAAGAAGAATAAGCATAATCTTTACATCATGATTCGAAATCAAGAAGAACAAACTACTCTCGTAAATCTAACTCACCAGCACATAAAACCAAAAATCCTTAAAACAAGGAAAACAACTGAGCTATCCTCTGCAGGAGTAGCAACTCACCTCGCTCTGACTGACAACCCAGAGAGGAGGAAATTCTGAAGCTTTTGGGTGAAGCTTGAGGATCTCTCCCTTGAGTTCTCGCGTCACATGTGTCATGACACGGTGAGGTCCGCCGCTGGCGCTGGAGAAAAGCCCTTAATTTTCTTTCCGCCCGAGAACACCGCCACAACAACGCTGCTGTGGAGGAGAAGGAAAAGAACAGATAAGGTTTCGGAAAATTTCATCCTTTTTAATAAAATGCGATTCTACACTATATAAATATATATCTCTACATATCTGTTAACAAACCAGCTGAGTTTCATTGGATGGCTTGGTCGGTTTGGGGTCCGAGCCGCTGGGTCAACCTAGCTTCTACAAATTTTTATTTTTAACTTTCCCTCAGAAAATACAAAACGAATGAAAAGCCTGCAAAATACTCTAAAAATTCCTAAAATTCTAGAATATTTTAAAGCATTTCCAAATATTTTTATGGACATTTGGAACTCGAATAGAGAAAATTGGGTCGTTACAACTCCCCATACCTTATAAAGTTCATCCTCGAACTTAGAATAGCTCGATACTGCCTTCATACCGTCTTCCGCCTCCCAAGTGATTTCTCATTCGTTCCCCGCTTTACAACCTTCACTAGTGGTACTTTTGTTTCTTAGTCTCTTGACTTACTGCCTGTAGGTCCACGTCTCTGGATCAGACCCGCTCAGGTCGAATCACTTCCTCTGGCTTGTCGAGAGACACTTGGCTTTAATGGAGACATGAATACATTACATTATGTATTCACGCATGTCTTAAGTAAGTCCAGCTACTTTCCCAATCCTTTCGTGTAAGGTCCTACATACAACGAGGACTTCTGGCCCTTCTGCCAAATCTCATCACTCCCTTCATAGGAGCGACTCTTGAGAAAGACCTAACTCTACTTGAATTCACGATTTCAAGTCAACGAGATAACTCTTTCCTACTCACTCAAGGCCTCACCTCACCTCCTCTTCGATCCAATATCCATCCATCCATCTGCCTGGCCCGCCTCTACTTCCATCTCTTTTCTCTCACCGCGCCTGCCCGCAAAGAATGGGATACCTCATATGTTCTGCACTTCCTAAGGCCTCATTGCCATCTGATTGTCATGTTCAGAGGTAAATTCAGCCTAAGCATAGATACCCATCCTTGAAATCTAGTACAAGCTCGAGCATATCTTCTAGACTCATAGAGCCTGCTCTCTCTTCCATCGCCCCGAGGATGGAAGGTCCTGTTTAACTTAGTGCTAGGTGCAACCTCCAAAAGTGAGAGGTGAAGCGCCCATCTCTATCGTAAACAATAGATTTAGGAACTCCGAAGTCTGGATCCGACTTTAACATCGTGCTAACCTAATTACAATTAGAGGGACACCTCGATGGCTAGAAATGAGCGTATTTGGTCAATCTGTCCACACCCATATCGCATCATATCTTGGGAGACCTGTTATGGATATGTCTTCTACTTCCACTGCATAGGAAGAGGTCAGAGAACTCCTCCGGTCTCCGGTCTCTGCTCGCCGACACATGTCGCAAGTACCACATTTAGCTACATCATCTTTTAAGTCCGCATCACTGCATCTTGTTTACGCCTTGATACATCTTGGTAGAATGCGTAAGGTGTACTATGAGCTTCTTCTAAATTTTCTTTCTCATCTTCATCACTGGGAACACAAGCATCTTGATAAAGAAACCGTTCGACACTAATTAATTCAATTTCCTTCTTGTATCCCTTGCTTGATTTTGGATATCCGGATCTGCTTTCTCTCAGATATCCTCAAGTAGGGTTGACTTATCTAATGTAGAGTTGCCTACAACAATTTCCATTCAAATCCGACAACCTTCGCTCAGTGGTAGGGCTAATGATGACATTAGGGATGCAATCGGATTTTCCGCTTCATACACTTTATTAGCTTTGCCGGATGGTAGAGGATTTCACATACATAATTGACCAACTCTAGCCACCTACACTGTCTCATATTTAAGTCCTCGAGGAAGAAGTACTTAAGACTGATGGTGCAGGAAAATTCCGCACCGCATACGCCTAATAATGTCGCAGAGTTTTAGTGCAAGACTAGCCACCCCAAGATCATGAGGTAGTTTTTCATAATCTTTGAGTTGTCCGAAGCATCAGCTATTCCTTCCTTCCATGAGTACAGCTCCTAAGCCCATCTTGGAAGCATCATCAGATGTCAAAACCCTATCACTTTCGAACAATCGAATGGGAGCACCGATCAATCTCTTCTTTAGCTCTTAGAAACTCTGCACATTTATCTCGACCATTCGAATCTCTTGTTCTTTCCGTGAGGGTGTTAGTGAGAGGCTATCCCGGAAAAGTCCTCCACGAACTTCCTGTAGTACCCAACCTAAACCAAGGAAGCTAGCTCGACCTCTAACGCTGGGTCTACTGCCCATGACCGCTTCCACTTGGTCGGATCCACTCAATACCTTCTTTAGAAATAATGTGACCAAAAATGCCAACTTCGAACTCGCACTTTGAGAACTTAGCATAAAGTCGCTTTTCTAAGAGTGCAGATATCCTCAAGTGCGCGTGTCATGCTCCTCTCGGGGTCCTTGAATAGACCATGTCGTCGATGAATACAATGACAAATTTGTCAAAATATTCTTTCAACACTTTGTTCATTAAGTCCATGAAGACCAGTGCATTGGTCACTCAGGCATGCACCACAAACTCAGAGTGTCCATATCCGCTCTCTGCGGTATATGGCCGCAGAGGCTTGGAGTCTCGCGGAGGATCGTTTGCTGACAAGCTAGGACCGCTTGCCATCGAGCAATCATGTGTCGTCTGCCACTTGCCTCGGAGGTGAGCACTTCAAAGGTTCGCTTGCCATTGCCTAGGCACTGCGTTCCTCATGTCCTCGAAGTGAGGGGACATCCTCTTCTTGCCATCTATTTATTCAAGGTAAAGGCTTGATATCTTACTTTTCTAATCATACTTAAATATGAATAAAGAAAAGGAAACTAAATCTTTATCTTACTAGTACTCAAAACAAGTACTCTATATTGCAATTAAGGACAAAGAAAAAGAAAGAAATTTAAATACTTCCTTACTTGGAGAGACATGATGTTGATGTGTGTGATGTCGAGAATGGAACACCGCCTGATACCAACTGAATACCAACCTACTTACTACTACTATTCTCTAAAGATGACCACATTTAACTAACTAACTACTTAACCGTGATTAAAACCACATGGAAACCCTATCGAAAATATCGCTCTCACCCGGTGCATATTTCAACAATACATCATAAGCAATATATACTCCACCACAACTCATAACTAACAACCACGCAGATAATAAATCTAACTCAAGACAATAAAGGAAAACTAACCACAACAATCAATAGCAAACATGTATCAAGTGTCCTTATAAATAGTTATCAAATTTCCTTAACACATAAAAACTTAATTAACTCAAAGAACAAATCATAATTTATCTTATTCGCAAGGATCCCTAGAACTTCCATAGTGCGACATCACACACCCTCTTGCATCTCGTCCTTCATATTAGCCTTCCTTTCTTTACTTTGCGGTAGAGAAAGTGCGATTAATAAAGCTTAGTGAGCACTATCTAACTCAAAAACTATATGCGATATATGCTAAACTAGCTAAACACATGCTATGAATACTATATGTAAAGATACTCATGCATAATAAATGACTACTCTAATAAATGCTCATAAACTAACAATGATAGCCCTAAATGCCAATAAATAAAGCAAACTAACATAAATGCCTAAAATCAAAAACATGAACATATAGAAACTAAACATGTAGAAATATAGCATAAAAGAAAACTAAACTCTTGGATCTTTAAAACAAAGTGAAACTTCTTTTACTCTAATCTTATTCTTTATTTCACTTGTTTAAAATTCATACTTTAATACTTGAAAATAATCTTCTCGCCCAGGTAGTACCATCTTTGCGCGTCCCTAATAGGTTGGGAGTAGCCACCAATCCTAAAAGAGTAGACCTTGGTACCAGCTTGACAAATAGACCTTGGATTTGTTTAGCGACAACCTTGAAGTAGCCTCTTCTTAAAAGTAAAATACTTATTATCTTAATTACTTCTTCTTTAAATGCCTTGGCATTTTAATAGCATCTTGTGTGCCAAAATCCCTAAAGTCTTAACTTTGGGATCTACTTAAGGCCTTGACCTTTTCTTTCTTTTCTTTTTCTTTCTTTTTTACTTGTTAATGCTTCTAAAAGAATTTGATAGAACTCTTATTTTCCCACTAAAATACATGGCTGTTCATGCTTATTAAAATAGCAAATGAAAACTAAAAAACTGCTCATGTGTATTTAGTAATAAAGAAAACTGATCATGCTCAACTCATAGCAATTAAAAACTGCACATGCTCAATAATAGCAAATGAAAACTAGAAAAATCTGCATATAAGACTAATACAAATCTGCACTGTGAATGTTACAAAAATTCTGCAAACATTCCTACCTCGAGAGAAAACTATTGAGGCATATATACACCTAAGAAAACTAGGCTGAATTCTATACCAAATCATGCCTAATGAGCTAGAGAAAAATGGATCTTGCTTCTACTTAAACTCGATGTTCACTAACTACTCAGCTAAATCCCTAGCAACCATTCTGCACAACAAATTGCGAAATAAAGGAATCAAGCTTGCCGAATTGAAACTTTAAAAATTAAACTTGCTGAGTTATCAAAAAGAAAGGTTGTCCTATGCTCTAATAGAGCTGTACGTTTCTGCAGTGAACTCAAAGAAAACTTGAACTGGAATAAGCTCCAAAGGGGCTGTTCTAAGCTCTAGTAAAGCTGTTCGTGGTTACAAAAATGCACTGATATGCTAAACTACACTAAGAAGGAATTTAAATCTGTGTCAAAGAATTAATAACACAAAGTCTAGCAACATGTTAATGATTAATAACACTAAGTCTAGCAGCATGTTAAGGATTAATAACACCACCAAACCTGCACAGCAACTCCAACTCAACCTAAAACCTGCTGGGATAGGGTCATATGGAAGGGTGTACTTTGCAATTCTAAACAATGAAAAGCCCAAAAATCCACCGAGCATAAACCCAATTCAAACAACTACTAACCTGTTCAATACAAAGGAATAGACAATCATGCAAAGATAGGGCTACATAGCTCCAACATTCTAACTTCCAAAAAGAATTAGAAATCAAGCGATAACCTATAGAACACTCACGGCAGAAATCTTCAAAGACAAAACTCCTTACAACATGCTTCAACAATCAAGAAGAATAAGCATAATCTTTACATCATGATTCGAAATCAAGAAGAACAAGTCCAAAAACTACTCTCAGAAATCTAACTCATGGCAATAGCATAAAACCAAAATCCTTAAATCTCGGCAACAAGGAAAACAAATCTCGGAGCTATCCTACTGCAGGTGAGTAGCAACTCACCTCGCTGTTCTTGGACTTACAACCGGAGAGGAGCAAATTCTAGGGTTTTGGGTGAAGCTTGAGGATCTCGGCGGCTCCCTTGAGTTCCCGAACTCCCTTCGTCGCGGTGACCACACACGGGTGAGGACCTGCCGGAAGAAGTCTTCGTCGGCGCCGGAGAAAAGCCCTAACGCCGTCGCCCCTTTCCGCTCGAGAAGAATCGCTCGAAGAACAGCGCCGTCACAGAGGAGAAGGGAAAGAACAGATAGGGTTTCGGGAAAATTTCGATCCTTTTTAAAAAAAACGATTCCCATTATAACTACACTATAAATATATATCTCTACATATCTGGTTAACAAACGATAGCTCGATTATGGTGGTCGGTTTTGCTTGGGTCAGAGCCGGGTTCAAACCTACTATTTTTTTTTTCTCTCGGAAACTACCAAACGAACTCCAAAAATTGCATAAAAATACTCTAAAAATTCCTAAAAATCTCTAGAATATTTTAAAAGCATTTCCAAATATTTTTATGAACATTTGGAACTCGAAATAGAGAAAATTGGGTCGTTATAGAAATCTAGATGGGTCAAGGGTGACCGGACATCTAGTGAAAGTCCAAGTGGGTCATGGAGGACCGGAAACTTGGCATGAGATGGTAAGTCCAAGTGGGTCAAGGTTGACCGGACACTTGGCAAGAGGAGAAAAGTACAAGTGGGTCAAAGGGTTGATCGAGCACTTAACAAAGAAGTCCTAGCAGGTTATGGTTGATCAGATTGTTGGTGCGGTAAGCATCCAACAATTGAACCTAAGTTTTGATAATAGAAAATAGTTCAAAGTTAAGGTCATTTGTGATCTAACGTGTTTGAATGAGTTTACAGAAAAGTCCTAGCTGCGGTTAGGTAGGTGGAAAATCCTAGAGGGTGGTAACCCTAGGTCCTAGGGGGTGGTAACCCTAGGCGGAAAGTCTTGGCGGATTGAGGGCTTCAGGCAAAAGTTCTAGAGTCAAGGACTTTTGGTGGAAAGTCCTGGTGTCACGAACTAGGTGAAAGACTGGGCGGGTCGTGGAGCGGACGTCCAGCAGAAAGTCCTGGAGCCTCGGGCGCTGAGCAAAAGTCCAGTCGGTTTTGACAACAAGTAAACTCTCCTGAGTGAAGTAGGTGAGGACGAGTTCCTTGGTAAGGGAACAATAGGCGTCGGTTCGACCTAGGATTTCCGGATGGAAATCCAAAGTCTGAATCAAATAGTTCGATGACTGTCAAATATTTATCTTAACCTTATTATTTCTAACTCTATTTTGCAGGATATATATTGTATTTTGAACTAACACATCTTGCAGGGAGCAAAAAGGATGTAAAACCTCGGATGAACAGTACCCGAGGCACCACCTCCGTGCAGCAGGGCAGAGGGCGCCCTCCATGGAGCTCGAGGCGCATTGGATGATAGGTAGAGGGTGCCCTGGACACAGGTGGAGGGCTCCCTCCATGCGGTTGGAGGCACCCTCGGGCGGATAAGCGGCAAAGAAGTTAGAGCTTATCTACACTACGAATTCGACGTGAATGAGGGCACCCTCCATGGTATTGGAGGCGCCCTTGATAGGCCTTATAAGACAGTCTCGAGCAGCAGCTTGGAACAACAACGAAAACATGATCCATCTTCCATGCACTGCTCAAAGAACCATCCGATAAAGCTGTAGCAAGACATCAACGACCTGAAGCTTCGAATTTCCTATTCTTAAGTTGTTGGTATATTTTCTTACTGTACTTAATTGTTGTATTCTAAATTGTAACTTTTACGAACTTCTAGTGATTGCCCAAAGAAAATGCTCAATGAGCGTGTGCCTTGGAGTAGGAGTCGCCCTAGGCTCCAAACCAAGTAAAAAACTTGGTGTTTGTGTGTTTGCAATTATCTTATATATTTCCACTGCGTTTTACTCTTAATCTTCCGAAACAAAAGTGAAAGCCACTAGCCCCATTCACCCCCTCTAGCGCTTTTGATCCAACAATTGGTATTAGAGCGGGGTCACTTTGAATGGGTGAAACCACCATTCAAACAATTTTTTCGTGGTAGTTTTCTATTTTTCGGAGTCGATCGAAATCAGTAAAATTGCCATCTTCTGATATGGTTTTATCACAATCGAGTTTTTTTTCTCGAAGTTGGTGCAACACTGATTAACGACCCAATTTGTCACGAATTAGGCATCAAACAATGAAGTACCAAACCCTTCCTACGCTAATGTAGCATAGGAATGACTCGGGTCGTCTGGCAATGAAAGCAACGATAGGATGGTAATCTTAAGATCGTATGTTATTTCTATTTTTGTGGTTTTTAATATGGAAATGGGGGTTTGGATTTTTGATTCTCAATCTAATAAATGAAAAGCCAAGAAAGTAGAAACTAATCTAATGCTGGAATGAAATCTAACTAAGTGCGAATAATTAATCCATAACGCATTGTCACACTACGCTATGGATTAACCATCAACACGATTAATTTAGGGAATGAAATGATAAAGCATTAAATGAAACATAATCTAATAAATGGAAGACCATGCAAGTAAAGGAAAGCTAACCAAACCTAAATTACAATCGCAAAAAATGAAAGGAAACATGAAGTAAAGTAAAGCATTTACGAAATTAAGCATAGAACGAAACCTAGAGCATTAAACGAAACCTAAAACATTAAAGAAACCTAAGCTAATCTATCCTAATTGCATTCAATCAAAACTAAAACTTAACTAAATTGAAAGACCAAGATAAAATAAGAATTAAACAAACTAAAATGCATCAAATTAAACCTAACTCTTGGTTGAAGCAATTCATTAAACACGTTGTAGACGTGAATCTAATTAAGTGTAGTAAATGCAATTCAAACATGGAAAATCATATTCAATACAAGCATTCAATGAAATAACTTCAACACAAGCAAACTTAAGCAATGAACAAAATTAAACTAAGTTATGAACATGAAATAAACTAAGAATTCCAACCACAATTCACTCTTCCGCTTCCAATTACCAACGACTATCCTCCGTCGTCACACGAAAGACCCGGCTCCGAACCCCGAAAGCCGGTGGACAGCGCACAATCTGTTGGTTGCTGCTAGCTGCGACAACGAAGGTGATGCACAATCTTTCAACGAAGAACCCTCCGATGGAAGTGGCTGGACTGTGATGGACTGCTGGAATGAACCGCCACTGCTTCTCCTTGTATATCAAAAATTATCATCTCAATCTACCAACATAGAATCCATCATCAAGTTGTAATCACATGCAATCCAAGAATTCAATCACGACAATAAATCGTCAAACTTGACAATTAAATTTAACTAACTTTCACAATTTCTAAGATGATAAAAAGAATGTATAGAGAATTTTATTATGAAAACTAACTAGACAAGCTAAAAATGAACTACCCAACAAAAGTAAACCAAGCAAACAAAGTAAAGAAAAATATACAAGCAAAAAAAGGAAAGAAGAAATAAGATGGAACAGACTCCCCTGAATTTCTGGTGGTCGGAGTCGATTCAGGTCCAAAAGCCATTCTGGAAGTGGGATGATTGTAGGTGAAGTGAAGAATGCTCCCTACACCTTCGCCTCCTCAAAAATTTTCTCTGGTGGCCGAAGACGGTTCAGTTGGAGTGTCCACTCCAGAAGCTTCATTATTGCATAAAATGTTAGGGCTTTCTTCAAGTGATAGAATGCATCCTTGCGTGAATGACTACCAATGAAATATCTGTAGAAATCCTGCACACTAAAAAGAGGATGCAATTCCTGCATGTATGTTGAGTAAGAAGGACTAGAAATATTAACAAAATCAATAGAGCATGAATCACTAGATGTATCACATCTACTACAATCAAAATGAACTACCTCCATAGTATTTCCTAAAGATTCAGAAGAAAAATCAACCTTACCATCTTGAAAGATACCTGAAGGCTCTAGTATAGTGAATGTGACATTATCTCGATCAGGTAAAGGATCTGGCTCTGGATCAGGTACAATCAATGGAAGTGATTCTTGAGTTTCCCCTACACTTCCATCATCTCTAATAACAAAAGTAGGCTCCACTGGCTCAACTGGTGGTAGAATAATCCAAGGAAGCGATTCTTGGGTCTCCCCTACACTTCCATCATCAAAAACAACACCTGCAACATCAAGACTATCTGGAACAACAATATCATCGACAACAACATTATCAGAATCAATTACAACATCACGATATAAAAGACTAGAAGAGTCATGTAAAGTATCAAAATTAAAGTCAAGAATATCACAAACTCTACAATCCATCTTCTCAGGAATTGATGCAGTAGGTTGATCTGAAAGCAACTATAACTCTGTCGATGAATGTGTTCTTGGTTGGAACTATGTTTCTTGATGTTGTACAAGTTGTTGTGACTGCTCCCAAAAATCCTGCTCAGGCTGATGGTGTTGAAAGTAAGGCTGGTAATGTTGGGACCACTCAGAAGTCCCTTGTTGTATGTTCCCATACTTGAATCCTTTAATTAAATTATACCTGTCCTGCTGATGAGTCTGATAATACTGAGGATCAGGCTGCTGATACTATGTTCTAGTTGGGAATACACTGGCAAAGGAATGAACATCTTCGGTAATCATCGATCTAGTCCCATACTGCTGATAATTTGCAGTCATAATCTCGATAAGTTCTCTGGCCTAAGTAGATGTCTTGTTAACTAGAGCCCCTCCACTAGCTGCATCAACCATACTCCTGTCCATGGGAAGCAATCCCTCATAGAAGTATATAATCAGTAGTTAATCGCTTATCTGGTGCTGAGGGAAACTAGCAACAACTCTTTTAAATCTATCCCAATAATCTTGAAACAGTTCTCCTGTAAATTGTTGGATTCCACAAATACTCCTCCGAATAGTCGTAATCCTAGAAGCAGAAAGAACCTTGCCAGAAATAATTTCTTCATCTCGATCCAGCTGGTGATAGAGTTGGGTGGGAGACAATACAACTAATCTTTTGCTGAATTTGCTACTGAAAATGGAAATGCTCTAAGTCTAACATCATCTTCTAAAATGCCATGTGGGATCCATGAAGAACAAATCATCTCCAAATCATGCAGATGTCTGTTGGGATCCTCACCAGAAATAATTTCTTCATCTCAATCCAGTTGGTAATAGAGTTGGGTGGGAGACTATACAACCAATCTTTTGCTGAATCTGCTACTGAAAATGGAAATGCTCTAAGTCTAACATCATCTCCTGATATACCATATGGGTTCCATGAAGAACAAACCATCTCTAAATCATGTAGATGTCTATTGGGATCCTCACCAGAAAGTCCATGAAACTTCGGTAAAAGATGTACTATTTTCCATAGCTCGAAGTCTGCCTTCAAATCGGAATAACAAATGCAAAATGAATCAACTGACAAATCTAGTGCCCAAAGCTCTCTGAGAGTCTTTTCAGTGTTCTCCATTTTGCTCATCAAATCTGAAATCCTGAACAGACTGAAACTGCTAATAACACACAAGAGATTTCTTGGTCTTACCTGAAACACTCATGCAAATACCATCAAAAGACACAGGAAATAGACAAGATAGCACACATGCATACAAGAAATGAAATAATTAAGCCCCTAACAATATTTTTGAAATTTGTCACGAATTGGGCATCAAACAATGAAGTACCAAACCCCTCCTACGCTAATGTAGCATAGGAATGACTCGGGTCGTTTGCCAACGAAAGCAAAGATAGGATGGTAATCTTAAGATCGTATGTTATTTCTATTTTTGTGGTTTTTAATATGGAAATGGGGGTTTGGATTTTTGATTCTCAATCTAATAAATGAAAAGCCAAGAAAGTAGAAACTAGTCTAATGCTAGAATGAAATCTAACTAAGTGCGAATAATTAATCCATAACACATTGTCACACTACGCTATGGATTAACCATCAACGCGATTAATCTAGGGAATGAAATGACAAAGCATTAAATGAAACATAATCTAATAAATGGAAGACCATGCAAGTAAAGGAAAGCTAACCAAACCTAAATTACAATCACAAAAAATGAAAGGCAACATGAAGTAAAGTAAAGCATTTATGAAAATCTAATTAAGCATAGTAAATGCAATTCAAACATGGAAAATCATATTCAATACAAGCATTCAATGAAATAACTTCAACACAAGCAAACTTAAGCAATGAACAGAATTAAACTAAGTTATGAACATGAAATAAACTAAGAATTCCAACCATAAATCACTATTCCACTTCCGATTACCAACGACTATCCTCCGTTGTCACACGAAAGACCCAGCTCCGAACCCCGAAAGCTGGTGGATAGCGCACAATCTGTTGGTTGCTACTAGCTGCGACAACGAAGGTGATGCGCAATCTTTCAACGAAGAACCCTCTGATGGAAGTGGCTGGACTGTGATGGACTGCCGGAATGAACCGCCGCTGCTCCTCCTTGCTCCACCGCCTGAACCCCAGTAGGTAGAGCCTTGGAAAAGTGCCAGAGTGTGGAGGTCTCATCGGATAACCCCTCCAGTGAGGTGGAGTTGGTCGGAAATCGCTGCGAAAGGTCGCCGCTCCCTGCCGAGTTGTTGCTGCCGCTTGCCTCTAGAATCTGAGAAGAAGAAGGATGGATTGCGGATGGCATGCCGGTGGCAGTGAAGGTAAGAAATGAAGCCGCTGTCGGAGAAAGAAAGGAAGAAGAGAGTGCTGTGTGGGTGGTTGTCGCCACTACCCTAGCTCGCGACAAGAAGAAACGCGAACAGGAAGAGAGGAATCGACCACTGTGCATTGCGTGAGAAGGTAGGGGAAGTTTCGTAATGGATTTCGGATTTCGGGTTTGGTTTTAGGTTAAGGGGAAATCCGGATCCAATAAGAGATTGAAATTGGGTTTTTAGAATTGGGCTTAGGAGTGTGGGCTTTAGGAATAGGCTTAAGATTTGGGTTTTAAAAATGGACTTTTGAATCAAATTTGAATTGGAGCTCTAAATGAACCTTGGATGACTTGAGCTCTAAATCAACGGTCCAGATCACTTCAAATCATGATAAAGGGCTGGATCACTTGATCTGATTGAAGGGGCAGGATCTCACTGGATCTTGATCAACGACCCACATTAACTCAGCTTGATGTTCCTCATTTGGTCTCCAAATCAAGCCAAATTCGATCTGGTTTGACCCTAATCCATGGCTCTTTGAATTTTCTACAAAATCACAAAATATGAAATTAAATTCCATAATTAGTAATAAATTTACAATTAAGTCCAAAATATATTCAACTCACAAAATGTAATATAAACACAAAATTAAGCATGTGAGAAGGTATAAAATGTTAAGTATAAGAGACAAAATAATATAAAAAATACTATAGTTTTCAATTTTTCAGAGTCGATCGAAATCAGTAAAATTGCTATCTTCCTATCTGGTTTTATCACAATTGAGTTTTTTTTCTCAAAGTTGGTGCAACACCACTCGAGTTTGCATCTTTACTTTTTTTAATCCCGCACTACTAATCCAAGACCGAGTCTTGGAACAAGTTTTTTTTATTTTTGTGTGTGTGCAAGATATTCTTTTTCATACAATGACCCATAAAGAAGGCTATAGCACATCTCGACCTCCGCTCTTCATCGACGAAGATTTCGATTACTGGAAGAGTCGAATGGAGTCTTACCTTCAAACCCAGTTCGAGATGTTAATGATCATCAAAACTGGCATCTCACTTCCACTCAACGGCTCGGGAAAACCACTTTCGTGCGAGAACTGGGATGCAAGCATAATCAAGAAGGTTGAGGCCAACGCCAATGCAACCTACACCCTTCAATGTGGCCTAACCAAGGAGGAGTTAAACTGAGTCGACCCATTCTCAAGTGCGAAAGAGCTATGGGAAAAACTGATCGAGCTGCATGAGGGCACTTCTGATACAAAGGTAAGCAAACGTGATTTGCTTTTAAATAAATTGTACAACATGAAAATGCAGGAAGGTGAGCCAGTGAGCCAACTTCATGCTCGTATACAAGACCTCTTCAATGGCCTCCATGCTATCCAAGGATTTTTCTTTAATTAAGTTAGATGAACTTTTTTCTAAATTTGAATTGCATGAACAGACTAATGCACGCTCAGCCGAGAAGGGTATTGCCTTGATTGCAGGTACAAGTAGAGCCTGGGAGGCTAGAAAGAAGCATCAGATTGAACCTGAGTTTAAAGAAGAACCGAATTCAGACGATGATGAGGATGAAATAACAACCGAACTCGTCAACCTAGTATGCAAGCTCTACAAAAAGAAGAAGGGATTCACAAAGAAGGATATCAAGAAGGTGGTTCAGTCCAAAAAGGTACAAACGAGTACAAAAGTGAAGTTCGAGGTAGTCTGCTACGGCTGCAATCAAAAGGGGCACGTCAAGGCCAATTGTCCAAACCTAAAAGAAGCAAAGAAGTAGAGGAAGAAGAAAGCACTGAAGGCAACATGGGACGAGTCCTCTTCAGAAGATTCCGACGAAGAGCTCGAACATACGAGCTTTCTTGCACTAACGACCCGGGAACACATCGATGAATCAAAGACCGAGAGCGAATCAGAAGCCGAGTTCGAGCGAAGCCACATATCTGTATCCGTTTCCAAAGGACCCAAACCCACTGTAAGAAATTCACTGCATAATTTAGTTAATTACTTAATGCGCAAGTTAGCTAAATCAAATGTCTGAGTCAAATCACTTCAAAAGGAGGTAACAACCCTTAAAGAAGTAACTAACCCTAGCTCCTTGATTGATCCCATTCAGACTAGAACCCTAACTCAAGTCCAAAATCTTGAATAAGATAACTCTAGCTTGAAAAATCAAGTCAAGGAACTAAAGGATATATTGGAACGGTTTACTTTGGGTTCCAAGAATCTTGATCTAATTCTTGGAAAACAACGAGCTGTTTACAACTGATCCGAACTTGAATTTAAGGCTAATAGAAAAATACAAATCTTATTTATCCCTTGTTAATCGAACTAATAGAAAATTAGTCCAAGCATGGGTCCCAAAGTCAAACTTGGTTAATCAAATTGGACTTAGACACTATTGGGTCTCCAAGGATCAAATTCATTACCTTGATAGACCCTATCGAGGCTATGATCTAGGGGGAGCCAATAGAAAGACTATTTTTATTAATAAATAGATTTGTCTAATGATTGTTTTTTTTTATTTTATTATACATGCTTAGATTAGGCTAGATAAGGACCCAAGCGTAATTTACACTTGACTAGTTAGACCTAGGGGTTTCAAAAGGAAAATTAAATATCCAATTTCTTTAAAAGACTTTGTCTAGAAGTGGTGGATGATCCCATATCCAAGAAGGCCTAGTGCCTCGCCATAGTCTGGAAGCCAATATTTGAAATGTATATTTAAATGACTAATTGAAAAAAAATTTCTTCCCTCCTCATCCTATGATAAATAAATACATACAATATAAGTAATTATTTAATAAATATAATATCAAGATAAAATTAACACACCTATATTTCATTTTGTATGTTTTCAACTCCAGGTGTTGTATCATGTTGCCTACATGTATCATCATTAAAGTAAATATTAATATTATATAACTGATCAATGGTTTGATCAAATTGTGTTCCATTAATAAGAATTAAGTATACATACTTATCCTACATCGTAAGTGATTACCATCTCTGTCGTCCTCTCCCCCTTGATCTTCTTTTGTTGGAACCAATATCCTTTCCTCTACTTGACATCCTACATCGATGTTAAAATATTTAATCAATATATATAATAAAAAAATAATGTATATTATGTCATGCTGTTACATAAAAAAATAAATATCATGCTGTAGAGAACCTTATACCTATTTAAATAGGTATAAGGTTAAAAAAGAAATTGTTGGTGTGGTAAGCATCCAACGATCGAACCTAAGTTTTGGTAATAGCAAAGGGTTCAAAGTTAAGGTCATTTGTGATCTAACATGTTTAAATGAGTTTGCAGAAAAGTCCTAAGTGTACTTAGGCAAAAGTTCTAGCTACGGTTAGGTACGTGGAAAATCGTAGGGGGTGGTAACCTTAGGTCCTAGGGGGTGGTAACCCTAGGCGGAAAGTCTTAGCGGGTTCAGAGATTTGGGAAAAAGTCCTAGAGTCGAGGATTCTAGGTGGAAAGTTCTTGTGTCACGAACTAAGTGAAAGACTGGGTAGGTTATGGTGTGGACATCCAACGGAAAGTCCTGGAGACTCGGGCACTAAGCAAAAGTCCAGTTGGTTTGGAGGATCAACTGCCAATAGGTAAACTCTCCTGAGTGGAGTAGGTGAGGATATATTCCTTGGTGAGGGAACAATAGGCGTCGGCTCGACCTAGAGTTTTTGATCAGGAATTCGAAGTCAAAATCGGACAGTCTGATGACTGTCAAATACTTTAATTTTACATATCTATATTGTGGTAACTTTTTTTTGCAGGGTATGTTGGTTTGTTGGACTAACGTATTTTGCATGAAGCAAATTGGACATCCTTGCCTCGGATCACATGCAGAGACCCTCTCACAGCAAGGCACGAGGGCGCCCTCATGGAGCTTGAGGGCACCCTGGATGTTGAGCAGAGGGAGCCCTCTATGGAGCTGAAGGCGCCCTAGATACAGGTGGAGGGCGCCCTCCATGCGGTTGGAGGCGCCCTCAGGCGGATAAGTTGCGAAGTGGTCAGAGCTCATCCATGTTGTGGATTCGGTGTGGATGAGGGCACCCTCCATGGTGTTGGAGGCACCCTCAATGGGCTTTCTAAGGCATCTTCGAGCAGCAGCAAGGATATAACAACAAATGTGCAACCATTCTTCCGTATGCTACTTAAAGGACGATCCGACAAAGCTGTGACAAGACATCAATGACCCGAAGTTTCAATTCTGTATTTTCTATTGTCAGTATAATTTCATTACTACTTTAATTTGTATTTCAAGTTGTAAATTTTCGGATTGATAGTGATTGCCCAAAGTAAATGCTCAACGAGAGTGGGCCTTGGAGTAGGAGTTGCCCCAGGCTCCGAACCAAGTAAAAAATCCTTGGTGTTTGCATCTGCATTATTATTTACTTTTTCACTGCGTAATTACTTGAAAGTTTTCTGAAACGAAAGTGGTCGGCTAGGCTTCCTTAAGGGGAACTGGAGTCTTTAAACCATACCAATCGATCGGGGACCTTAAGAAGTGACCGACCAGGCTTCCTTAGGGGGAACCGGAGACTTTAAACCATAACAGTCAATTGAGGACCTTAAGGAGGGACCGACCAGGCTTCCTTAGGGGGTACCGGAGACTTTAAACCATCAAATAGTCATCGGGGACCTTAAGGAGTGACCGACCAGACTTCTTTAAGGGGAACCGGAGACTTTAAACCCTAACAATCGATCGGGGACCATAAGGAGGGGCCGACCAGGCTTCCTTTGTAACGACCACCCTTCTCACTACTTTTTAAATGTATCTGTTACGTAACTACTATAGATTCTTACTTAACTAGTGTAACAAACTGTACATAAATTTTTTTCCAGAAAACTTAAAATTTCAGTAGAGTATATGCAGTTCAGCAGGACTAAAATACAATACAATACTGACATGCACATATAACTTATAATAGCAGAAAACATATGAAACTATATCTCAATGCAAACACAAAAGTACCTATTTACTAAACTGAATTCATCTTAGCATGCAATCTAAAACAAGAATAATCTCAAATGACATGGAATATAAAGTACAATCTCAAATGTTTCTCATCCATAAAATATGGAAACTTAATAATGTCCCAAGTATCTCCCATAGTCCTGGCATCACACATCATCGAACATGTAACGACCCAAATTTCCTCATTTAGAGTTCTAATAGTGGTTAAAAATATTTAGAAATATTCTAGAGATTTTTAGAAAATTTTAGAGTATTTTTATGCAATTTTTGGAGGTCGTTTGATATTTTTACTAAACGAAAAAAGTATCGACAAAAAAATGTCCAAGCAAAGATTCGAACCCGAGACCTCCAGCCGAACCAAGCTTTAAGCGAGTCCAACTGACCAAGTATGCAAGCAGTCATTGCTGATTAAAAGAAGCATGAAATGTATTTAAGTAGTAGAAGTTGATAACAGGAAATAATAGAAAGAAAAAGGTTGCAGCCGAGATTTGAACCCACGAGCCAAGCCTTAAGTAACGCGCGACTGACCAAGTGTTCTAGCGAGCACCGCTAAATAAAAGAAGGAACAAATTTATTTAAGCAGTAGTTAATAAATAGGAAATAAATAGGAGAAAAAGGGTTCGACTGAGGAATCGAACCCGCGACCGAAAGCACAGCTGACCAAGTGTTCCAGTGACGATGCTCATTAAAAGAAGGAACGAAATTTATTTAAGCAATAATTAATAAATTGAAATAAATAGGAGAAAAAGGTTGGTGAGGAATCGAACCTCGACCTCGACTAAAGACCGATCAAGAATCCAAAGCGTCAATCTACATTTAGAAAAAAAAATATTTATTTAAGGAGTTAACGAAATACTAGGTTATAAAAGGATAAGTTAGGGAGGTTTTATTCGATGACCTAAACCATCTCTCTCTCTTCACGTATTAGCTCTCGGACAGCGGTAAAACAAAAGGGAGTTAGGGCATCGCGTCTGCGCTGGCCAAGGTCCTAGAAGCCCTTCTTGTTGGAGTCAAGAAAGGTAAGGCTTCTTCACCGCAGAAGAGTAGTTTCGGATTCATGTGTTCTTGATTTCCGACGCAAAGATTAATGATTTTGAAGATTTCCTGCCGTGAGTTTCATAAAGAAGATGAGAAGAGGTTTTAATTAATTTGAATATGTGGTTTAGTTTATTCCTTATTGTTTGATTGGTGCTGCTGCCATGAAACTAAATTTAGTTCATTTAGATTTGGAAAGGAGTAAATTGTTTTGTTATGCAGTGAGCATGAGACAGATATCATATTGATTAATTTATGGGAAGAGAATGCATAAATTTAAGAGAATATTAGATTCAGTAAAGATGATGATCAAATGTTGATGACGTAAATTAAGGATGGAAACTTTACTTTCAGATTTTTGATGGTTTAACATTGGAAGATCCAATTAGATCTCTAGTAGCTTAATTAGATTTGCAGATTTTAATTAAGTTTATAGTATAGATTTTTGGTGGAACTTGTAGTGCAGATTTTTGGAGGAATTTATAGTGCAGATTTTAATTAAGCCTATAGTGCAGATTTTAATTAAGCCTATAGTGAAGATTTTAATTAAGCTTATAGTGCAGATTTTTATTTAAGCTTATAATGCAGATTTTAATTAAACTTATAGTGCAGATTTTAATTAAGCTTATAGTGCAAATTTTATTTAAGCTTATAGTGCAGATTTTAATTAAGCTTATAGTGCAGATTTATTTGAGCTTAAAATGCAAATTCCTTTAGAGCAGATTTCCTTAGAGCTTGTAGTGTAGATTTCTTAAGAGCTTATGGTGCAGATTTCGTTAAAGTTTATAGTGCAGATTTTGAATTGTCTAGCATTGTAGTCTTTGATAGTTTAGCATTTCAATTTTGATTTGTTTAGCATTACAGAATTTTATTAGCATTGTATGCAGATTTTTGCTTAAGCATTTCGATGTTAGGAGTTGTTTAAACATTTCAGTTTTTAAAGAAGCCTTCTTTTATTAGAAGTATTAACAAGTGTAAGAAAGATAAAGAAAAGAAAGAGAAAGGCCAAGGCCTTAAGTAGATCCCAAAGTCAAGACTTTAGGGATTTTGGCACACAAGGTGCTTAAAGAAAATGCCGAGGCATTATATATTAGAAGTAATAAAAGATAACAAGTATTTTACTTTATTTAAGAGGCTAGTACCCGACTTCTGAGGTTGTCGTTAAACAAATCCAGGTATCCAATTCTGAGGTCTGCTCTTTTAGGATTGGTGGCTCGCTACCCTAACCTATTAGGGAACACCCATAAGATGGTACTACGCTTGGGCCCAAGAAGAAAGTTGATTATTATTTTGAAGTATTAAAGTATAAGTTTTTAAACAAGTGAAATAAGATTCAGAAAGTGTTTAAAATTCAGCAAGTTTTTGCTAGCATGATTGTATAGATTTGTTTTACACGTTTAACATTTCAGTATGTTTCTTTTGCTTGTAGATGAGCATGAGTAGTTTTCCTTTTGAGCATTCAGTTTTAGATTTTTTCCAGTTACATGCATATTTGAGTTTTATGAGTTAGATAGCGCTTACTAAGCATTCGCTTAGAGTTTGCATTTCCTCTTACTACAGATAAAGGAAGGCGATAAGGAGGTGCGGATGGATGTGTGATGCCTGGACTATAGTGTTGGAGCAATATCCCTTAGGTCAAGATTGACCTGGTTGACCAAGCTTGAGTCTTGGTCATGGTTTCGATGTTTGCCAATACATGCAGACAACACATGAACAATGCAGGTGCAGTTGTTCATGTGGGGAGATTGTTGGTGCAATTCTCCACTGATCAGGGTTTGATCAGTTTGGTTGTAAAAGAGTCAAGTAGGTCAAGGTTGACCGGATACTTGACTGGGAAAGTCCAAACTGGAATGTTAGGAAAATCGGTGAGTGAGGCAGTGAAAGTCCCGGTGAAAGCTGAGCCGGGTGAGACCTAGTGAGTGAAGCTAGGCAGTATGGAAAGTCCTAGTGAGTGAAGCTAGGCAGTATGGGAAGTCCTGGTGAGTGAAGCCAGGCACGAGGAAATCCTGATGGATCAAGGCTGATCGGACATCTGGTGTTGGAAAGTGCAAGTAGGTCAAAGGGATTGACTGGATACTTGGCACGAGGAGGAAAGTTCAAGTGGGTCAAATGGATTGACCAGACACTTGGTGAGGGAGTCTTAGCAGGTCAAGGGTGACCAGATACTAGGCATGATGTACCAACAGGTCAAGGTTGATCGGATATTGGTTTGGGGGGTTTGGGACTTGGTTTTGGGCAAAAACCATCAGCTGGATCGATCAGCCGATCGATTGGCTGGAGCCCAAATCGATCGGCCGATCAATTGGGGAGTCTCCGTGAGAAGCCTTCGTCCAAATCGATCAGTGGATCGATTGGGAGGTAGTCGCGAGCGCACAGAAGCCTGCTGGATCGATCGGCTGATCGATCTAGAGGTCCCAATCGATCAGTGGATCGATTGGGAAGCTGCGATGTGTCGCGATAAGCCCTGGATCGATCAGTTGATTGATCCAGGCAAATTCCCAGAGCACAGAGGCGCTTCGGATCGATCAGTTGATCGATCCAAAGCCTCCCCTATCGATTGGGAGCAATCCAATCGATCAAGATCCGACCGTTGGCGCAGATAAAGGTCGTTGGCGTGCGTCTTCTTCGATATAGCTCGCACTGTTCACTCCAGATCTTCACAACGCTTCCACAGCTTCTCCACAAAGTTCAGATCGCCAGTTCTTGAAGGTTCTTGGAGGTTTTCCAAGTCAAGAGGCGGATCTACAACTGAAGAAGAAAGCTAGGGTTAGGGTTTGCTTGTAAGCTTGTGCTGTATTTTGTTTCCCTTTTCCTTTCTTCTTGTAGTGTGAACTTGTAGGGCTTCTCCGCCTTTGGTAGTTACCATAAAGGAGGGTTTTCATAGTGAAGGTGTGTGTGTGTGCGTGGATTATTGGACTAGTCACCTCTTGTGAGGTGGATACCAAGTAAAATCTATTTGTTAGTGTTGTTGTAGTTGTTTCTTGTATATTTCCGCTGCACATCTTTGAAGAAACAAGCAACGCCGACCACGACCACGCGACGAGCTATTCACCCCCCTCTAGCTACATTTTGGTCCCAACAAGTGGTATCAGAGCAAGGTCGCTCTTCACCAGAATCATCGCCGGAAGGGGCAAACAAAACAAGCAAAGCTAGAGGGTGAAGAAGTTAGAGCAAATTCATCAAAGTCAAAGAATTCAAGAAGCTCAACTTCAAGATGCAATTCCAAGATGGACTTGGATTTGACACACGGGTGCCTCCACCTTTCACAATGACGAGCTTCGATCTTTGGAAATCAAGGATCGAAAACTTCTTAATGGTGGAGATAGAGCAATGGTTTGCTCTTATGGAAGACTTCGAGGCTCCAAGAAATTCAAAGGGAAAAGTTCTCAAGAGGAGCAAATGGAGCCCAGAGCAAGTCCAAAGGTGCGAAGCAAATGACAAGGTAACCAAATTATTGGTTAATTTATTGCCTAGCACAATTCTATGCAAAATTGGACAATATTAAGATGCCAAAGAGCTTTGGAGCAAGTTGGCTAAGCTCCATGAAAAACCCTCCACTGTATCGAATCAAGAGGAATCCAAAGAGGGCGACTCATTGGAGCAAGACCAAGAGGAGGACTCCGAAGTTGAGAGATGCTCAACTTCCAAAGAAGAAGTCCAAGAAGCTTCATCTTTAGAGGAATGCAATGAAAAGGGCAAGGAGGGAGCATACTCCTTGTTCCATATACAAGATGAAGATGAAGAAGCCTCCACCTCTAGGATTGAGGGGGAGCAATCTTTGGTGACGCCGGATCAAGAAGAAGGAGAAGTTTCTACATCCGGGTCAAGAGAAGAAGTGGAGGAAGAAGCTTTCACCTCCACAAGTCAAGCTAAATCAATGGGAGGAAAATCATTTGCGGATCAAGAGGAAGCCTCTACCTCCAGATCCAACGGAGAAAGTGCCATTCCTACACATGAAGGTATAAGTGTGTCAATTAATAATAAAAATCATATCATATGCTTTGAATGTAGGAAACATGGGCATTACAAGAGTAAATGCCCTAAACTGGCCAAGAAGAAGGTCCAAGTGGCACAAAAGGGCAAGGAGAAGCTCAAGGAGACCATCCCCAATACAAAGAAGAGCAAGGAGCACATTGTGTGCTTCTCTTGCAATCAAAAGGGGCATTATCGAAGTCAATGCCCTAAGGGGAAGAAGGTGGTCAAGGCTCAAGGAGAAAGCTTAATTCAAGGGGGAGCCTCCAAGGTAAAAAGAAAGATAGCTTTTATTGAGCCTACCCCTTTAAATTATGATAAAAAGCATGCTAGTTCTAGTTTATATCATTTTAATGCTATTTACCATGAAAATAGGAGGCATAATAAAGTTAGGGAAAATCATGTAGCTTATCATGCTAAGACCTCTCAACCTAGGTTTAGAAAGGTAAATAGGAATTTAGGCAAGAACCCTAAGGATTCTAGGTATTTGCCTAAGAAGAAGAAAAATCAAGGTTTTAGTGAAAAACCTAAGGTTGAAGAATTATGGAAGGAAAATCAAGTCTTGAGGTGAAGACTTGACAAATTAGAGAGGACTCTTCGAAAAATAACAAATATGACACAAGGGTCAAAGAGTCAAAACCTAGGTCTAGAAGTATCAAAGTCATCCAATGGTCATAAGGGTTTGGGATACAAACCTAAAACCAAGAAGGATGTAATTTCTTACCATAGGGTTCTATATAGTTATGCAACCAACCCTAGGTCTAATAATCAAGCCAAAAATACTAGGGAGGTCATCCCTAAGAGTATTTTTACAACAAATGTGACTAAGACTTCTAAGAAGTCCAAGAAAGTCACAAAGAAGGTTACAAGGGAAGAAATCCCTAGGGTTGACCTAGAAAATGTGACCAAAGCTTCTAAGAAGCCAAACAAGGTCACTAGGAAGGTATCTAAAGCAGTTATCCCTAGTGAGTACCTAGAGCATCCAAGGAGCACCAATAGGTTTTGGTTTCCTAGGAGTATTTTCTCTACCCTATAGATGGGTTAGAGAGTGTCAACTCTAAGAAGAAGGGTAGTTAACCCAACTTTGAAGAAATTGACACTCAAGGAGCATTTTCAAGGTTATTATTAACCTTTGAAAATGAAATAGATTTATCATTTACTCTTTGGAAGAGTAAAATGTGCATAATTCCGAAGATATTGATTTTAATCTTAATTGGCACAATGTGGGAAAACATAAGAAATACCAAGTTGGGACTTTGGTATTTTCTTAGTAATTCAAGGCAAATCTATGCCTTAATTTAAAGTACTACTCTTGTGGAAAAAATGAAATATGCCAACACTTGAGGAATATGCTTAATTTCAATTGGCATAAATTAATCAAGAGAATTAGAAATGTCAATTTAGGCTTTGGCATTTTCTTGAAGCACTTTGGACAAATCTAGGTTAGATTTTAAGTTAGCTAAGATTAATGATACTTAGATAGGTAATCTAGGTATTTTATTTATGCTAGTTTGCCATGTTTTGTTTGGCTATTATATGCCATGACATCATGATTGTTTTTGCATTCATACCTTATGATGAAAAACACAAAAATACCATGTCATGGCATACATACATCATGTAGTTATAAGAAATTTTCTTTTGAAAATTATTTCTTTTTTATGTATGCCATAACATTATCATGCATTATGTTTATTTCCTTAAAATTAAGGATAAATGGCATTTATCAACAGGTGGCATCAACAAGTGACATCCTAGGTGGATGTTCAATATCCACAAAATGCCTAGATAGATATGCATGATCCCTAGACTAGTGGCAAAACCAAATTTTACATCTCACAAAGACCTATAAGATGACTTGTATGTGTTTTGTGCATAGTAGATACAAGTGAGATGTTAGGATGATGAACAAAACTCAACATGCTGATTTAGTGCATTCTTTTGAGTTTTAAGTTCATCAAAACACATAGTTATGTGTTTTCCCATCATTGGGAAAGCTAATGTACAAGTCATGTTCATTAAGCCCAAGGAACATGGTGGGATATTGGTTTTGAAAATCATTTAAAAATGCTTTTGGAAAACCTGATGAAGACTATCTTTTGATAGTGATCATCATTAAATAGTTGAGCACAAACTAGAAGAAAACACTAATGTTTTTGCAAGTTATCTAGTTTGTGTCAATCTTGGAAAATATGAAGTATTTTCTTATAAAATTATTTTTTCATGATAATATATGGCCTAAATAATGTCTACAATGATTTTTATGATTTTTGGATTTTTGTAGAATTTTCTAGAGGTTTCTGAAGTTGACTGAAATGGAATTTCAGCAACTATCATAACTCCAATCGATCAACTGATCGATTGGAGTGCCTCAATCGATCGGGCGATCGATTGAGAAGGCAAATCTCACAAGCAGACGCTCGCTGGATCGATCAATCGATCGATCTAGACTGGCTGAATCGATCAATCGATCGATCCAGACTGGCTGAATCGATCAGTGGATCGATTCAAGGCAGTTCAATCGATTGGGACCCAACTCCAATCGATTGAGGAAGCTGATTTTGTCTGGGAAAGCCTGATTTCAGCATTCCAAACCAAGTTTAGTCTAGGGAACCATTCCTAACCCCTTGAAATACATTTGTATACATAAAAAGGGTGTTTTCATGTTGAAAATAAGGATGGATTGGTTGAGGAAGACTAAATTAAAGTTTAGGTTGGGGTTTGCGTCAAATTTTGAACATTTGAACCTCTAAACTTCTAAATTTGGGTTTCCTAAAAGTTTAGGGATTCCAAGTCATTGTTGGTGCAATGATAGAAGGTACGACCATGTCTTTAGGGGGAGTTACTCTTTAAGGACATGAACATCTAATTTTCATACACCTTGGAAGGTGGTTAACCTTCTTTTAGAGAAAATGCTCAAGGTTGGGCATTGAAATTAATGGGGAGTGGATATCCTCATTGTTTATGTAAGGTCCAAAATTTGCAAACGTAAAATGCATGCAATGTAGAAAAATAGTAATTTAATTTAATGATTTTAAATGCATTATGTCATCTGCTAGGCACGATTAAAGGTTTAATTGAGTAGTTTTGCATGATTACATAATTAGGATTTTGTTTTTCTTTTTTTTTAATATTAGATGTTGGGCCAAGTTTACTTTTTCATTAATATTAAACCAAAATAGGTTTGAAATATATAAATATTCTCGATGAATACTACTACGTGAATAGTAGTCACATGAATATTAATTATATGAGTAGTGATTGTTGCTCATATATAGGTTTTTATTGATTTTATTGGGCCTAGTTACCTAGGATTAGTGGGCCTAATCATGACCTAAATATTTAAAGCCAAAAACCTTATCTTCCAAGCATATGATTTCCCACAAAGCTTCACGGCAAAACTGAGGGTGAGGAGTCTGGTGGCAGCAGCAAGGTCGTTGTTTCATATCAAATGATTTTTGATCAAGTTTCAAGGATAAATCGAAGCCAAGCCATTTTCCTATCCTTCCAGCAACTCTCCTACGTGTCTGGATTAGAATAATCGTATGTGGATCACATAAAGGCATGTTCAATCCTTCGTCCCTCTCATCATTCAAGCTATATATATGTGTGCTTTGATTTATTTCATGAAGGAAAGTTAATAGCATGATGTATATTTTCGTTTTACAGATTTATGCATGAAAATGACGTTTATTTTTCATTTTATTGAATTATGCATGAAAACTTGACATTCCTTGCATGTAAATGCATGGTTTGATGTTGCAAGGCGGCTGCTGGTCTACGAAGGGTTGGGTAGGATAAAAATATTTAATTTAAATGATTATGAATATTTTAGGAAATTTAATGATATATGCTGTTATTACAATGTATGCGTGACTTTAAGAGAGAGAAAAAAAAGATATAATGTATGATATTTATACAGGTGATGATAAGATGAAAAATTATCTTGAAGTATGTGAGTTGACTCTGATAAATTATGATTTGTGGATTTTCTGTGAGGGAGAAGGCCCCAGAGGGAGTCCGTTCACGGGAGAAGGCCCCCGAGAGAACCCGTTTATGGGAGAAGGCCCCAGAGGGAGCCCGTTTATGGGAGAAGGCCCCAGAGGGAGTCCAATATCAGATTTCCATTATTTTAGGTCACGACCCAGTGACGAGAGTTACTGACGCCCCGCCGCCTTGTACCATGGTTTTACAACTGAGATTGATCAATCGACCCCTTCCCCCCAATTAGCTAGTCACTTTCAATGATCAAACTTCATCTTAAGAATCTTTACAATGAATGCTAAATGCTATGATAAATGATTCATGATTATGATTATGCTATGATTATGATATTGTGAAAGATTTACTCATATTATTATGCTCATGTTATTTTATGTAAGGATATTGTTATTCACTGTAATATGAATATGCATTATTTGCTATGATGGTTAGGAAATGCTGAGTCATTAGACTCACTTAGTTTGAATGGTGCAGGTGAGAATAACATTGATGAGATTGAAGGCTCGGACGCTTGAATGGACTGGACAGGCAGTATACATACCAAGGACCTTACAAGCTTCTACAGATTTGACGAATCAAATGATTCTCTTTTTATCATATATACTATATATGCTTAAGAATGGTTTTGGAGAGGAAAAATACATTATTATATTATTGATGCTAATCTATTTTAGTTTGTTAGACCTGGGTTGGATGAAGTCTTACTATTTTTTTTATGTTTATAATTTTGAGATATTCTAACAGTAGTTTAAATCATTATAATGGTGTGTATGTTTAAATATTCTTTTATTAATATTTTTACTTATGTATTTATTTATTAAATATAAAGCATGTGTTGTTTTTTTTATTATATAGAAAAATAATAATAATGTTAATAATAAAGTCAGAAATGACTTTAAGTAATTAGAAGTTTGGGACATTATAGTTTAAGTGGAGTTTGCTCATGGATGAGCATTTGATACTAATGAAGACCTTCATTTGGGTTATTCAAGTGGTTAATGCTCAAGGGTGAACATTGATGATAATGAAGGGTATGAGATCTTCATTATCGTGTTGATCACAACGAGTGAAGTTGTGAACAACGATAAGCAACCCTTCGGGGGGAGAGGTTGTGGTTGATGTGTGCCCAAAGATGGGGGCATGTTGTTTGATGTGTGCCAATAGGGGGAGAATGTAGGATTTAAGTTAGACCTACATTATCTAAGAGGGAGTCTGCCTTCTTAGAGGGAGAATGTATGTTGTAACTTACACCCTCATTACCTAGTGGCATGAGAAAGAAGTTGAGGCTATGGGACTAGCCTAACTTAAAGGTATTGTCAAACATCAAAAATGGGGAGATTGTTGAAGCAATATCCCTTAGGTCAAGATTGACCTGGTTGACCAAGCTTGAGTGTTGGTCATGGTTTTGATGTTTGCCAATACATGCAGACAACACAAGAACAATGTAGGTACAGTTGTTCATGTGGGGAGATTGTTGGTGCAATTCTCCACTGATCAGGGTTTGATCAGTTTGGTTGTAGAAGAGTCAAGTAGGTTAAGGTTGACCGGATACTTGACTGGGAAAGTCCTAACTGGAATATTAGGCAGAAGGAAAATCCTGGTGAGTGAAGCCAGGTGAAAGTCCTGGTGAGTGAAGCCAGGCAGATTGAAAGACCTAGTGAGTGAAGCTAGGCAGTATGGAAAGTCCTAGTGAGTAAAGCTAGGCAGTATGGGAAGTCCTGGTGAGTGAAGCCAGGCACAAGGAAATTCAGATGGATCAAGGATGATCGGACATCTGATGTTGGAAAGTCCAAGTAGGTCAAAGGGATTGACCAGACACTTGGCACAAGGAGGAAAGTCCAAGTAGGTCAAAGGGATTGACCGGATACTTTGCACGAGGAGGAAAGTTCAAGTGGGTCAAATGGATTGACCAGACACTTGGTGAGGGAGTCCTAGCAGGTCAAGGGTGACCAGATACTAGGCATGATGTACCAACAGGTCAAGGTTGACCAGATGTTGGTTTGAGGGGTTTGGGACTTAGTTTTGGGCAAAAACCAGCAGTTGGATCGATCGGCCGATCAATTGGGGAGTCTATGCGAGAAGCCTTCGTCCAAATTGATCAGTGGATCGATTGGGAGGTAGTCGCGAGCGCACAGAAGCCTGCAGGATCGATCGACTGATCGATCTAGAGGTCCCAATCAATCAGTGGATCGATTGGGAAGCTATGATGTGTTGTGATAAGCCTTGGATCGATCAGTTGATCGATCCAGGCAAATTCCCAGAGCACAGAGGCACTCTGGATCGATCAGTTGATCGATCCGAAGCCTTCCCGATCGATTGGGAGCAATCCAATCGATCGAGATCCGACCGTAAGCGCAGATAAAGGCCGTTGGCGTGCGTCTTCTTTGATATAGCTCGCACTGTTCACTCCAGATCTTCACAATGCTTCCACAGCTTCTCCACAAAGTTCAGATCGCTAGTTCTTGAAGGTTCTTGGAGGTTTTCCAAGTTAAGAGGCAGATCTACAACTGAAGAAGAAAGCTAGGGTTAGGGTTTCCTTGTAAGCTTGTGCTGTATTTTGTTTCTCTTTTCCTTTCTTCTTGTAGTGTGAACTTGTAGGGCTTCTCCGCCTTTGGTAGTTACCATAAAGGAGGGTTTTCATAGTGGAGGTGTGTGTGTGTGCGTGGATCCTTGGACTAGTCACCTCTTGTGAGGTGGATACCAAGTAAAATCTATTTGTTAGTGTTGTTGTAGTTGTTTCTTGTATATTTCCGCTGCACATCTTTGAAGAAACAAGCAACTCCGACCACGAGCACGCGACGAGCTATTCACCACCCCTCTAGCTACATTTTGGTCCCAACATATAGAAGCCTTGGGATTTAGCATAAGAAATTAAGATTATGTTGTATTTAGACTATTGGAATTGTTCATTCATGTTGATGATATTATTCATAGAATGATTTTATGTGTTTAGATGAGTCATTTTAGTCTTCCGCTGCTAGTTAATTGTGTGTTTTGAGTTCTTCGAGAGTTTTAGGAATTACTTTCAACATGTGAACAAGGTTAGTTAAGATAAGTTAGTAGTCCAGTATCGCTCCGCCCTCACAGACTAGTAGTGAGGAGGGTGGGGTGTTACAAGTTGGTATCAGAGCAGTTCCTATTCTCCAGCATCACACATCAACACCAACATTGCCATCTTCAAGTAAGAAAGCATTTAATTTTTTTTTTAGTATGCTTTTCTTATTCTCTATAAGTAAAGAGAAATTTTTAGAAGAATTTGTTTATATGTGCTTAAGCTAGATAAAAGTTCTTGATTGTCTTTCTATATTTTTTTTAATATGTCTAGAGAGTATAGAGACAATTTCAGATTTTCTCTCTCTACATAATTAGATGTTAAGAAGAAAGACGAGTTTATGCGGATGTGCATAGATTTTAGAGCGCTGAGCAAAGTAACGGTTAAGGACAAGTACCCTCTTCCCAGAATAGAAGATCTATTTGATCAGCAAAAGGGGGACAACAGTGTTCCCTAGAATAGACCTGTGCTCTGGGTACCATCAGTTGGAAGTGAAATAAAGTGATACACCTAGAATAGTTTCCAGGACCAGATATGGACAATACGAATTTGTAGTCATGCCATTTGGTGTGACTAATGCACCTATGGTCTCCAGAGACTTTATAACAGGCCTTCCAAGGACCACTAATGGGTACGATGCGATATGAATGATAGAGGACCGAGAAGTTAAGAGTCTAACGAACAAAGAGTACCATTAGTGAAATAGTCATTTAGAACCAGAAGCACGAGGAAGTTACTTAGGAGCGTGTGGACAGTATGAGACAGAAATATCCGGAATTATTCTAAGTTCGAAGATGAACTTTTTATAAGGTATGGGGGATTGTAACGACCCAAATTTCCTCATTTGGAGTTCTAATAGTGGTTAAAAATATTTATAAATACTTTAGAAATATTCTAGAGATTTTTAGAAATTTTTAGAGTATTTTTATGCAATTTTTGGAGGTCGTTTGATATTTTTACTAAACGAAAAAAGTTTCGACAAAAAAATGTTCAAGCAAAGATTCGAACCGGAGACCTCCAGCCGAACCAAGATTTAAGCGAGTTCGACTGACCAAGTATGCAAGCAGTCATTGCTGATTAAAAGAAGCATGAAATGTATTTAAGTAGTAGAAGTTGATAACAGGAAATAATAGGAAGAAAAAGGTTGCAGCCGAGATTTGAACCCACGAGCCAAGCCTTAAGCAACGCGCGACTGACCAAGTGTTCTAGCGAGCACCGCTAAATAAAAGAAGGAACAAATTTATTTAAGCAGTAGTTAATAAATAGGAAATAAATAGGAGTAAAAGGGTTCGACTGAGGAATCGAACCCGCAACCTCTGATTTAGCAAAAGCACGGCTGACCAAGTGTTCCAACGAGCGATGCTGCTTAAAAGAAGGAACGAAATTTATTTAAGCAGTAATTAATAAATTGGAAATAAATAGGAGAAAAAGGGTTCGGCTGAGGAATCGAATCTGCGACCTCTGACCCGGTCAAAGATTTGGCTGACCAAGAATCCAAGCGGCGGTTCTGTTTAGAAAAAATGAAATATTTATTTAAGGAGTTAACAGAAATACTAGGTTATAAAAGGGATAAGTTAGGAGAGGGTTTTATTCCATTGACCTAAACCATTCTCTCCTTCTCTTCTGCGTGCGACGACGGAGCTCGGGTAGAAAACAAAAGGGAGTTAGGGCATCGTCTCCGGCGCTCGGCCAAGGTCCTAGAAGCCCTTCTTGTTCGGTTGTGAGTCCAAGAAGAAAGGTAAGTGCTTCTTCACCTGCAGTAGAGTAGTTTCGGATTCATGTGTTCTTGATTTCCGACGCATGCCACAAAGATTAATGATTTTGAAGATTTCCTACCGTGAGTTTCATAAAGAAGATGAGAAGAGGTTTTAATTAATTTGAATATGTGGTTTAGTTTATTCCTTATTGTTTGATTGGTGCTGCTGCCATGAAACTAAATTTAGTTCATTTAGATTTGGAAAGGAGTAAATTGTTTTGTTATGCAGTGAGCATGAGACAGATATCATATTGATTAATTTATAGGAAGAGAATGCATAAATTTAAGGGAATATTAGATTCAGAAAAGATGATGATCAAATGTTGATGACGTAAATTAAGGATGGAAACTTTACTTTCAGATTTTTGATGGTTTAGCATTGGAAGATCCAATTAGATCTTTAGTAGCTTAATTAGATTTGTAGATTTTAATTAAGTTTATAGTACAGATTTTTGGTGGAACTTGTAGTGTAAATTTTTGGAGGAATTTATAGTGTAGATTTTAATTAAGCTTATAGTGCAGATTTTTATTTAAGCTTATAGTGCAGATTTTAATTAAGCTTATAGTGCAGATTTTATTTAAGCTTATAGTGCAGATTTTAATTAAGCTTATAGTATAGATTTATTTGAGCTTGAAATGCAGATTCCTTTAGAGCAGATTTCCTTAGAGCTTGTAGTGTAGATTTATTAAGAGCTTATGGTGCAGTTTTCATTAAAGTTTATAGTGCAGATTTTGAATTATCTAGCATTGCAGTCTTTGATAGTTTAGCATTTCAATTTTGATTTGTTTAGCATTACAGAATTTTATTAGCATTGTATGCAGATTTTTGCTTAAGCATTTTGATGTTAGGAGTTGTTTAAACATTTCAGTTTTTAAAAAAGCCTTCTTTTATTAGAAATATTAACAAGTGTAAGAAAGATAAAGAAAAGAAAGAGAAAGACCAAAGCCTTAAGTAGATCCCAAAGTCAAGACTTTAGGGATTTTGGCACACAAGGTGTAACGCCCGAAAATTCTCAAAATTATTTTAGAAATATTCTATGATTTTTCTGGAATTTTAGAATATTTTTATGGAAATTTTAGAATAGCGGAAGTAGCAAAAATAAATAGAAAACGAGAACAGCCTACGCGGGAATTGAACCCGAGACCTATTGGGTCCTACGACTTATAGATTGTCCTAGTAACTAGTTGAACCCAGCAGGGCCGTGCTGAAAGGAAAGGGAAACAATTAAATTTATATTCAAGTTGGGCCGAGATTACCACTTAATATAAATAGGGAGGAATAAAGTGAAGAGTTATTTCTTTTAACGTAACTTTTCTCCTCCTCACCCTAGTTTCCGCCGACCCCTCTCCCTTCTCCTCTCCTTCTCTCGGCGCACCAAGCCAAGGGTTCTAGGAGCACCTCCCAGCAACACAAAGGATACGAGGACGCTCCTCTTCGCGAGAAGAACGCATAGACGTGAGAAGATCGTCTCCTCCGGAAATCTAGCGATTAGAATCGTAAGAAAATCCGAACAGGAGGTAAGAAATTCCTCACCTGCAGTATAAGTAGCTTCCGTGTGAATTCCATGTTTTAGTTAGTAGTATATAACTTTTCGGCACAAAGGATGTGAATTAGCGCATACCAAGTGTTCGATTAAATTACTAGCACAGTTAAAATGCAACTTAGGCATTTTAATAGCTTAGTTAAATGTAATAGAAGCATTTCACAGCTCATATAGTCTTGCTACAGCTTTTACAGGACTAGATGTCCAATGGGTGGGCTCCCACAGTCGCCTCTAGGTTTAGATAACCTAGTTCTGGGTTTAGACAACCTAGTAAAAGCAAGACAAGAATTTATTAGCTTATGTCCAGTATTTTACTTTCTCAGTGGCACTGTACTGGATTAGATATCCATTGGGTTGGGCTCCCATAGTCGTCCCTAGGTTCAGCTAACCTAGTAACCCTACTAAATTCGGGACTTGCAAACCCGGGTCTAGTTAGGGATGCGCGCATAGCACGTACAGTTGCCAGGCCCATTAGCAGCATGATTATGTATTTTCACCTATTATGATAATTAACTTTCAAAACTCACAAATCAGTTGTGTATACAGCTTAACTTCAGTACTAGCTTAGTTTAGTTTAGCTCAGTTCATGCTTCAGCTAAGCTCTTTCCTATGATTATGTATGATAGCTCTATGTTCAGCTTTAGTTACACATGCTTTAGATGATAGTATGCCATGACTAGCTTTTGGTTTCCATGTATTGTATGATAGCATGCCATGTTTTAGTTTAATCAGTACATATTCAAATAGCATGTTTGAAAAGCATATTGCATCGAATGCATGTTTTGTGAGGTAGATGGTTTCTTACTAAGCTCTCGAGCTTACAGATACATTTTCCTTATACTGCAGATAAAGGTAAAGGGAAGATGGACTAGCGGAGGCTGGAGGTCAATGCAATGATGAAGATGTGTGTGGATGGAACCTGGAATAAAGATCTTGGAGAAATTAGCAAACTAAGACTTTAGTTTTCATATAATGTTATTGTCCGCATCTCTAGTTATTTTAATGCCTTGAATCATGAAAGACTTGCTTAGATTGTTAGTACTTATGCTCGTAATCCTAGTTATGTGTTATTAGTATGTTTCCAGTTGTTATAGAACTCTTGTAGTAGAGTTTGGCACGAAACAGTGCTGAAATCAGAGTTTTGCTGCGAAATATGAAACCCCAATCGATCAGTGGATCGATTGGGGGCCTTCAATCGATCAACGGATCGATTGGGAGCCTGGTTCCGCGAACAGTAAGCTTCTGGATCAATCAGCCGATCGATCCAGTCGCATTCTGTCGCAAACAGAAAGTTCAGGGATCGGTCGTTCGATCGATCGGGAAATCCTCCCGCGAATAGAGAGCACTGGAATCGATCGCTGGATCGATTGGCCAGTCTGGATCGATCAACCGATCGATCCAGAATATTCCCCGAGCACAGTAGCGTGCTGGATCGATCACTGGATCGATCCAACCTAAGTTCCGCATGCAGTAGCCATCTGAATCGATCCATGGATCGATCCAACATCTTGCAATCGAACGAGTTCAATCTGGATCGATTGGGAAGTGGGGTTTCGACCAAGAGACCTTGTAGTTCAGTTCCTTGACCATAGGGGATGTAGTATATGCTAGGTATAGTTTAGATTACACCCCTTAGCACATATAGAAGATAGAAATGATAATAGTTTAGCAAAGTTTTAAATTAGTACAGCTTCCGCACCTAGATTTAATGATGGTCAGGGAATAGTTTAGCACAGCATAATGTGACGGTCCGACCTTACAGCTTAGTTAGTAGAAAGCGGGTCGTTACAGAGTGGTATCAGAGCCAAGTTCCATACTTCCTTCACACACATCAGCATTGAACCTGCAGCTTCCAAGTAAGAATACCTCTCACTTTGTTATATTTATTGCTTTCCTGTTTGTAGATAACTAAAGTATGCTTATCTGTGATAGTAACTAACATGATAGTATTAGCTATGTAAACATGATGCTTTAGTTATGTATGTCCTCTCTTCCTTTAGAAATGGCAAGAGGACGCCCAGCTAAAAGGGCACCAACTACTGAACCCCAGCATGAGGCGGGGCCAGGTGCCTCCCTGACCTTCATTAGTGGCTCATTGTGAGGCGCCAATGAATTAAGCGAGATAGCCACCTTAAAGGCTAATCGTGAGAATACTCCCTGCACACCCCGAACCAAACATACCCAAACAGGTTATAGAGGTTCCACTCCCCGGCCACCAGTAGCCCCAACGAGGGCAAGAGAGAAGCCTATCTAATCCGGCAGAGTCAAGCGAGAATTTCTGAGCATGAACTATGGGATGCCTCAAGCCTGGTAAAACAAGAGCACGATGGAACTCCGGACCGTGTCGAGCATGAAAAGGTGAAGTCGCCCTCTACCTGACGGAGATGCATGTATGTGGTGGGAGAGAAGAGCAAAGCGCCCACCATAGATGGGCCGACTTGAGAGAATTCTTGAGGAGTTCTTTCACCTACGCGGGCCACTCTACTGACGAGTTCACGGAGTTTCATGGCAACCTATTAGTTGAGGAAGCGTGAAGAAATTCAAGATTGGCTCGTCTATGCCCGAACTAGTCCAGTAAAAGAACGAGTCGGTTGATGCTCAAGATGCTGGGCGGAAATAGCAATGAACGTGGCTAGCGGCGTTCATAGGCCGCAAACCAAGAACTAGTCCGCTTCTAACCACCGAGCACTATCGTAATAATATCAACAAGCAAGTCCTCTCGAGTCCAAAGGGCAAGAGGCAGTACTTGTAAACAACAGGAGCCACAATCTAATTGGAAGGGAACTCCCAACAAGCAAGGAGAGTTACCCAAAGGAGGACCAATAGCAAATGTCCTAGTTATCCCAAATGTGCTACTTGTGGGAATTTCACCAGAGTTTGTCGCAAGGGCACACGAGGATGCTTTGAATGTGGACAGGAAGAGCAGTGCCCAAATAAGATTAGTCTTCTTCAACGGCCGATTCATGCGGAGCGGCCACCAGCCGATTACATCGAGATGGAGGCCGCTTTAGATGGTCCACCCATCAACCGAGCCCCTCCAACTCGACCAATGCGAGGATATCGCACTCACCGTAGAGGGCGTAGTAAATGCCTCTAGTCAGATCATTATTTTATAGCAAAGTACAACTGTATTCGATACTGGGCAACCCATTCCTATATATCCGGGATGTTTTCCAAAATAGAGGGACTCAGGGGTCAGATTTCGACGACACTACCTTCGGGAGAAATTATGGCATCCACACAGCTTCGGGCTCAGTCATTATAGCGGCATAGAGAACTCTTTTGTGATCCGATGTGCTAGAACATGCGACACGATGTCATTTTGGGATGGACTCTCGATCGATATCGGTGCCTCTATAGAGTGCTGGTAAAGTCGTATTCCAACCTGAAGTAGAAGTGCGGTTGAATACGTGGAGAACAAAGAGAAAAGTCAAAGTTTCTCTCTGAGATTAATGGATTCGGGATGTACAGGATTTTAGCACACGAAGAACCAGACAAGGACCAACAAGAGCTGCGAGGTTCGAGTCATGTGACTACCCAGTCTTCCCGAAGAGTTACCGGCCTAGCACTGCAGGGAGATTGAATTCGAGATAGAACTCATTCCGTGACAAATCCTATCTCCAAAGCACCCTACCGCATGGCTCCAGCAGAACTGAAGGAACTTCATGAGCAACTACAGGAGCTGCTTGACAAAGGCTTCATACGCCCTAGTCACTCACCATAGGGAGCGCCTGTATTGTTCTTGAAGAAGAAGGACGGGAGCATGTGCCTGTGTATAGATTACCGGGCACTGAATCAAGTCACAATCAAGAACAGGTATCCTCTTCCCAGAATTGATGACCTATTTGATCAGCTAAAGGGAGTAGCAGTGTTTTCGAAAATAGACCTCAGATCAGGTTATCATCAGGTGAAAGTTAAAGAAGGGGATATACCTAAGACAATATTCAAGACTGGGTGAGTTACCACGGGGACCTCCATGACAGGTTGCTCCTGTTGCTGATCCTCCTGCTGCTGACGATGGAGAGGCTGATCCTGATCTGCGCTGGCAGATCGCCGAGCTGGAGAGCCGCTTTGATCGGCACGATGAGATGATATCTGCTGAGCTGGATGGCCTGCGTATTCGGATAGACCAGCGCTACGATGACCTGCGCGGGCATATTGACCAGCGCTTCGATGATGTGCGCAGTCATCAGGTGGTGACACAGCAGTTGCTACTCGGATGGATGGCACGCTACCCGCCTCCGCAGTCTTATCCAGGCTATCCATCCTCAAGCGTGCCGCCTCAGGATTTCACTCCTCCTGCTGATGATGGTGATGTTCCTCAGTGTGAGGATGTTGATTGATACAGTTTGTTTGTTGACTGTCTGTATTTTGGATGTTATTTGTTAGTCTTTATGACTGACCTGGATGTTTGCACTTCTGATGCTACTCCTGTATTTATGCTACTCAGTTTTATATTTACTTGCTCTTTATTATGCTTCATTTTCTATCGGTTATTAATATGTTGTTCACTTGCATGTCTTGTTCTGACTTTTATTTCCTTATTACTGTCTTAGAATACACTTAGAGGGAATTCTAAGTGCCTTAAGAACCAGACGGTAAGGGTTAAGGGGGAGTTCTTTAAGTTATCTTACCTTATTCATATTTTTTCGGTGTTTGACAAAGGGGGAGAAGATAACTAAGTTTAGATGAATGCAAATTTGAAGACCCTCACATAGTGTTGTATTCGTCTTAGGGGGAGGATCTTGATTCCCCTAAAATTATGAAAATTTGAACAATTCTGATCTAAACTTAAATCGTGTTGTCAAACAACAAAAAGGGGGAGATTGTTGTGAACCGGCTGTTGTTTTGATGTTGACACCGATTTAAGTTTGTATCAGATATTGATTAAACTCGAATGACTCTCTGATCGAGGTTGATCGGTTTGGAGGGAAAGTCCCGGTGAGTGAAGCAAGGGAAATCGGATGAGGTCAAGACATCGGTGAAAAGTCAAGCGAGGAGCTTGGCACGGAAAAGTTCAAGTATGGTGACTTGGCGGAATGGTCGAGAGGGCTCGGAGCTCGTTCTCTGGACCGAAGGAAGTCGGAGAGGGCTCGGTAGCTCGTTCTCTGGACTAGGAGAGGGCTCGGTAGCTCGTTCTCCGGATTAGGTCGAGAGGGACCTAAGTGGACATTCCATGGCGCATTGGACGGCCGGCCTCCGAATCCGCTGACAGAATCGGCCGATCTGGCTGAATCACAATTAGCATTCCGGATCGCGGTCTCGGACCGATGACCGACGATGTGATGCGATCGCACCGAAATTCGTACACACTGAGCACCCAGACGTCGGCACCGAGGCGAATCGATTCATCGATCAGGTGCACATGTACGACCGTCTCGGGAGAAACCAGCGCAGAAGAGAGGGTGGATCGGGTCCGTGGACCGATCCACACTGATCGGTCACCGATGGTGGACGTCACTCACGCCAGACCGACGCGTTGCTCGTCGATCGAGACAGCTGATGATCGGTCATGGACCGATCCACACACACTCGATTTGATTAAGCTTCCTTGCTTTTGATATACTTCATTCATTTATGTGATATAATCCTCTGTCTGTTAGCTTTTGAGTTTGCAGTTAACAGTATCATTCCGAGCCTAATTTCAAATTAAGTTCATAAGAGGAATCGACAAATGGTCTTCTCTGGTTTCGCATGGTGCATTTTAGGCATCAGCGGATCTGCGTGATCCGGCTACGATCCGCTTGACTCCGGGATTGGTTCGAGCTCAAGACGCCAGTGTTGACTGTGATATCATTGGTGTGAGTTCAGAGAATCAGAAAGGAGGAAAGGGATTGGTTGCAGCGCTGATTTGCGTAGTTTGGACCAGATCTGTGACAGCAGAGATAAGGTTTTGAGAAGCATTAAAAACAGCGAGAGGGGAACAAGAACTACAACAAGAAAGCTTGAAAGAAAAGGGTGTGATAAGTTCTTGAGCTCTCGGGTGTGAACTGCGATCTTGTTCTCTCACGATCCTCGCGTGGTTGTAAGCATTTCAATTCTCCTTTGCCACCGAGTTTCCGTAAGTCTCGTGCTTTAACTTAGATCTTTCTTGAGGCGTTGTGGGAGGTTACTCCACGAGAAGGAGGATTTGTAGAAGTTATCCGGGTGAGATCTAGAAGATCAAGGAGTCGTCCCACCTTACGGACACCCAGGGAGTAGAGAGTTATCCCCGAACCTCGTAAATCCTAGTGTTAGTGTGCTTGTGTTTTTCCTTTCTTTAGTTGTCTAATTCCGCTGTGCTAACAATTATCTGTGCAAAAGTTTTGGTTTAAGTTTTTCAAGGGGCTATTCACCCCTCCTCTAGCCATCTAAGATCCCAACAAGTGGTATCAGAACCTGGTGCTTTTCATTTCGGCTTAACAACCCAAAGAGCTAAACAATGGCCATGAAGGAGGGATTCAGCACCAACCGTCCACCCTATTTCGAGGGAGCAGATTTCCAATACTGGAAAAGCCGCATGGAGTATTACCTCAAGACCGATATCTCCATGTGGTTTTCCGTCAAGGAGGGTTTTACACCACCAAAAGATGAAGAAGGTAAGGAACTTGATTCGTCTAGATGGTCTACCGAACAACTCCTCAAAGCACAAGCCGATGCCAAGGCCATGGTCACCTTGCAATGTGGAATCGCCAAGGACCAACTCGTCAAGGTAGGTCCGTTCTCGAGTGCAAGAGGCCTATGGAACAAACTCATCGAGCTCCAAGAGGGAACTCGAGATTCTCGGATTGCCAAGAGGGACCTATTCTTGAATCAACTCCAAAATCTAACCATGAAGGACAATGAAACGGTAAGTGAACTTCATGGGAGATTCAAGGAGATCATCAACGGTCTACACTCTGTGGACGAACGAGTGGAGAATCGCGATCTAGTAAGGTATGCTCTAAAAGCTTTTCCTAGGAATGCCTTGTGGTCATCTATGGTAGATGCCTACAAGGTATCCAAGGATCTTTCCATTGTTAAATTAGATGAATTTTTCTGTGAGATGGAACTTCATGAGTTTGCTAACAAAGGTCAAAAAGAGAAGGGTATTGCTTTGTTTGCAGGACCAAAGAGCAAGGATGGAAGAAGGAAGAAGGAAAAGAAGAAAGAAAAGGAGATTTCCTCATCCACCTCTTCCTCAGAATCCGATGATGAAAGTGGATCATCATCAAGTGAGATGGCGAATTTCGTAAGAAGAGTCATGAGAAGGAGCAAGAGATACAAAGGAAAAGGTAAACCTAGTGAACAAAATATTGACAAAACTAATGTTACATGTTATGAGTGCAGCAAAAAGGGACACTATCGAAGTGAGTGTCCAAAACTTAAGAAGAAGGAGGAACGAGCCAAAAAGGAGGAAAGAGCCAAGAAGAAGAAGGCTCTCAAGGCCACTTGGGATGAGTCCTCATCAAGCTCATCGGAGGAAGAAGAGAAGATGGAAAAGAGCACACGACAATTAGCACTCATGGCAAGGGAGGTTTCCGACTCCGAAAGTGAGGGAGATTCGAGCGACGCTTCAACCGCGGCTTCATCATCGTCGGATGATGAAGAGGTAACCTCTTCTCATATAGAAAAGTGTTATAAGACTATCACTCATTTATCTACATTGCTTAAAAAGTCAAAAACAGAAAATAAATTGTTAAAAGAAGAAGTAAAAACCTTAAGGACCCTTAGGGAAGATGAGGTCGATGACCTACATCTAGAAGTCCTTGAGGATGAGAACAAGGCTTTAAAGGGTAAGGTTGAGAAACTCAAGAAAATGCTTGAGAAGTTCTCAACTAGCTCTAAGACTCTAGACATGATTCTAAATGCCCAAAGGGCAGTCTACAACAAGGTCGGGCTAGGATATCAACCCAAGGAGTCGAGTTTCATTTCTCTAATGTCTAGAACTCAAGATAGTAGATTACATGTTTCTAGGGCTCATGGAACTAGGAAAGGTATGACCAAGGCATGGGTTCCTAGGTCTTTCGTTGTAGAAGCATTAGGTCCCAAGATTTGGGTACCTAAAACCTCTATCTTCCGTGTCTTGTAGGCATTGGTCGAGGGGGAGCATCTATCAACTTGGTTTGTTGATAGTGGATGCTCCAAGCACATGACCGGGGACAGATCACTGTTTACAACCATTCAAAACAAAAGTAGAGGTAATGTGTCTTTTGGTAATAATGGTAGCCTTAAGGTTGTAGGAGTTGGAGACATTCATATATCCGAATGTGTCCATATCAAGAATGTCCTTCTAGTCAAGGGATGACTTTTAATCTCCTAAGTGTCAGTCAATTGTGTGATACGGGTTACACAATTGAATTTCATTCAAGTCAATGTTTGGTTAAACACATTGACACACTTGACACGGTACTAGTAGGCACAAGGGTTGATAATATTTATCAAGTATCGTTTAAAAGTGCTACTAATGCTTTGATTAAGTGTTTCATGTCAAAAGAAGAAGAGTCTTGGCTTTGGCATAGAAGGTTGGCACATGTAAACATGAAGAACATTAGAAAGTTGGCCAACAAAGGACTAGTACGAGGCTTACCAAGCATCAAGTATCAAAAGAACAAACTATGTGATGCATGTCAAATGGGTAAGCAAACAAAAACACCTCATAAAGGTAAAAGCACTGTGAGTACATCTACTGCCTTAGACTTATTACATATGGACTTGTTTGATTGTAACAATGTTATTTCATTAAATGGTAGTAGATATTGTTTAGTAATTATTGATGATTTTACTAGATACACATGGACTTTCTTTTTGAAAACTAAGGATCAAACCATAGACATTTTTATTTCTTTTTGTAGAAGAACTGAAAATGAAAAATCAACAACAATTAAAACCATTAGAAGTGATCATGGTGGTGAATTTCAAAACCATAGGTTCTTAGAATTTTGTCAAGCAAAAGGGTATAGACATGAGTTCTCAACTCCAAGGACCCCACAGCAAAATGGGGTTGTGGAGAGAAAGAACCGAGTCTTACAAGAGGCTGCACGAAGCATGCTCAATGAGTACTCACTACCGAGCTACTTATGGGCTGAAGCTGTGAATACAGCTTGCTATGTGCAAAATCAAGTTTTAATACATAGGTTTTTAGGAAAGACTCCCCATGAACTTTGGTTTGGGAAACCGCCTACAATTAAACATCTTAGGGTGTTTTGTTGTAAGGTGTTTATCTTGAACACAAAGGATCATCTTGGGAAGTTCACGGCTAAGGCTGATGAAGGGATACTGGTCGGGTACTCTATCGAGTCTACAACAAGAGGACTAAACTGATTGAAGAGTCCTCTGATGTAGCCTTTGAAGAAATCCCTAACTTAAATGATCAACCAAGGGATGTAGGAGAAATTCAATTTGAACTTAGAAATCTAAGTTTGAATGATCAAAATGAAGAACGAGTCGAAATTGACTCTGATGGTGATGAGCAAAGGCAACAAAGAACTCAATCTGATCCTTTGCCTGATACTGAGTCCTTGCCTGTGCCGAGTGAGACCATTCATGAGGCTCCACCAACACCAAGACAATCTAGGATAGCCACTAGTCATCCCCAAGACCAAATTGTGGGAGACATCCGCCAAGGGGTTAGGACTAGGTCATTCTTTAGAAATGAGTCTAATGAAGTCGCATTGATTTCAGAGATTGAACCAAAAATAGTTGATGAGGCATTGCACGATCCTGATTGGATCTTAGCTATGCAAGACGAATTAGGTCAATTTGAAAGGAGCCAAGTGTGGGACTTGGTTCCTAGACCGAAAAAGACCACCATTATTGGAACTAAATGGGTCTTCAAAAATAAGTTAAATCAAAAGGGAGAAGTTGTAAGAAACAAGGCAAGACTTGTAGCCAAGGGCTATAGTCAAGTCGAAGGTCTCGATTATGATGAGACTTATGCTCCCGTGGCACGATTAGAGTCCATTCATTTGATGCTAGCTTTTGCTGCACATAGAGGTTTCAAACTCTATCAAATGGATGTTAAATCTGCCTTCTTAAATGGTTTTATTAAAGAAGAAGTCTATGTTGAACAACCACCGGGGTTTGTGAGTACCGAAGCTCCAAACCACGTATACAAGCTCAAGAAAGCTCTTTATAGGCTTAAACAAGCACCTCGAGCATGGTACGATAGGTTGTCAACTTACCTATTAGAAAAGGGCTTTGTAAGAGGCCAAATAGACCCAACACTATTTCTACGTAGAGATGGTGAAAACATTTTTGTAGCCCAAGTATATGTCGATGACATAATTTGTGGCTCAAATAACAAGGGCTATTTGAATGAATTCATTTCTCACATGGAAAGTGAGTTTGAGATGAGTCTCGTAGGAGAGTTGACATTCTTCCTCGGACTTGAAATCAAACAAACTCGAGATGGAATTTATGTCCATCGGACAAAATACACTCAAGAGATGCTAAGAAAATTCAATATGAGTGACTCTAAGGAAGTGTCCACTCCAATGGCGACAAACACTCGCCTTGACAATGATGAGAGTGGAAAACCAATTGATCTAACGCAATATAGAAGCATGATTGGTAGTCTTTTATATCTCCTAATTGATCTTAGACATACTCTTCACTTACCTTAAGTATCAAGTCTTGAGGAATCTCACTTGATTGCGTAAGAGAATTCGAGATACCTTAAAGGCACAATTAGAGTAGGTCTTGGTACCCACGTCGAGTCTTTGACTTGGTAGGTTATACCGATCGATTAGTGCAAATTGGATCGGAAAAGTACTAGTAAGGGGCCAATTTTAGGTTCATCTTTAGTTAGTTGGTCAAGTCGGAAGCAACATTGTGTTGCTCTCTCCACGACCGAGGCCGAATATATTGCCATGGGAGAGAGTGTATCACAGTTGTTGTGGATGATACACACCCTAGAGGATTATGGACTTTCTTATAAGGGTGTACAAGTGCTATGTGACAATATTAGCACGATCAACCTAACTAAAAATCCAGTCCATCATTCGAGGACCAAACACATTGAAGTGCGTCATCACTTCATAAGAGATCACGTAGCTAGGGGAGACATTGCACTCACATATGTTGAGTCAAAGTCAAACCTAGCTGATATTTTCACCAAACCCCTTCCGGAGAATGAATTTAGTCATTTAAGGAGGGAGTTGGGAATGTGTTTGGCTCCTTAGGTCCTTAGGACTTCATCATGATCAATAAGGACAAATTAAAATGACAAGAGAAATTGGGAATGATTTTGGGCAACTTGGGAACATCTCACACAAACTATAAGGTTTAACAAAATATTTTTGTTTGCTAGATATGGGGTGAGATGCTAGGAACAACCAAATTATTCAAAATGTATCATGCATCCCTTGAATAATTAGGTTGAAGAGACATTAATTGAGTATGGGGAACACCATTACATAATTCATGTGTAATTGGTTCCTTGATCTTACTCATATATTCCAATCAAGGAATCTTGATTGGGCCTTTGTCTAAAAAGTGTCTAACTATGAATGATTTGTTGATTGATATTTTTGATTGATACTTAACATGCCTTGATTGAAAATTAGGACAAGTTGTTTATATTTTGACAAACTTGAAACTGATCATAGCAATCCTGAGTCTTAATTAATACCTTGTTTCACTATATGGTTTTATAAGGTTTTCTGAGATTGGAATTCTAAGATTCCAAATGTCTGAGCTTTTGGATTTAAAGTCTGAAACTTTAGGGCTCTACACAAACTACGACCTTAAGAACTCATTTTTTTTATATTTGTGGGTGTTGATTCTAGGTTATGAATTTGGGAGATTCTGAATTCTTGAATTCTGAACTTTTCAAAATTCCGGATACAATATTTTCAATCGACATTGAATATTATATACACATCGATCGAGGACCGATCAGATGATGCGATCGCTCCACGACCGATCGAGTAACGATACCCGATCGGTCTCACGACCGATCGTGAGACACCACCAAAGATTCACGTGCGATCCGGATCGATCGAGTGAGCCGGAATGGACACCCCACAATCGAGTCGACTATCCCGGTCCGTGGACCCGATCGAAGATCCTGATCGGTCCCCACGAGACCCTCGGGCCGATCATCGTCATCGTCGATTCGATTTCTGGATCGGATTTCCTGCCTGCGACTCGGACCATCCATCTGTCACTGCTTCCCTCATTAAATCCTCCGACCTCTCTTCCCGATCTTCTTCCTTCTCAAAACCTAGCCGACGCCTCTCTTTTCCTCCCGTCTTCTCGACCCATCGTCTTCTAAAAGCCAAAGGTCACAATGGCACCGAGGTAATCTCTCGATCTCTGCTGTTTATTGTCTTTGGCAGGTCATGTTATCATGTTCTTACTGTCACTGTTGTTTGTGCTCGGTGGTTTGCCCATGGCCGGTGCTCTTTCCTTGTTCCCACTGTCCTAATTGTTAGAAAGATACCCACTGGTGGTGAGGGATCCTCTAAGGAACCGACCAAGAAATCCTAATCCAAGTCTCCTGCTCCCTCTCGACCCCAACCAGCTAGTTCCAGTAGATTCCCAAACCGCCAGTTTGAGCTAGCATTTCAACAAAGAACATTCAAGCTGCTTCCATGTCGATCTGTGGATCGAAAGTGGATGGATGAATTTTGTCCATCTGTATCCGAAACCCTAGCCTATTATAAGCTTGATTCAGTAGTCTACCTAGAAAGGGACATCAATCTTGACCTGATATCTGAATTCTATAACAACCTTCATCAAAACCATGATGGTGTTTATACCACTCGAGTCGCTAAAAGAAGTATCGATTTCTCCATCAGAGAATTCTTTGAGTATCTAGGTTGTCGTATGTGTTCAGGAGATCCTTTTCCTTTGTATCCTGATTTACCAGAGTCACTACCTCCTCCACTTGATGTATCACCTGACGATATTTATGAGTACTTCTTCAGGCAACCTAGACCGGATGGACTAGATGAGCTAGATGTTGACTTCCCTACTTTTGCAGCCTTGAGATTATCTCCTCAAGACTACATTCTTTTTAAGATTGTCACGAACTGCCTTCTACCTATCACATCTAAACCATTATCTGAAATCCGATCATATCATTGTCTTATGCTTTATGGGTTGCGTCGACGTCTCGATTTTGAAATCATGTCGAGCATCTACTCCTCGATCATATCATATTCTAGGCCTAGCGGCTCCACTATTTATATGCCTTATGGGCATATAATTCTCGATTGGCTCGAAACCCTCGTTGATGTCTCTAGAATAGTCAAATGGTCATAGACAGGAGCTAGGTTTTCAAGTCGGCATCATAGCAAAATGGGGATGTTCGGTGGAAGGATGGGGGGGTGAGTTACCACGGGACCTCACGACAGGGTTGCAGTGTTGCTCCTCCCCGCACTGGCCGGATCGAGAGGGAGCAGGCTACTCGGAGGCGATGAGATGATATCTCTAGCCGATGGTATTAGACCAGAATTCTAGACCTGACCACCGGCATATTGACTTGTGCTTGACCAAATCGGTGACGTAGCAAGGATGGTACTGAGCTGCCTCGCGATATGCTATCCATCCTCCAATGTAGCCTCGATTACCTCTCTAGCCATGATGGTGATGTTCCTCGAGAGGATGTTGATTGACATTGTTCAACGTTTGGATGTTATTTGTTAGTCTTTATGACTGACCCGGATGTTTGCACTTCGATGCTACTCCTGTATTTATGCTACTCGTTTTATATTTACTTGCTCTTTATTATGCTTCATTTTCTATCGGTTATTAATATGTTGTTCACTTGCATGTCTTGTTTCGACTTTTATTTCCTTATTACTGTCTTAGAATACACTTAGAGGGAATTCTAAGTGCCTTAAGAACCAGACGGTAAGGGTTAAGGGGGAGTTCTTTAAGTTATCTTACCTTATTCATATTTTTCGGTGTTTGACAAAGGGGAGAAGATAACTAAGTTTAGATGAATGCAAATTTGAAGACCCTCACATAGTGTTGTATGTGGGAGGATCTTGATTCCCCTAAAATTATGAAAATTTGAACAGATCTAAACTTAAATCGTGTTGTCAAACAACAAAAGGGAGATTGATTGATCGTTGTTTTGATGTTGAGCGATTTAAGTTTGTATCGATATTGATTAAACTCGAATGACTCTCGATCGAGGTTGATGGTTTGGAGGAAAGTCCAGTGAGTGAAGCCGGGCAGGGAAATCCGGATGGGTCAAGACATCGGTGAAAAGTCCAACAGGAGCTTGCACGGAAAAGTTCAAGTATGGTGACTTGGCACGGAATGGTCGAGAGGGCCTCTTGACGTCCTTTTCGGACGGAAGCAAGGGCGTCGAGAGGGTGAGCTCGCCTCTAGACCCGGACTAGGTCGAGAGGGCTCGGAGCTCGCTCTTCTGATTAGGTCGAAGAGGATGACCACTATCGGATCGGCCGGATGGCGTCCGCTGCCAGACGGATCCCATGAGTTGACATGATTCCACGGATCGGCATCCGATCCAAAGTGAATCACTCCTATCGGCCTGACGGTCCGGTGCGGACCTCCGATTATCGGCCGGAATCGGCGGTGCCTCGGACACAAGACTCCGCGCACCTCGAGGTGCATTCGGCGATGAGGCCGATCGAAAGCCCGAGAAGAGAAGAGGTGGATCGGGGACATCCACACTATCTGATGACCGCTAATACTCTCGAGATCGTCAACCGAGTGCGAGGCGCTGCTTGATCGGCCAAGGACGCGTGATCGATACAGTGACCCGATCACACTGATCGCGTCAGATTCCTTCACTGCTTTTGATATACTTCATTCATTTATGTGATATAATCCTCTGTGCTGTTAGCTTTTGAGTTTGCAGGTTAACAGGTATCATTCCGAGCCTAATTTCAAATTAAGTTCATAAGAGGAATGCGACAAATGGTCTTTCTGCTGGTTTCAGCGGCGCATGGTGCATTTCAAGCATCAACGGATACTGCTGTGATCTGGCTACGATCTGCTTGACTCCTGGGGATTGGTTCGAGCTCAGAAGACGCCAGTGTTGACTGTGATATCATTGGTGTGAGTTCAGAGAATCAGAGAAGGAGGAAAAGGGATTGGCTGCAGCGCTGATTTGCGCAGTTTGGACCAGATCTGTGACAGCAGAGATAAGGTTTTGAGAAGCAGTAAAAACAGCGAGAGGGGAACAAGAACTACAACAAGAAAGCTTGAAAGAAAAGGGTGTGCTGTTGTGCGAATTTCTTGAGCTCTCGGGTGAACTGCGATCTCTGTTTTCTGCTACTGATCCTCACGTGGTTGTAAGCATTTCAATTCTCCTTTGCCACCGAGTTTCTGTAAGTCTCGTGCTTTAACTTAGATCTTTCTTGAGACGTTGTGGGGAGGTTACTCCACAGAGAAGGAGGATTTGTAGCCGGAAGTTATCCGGGGTGTGATCTACCGAAGATCAAGGAGTCGTCCACCTTACGGACACGCCGAGGAGTAGGGGCAAGTTATCCCCGAACCTCGTAAATCCTAGTGTTAGTGTGCTTGTGTTTTTCCTTTCTTTAGTTGTCTAATTCCGCTGTGCTAACAATTATCTGTGCAAAAGTTTTGGTTTAAGTTTTTCAAGGGGCTATTCACCCCCCCTCTAGCCATCTAAGATCCCAACAGTTAGGACTTTCCTGAAACACTCAGCAAAAGCTGTCAGATAACAAAGCACCTTAACTTTGAATCCTTTGCCATTATCAAAACTTAGGTTCGATCGTCGGATGCTTCCCGCACCAACAATTGACACACTTGACACAGTACTAGTAGGCACAAGGGTTGATAATATTTATCAAGTATCGTTTAAAAGTGCTACTAATGCTTTGATTAAGTGTTTCATGTCGAAAGAAGAAGAGTCTTGGCTATGACATAGAAGGTTGGCACATGTAAACATGAAGAACATCCGGAAGTTGGCCAACCAAGGATTAGTGCGAGACTTACCCAGCATCAAGTACCACAAGACCAAACTATGTGATGCATGTCAAAAGGGTAAGCAAACAAAAGTTGTTCATAAAGGTAAAAGCACTGTAAGTACATCTACTGCTTTAGATTTATTGCACATGGACCTATTTGATTGCAGTAGTGTAATATCATTGAATGGAAGTAGATATTGCTTGGTAATCGTTGATGATTTTACTAGATACACATGGACTTTCTTTTTGAAACATAAGGACCAAACTATAGATATTTTTATTTCCTTTTGTAGAAGAACTGAAAATGAAAAATCAACAACAATTAAAACCATTAGAAGTGATCATGGTGGGGAATTTCAAAATCATAGGTTTTTAGAGTTTTGTCAAGAAAAGGGATATAGGCATGAGTTCTCTACTCCAAGGACCCCACAGCAAAATGGGGTTGTGGAGAGAAAGAACCGAGTCCTACAAGAGGCTGCACGAAGCATGCTCAATGAGTACTCACTACCGAGCTACTTATGGGCTGAAGCTGTGAATACAGCTTGCTATGTGCAAAATCGAGTTTTAATACATAGGTTTTTAGGAAAGACTCCCCATGAACTTTGGTTTGGGAAACCGCCTACAATCAAACATCTTAGGGTGTTTGGTTGTAAGGTGTTTATCTTGAACACCAAGGATCATCTTGGGAAGTTCACGGCTAAGGCTGATCAAGGGATACTGGTCGGGTACTCTCTTACCAGCAAAGCCTATCGAGTCTACAACAATAGGACTAAATTGATTGAAGAGTCCTCTGATGTATCTTTTGAAGAAATCCCTAACTTAAATGATCAACCAAGGGATGTAGGAGAAATTCAATTTGAACTTAGAAATCTAAGTTTGAATGATCAAGATGAAGAACGAGTCGAAGTTGACTCTGATGATGATGAGCAAGGGCAACAAAGAACTCAGGCGGACCCGTTGCCTGATACTGAGTCCTCGCCTGTGCCGAGTGAGACCACTCATGAGGCACCGCCAACACCAAGGCAGTCTAAGTTAGCCTCTAGTCATCCCCAAGACCAGATTGTGGGAGACATCCAACAAGGGGTTAGGACTAGATCATTCTTTAGAAATTAGTCCAATGAGGTTGCCTTAATCTCATAAATTGAACCAAGACTAGTTGATGAAGCATTGCACGATCCTGATTGGATCATAGCTATGCAAGACGAATTAGGTCAATTTGAAAGGAGCCAAGTATGAGATTTAGTTCCTAGACCTAGGAAGACCACCATTATTGGAACCAAATGGGTCTTCAAAAATAAATTAAATCAAAAGGGTGAAGTTGTAAGAAACAAGGCAAGACTTGTAGCCAAGGGCTATAGTCAAGTCGAAGGTCTCGATTATGATGAGACTTATGCTCCCGTAGCCCGATTAGAGTCCATTCGTTTGATGCTAGCTTTTGCTGCACATAGAGGTTTCAAGCTCTATCAAATGGATGTTAAATCTGCCTTCTTAAATGGCTTTATCAAAGAAGAGATCTATGTTGAGCAACCACCGGGGTTTGTGAGTACCGAAGCTCCAAACCATGTATACAAGCTCAAGAAAGCTCTTTATGGGCTTAAACAAGCACCTCGAGCTTGGTACGAAAGGCTGTTAACTTATTTACTAGAGAAGGTATTTGTAAGAGGTCAAATAGACCCAACACTATTTCTACGTAGAGATGGTGAAAATATTTTTGTAGCCCAAGTATATGTCGATGACATAATTTATGGCTCAAATAACAAGGGTTATTTGAATGAATTCATTTCTCACATGGAAAGTGAGTTTGAGATGAGTCTAGTAGGAGAGTTGACATTCTTCCTCGGACTTGAAATCAAACAAACTCGAGATGGAATTTATGTCCATCAGACAAAATACACTCAAGAGATGCTTAGAAAATTCAATATGAGTGTCTCTAAGGAAGTGTCCACTCCAATGGCAACAAACACTCACCTTGACAATGATGAGAATGGAAAACCAATTGATCTAACGCAATATAGAAGCATGATTGGTAGTCTTCTATATCTCACAGCTAGTCGACATACTCTTTGCTGTGGGCATGTGCGCTAGGTATCAAGTCTGTGCCAAGGAATCTCACTTAATTACAGTTAAGAGAATATTGAGATACCTTAAGGGCACAATTCAAGTAGGTTTATGGTACCCTCGTATAGAGTCTTTTGACTTGATAGGCTATACCGATTCCGATTATGCTGGGTGCAAATTGGATCGGAAAAGCACTAGTGGGGGTTGCCAATTCTTAGGTTCATCATTAGTTAGTTGGTCAAGTCGGAAGCAACATTGTGTTGCTCTCTCCACGACCGAGGCTGAATACATTGCCATGGGAGAGAGTGTATCACAATTGTTGTGGATGATTCACACTCTAGAAGATTATGGACTTTTGTATAAGGGAGTGCAAGTGTTGTGTGACAATATTAGCACAATAAACCTAACGAAAAATCCAGTCCATCATTCAAGGACCAAACACATTGAAGTGCGTTATTACTTCATTAGAGATCACGTAGCTAGGGGAGACATTGCACTCACATATGTTGAGTCAAAGTCAAACTTAGCCGACATTTTCACAAAACCCCTTCCAGAAAATGAATTTAGTCATTTAAGGAGGGAATTGGGAATGTGTTTGGCTCAATAAGTCATGTTGACCACATCATGATCAATAAGGACCATTAAAATGACAAGAAAAATTGGGAAATTATTTTGGGCAACTTGGGGACATCTCACACAAACTATAAGGTTTAACAAATTGTTTTTGTTTGCTAAATATGGGGTGAGATGCTAGGATCAACCAAATTATTCAAAATGTATCATGCATCCCTTGAATAATTAGGTTGAAGAGACATTAATTGAGTATGGGGAAGGCCATTACATAATTCATGTGTATTTGGCTCCTAGATCTTACTCATATATTCCAACCAAGGAATCTTGGTTGGACTTTTGCCTAGAAATTATCTAATTATGGTTGATGGTTGATGTGTTGATTGGTATTGTTGTTTGGTTCATTTCATGACTTTGATTGATAAAACGATAGGTTGTTAAAGGAAATAATAGCAACTTGGATATATTTTGACAAACTTGAAACTAAACATAACAAGGATAAAAAATTTCAGCTTTCATGCCTTGATTGAAAAATTAGGACAAGTTGTTTATATTTTGACAAATTTGAACCTGATCATAGAGATGAGTTTAGCAAAAATATGTTTTGAACTTCTAAGGACCAAGAAGACAGAACTCCATATGGTTGGAGTTAGTGTGAGGTTTTGTTTGATAAGAGTCTGAAACTTTTGGATTATGAACAAGTTCAGGCCATAAGAAATCATATTTCGAATATATTAGTGTTTGGTGATTCCTAAGTTCTAGGGTATGTCTTAGGGAAGTTATGAATTCTTGAGTTCCGGATTCTTCAGACTTCATGGCTCAGTATTTCAGTTACTGAAATTACTGAAATCGGGTTATCAGACACTGATCGCCCGATCCAGAACGAAGCCAAACTCTCTGTTTGGTATCTGATCGGTCCAGTGACCGATCAGCGCACGAAGAAAGCCCCCTGATCGGTCCGGGCACCGATCAGGATGATCCCTGATCGGTCCACTGACCGATCAGGTGTCGCCGATTCACTCGGGTGAATCTGATCGTTCAGGATTTCTCCTGATCGAACAGCCGTCCGATCAGGGAATAGATCGATCCCTGGCTTTAACTCCTCCCGACTCCCTCCTTTCCCATTACCTACGAAGCCCTAGCCGACTCTCTTTTCCCCCGTTTCTTCTTCCCCTTGATCGCCGAACCCTAGACGACTCCCTCCTGCCTCAGCATTTCTTTCTTTCTCCGAAAACCAGAGAAATGGCTCCAAGGTAACTTAATCAGCTCTATTTCTCGTTAGTACTTCATTTGTTTCATTTCTCACTGATTCAGTGATTTGGGGTGGTGCTCGGGTTGTGCTCCTTTGCTTCATCTGTGTCATGTTCCTAACCCCTTAGGAAGAAACCAGTAGGTGAGGGTACTTCCAAGTCCAAAGATAAATCCAAATCCAAAGAAACCTCCCGACCTCAACCATCCAGTTCGGGAAGATTTCCCAACCAACAGTTTGAACAATCCTTTAAGGAAAGGACCTTCAAGTTGCTCCCATGTAGATCAGTCGATAAAAAATACATGAATGAGTTTTGTCCAGCGATTACGGAGACCATAGCCTACTATAAACTTGATTCCTTGGTATATTTAGAGAGGGATATCAACCTTGACCTAGTTTCTGAATTCTATAACAACCTTCATCAGATTATTGATGGTAGTTATAGATCAAGAGTGGCTAAGCAAACCGTTGATTTCAGCTTAATTGCCTTCTTTGATTATTTAGGCTGTCGTTTGTGTTCGGGGACGGTGTTCTCATTCTATCCTGCTTTGCCTGAACCCGTGCCTCATCCTCTTGATGTCTCATCTGACTCGATTTATGAGTACTTCTTTGGACATCCGAGACCGGATGGATTAGATGAGTTAGATGTCGACTTTCCTACATTTGCAGCCCTTGGCCTTTCTGCTCCTGATTATATTCTTTTCAAAATTGTCATAAACTGTCTACTACCTATTACTTCTAAACCATTGGCAGATTACATATCATTGTTCGATGCTTTATGGGTCATATGAGCGTCTTGACTTTGATATCATGTCGAGTGTCTATACTTCTATCATATCCCATAGCGAGCAGTTACACCATCTATATGCCTTATGGGCATGTAATTGATTGGCTTGAGTCCCCGGGTAGCGTCTCTAGGGGAGGATGGTAAAGATGGTTAGGCGGGATTGTCGACTTGGGAAACGTGCATTTTCTAAGTCTGGAATCTTAGGAGAGGTCGAGGCGGTTAGGTGGAAGGATGGGAGGGCACTAGGTGAGTTACCTCGAAGCTGGTATGGTATCGTCTGCGGGCGGATCCCGGTCGCAGATTCAGTCGGAGACGATTTGATCGCCACGAGGAGATGATGGAACGGTTCGATGGACTCTATTGACCTTACTGCTCAAGCCTATCACCGGGTGACTCGAACAATCGCTTCGAGGGTGGATGGCCAGATTACCCACCTCCAGCACCACCGGACCATACACTTTGAAGCGGCGATCCGCCTCGAAGATATTCCTCCAAGACCGGAGATGTTCCTCGCCTTGAGGAAGATGACTGATACTTTTTTATGATCATATTGATTGTATGTTTTGGATGATGGTTGCTAGATACTTATGTCTGACCTGGTTGTCTGCTACTTACTGTTATGCTACTCATTCCTCTTTATATATTTGCTGTTCTTCTCTTGGTTGTTACTATACTCTTCATATGCCTTTTATTTCTTTATTCTTAGAAGGAATTCTAGGGGGATTAAGCAGAAGACAGTATGGATTAAGGGGGAGCTCTTTAAGTTATCTTACCTTGTTCGCTCCTTTTCGATGTTTGACAAAGAGGGAGAAGATAACTAAGTTTAGAAATGAATGAAAAGTTGATTTTAGGGGAGAGGATGACTTTGAGTCCTTTTGAATCCTCTTACCTAATTCACACCTATTCGACTAAGTTAAGTTAAGTGATGAATTGACTTCATCGAGTCGATATGAAAAAGGGGGAGGAGATAACTAAGGTATATCCATCTTAAGGGGAGGATCCTGATTTCCCTAAAAATTATGGGTATATGAGTATTTCTGATCTAAACTTAAATCGTGTTGTCAAACAACAAAGAGATTGTTGATACAGATGCGACGGATGTTGTGCTACGATTTAAGTTTATATCGATTTAATTAATTACTAATCTAGGTTGACTTAGTTGACCTGATTGAAAGGCAAATGGAAAACCCTAGTGAGTGAAGCTAGGTGCAAGTCACAGTGAGTGAAGCCGGGCAAGGAAATCCAGATGGATCAAGGGTGATCGGACATCGTGTTGAAAAGTCCAAGAAGGAAACTTGGCATCACGAAGGTCGTCAGAGAGCGGTAGTGGTTCGTAGGAAGCCGGAATAGCTGAGAGAGGGCTAGGAGCACTGGATCGAAGAGGAGGCTCGGGGCACTTGCAATGGATCCAAGAGCAAACTTGAAGCGACCAGATGTCGGCACCGGTCGGGACACGATCGATTCGCGGTGCATCGGAATTCGCAGTCGATCGCACTTGTCGGATGCGACAAAATCGATCGTCGATATGCCGTATCGTGTCGATTTCTTGATTTTACGGACCATGCGCTCCGGAATCGGGGAGGCAGTGCGTGAAGGCTCTGGCTGGGAAGAGACACATCAGGTCTCGATGATGCCGCTCATTAGCACCATGCTGTGCTCGATCTCCACGATGAGAAGTGCCTGAACCGACCGTTAGCATGATGTCGCGGGTGATCGGCATGACGCACCTAGCATTTTGTTTTGCATGCACTTTTTCTTATCGTATTTGTTTTCACCCATGCTTTTAACCATCTGCGTGAGTCTTTTTAGTTGCAAATCACACTCTCATGGTTGAATTCAAATTAAGCTTCATTAAGAGAAGAAGACAATTGCTCTTTACACTATGACTGCCGGATGCATTTGAGGCATCAACGTTCATCACTTGAATCCGATGCACAAGGCCTCTACTTATTGGTTCGTATCCGGAGACGCTGATTTCCATTGGCATGGGTTTGAGAACCAGATGAGGAGGAGAGGTGATTGGCTATGCCTTGTTTGCCAGTACTGCAGCGCGGTGATCCAGATGGATTCGAGCGAGACATAAGAAGGAAGAAGAGTAGTTCAAAAAAGTAGTTGTTTTCTCGATCAATCCTTTGAGAAAGCAAGTTGGTGAGTCGCTTCCTTGCTAAGAAGTCGCGGTTATCGCTCTCCTTCTGTTCTTCGTGGTTGTAAGCTCATCCGATTATTCTTCCTACACAACCTAAGTCTTGTGTAACTCTATAATCAATCTGAGACTCATTGAGAGGTTGCTCCACGAGAGGAGACATCTTTAGCGGTTTTTGTCGGTGTGATCTACCAAAGATCAAAGTCGTCCTCTTGACATGCTGTGCAGGTTATCCCACTCGTATATCCTTGTGTCTGCTATGTGTGTTTTTCTTCCTTCGTTTTAGCTTTCTACTTCCGCTGTGCTAACAAGTTTTTCTTTAAGAAAGATTGTTTTTAAGTGTTCAAGAGGCTATTCACCCCCCCTCTAGCCATCTAAGATCCCAACAAAGTGAAGCTTGTTTCATTTGTTCCAAAAACTTATACTTTATTACTTCAAAATAATAATTAATCCCTTCTTGGGCCCAGGCTTAGTACCAGTGCGCGCTCCCTAATAGAGACTGTTGTAGCTAGTCACCAGTCCTACGAGGGTAAAGACCTTGGTCTTACCAGGGCCAAGACCTTGGAATTGGTCACCTGGATTTGTTTAACGACAACATTGGAAGTCGGGTACTAGCCTTTTTAAAAAATAAAATACTTGTTATCCTTTATTTCTTCTAATATATAATGTCTCGACATTTTAACAAGCACCTTGTGTATCAAAATCCCTAAAGTCTTGACTTTGGGATCTACTTAAGGCCTTGTCCTTTTTCTTTCTTTTCTTTATCTTTCTTATACTTTTCTTAAACTCAAATAATGCTTAACAAGATCCACTATGATACTTCAAAAATCGCACTATTACACTTAATAAATCATCGATCTAAATTTAAAACCAATGTAAAACAAGTAAAGCATTATAAATAAAACCATTCATGCATATTGAGATGGCAAGAAGATTTAAATCTGAATGCCTAATAACATATATAGCTGCTGTTAATAGCAAAGGAAAACTAGAAAGTATACACGTATATCTAGTGGCAAAAGAAACTGGTCATGCTCAACTCATAGCAAACAAAACTAGGAAATAAATCTGCTCATGCATATTCAATAGCAAGGGAAATTACTCATGCTCAACTAATAGCTAGTGGGAAACTAGAAAATCTGCTCATGTACATCTATTGCTACACAAACAGAATTGCAAATAAAGAAAGGTTGTTCTAAGCCCTATATGAAATTGTTCTTGCTTGCAAATATGAAATTAAAGAAAAGCTGTTCTAAGCTCTAAACAGAGCTGTTCGGTGCTTCGATGCAAATAAAGCGGGATGCTAAAACTGAAATGTCTTAAAAAAACATGGCACAACTAAACCAAAACCAGCTAAAGCAAAACATTAAAGCTTCACTATACTAGCAGAGCACAAATACTACATAGCATATACCAGAAACTACAGCATATACTAATGCTGACAGCTACAGCATTCAGATTCACTACAGGAATACTACCATGGAAGAATGTCTAGTCCAAAGAAGAAAGCTCATACATTTTAAACATTCTTTGAAGAAAGAAAAAAGGAAACCATGTTCCTATCAACCAAAATTTTAACAACATGTTTTGGAAATAAAAGAAAACCTAAATAACCCCTTCCTTTCCTTCATGTACAACCGAGCGTAAAACATCAAAAAAATCATGCGCTTCTTGAGAAAAACGAACTCCACACAACTCCTTACCGCGAGAAGCAACTTACCCTTCATGTTCTTGGATGACAAACCAACTAGGGCTTCTAGGTTCGGATAACTTGAGTTTTCCTCTTCTTACGTTCTCTCTCTCCAAGAGGATTGTGAGGATGAAGAAATCTCTTGAAAACCCCTCGGACACCAGTAGGAGTGAAGCTAGGCTTTGTTTTTGTTTTCGCCGAAATGCCGCCGTCGTGAGGAAGAAAAGAGGAAAGGGTTTTGGGTCAGTAAAACCTAAGTTCTCCCTTTATAACCTCAATATTCTTAACTATTACCATATAAATATATTTCACTCCTTCCTTAATTAAGCTTGGGCACTTGGTCTGCGGATTAGCTTAAGAGTTGGCTCGTAGGACTCGGAGGTTCTCTCGCTTGGACATTATTTTGTCGAAACTTCTTTCATTTAGTAAAAATACCAAACGACCTCCAAAAATTATATAAAATACTCTAAAAATTTCTAAAATCTCTAGAATATTTCTATAGCATTTCTAAATATTTTTAAATACTATTAAGACTCAAGAAATTTGGGTTGTTACAATTCTCCATACCTTATAAAAACTTCATCCTCGAACTTAGAATAACTCGATATTTCTATCTTGCTGTCCTCACGCCTCCCAAGTAACTTCCTCGTGCTCGATTCTTATGACCTTCACTAGTGGTACTTCTTTGTTCCTTAGTCTCTTAACTTCTGTCCACTATCCACTATCCGCAGAGGTCTCTCTCACAACTAAGACCTCCTCGATCCGAACTCGACCGAGGTTGAACTACTTAGCTAGGGTCGTGGAGACACTTTAGCATGGAGACATGAAATATTATGTATCACGACATGTCTGTGGTAAGTCTAGCTTGTAAGCTACTTTCCCAATCCTCTCTATGATCGCGAAGGCCTCATTTTATTGCGACTTAATTCTTCCTTTTCTACAAATCATCACTCTTCATAGAGCGACTTCGAGAAAACTGAATCCCCTCACTTAACTCAAGTGGCCCACGCTATGAAGACAATTTTTCTGCCTACTCTCGGGCACTCAATCCTCCGTCTCGATCTTCTAAATAGCCCCGAGTGGTCTCATCTATCATCTCACCGATGCCCAACTTACTCCATTTCTTTTCTTCACCTATTTCACAAAGAAATGTAAGTGATCCGGCACTCTTGCCATACAACGCCTCATATGGTGCCACCCGACAGGCCCCGATAGCTATTGTTGTAGACAACCCGCCTAAGCTACGTATACTGCACCAATTCTCCTCAAATCTAGCGCACAAGCTCCGAGCATATCTTCTAAAATCTAATTTACCGGCCTGCCCTGGGTCCACCCCGAGGATTGAAGGTCAGGCCGAACTTGAGTTTGTGCCTAGCATTCTTGAATATACCCTAAAAGAGGTGAAGCATCCATTCTATAAAAACAATAGATTTCTGGAACTTCAATAAGTCTAATCACTTCTTAACATACAAATATGTCAACCTATAGAACGGGACACTTTCGACATTAGAAATGGGCAGCATTTCGCCAACTGGCCCACTCATTACCCATATCGCATCACATCCATTTGTAGTCTTGGAAGACCTGTTATAAAGTCCATGGATATTTCTTCCACTCTCCACTGGTATTGGGAGAGGCGAGAACCTCCGTCTCTCGTACCGCTTAATTTCTCCTCGGGTATGTCGTGTGTACTAACATATTTAGCAAGATCTCTTTGAATCACCACCGTAACTCGTTTAATGCCTTGGTATACTTTGTGATCCAGATGCATAGAGTATAAAAAATAAGAGCTCTTTCTAGAATCTTCTTTCTCAATTCCTTATCATCGGGGACAGAGATCTCGCGCATCTCGCTTCGACCGGTCCGAGGTACTATTCCGATTCGTGTTGGGAATTCCAGATGGTTCAGAAATACACGTTCGACCAGAATCAGTACACGTACACTTAGGTATTCCTATATAATAAAAGGCAGGCAATTAACTCTATCAACTCAAGATCATCACATGTATAGGTTCATTCATCATTTTATGGTTCCAAAAAACTGATCTATCCTTTCTTTGATTATTATATTATTAGGGATTCTCTACATAGCATATATTAGGCAAGCATTTTTAAACATCATCTGGAGCTAGAAAACCAACACAGACACACCACGACCACCGAAAATGATTTTAACATCAACGGTATATACAGCGGTTACATGTGAAATTTGCAATTCAGATCCTCAGTTTTCTCAGTTTTCAAATCTTCTTTGGGAACTTTTGGAAGTCCCTCTAGATTAGTCTTCTTGTGAGGGAAGTGAGGTCTTGATCAGATGCCCTCTCTCTCTGATTGATTACCCTGGTATAAGGTGTTCAGTGCCCAGAGTATGCGCCAGAAGGCCATGTCGGAGATTCCACGGCGCCCCAACGCGAGATCGCTGCTTTTTTTTGCTTGCACGCTGGTCCAACCATCCGGTAGGTATATTATCTTTTTTCCTGGTAAAGGTAATCCTCTCACTTTTCCCTTCCGCTAGCCTCATTAGTAGTTTTAAAAGTGAGCTTATTTGCAAATCTTACGATCTTCTTCATATTTTGAAACAAAGTAGCGGGCTCAGAGACCCCCACAACTATGTGATATAAACACGGTTAGAGTAGTTTTGAGCAGCCGATTCAGATTTGAGAGAGTTCCAGAGAGCTATCTTTAGGCCTTTTCGCAAGCAGCGGTTAAGTCCTTGTAATTGTAAGGCTCTAAGTTCTCTCTCTCCTCGATTGCTGCAACCGGCAATCTTGTAAAGCTTTTTCTAGGATGGCATTAAGCTCAGTTTGTGACTTAACCTGGTCCCAAAACTAGATAAGTTCATTGTTAGGGAGATTGAATGTAGCTTGTAATGCTGCCACTTTATCTTTTAAGGTCTGATTAGTTCTTTCCAAATCTACAACTAGTTTGCCTAAATGCAGGCTTGAAGCATAGAGCTGGATAGAATAATAGCATGATTACATTTTATAGGTATGAAATAAGGAAGCTATAATAAAAAACTAACTGCAGTTGCTTGGCGACTGTGATTGTCGGCACGTTCGGATAAGGTGCTTCTTTTCATGTGTGTTTGAGATTGTAACCAAGATTCACCTAGTGACCCCTTCAACTGAAGTAGTCCATATGAGGCAGAGGTATTAGGCTGACCAAGCTGGGAAGGTAGTGTTAGAGTGTATACTAAAAACCTAGTTTTTTGTATAAACATTTATTTAGAAATAAGAATCACATTGGTCAAATGTCTACATTGTTCAATTAATTTATATTGTAGATAACATGGTGTGTGGTGTCACACACAGAAGATCATGTTATCAATTCCTTATAAATTATAAACATTAGCTCACAACTAAAATGGAAAGGAACAAACCATTGGAATAGTCATAGTGTAATTTGGTATTAGTTTATCTTAACTATAAAATTACACTAGTACACTCTGAGTGTATTGAGCATGACATTTAAGGTAAGTTCTTTTTATACTGACTTAATAAAAGAACAAGACCTTAGTTCTTATGGAAGTGTGCGCTCTTAATCCTAATATAATAACAAGCACATATATTTAGTATTTATTTTTTTAATTTATCAACGGGTTTGATAAATCAATAAGCCGGATAAGTTGGGAAATGATATTATTATATGGTGTGTTGTTGCTATGTCCTAGTAATCTAGGTTGATAATGTCCCAAAGGGCTCATATTGTCATAAGGTTAACCCCATGTTAGACCCCGTAAACTGCAGGTGGACAGTCCGCATAGTGGAGTTGAGTGATACTATTCTTGGACTAAGATATTAATTAGATGAGTTGTCAGTAGAGTGTCAATAACTCATTTAATTAGTGGACATCTTAAACGCGAGAGACTCATCTATATGAAGGAGAACCCAAGAAATTAGGATAGGATGGTAGATCAAAAGCGGTTCAATAATAATTTCTCTGTTAGTGGTATTATGATGATATTGGTTAATTGAGTGTCGCCCAATATGGAAGCTTAATTTGCAGCACGAATAAAACCCATTCTCTGGTCCCTCTAGCGTCTCTTATATAAAATATTTACATCACAAATACAAATACCCTTTTTTACCTACCCTGGGCAAGCCGGTGTGGTCGAAAAAACCTGCCGAGCTACAAAGGTTGAGCCGTGAGAGTATTTTAATTCAGGTAGCCCTAGCTAGTAGAGTCCAAGCTTGGCTCAAGTGGCGTCATAATATCAATATATAAAGGGTTTTTTTTTAAACATTTTCATGGATATAATAGTTTTAAAAGAGAGTTTAAAATTTAAATCTTTCCTTTATAACTTTCTACAAACTACCAAAGATTAAGTGAAAGGTTTGATATCTTTCCTTATTTGTAGGAAGATTTTAATTTTTTTTAACTATCCTCATGATTTAAAAGAGAGTTTTTTAAATTAAATATTTCCTTTTATAGTTTCTAAAAAAGATTAAAAGAAAGTAGAGCTCTTTCCTTATTTGTAGATCGAGAGGAAGATTTTAATTTTAAGATAACTTTTCTTTTGGAAATCATCATGTTTTAATAGAGATTTTTAATTTATAAAATTTTAAATCGGAAAATTTCTGAAGTTGTTTGAAATTTTTTTTAAAATTTTGGAAAACAAATAAGTTTTAATTTTGTGTTTAAAACTTTTTTTGTTTGGAGCACATGCAAATTAAGTTTGAAAGAAAATTTTATTAAACTTTCCTTTCATTGTCTAAGAGAATGAAGTTTATATAAAACTTATTCCTTATTGACAACCAAGAAATATAGGGTGGAGGGCTGTTTCTGTTGGTAGTTTTCCTCTCCTTCTCTATTATCTCGGTTGCCAACCTTCTCAGGTCTTTTCTTTCTTCTTCTTGGTGGTGGTGGCCATCACCTTGGTACAGGATCTTGAAGGAGAGAAAGAAGGTTCTCTGAATTGAGCTTGGTGGTGGTGGTGGAGAACCTTGGAATTTTCATTCTTGTGGTGGCCAAAGAAGAAGAAAGTGGTTCTCATCTCGATGAGATCATTGTCCACACACCAGTCAAGAGAAGAAGAATAGAATGATGAAGATCAAGAGGTGGTTAATAGACAGCCGAAAAAAAGAAAATTATAACTAGTATAATATCCATCTTACTAGTTTTCTTTGTATGATTTTTGAAATACCCCAACACAAGAGGCATATGATTCTAGGTTTCAAATTGGATGGTTTTTTATTTTTTTAATCTCGTGGATTCGATTGTTCCTTGTTAAATCTAGTTTATAAAAATATTAAATAATTAAATAAATAAGAGGGTTTCAATAGGGTGGATGTTCCCATACATATGCATAGGCAGAGCCAGTCGATTCGGAAACCGACCTAGTTAATATTTAATTGAATTTGTAACATGGGTGGATTGGATCAATCATGTTAAGCATCGCTAACACGTACATCCAAGTCTAAACTATTATGGAAGCATTTGGAATCAATGTTAAGTGTAGTGTACATTCCTAATTTAATTTCTAAGGAACACAATAGGGTTGTTAAGTGAAAGTCGTGGATTTGTTGAAAATTTGTGTAGAAACGATGTGTGTGTGTATCATCAGTATATTGTTTAAAGAGGATGGAGGAGCTGGTGGAAGTCAAGTTGTACCTAAAGGAAGTGAAAAGGAAGAAATCAGTCAGTGAGGATGGGTTGGGAGATGAGAGATGAGATGGGGCTCCTCACAGAGGATCTATCATGTGTACTGAAGTAATTGATGCAGGGCAGTTGAGATGGTCTTGATTGAAACGGACACAATAGGAGATATAGAAGAA